>NC_141913.1:0-625000 GCF_057802395.1 Ceratotherium simum simum
TTCAAAGTTCCAAATTAACCTTATTGGAAAGCTCTTTGTTGCAAAAAGCTAATAGAAATTTAGCTATAAAAGTACCTTAAAAGAAAATATAGTATTAGATCATGGTTTTACAGATGCCCCCATAATCCACCTCCTCAGGAGTCAATCGAGGACTCTGAGAGATTTTCTCTGGGAAACTGCTATGTTAAAGATTAATGGAATTGTTCAATACTACCAGGCGTAAAGTTACTGTTTGTTCCTGCTAACCCTGATGCAAGGTGGTATTTGAAAGGATTCAGCAACTTAGGGTCAGAAATTCAGCCAAACTGGAAGCTGATATTCAGAGCCTGATAAGAATTTTTTTGTGGCCTTTTCCCCAAGTTAAAATAAAAATTAAACACCCAGTGAGAAAGAAGCAAATTAAGGATGATGTAGTTGCACAGGTAGATTGGACCCTATAATGTCATTTAAGTTACAACCCAAATTTCTGAGGAATTAAGAGTAACTGTCTCTTACAAACCTTTGCAAAACTGGAACGCAGCTGGTAGAGGCAGTTCAGGATTCCACCCATTTTTCTTTATCTCAAAAAAGGCTCATCACCTCTCTGGGAACTGTCATCTAGCCCATCACCAATTCCTAAAACTGAAGAAAAAAAAGAGAAAAAGGAGCTTTGTATTACTGTACCTGATTCATGGCAGTAATTTTAAAACAATACCTGTGGAGTCTCTGTGTATGTGTGTCTATGTATATGTGTGTGATATTTTTTACCTCTGGATGGTATAATTTCTAAAAAGCTCTATTTAATTGGCTTAAAGTAAGCACTTATATAAATGTAACGGAAACTAACCCAAATGTTTTTCAAGCTAACATGATATAAAATAATCTTTGGTAAATAAAAGCTTATTTAAGATTGTTGGTTTGATTGAAATGGGACATGTCCTCAGAGTTATCAAAGCATTGGCTATGATGCAGACATGTGGCCTTTATTCTATGTTTATTGGTCAAATAAACTCGTGTTATCTCTGTTACAAAACTGGTTAGAAAAATAATAATAACTTAAATGATAGCTAATTTTTGTCTAATGTCTCATGAAGTTTTTACACAGAATCTAAACAATTATTGGGAAGAAGTAAACTAAATAGATGTGAAAAAGATAAAAGTGTTGTGTAGAACTTTTTAACAATAATTATGCATTATGGCGTATGTACTTAAAAGAACTTCAAAACCTTTTGGTAGCTTAAAAACATCAGACTTCTTTGCTAAATTAAATTAAAATGATAAAAATTCATTGAGTATCTAGGTCATTTTTAAAATAAGAGGTAAAATGCTGAAACGTTATTGCTAAACATGTCTAATTTTATCTACTTTTGGCTTCTTATTATGTGGAGAAATCAAAGCTGATGTTTAATGCGTCTATTAGTACACATGTCTTTATTTTATTTAAAAATTGTACTATAAGGTAGCATGTTTCTAGAAATTATAAAAAGGTATTTATATAACTTGCCAAGCTTCTCACAGAATTCTAAATGTAAAAGAGTAGTTCATCATTTCTCTCACTTCTTAGTTTTCACTAAAAACCAAGGTCAGTAAGGGCTTAAAATTTCTAATTAATATATGTTATTAAAGCTTACTAAAACTTAATAAAAAATCTTTGTATTCAAAAAGATGCATGTTTTCAGTAATGGGAAGCGTATAAATAATGGAAATATTTTTGTTTGTTTTGTTAGGAGAAAAGTACTAGGAGGGAAGAAAAGAAAGTATGGGACAAATTCTGAATGTAAAAAGAAAGTTATTGAAGGCTTGTGGAAGAGGAATTCTTGAAGAAACAATTTTGTGCCTAGTCAAGTTGGCTAAAGATTAAAATAAATTTAATTGACTAAGTTTTCTTAATATCAAAAGTAAGCTGGTACAAAATTAGAATTTGGTTCTTTCTATCTTAAAAGGATAATTTTCTTGAACTTCTAGTCTGCTTCTTGATAATGAGATTATAAAAGGTTTTTCTTTTTACCTTTGAGTAAATCTTACCTGAAGGATACAGAAATTCTATGTTTTGTCAAAATAATTTCTATGCTGCAAAAGGCTGAAATCTTCTTTTAAAAAATTAAGGTTGTTTTTTTTTTTTAACAGTTTGCCTTTAACATCTTCTCTGTTGTCACTTTGATTAAAGGGATACCTAAGCATTATTTTCACAGCAACCATTGTTTCACAGTGACACAAGAAGATCAGCAACATACTTGATCTTGTTTGACCAAGTGTTTTAAAACCCTTTGATATTTGACAAGCTTTCCTCCAGTAAATTCAAATCCTAAATGAAGGCTTTCTTGACTTAAAAATTTCTCTGAGAATTTTCAGAGGGGCCCTGGCACTTTTTCAAAGAAATTTGCTCTCTTCCTATAAAGAGAGAGACACTAAACCAATTAGGGGCTTGCTTGGTATGCTAAATTGCACGGGAAGTCGCTGGTTTGGCAAAGGGGCGATGATAAACAGTCTCAGTGTAATATATTGTGTAGGTAATGATATTATTCACTTCTCTTAACGCTTCCACCTTAAGCTTCCAGCACCACAGGAGGAAAAAAGATCATGACTGCATTCTATTATCTAATTTGGTTTTCTACAGGATAGGGTCTCTTACTTAAAGCGATACAAGTGTAAGGACAGCATATCAAGCTTGGATATGATGTCCAGCCTCAAGAATGTCCACTACTTTCCATTAACTCTGCTAACCCAGTAAAAGATTTCCTTCTATGGGCCCAAGGAGTTGCCATGGAAGAAGAGAAACAAATGTGGCAACAAAAGGGGAATTTTTGACACCACCACACAGATGCGGTTTCGGCCTGATTAAAAAAAAAAAAACCATAGTGCCTACCGGAGCACAATTGCCACTGCACCAGCATATACACGAATTAACCCACTGGGCACTTGCAAAGATGGTTTTATGGAGAAAACAATGCTTTTGGAAACTTTCTCCACAGTGGCTCATAAAGCCTATACTCATTGTGCTATATGCCCAAAATACAATCTAGAGAAACCATTTCATCGACACAAGGCCACTTTACCCTTACTAAGGGACCCTTGGAGGTATGGCGATTGATTCTGGCTCAAATGCCACCATCTCAAGGATAAATATATCTTGTAATGATCTATATGTTCTCACTCTTGGGTTGAGGCCTTTCCTTGCAGAAGAGTGACGGCTTTAGGTAAATTATTATTGGAAAGTGATGACTCTCTTGGGGAATTCCTACTGAGTTACACAGTGACCAGGAACTCATTTCACTGGACAAGTAATTAATTCTTTTTGTTATGTTTGGCCAATAATGCAACATTTTTAGCTAACAGCACAATCAAAACTCAATTGGCAAAGCTTTCAGAAGCATTTAATCTCTCATGGTCAAAAGCTCTTCCACTAGTGATCCTCAGTCTTAGATCTACACCCTTTGGTAAACATCGGCTGTCTCCTTTTGAGATAATAAATGGACACCCTATGCAATTAGACGAAGGAATGTATGAGCCAACTTTGCTTAAAGGAGATGTCTTATCGTTATTGTCAAGGTCTCACTGAGACACAAGAAATGAGAGGTTGGTAGCTGATTCTTTTCACAGTGAGCTCCTGGGAGACAAAGACCTTTAGGATCATGGACTTCAACCTGGAGATTTTGTTTATTGGAAAAGACACCAGATAAAAGACTCTTTGCAGCCCTGTTGGAAAGGACCATACCAGGTACTTTTAACCAATTCATACACTGCAGAATCCAAAGGCATAGACTCATGGATTCACATTTCTCATTTTAGAAAAGACTTCTCCATCTGATTGAGTTTCAGGTATTTCTGGTACCTGGCTTCAACTGACCAATGCAAATATCTCTAAACCAGGATGAGAAGATGGCATCTGCTGTAGACAGCTGTCCCAAGACTCTGGACCAGGCCTATATTCCCAACCTTATATCTCCTCATTTAAACCTTTGTAATGCTTAAACCATATACCTATTTTATAATTGTTCCATTTGAGGTTATCGGAATACTATCATACCTAAAGAAAGTGTTTGATTTGGAACAGACAGGTCTCAAGGCCAAGCATCTATTGGGTGGTTTTAATGGAACTCAGTGGTTATGTGGAACAAACCTTCTGGCCTTGGCTACCGCCTGATTGTTAAATCACTGCACTCTCACCTTCCCTGGATGCAGGGAAGGATTCACCCTGAGCTAACATCTGTTGCCAATCTTCCTCTTTTTAAGGCTGGATGGGCTCATTCAGTGTTCCACTGGTATGGCCACCTAGCGGCTATATTTGTTCCTTCCTTGGGGCTAGAAGATGTCACATCACATATAGAAGCCCTGACTAAATTTACTCAATAAAACCCTTAATGATAGTCAAGCAGCAATAGCCTTATTAAATACCGAAGTGTCTTTAATGAGAAAGGCTGTCCTTCAAAATAGAATGGCCTTAGATATTCTAACAGCATCCCAAGGCGGTACATGTGCCATCATTCAAACTGAATGCTGTGTTTTTTATACCTGATGAGTCTTCCAATGTGTCATCCACGCTAAAGCACATGAAAAAAAAATAGGTGAGTGCCTGCGATTCTCTACACCCAGTCTTGATTTGTTTGGTTAATCCCCTTCAGGCTGATTCCCGCTTTTGATCCGGATTACATTCCTATTTCTATTACTCTTTGGAATTTTGTATTAGTCATAATATTCAAACTAATTACTATTTCCTTTACTCAGTGTTGTAAGACTGGCATGCAGGCTAGAGTACTGATTGCTCAAGCGACTTCAGATGATCAACCTATCTTACAATGCTGGACTAATTTCCTTTTCTGATAAAGACTGTGCTTAAGAACTCATTTTAAAACTAATCTTTTCAAATATTGAAGTGTCATCACTGTTACTGTACCTGTTCTATAATTGTAAACAATGTGAGCACGAGGAGTCATGTAAAAGCACATGTACAATGTTTGTGCAACAATCTAAAATTAATTGAAAACCTATGAAATGCTTCCTCGCTTGTTAATGTATACCTCTGTGCTTGTCTGACTATTTCCCCAAAGTGGATAACTGGACAAATAAATAAGATAAAGCCTCAGCACCGAGGGAAGGGACATGATGGACCCAGGGCAGGCAGCAACCACCCTGGCATCAAGGGACAATATTTTGATAATCAATGCTTTCTATTGAAAGATTAGTCCTCAAAAGGGGAAATGATAAATGAATGAAAAGCAAAAAAATTTATTGGAGTACATGAGGAAGCCATTTGGTTTAAAATGAATTGCCTGACCTTGTTTTTCCAAAAGGCCTGATGTGGCCTGTTGAGCACGCATGGGACATCTGCTTTAAACATTTACAATGTTCCAAAGACAGAATGATGCCCTTAAACATAGGGATGTATCTTCCCCCATATCAGTATTTCATGATAAGCATCTCTTCTTAGAAACTAAGCATTCATTAATAGCCTGCTGTGCTCACCTTGTGACCACTGACCTGCTGTGCCAGCAAAGCAATCTCATGACTATTGTCAAAGGGACATTCCTATCACATGTATTGTATGCTTCTGTTCCGAGATGGTATATGACCACTCTGGACACTCTACTTCTTTGGTGCCCTTCCTTCCTTGGGGAAAGAAGGCCCTGGACTATAGTCTCGACCTGGCTCAGAATAAACTCACTCCAATTTTGATTTATAGATTGATTATGGATAATTTGCATTGACATTTCTTGGCATAGTCAACAGGATTTCAGAGAAACCAGCCAGAGACCACTTGGAATCTACACTGAACCAACTCTTCAGTACCAACAGGGATACATTGACCCCTCCCCAGATCACTGCATTCTTCTTTAGGTGACCCATTGTGCTATACTCATGTTAGCAATAAGGGAGAGACAGAGGGTTCCAGAACAATGCTGAAGTTCCAACTGTGTAGAGCTTGGAAATCTTTAAGTATAACTCTCGAATACAGACTCTCTTTTTCATAACATCTTACACCTGTAATAGCAACTTAACGATTTGTAAGCTAGGCCCCAGACACATCCTGGCAAGTGTTCCCTTAATCGATAGTTACTATTAAGTGTCTCTGGAACGCTTTGTGTTTCAGGCTATGCCACTTGGTAAATTCCATGATATTTTGGCAGAGTCTATCTGCCTCCTCCCTCTGCAAGCCTCTCAGGATTGCCAACTGAAGAGACTCCATGTGACTCAGGCCATCCCTGGACCCGTGTCTCCTGCAAACACCATCATAAGTCAGCGCGAGGTGAATAAAGCTCCAGAGAATCATCAGGAGATGGTGCATTCTCCCTGGAACATCAGTCCTGAAATAACCTCTTCAGTGTCCAGGTCAGGCAGTTCCCCTGGAAGCATCAAACAGGCGTCACAGCTTAAAAATAGAAAAACTGGACTGCCCCCAAGAAGGAAGGAAAACGGCACCAAATTAGCAATACCACAAAGCTGCAAACAAACCTGCCTCCTTCATCCTGTTCTGCTCATCTCATTAAAAGCATCAGTAAGATGTACCGTGTTCGGAACACATTTACCAAGCACCCACTACGGACCAGGCAGCCTCCTACTGCCCCTCTCCTCATCTGGCAATTAATTAAATGTGCCCTCCCCAGGAGCTTCATTGTGCAACTTTTCAGCCACAATGGTAACTCCTCTTACATGCTGTCCCCACTACTTGGCCCTAAACCTCTTGATGGTAAAGGGCTGTGTCTTATTCAACTCTGTATGCCCAGAACATAGTAGAGGTCGTGGCACATAGTAGGCAGTCAATGAATAGTGGTTGAATGAATGAACGCTCAGACACTCTGTTGGAATACGAACATTAAAAATACTGCTTTTGAGCGCAAGCTGTGTTATAGGCAGTGTGTTCAGAAATGTGTTACATTGTTTCATTTAGACCTAACAATAGCTCTGCAAGGCAGGTGCCAGTATCCCGTGGTTACAGAGGAGGTCATTCAGAGGGAAGAGGTCACATAACACTGCCAAGGTCACGCGCAGCCAACAGGAGAATCAGGATCTGCACATCAGTCTCTCTGGTTCCATAGACGCCCCATATCCTCGAGGCGCCCATGATTAGCAGAGAGAAGGCATATGGGACCTGAGGGCAAAGTGCTATGGTAAGTGCCCTAATGACTCTTCGCTCAGATTTCTGTGAGGCTGCAGCGAGCTCAGTCTGATAGGAATGCGGAGGGAGGGAGAGGAGGGTAGGAAAGGTTTAAGCTGAGTCGTGAAAGACAAAGAGTGGAGAATCTGGCCAAGTTCATTATCAGCAAGGACGTAAAGAGCGTGCCTGGGGAAACACGAGTTCTGTCGCTGGAGACCGGCTGCCTGTCAGGGCAGCCCTCACAGGTCACGGAGAGAGCCAGACTCTTCTCTGGGTGACGGAGGAGCCGATGGCGCCACAGAGAGGTGCGACTTAATCCCATGCGTGGGTCAGAAAATGTTCCTAGCAACAATGTGGAGTGGGGTTCATCCTGGAGACACAATAGGGACAAGATGCTAGTTAAACTGGGAAGAAAGGTGGATGAATATGAGGGGTGAAGGGCAGAGAAGAATTAAAGAGGGTTGAGTAAAGACGTGGAGAGGTTGTTTGTAGAGGACTCAAAATGCTTGATGAGTAAACAAAATAACATACATGGTCGGGTAAATTTTTGGTTTTGTTTTTTTTTTTTCTGGTGAGGAAGACTGGCCCTGAGCTAACATCTGCTGCCAATCCTCCCTTTTGCTTGAGGAAGATTCGCCCTGAGCCAACATCCGTGCCAGTCTTCCTCTCTCTTGTATGTGGGACCCACCAAAGCATGGCTTGATAAGTAGTGCGAGGTCCGTGCCTGGGATCTGAACTCGCGAACCCTGGGCCGCCAAGTGGAGCGCATGAACTCAAACCACTACACCACTGAGCCGGCCCCCGATAAATTTTTGAAGAATTAACTTACGATTGAGTTTTTACCCTGTGACTCTGCTCATTTAGGTATTGGTCAAAGGCCCAGGGGCCCAAGAGGCAGTGTCACAGCCTCTCTCATTCGTTGCTGCAGAAAACCCCTGATGACATAAGTGGTCCATGGTTCTTGCTTCCCGCTTCCTCTGATTGTGTCAGTCCGTCATGGTTCCTCTGGCTTGAATTAACCGGGAGAAGTCACCAGAGAACACGAGTAACTGACACGGGATTTCTCGCTGGCGCAGAGCACGCAGCACGTGGACCTGGGTTCGGTGAGGCCCACAGCACTGCGGGCCAGCCACCCTTGCCAGCAAAGGCAAGGGAGGTGGCTGAACGTGTCTTGGTGAAGACGTTTACATTTAAGGGACGTGACAGAATGCTTATCTGGGATTTTGGAACGTGAGAAAGAGACAAGCTTTGGCTAAACTGGCCCTCAGCAGAGGAAAGAAAAACACAAACTTGGTTCAACGCAGCCTTTCTGTGCCTCCAGGACCTGGCCCCTTTCAGAACCAACTGGCTGCCCCGGCATGTTGGTGTGCTCAGGTCAGCCAGGGGCACACAAGACAACCCGGCCCAGTCCGCTGGAAACCCCGGGCGCTGCATTTAGAGCTCCCTTTGGGATCAGCGACAGTGCGATGCCCACAGGTAGGTACCAGCCGAGGTCAGAGTCGAGCCGCCTGACAATGGGGTGGGAATGTTTCCAGCATCGCCTGCTCTGCTGGGTGTGGGCAGGAGAAGGCTCTGGCTGCTCCAACCCAGACTGGCGCTTTCCACAGATCCGCAGCGAGCATGGAACGCAAGGCTATCGCAGGCACTGGCGAGGGAGTGGTCCAGATGGCCCTTTGTGGGGCCTTATGGTGGCAGGGCATGACGAACAACAGGTGGAGCTTTGTCAATTAAAAAAAGATAGAGCTTTGTAAATTTAAGAAAGAGATGCTCCTCTTTTGTAGGAATTGGCCATTCCGTATTTTTTTCATTTGAAAACCTCACTTCTCTCCTTCCAGCTGATAGTTACAAGGAAAGAAGGGCTGCATTACACGTAGAATAAAATCTTCACCTCACAACACCTGTGGCTTAAAGAACAAACGAGAGAGAGAGAGAGAGAGAGAGAGAGAGACAAAGAGAGAGAGAGCGCCACCATAGAAAACACGAAGGCGTGAGATGGCCTCAGGCGTTGAGAACAAGAAAGTCACAGCTTTTGAACATCTTTTCATGTGTCTGTTGGCCATCTGTATATCTTCTTTGGAGAAATGTCTGTTCAGGTCTTTTGCCCATTTTTTAATTGGGTTGGTAGTTTTTTTGTTGTTGAGATGCATGAGTTCTTTATATATTTTGGAGATTAAGCCCTTTATCAGATGTATGGTTTGCAAATATCTTCTCCCAATTGTTAGGTTGTCTTTTCGCTTTGTTGATGGTTTCCTTTGCTGTGCAGAAGCTGTGTAGTTTGAGGTAGTCCCATTTGGTTATGTTTAGTATTGTTTCTCTTGCCCGGTCAGATGTGGTGTTTGAAAAGATGTTGCTAAGACTGATGTCGAAGAGCGTACTGCCTATGTTTTCTTCTAGAACTTTCACAGTTTCAGGTCTTACATTCAAGTCTTTAATCCATTTGGAGTTAATTTTTGTGTATGGTGTAAGGTAAGGGTCTACTTTCATTTTTTTGCATATGGTTATCCAGTTTTCCCAACACCATTTGTTGAAGAGACTTTCTTTTCCCCATTGTATGTTCTTGGCTCCTTTGTCAAAGATTAGCTGTCCATAGATGTGTGGGTTTATTTCTGGGCTTTCGATTCTATTCCATTGATCTGTGTGTCTGTTTTTGTGCCAGTACCATGCTGTTTTGATCACTAACTATCAGGGAAATGCAAATCAAAACTACAATGAGATATCACCTCACGCCCGTCACAATGGCTATAATTAACAAGACAGGAAACAACATGTGTTGGAGAGGTTGTGGAGAGAAGGGAACTCTCATACACTGCTGGTGGGAGTGCAAACTGGTGCAGCCACTATGGAAAACAGTATGGAGATTCCTCAAAAAATCAACGATAGAACTACCATATGATCCAGCTATTCCACTGTTGGGTATTTATCCAAAGAACTTGAAAACACCAATTTGCAAAGGTACATGCACCCTGTGTTCATTGCAGCCTTATTCACTTATAGCCAAGACTTGGAAGCAACCTAAGTGCCCATCAAGGGACGAATGGATAAAAAGCTGTGGTATATATACACAATGGAATACTACTCAGCCATAAGAAACCACCGAATCCAGCCATTTGTGACAACATGGATGGACATTGAGGGCATGATGCAAAGTGAAATAAGTCAGAGGGAGAAGGTCAAATACCGTATGATTTCCTTCATTAAGTAGTAGATAATAACAACAATAAACAAACACATAGGGACAGAGATTGGATTGGTGGTTACCAGAGGGGAAGGGGGAGGGAGGAGGGTGAAAGGGATAATTGGGTACATGTGTGTGGTGATGGGTTGTAATTAGTATTTTGGTGGTGAACATGATGTAATCTATGCAGAAATAGAAGTACAATGATGTACACCTGAAATTTTTACAATGTTATAAACCAATGTTACTGCAATAAACAAAAAATTTAAAAAACATAAAAAAAAAAAAAGAAAGTCACAGCTAAACACAAGAAGGAATTTCTGACTTAGCCCTACAAAACAGGCAACAAAACCCAGTGCTTAAACTCAGGCTGGTGACTCATCGGGGGCGACCCCAAGCGGGCATGATGAGTTACGGGCCCGTCAAACCCTCAGCAGTGTTCGGGCTTGTGTGGGGGCAGCACCTCAGAGCGCACAAGTCATGGCTGCCACGTGCTGGGGCGGGAGGCTCTCCCTCCAGCTGCGCAGCCCTTTGTCGAGCCTGCGCCCGGCAGAGTTGATGGCAGGAGACCCTCGAGCTCTCATTCCTTTTTGAGTTTACTTTAAATTTGACTCAGAAAAGAAAGGAAATCAAATATTTTAAAGATCATTTTTGGCTCGTGTTTTTATCCGGACTTACTCAACTTGAGAAAAACAAACTCATTTTCAAGGAACACGGTCTTTGTCAAATTCATTGAAGAATCCATATCAAAATGCAGGAGTAATTTAACAGGCATATTGCTACATTTATATACATTCATAATATGTGCTTTGCTTTGAAGGAGAAATAAGATGGCAAAGGTCTTTAATGATTCTAAGTGCCATCACAACAATAAATCCATTCATTTTTCTAACACATAACAAATTACGTCAGTAGTAACATTCTTCTTGAGAACAATCCATCTCAAGCATCTAAGAGAAGAATGCAAATTAGCAAAATGATGTGTGTTCCAAAAGTTGCATTATATTTCAGTTATTTGTGCTTTAAATCCAGGATAGGAGGAGGTGGGTTACAATCACATCAATAAATAAGCCAATTCATTCAGGATAATTTAATCCATTATACAACTAAGTAACAATACTTCAAAATCTAAACACCATTTAAAACAACATTTCTGTAGCAAATAGCTTCAGGTTCCAATTCAGGATATTAGGGAAAAAATTAACCCCCACGCCTCCCACTTCACCCTGGTGACTGAGAGCCTGGGTGTGAAATCTGTGCGAGGAGCTGAGCTCCCTCTGGTGCTCCCTCTCTCACCGGGCGGAGGCGAAACCAAGTGGCTAGCCCGGGACTCACGGCAGGGGCTTATTGCTGGGCAGGGGCTGGGAGGTGCTGAGAAGCAGAGGCGTCTCTCCTCCTGTCCCACTTCATTCTCCTCTGGCAGGAGCCTGATAAATATTTAGTTGAAAGATTGATCTGTAAATGAGAAGTGAGTGTGCTTTCCTCACTGCACAGAGTAGTTAACGAATTTCCTCACTGCACGGAGTAGTTAATGAATTATTTGTAATTATTTATCTAATGCCTTCTGTTCTCACTCAGACTCTCAGCTCCAGGATGTCAGGCCCCTGTCGGTCTCATTCTTTGCTGGCCATCAGCACAGACACTTGTCCATACTAATACATTTGTATTAATAAAACAAATGAATAAAATAAGTGAATCAGTGGGTGTAACTGACGACAATGGAGGCTCAGAGGGATCTGTTGATTGTTGTATATTTTCTGCTGGAATTAGGAAAAGTCGCCCTCAGGGCCTATTGTCATGCTGTATGTGAAGAATAAGAGAATTTACAAAGGCTTGAGGGCTCCCTAAATTAGATTCCCACATATATCTCAGGGGCCCCCAAAGCAGTTCTGTGCATAACACTGGGTGACACTGGGAGGGCTGGAGATGCGAAGAATCTCCAGATCCCAAACGTCAAGACACCCTTCAATTCCAGGATTATCTGCTGTGTCTCAGACTGCACTGATTTGCAGGTACTCCCTCCCTCCACCCACCTCAAAGATGACCTTCCATGAAAGTGATGGTGTGAGAAACACCACAGTTCTTGGAAGGCAGAACCTGGCAGAGGACCTTACCTTTACTGTTCACCAAATCTCCACTTTTTATTGATGTAGCCAATTTCTTGTTAGAAAAGGTGGCGCTTTGGTCCAGCTTGTCACACTAACCACATTCTCCCATTCAGACAAAGGTGTTTCCAAAAGTAGAGTCCACTTTGGAGGCCACCTGGATACACCGGAACGGAGCAGCAGCTGGGTTAATCCCTGCCCCGAAGACCACCTGGTTAATCCCTGCCCCGAAGACCACCGGTCTGGAGAGTCAGGACCCTGCAGAGAATGAGCCCCACCCACTCTGCAGCCTGGGAGCACATTCACTCCTTTACCCCCTACCCCAGCTACCGCCCATCCCCAAACAACCCGGTGGCTTGCAGTCTTTTCAAGTTGTGTGTAAGACGCTGGGTATCACCCGGAGGAGCTTCCTTAAAAGACAAGAACACCCTCTACAAACCTAAGTGGGGTTCAGACACATGTACATGGACCAACAGCTCGGGCCAATTTTGAAATGGTTGGGAAGCTCTGTTAGAGTAATTCAAGCCCTTTCAACCACAACCCACTGTAAGAAACACGTTTTACTCCCAGACCACACTTGCACACACCTTTGCAAGAAACCAGAAACAAACCTTTGCTGGACACTGTTTATCCTTGTTGTGTGTGATATAACCTATTTGCTATTTTTTTTTCTATTTCATTAAATTTTTTTGGTTGTGACCCATTAACAGGTTGAGACTTCTAGCTCAATAAACTCTTTAGAGGATACTAAAACCTGTTTCTAAGGTCACTTCAGAAAGTGTATTTTAGTGAGCAAACTTTTTCTGTCTTGATTTCACCATTATGCATGGTAATCATCACAGCCACTCCTTTCCCTGCATCATTCAACCCCACTGGGCATTACTGGAAATTATTCAGTCAGTTTTTCTGTCCAACTACCGTTTAAGCCGATATCGTCGGATGTGATTCCTCGCACCTGGGCAAGCTTTTAGCTTTCCGTTCTTTTCCGATAGAGCCTTACAGAAATGGGAGTGGTTTGTAAGTTTCAGGCCATAGCACATGTATCAAATGTATAAAATAGAAGAGAATTGAGTCAGGTTATTTGGAAGAATATCTGATACATGTACTTTAATTACTTACATTTCCCTGAGATCTCTGAGCCTTAGAATGTTGAAAAAGACAAACAAAATGGGACTGTGTAAGGGTCATAAGAAAATATATTAAAACAATGAAATTATTTTTCAGTGTGCACTATAGAAATCATTGAACGCTAAAGCTTAGAGGGGATCCTAGAAATTATCTACCCCGACGTAATCATGCTCCTTTTCCTTTAAATTGTTGCACTAAAATAAAGCGGCACACTCATGTTCCACTTCTTTTGATTATCCTTCACAAAAACTGGATGTTTCAAACTCCTAAGGAATGGCTATGAAATTGTTGCAAGAGCAAGGATGTTTAAAAGTACATTATGCAATGCATGGTAGGCCTTCTTAGGCTCAGATAACATAAAACCAGAAATAAACTGGACTTATGAAAACACTTTGGCCTTGTCTCCTAATCTCTGACTCAAATGCCTAATTCAGTTTCTTGCCACATTCTAGTTTCAGCCAAGCAATTGTTGATAAACCCAATGTTCAGAGGCAGATATGCAAATTTCCACTAATGAACTTGTTAGAGTCACTTTACCCTTTCTAATTAAGAGCAATAATACTCATAGTAAACTTCTTGATACTTCCCATCTTTTAGGGTTAGCCAACTAAAAAGAGCTCGTGATTCTGAATAGATAGGGGCCCTATACATAGTCTCTAACACCAACCACAGAACTAAGCACAAACAGGTATTTAAAAACTAGGAATTAACGAATAACTCCTGAAGATTTCATTGCAGAGATTTTGTGGTTTTTTATTTTTATTTTTTTAAGGAAGATTGGCCCTGAGCTAATATCTATTGTGAATCTTCCTCTTTTTTTCCTTCTTTCTCCCCAAAGCCCCAGTACATAGTTGTGTATCATAGTTGTAGAGTTGTAGCTCTTCTATGTGGGATGCCGCCTCAGCATGGCTTGATGAGTGGTGAGTAGGTCTGCGCCCAGATTCAACCAAGTAACCCTGGGCAGCAGAAGTGGAAGGCATGAAATTAACCACTGCGCCACCAGGCCAGCCCCCAGATTTTGGTTTTAAAATGACAAAAAATATATGGACAATAACAAGACAGGATACTTTGAGTGGTTTTCACTAAAAACTACCCAAAGCTAAAAGATTTCAGCAACACAAATTATTCAGTCACTATGCTGAAATTTCCAAAACTGATGAGAAACATCTTCCTTTATTCTCTCTCTGGTACTGGTCTAATGTGGAACTTTGGTTTCATTGTTAGTCCATGTGGACACGCTGTAGGCACAATGGTACGTAATTGTTTCAATCAATTGTCAATTCTTTGATCAATCAATTGTTTGATTTCTGTTAAGCAAATCTTTATTTTGAAAATAATACCGTAGTTGAAAAATCGTTAGATTTAGTCAGAACACTTGATCCCTAAGTCCTGATTACTAGGTAGAAGAATGGTCTCCACAGATGTCCAGGCCCTAATCCTGAGCTTGTGAATACGCTTAGGTTGCATGGCAAAGGGGAAATTAGCGTTTCTAATCAGCTGACTTGAAAAGAGGGAGATTATTTTGGATTATTCAGGTGGGCCCAAGGTAATCACAACGATCGTTAAAAGTGGAAGAGGGAGGGCCGGCCCGTGGCTTAGCAGGTAAGTGCACACGCTCCGCTACTGGCGGCCCAGGTTCGATCCCAGGTGTGCACCGACGCACCGCTTCCGGCCATGCTGAGGCCGCGTCCCACACACAGCAACTAGAAGGATGTGCAGCTATGACATACAACTATCTACTGGAGCTTTGGGGGAAAAAAAGGAGGAGGATTGGCAATAGATGTTAGCTCAGGGCCAGTCTTCCTCAGCAAAAAGAGGAGGATTAGCATGCATGTTAGCTCAGGGCTGATCTTCCTCACAAAAATAAATAAATAAATAAATAAATAAATAAATAAATAAATAAATAAATAAATAAATAAAAAGTGGAAGAGGGAGACAAAAGAATAGAGTTAGAGAAAGAGAAGTGGTGAGAAGTGGGGTAAGAGAGATGCTGTGTTGCTGACTTGGAAGGTGGTGGAGGGGCCACAAACCACGATGAATGCAAGTGGCGTCTGGAACAGGAAGGCATGGATTCTCCCCCAGAGCCTCCAGAAGGAACAGCCCTGCTGACGTCTTGATTTTAGACCAGAGAGAGCTGTGTCAGATTTCTGAACTACAGAACTGTAGGATAATACATTTTTGTTGTCTTAAGCCTCTAAGTTTGTGGTAATTTGTTAGAGCAGCAATAAAAAACTAATACAAGAAGTAAGTCTGCTTTCCAGAGGTAAAAGTCACAAAATCTCTTTGAGATCCGGTTCTATCATCTGTCAAACAAATAGGTTGCATTAGGACCCTCAGGGCTCTGAAAACAGGAAACACCATGAAATATTAAGCCTTTTCCTTTGGCAGGACCAAATACGTAAGAGAAGAGCCACGTGCTGCTGTTTCCACTGTTTCCAATAACCCTGGAGAGAAAATGGAGTTTTAAACACTATGGAGAGTGCAGATGATGGTAGGGCACTGACACAGAGTCACGGTGGTGTCCAGCATGCTCGAATATGATGCTCAAAATATTAATCTTTACTGAGTGCTTACTATGCATCAGACACGGCAGTGTCCTTCCCATACATATGATCAATTCCCCAACAAACTTAAGAGGTAGATATAAAAATTATGCCCATTTTATCTGTGTGAAAACTGAGGCTCGTTGGCAGTCTTTCATCCCAGGTCATACTCCTGATAAGTGGCTGAGCTGTGATTTGAACCCTGACACCTGCATATTCAGCCTACCTTCTCAACCACTCCACGATTCTGCTTGGCCAATGGCTCCTACATTCACCAAATATTTCATCAACCAACAAATATTTATCGAGTATCCACTGTGTGACAGACACTATTTCAGGTAACGCAAAAAAAGATAATGCCAACCTCTCAAAGAGCTTACAATCAGCAGCAATTGATATATCTGACAAATACTTACCAAGTGCTTATACTGTGCCAGGCATTATGCAAAGGAGTTCACTGAACAGTGGAGCCCACGAGACCCAGCATACGATCACAAACATAGGCCAGGGTTGTCATCTTGGAATCGCCTCATGCAGGATCATTGTGTGGTGCGTCTCGTCCTGTCACACGTGGACTGAGCTGTTCACTGCTCGCCTGTGAGGGGCTCTGCTTTTACCAAACAACAAACGGTGGATCTGACAACTGCTGGATTTCATCAAGCCTTGAAGACTTGACCTTATTGCTACCTGGTAATGAAAAGGAAAATAGTGTCAGAAAAGAGAGATTCTATGTATATCAGATACATCGAGTTTACTTCATATTATGATGTTCAAATTATAGTAGAGATTCTGTAGTTAGAATACTTTCCAGTTTCTAACTGGAAAGGACACCATTGAGTGGAAGAAAAGCCATGCATATCATACCAAGTGTTAAATTGGCAAAATTCCTAACTTTGCTCTTATACAGTTTTAGCAATAATCACAGAGAATTTTGGCTTGTCAAGTTCCTGCTTTTCATCACAGTTCGCTCGTGAAAAAAGGTTTTAAGTTTAAAATGTCACAATACAGTAATATTTCTTTATATCAACTTTTATTCAAAAAATAATTTATGAGATAGCTAAATGTCATGATTTTAAGGATTTGGTGAGTAAATCCACTAAATGCATAATTTTAGCAGATTCTCTGGAAGGGCTTAATCTTTTTTCCTAAAGTGCCACAAATCTTCACAAGAGACTGTCTTTTAAGAACGCATTAGAATTCTTTCTCATTCTGCACAGCCATGAATCACATCAGAATACCGTAACGGAACTTGCTTTCACTAAGCTTTTAAATTTTTAAAAGCCATATTTTGCTAAATTAGTATTAGATTAGTGAGATTTGACTATGGCAAGAGGAAGAGTACATTCCCACTTGATAAACTACTAAAATGAAGTGGGCATGTACATCAAAAGCTAGGAAGGAAGCAATGCCATGGAGATGATTCTTTTCCCCCTAAACGGTGATATTCTTTTTTTTTTTTTTAATTTTTTATTTATTTTTTCTCTCAAAGCCCCAGTAGATAGTTGTCTGTCATAGCTGCACATCCCTCCAGTTGCTGCATGTGGGACACGGCCTCAGCATGGCCAGAGAAGCGGTGCGTCGGTGCGCGCCCGGGATCCGAACCCGGGCCACCAGTAGCGGAGCGCACGCACTTAACCGCTAAGCCACCGGGGTGGCCCAAAAGAGTACAATTTTTAAGAACAGTAAAATAATCCTACTTTGCCCATTGTTGGCCAGGCCATTAGTAGAATATCTTATTTTCTCTTTGGACTCTAGAATTAAAGAAAGAAAACTGGAAAGGATCCAGAGAAGAGCAGTAGAAGAGACCAAAAGGATTATAAAAATGAGGCCCATGGGGAAAGGGGAAAGGAGTTGTGAGTCTTTCGCTTGAAGAGAAGTTCAAGAGGCGACTTAATAACTGTCTTCGAATATGTGAAAGGTTGTCATGAGAAAGATGCTGAGCAGTTGTTTCCTTTCTCACTAAGAACTGAAGAAAGGGAAATGGTTGAGAGAGACTTAGGTTAGATAAAAAGAAAGACTTCTTGTAAAAGAGAGCAAGGCATGAAGTCTACAGTCACACTTGCTGTTCCAGGTATCTTTGACTGGACTAGACAGCCCTGCATCCTTAATGTTTGGCTGTGTTCCTAAGAGGTCAGCTACATGCCTTCACTAGACATCTATTGACTTAAAATTTCAGCCACAAAAGTAGCACTTCATCTTGTACCATCTTGTACTTCTTGGTTCTTTCATGCATGTTAGTCTCTCCCTTTTCCTTCTCCAACTCCCCACTTTCTCTGCTCCAAATTATAAGTTAGTACAGAGCACAAAATGAATTCTTGCAGCCACTAGGAGATGTTCTTGCTCCTGATCAGTTAGCAGACTATTGGGGGAGAATTACCCGCATGATGTTTATCAATATACTTGGAATCACTATTTCGCTCAAAGAGTAGTAAATTACATTTAAAAATAGAAACTCTTTTTCTAAGGAAACGGTAATGTTCTAATCAAAGTTCCAGAGACAGTATAAGCTTAAGCATTTTAAATGAGAAAAAATACCTTGGATATACAGGGTTTTTTTTCTACCAACAAATTTTGAGCTTCCCTCAAAAATAAACGTTAGAGATTATTCTCTGAGGTTATACTACGTGTTTTCAGGAATATGTACTCTCTCTGCCAAGACAGCAGAGTCTCATCTTTCAAAGGGGTTAGTCCTCCTATGAAAAGAAAACAGGTTTTTTTGTTTTGTTTTGTTTTGTTTTTTATAGTTACTTCTCTCCCCTGGAAATTAACCTATAAAGTATGCTCTATACGTAAATGTCTGTTACACACACACACACAACTTCACAATTGCTGTAGATACCCGAAAAGTCCAGCAAGAGGGAAAAAAAAGGTGGCTGACTTCAGATTTGCTTTTGGAAAAAATACCATACGTTGTAGAGAAAGACCCACGCTGCGGGCAGAATTAAGGAGAAGGGCATTAACTCGGGGTGAGCGTCCCGTTGCATAGCCGGCTGCTGGGCGGTGCAGGGACGGAACGTCAGGTCTGAGGGGCTCCAGAGCGCTTGTCGCAGGGCTCCAGGCAGCCAGAGCTCCCGCTCAAGACGACTGCACGATTGGAGGGAAGAGAAGACCCGAGGGAGGGGCCACCGTGTAGACTCCACAAAAAGTCCTAGGATGGTTAGGAAAATGGTCAGACGATCTGCTCCCTATGCAGCATCTATTACTAAAATATTTGCATTAAAAAGATAATTATAGAAGAAAGCGATTGCTTACCTGGTCTTCTTAGGGAAGAAAGAATATTACGTTCTAAGATAACTAAAGAAAATAAAGAAGGAGGCTTTTAGTGTTGGAACTCGAACGCTCAATTGCAGTAACTCTAGAAGGGCAGAAGGATAAAAGAGCCCAATGGGAGCCGTGTCAGCCATCGCCGAGACTCTGTGTGGGGCTACAGGAAATGCGCTGCAGGTGTCCTCAATTGTGTACTGAGGATGTCGCAGCGACTGCTGACGTCCTAAGCTTTGGCAGTACCCGGCTCACCTGGAATGTCTGTCCACAAGTTTCTGTGGGCTGCCGACCTAATGAGGTCTGGAATGCCAGAGATAAGGGAAGTTTTAGTGCTAGTTTAATTTGAAGGTAAATATGGTTGATCTGAAATCCCCACGTTGAATATGTACATGGTAAACATCTCTACGTATAGACTACTTTTAAATATATTTTTATAATTAATGTATACAGATAATGAAGGTTTTTTGGTGGGTAAATGGATATTTGGATTTTTAAGACATAATTTAGCCCAAGTTCATTCTATATCCCAGTTTAGTTGAGTAACAACTCCCTAAAGACAAACACTTGAAATGGGGATTGTGTCAAAAATAAGTAACCTTGCTCTGCCAGCCCTGGTGGTCTAGTGGTTAAGATTCGGCGCTCTCACCACTGTGGCCCAGGTTGTTTCCTGGCCAGGGAACCACACTACCCATCCGTTGGTTGTCATACTGTGGTGGCTGCATGTTGCTGTGATGCTGAAAGCTATGCTACTAGTATTTCAAATACCAGCAGGGTCACCCATGGTGGAGAGGTTTCAGCAGAGCTTCCAGACTCAAACGGACTAGGAAGAAGGACCTGGCCACCCACTTCCAAAAAAATTGGCCATGAAAACCCTCTGTGAATAGCAGTGGAGGATTGTCTGATATAGTGCTGGAAGCGGGGAGGATGGCACAGAAAAACTGGACAGGGTTCCCCTCTGCTGGACACAGGGTCACTAGTCGGAATCGACTTGACAGCACTAACAACAAAACCTTGTTTTAGGAAGAGTCCATCCTGGTATTTAATGAAAATCACGGCAGTTGTCATTTATCGGAACTTCCAGTGTGTGGATGGGAGTTTAAGAGGCAGCGACACTGACAGACCTCAGACCCTTACTCATCAGTGTCCTTGCTCTTTGGGTGGCCCAAACACCATGAAACAACCATCCCCAACACTGGCCAAAGAAATGCTCTGTATGTTTTGTAGCTTCCCTCACCCTTCCTTTGACATCAGGCCAGAAACAGCCTGGGACCTTGAGTTATTTCTGCCCCCAAAGAAACCTGTGCTTACATTTAGGGTATCTAATGCCAGCCACTTCTTCCTGGGCTTCTCATGCACCCCTAATCCCTATGCCTTCACAGAGCTTCATCTCTTACCTACTGCACTTTCCCAGCTCCTATCCTAATGAACCCATCCTCCTTCCACACCTTTCCAGTGTTCCTTCTGGAACTGTCAATTGTAAACCAGCTCCCTCACAATGTTATTGTTTGAGGTAACACACTGCCTGTCCACTTGCCTTATCCACTTGCACCCACAATGCAGTGGGTCTAGACTATCAGCGACATTTTCCTGCCTCCTCACTACTACAGGCACGTGCCACACAATGACATTTCAGTCAACAATGGACAGCATATACGACGGTGGTCCTATAAGATTAGTACCATATAGCCCAGGTGTGTAGCAGGCTATACCATCTAGGTTTGTGTAAGTGCACTCTGTGATGTTCACACAATGAAGAAATTGCCTAACAATGCATTTCTCAGAACACATCACTGTCGTTAAGTGATACCTGACTGTATATGTACAGATCTTCCTCCACTTAAGATGGGATTATGTCCTGGTAAACTCATCATAAGTTGAAAATATCGTAAGTTGAAAATGCATGTAATACATCTAACCAAGTGAACATCATAGCTTAGCCTAGCCTACCTTAAATGTGCTCAGAACACTTACATTACCCTATAGTTGGACAAAATCATCTAACAAAAAGCCTATTTCATAATAAAGTGTTGAATATCTCATGTAATTTATTGAATACTGTACTGACAGTGAAAAACAGAATGGTTGTCTGGGTACAGAATGGTTGTAGGTGTGTTGGTTTTTCACCCTTGTGATCACCTGGCTGGCTGGGAGCTGCGGCTCACTGCCACTGCCCACCATCATGAGAGAGTATCTACTGCATGTCGCTAGCCCAGGAAAAGATCAAAATTCAAAGTACAGTTTCTACTGTACGCATGTTGCTTTTGCACCATCATAAAGTCAAAAAATTCTAAGTCGAACCACGGTAAGTCGGGGACCGTCTGTAGTCTAGTACTCTCGCTAGCTCTCCTCAGAGACTTGAAAGGTGACTTATACCAAACTCGGTCCATTCTTGCCATTGTCATTTACTAATCTCGCTCCAACATGTTAAAGACTTTATGATGTGGCTCACATCACAATCTCCTGCTCTACCCTAACTCCTGCCTACACCTTAGAAGACTTACTATCCACTGCAACAACCCATCCAATAATCTAACTTGACAATTACTGTACATTCACCTATACTTGGCCTCACAGACCCACTTCTAGGTTCACTGCCTTGATCTTATTTTCACTGGGGATTCCTCAACCTCTGAAATCTTAAATTGCAATGAACATCCTTCTTTTTTGCTGTTTTTAAAAATAGTTGTTGAGGGGTAATTGAAATATAATAAATGACACATTTTTAAAGTATACAATTTGGTAAGTTTTGTATACTTGCGTGAAACCACCACCACAATCAAAAGAATAAACAATTTCATTAGCCCCCAAAGTTTTTCCACAACCCTTTGTAATTCCTCCCTCTGATCATTCCATTCTTTGCACCTTGTCCAAGGCAAACATTGATCTACTTTCTGTCACTGTGCATTAGTTTGCATTTCCCCAAATTTTACATAAATGGAATCATAAAGTACGTGTTCCTTTTTGTCCAGCTTCCTTCAAACAGCATAATTTATTTTTATTTTTATTTTTATTTTTTTTCTTTGCTGAGGAACATTAGCCCTGGGCTAACATCCATGCCCATCTTCCTCTACTTTATATGGGACGCTGCCACAACATGGCTTGACAAGCGGTGCATCGGTGCATGCCCGGGGTCTGAACCTGTGAATCCCGGGCCGCCGAAGCTGAGCGTGTGCACTTAACCTCTATGCCACTGGGCCGGTCCCAAACAGCATAATTATTTTAAGATTCAAACTTGTGTGTGTATCAATAGTTCATTCCATTTTATTGTGGAGGAGTATTCCATTGTAAGTATATATCATCACTTGTTTACCCATTCATTTGATGGGTTGTTTCCAGTTTTTGGCTATTACAAATAAAGCTGCAGTGAACATTCATGCACCAGTCCCTGTATGGATATTTGATTTCATTAATCTTGAGAAAAGACCTAGGAGTGAAATGTCTGGGTCGTATTGTAGGTATATATGCTGTTATTGAAGAAACTTCCAAACTTTTCCCCAAAGTGGTTGTACCATTTTGTATTCCTATCAGCAGTGTATGAGATTTCCAGTTGCATGTCCTTGTCAACACATAAGAAGGTCTGTCTTTTAATTTTAGACGTTCTAATAGGAATATGGAGTATTTCATTGTGGTTTTGATTTGCATCTCCCTAGTAACTAATAAAATTGAGCATCTTATTTATGTGTGTATTTGCCATCTGTAAGTCTTCTTTGGTGAAATAACTGTTTAAATCTTTTTTTTTCCCCAAGAGAAGCTTTAATTGTGGGCACACAAATTCTTAGGTAAACAGTGTTCCTTTGTTTGGAGTGATTTAACACTTTCATGCACAACTTAAGAATTAGTCTCCTGAGGAGAACACAAGGCTCTTATGGCTCTTGTATTGACAAATGGTCCCTGCCAGGTAAGGAGCTAAGAGATAAAATTCCCTGAGATTTTTCTTTTTATTGAAGTAATATTGGTTTATAGCATTATATATATTTCAGGTGTATATCACCATATTTTGATTTCTGTGTTGACTACATCATATTCACTACCCAAAGACTAATTACCATCCATCACTAAAAACACGCGACCTACTATCCTTTTCACCCTCCTGTCTCTCCCCTTCCCCTCTGGTAACTACCAATCTGTTTTCCATATCTATGTGTTTGTTTGTTGTTGTTTTTATCTTCCACTTATGAGTGAAATCGTATGGTATTTGACTCTCTCCATCTGACTTATTTCTCTTAGGATAATACCCTCAAGGTCCATCCATGTTGTCGCAAATGGCAAGAATACTGAGTAGTATTCCATTGTATATATTTACCATATCTTCCTTATCCATTCATCCATTGATGGACACTTGCGTTGTTTATAAGTTTTGGCAACTGTGAATAATGCTGCAATGAACATAGGGTTGCAAACATCTTTTTTTTTTTTTTTTTGGTGAGAAGATTGGCCCTGGGTTAACATCTGTGCCCATCTTCCTCTACTTTTATGTGGGATGTCTGCCACAGCATGGCCTAATAAGTGGTGCATGGGTCCACACCCGGGATCTGAACCTGTGAACCCTGGGCTGCTGAAGTGGAGCATGTGATTTTAACCTCTATGCCACCAGGCGGGCCCCACAATTATCTTTTTTTTTTTTTTGGTGAGGAAGATTGTCCCTAAGCTAACATCTGTGCCAATCTTCCTTTATCTTTTGTCTGTGGGACACCAAGACAGACAGCACGGCTTGATGAGCAGTGCCTAGGTCTGCACCAGGGGTCCAAACCCGTGAACCCTAGGCCACCAAAGCAGAGCTCACAAACTTAACCACTAGACCCGGGCAAGCCTCTGCAAATATCTTTTCCCATTCATGTTTTCATGTTCTTTGGATAAATACCCAGCAGTGGAATAGCTGGATTGTATGATAGTTCTATTCTTAATTTTTTGAGGAATCTCCATACTGTTTTCCATAGTGGCTGCACCAGTTTACATTCACATCAGCAATGTATGAGAGTTCCCTTCTCTCCACATCCTCTCCAACACTTATTATTTCTTGTCTCTTTAATTATAGCCATTCTGACGGGCATGAGGTGATATCTCTGTTCAAATCTTTTGTCCATTTTTCATAAGATTATGTTCTTACAATTGAGTTATGATAGTTCTTTATATATTCTAGATAGAGTTTCTTTATCAGATATGTGATTTGCAAATGTATATTCCAAGCCTGTAGAATTTTTGCATCTAAGTTCATAAAAAGTATTTGTCTATAGATTTCTTCTTTTTTTGGTTCTGCTTTGGTTAAGTTTCAGTCTCAGAGTAATAATAACCTCATAAAATGATTTGAGAGAAGTATTCCCCCTGCTTATATTTTCTGGAAGAGAGTATGTGAAATTGGTTCTAGTTCTTTTCTTAAATGTTAGTTAGAACTCTACAGTGAACTTGTCTAGCCCTGGTGATTTCCTTCTTAGGAGTATTTTAAGTATAACTTAATTTAATTATAATTTAATAAATATTTGTAGTACTATTCAGATAATCTATTTAACATTGGTTGAGTTTTGGTAGTTTGCAATTTTTGAGGAATTCACCCCTTTCTTTAAATTGTTGAATTTATAAGCTTAGAATTGTTTCTAGGATTACTTACTATTCTTTAACGATCGTAGGATCCCTTGTCTCGTTCCTGGCATTGGTGATTTCTTGTCAGTGTTGTTAGAGGTTCATCAATTTTATTGATTTATTTTTGAAGAACCAGCTTTCTGTCTCATTGATTTTTCTATTGTTTTCTGATTCATTGATTTCTCCTCTTATCATTATTATTTCTTTCCTTTTACTTGCCTTGAGTTTATTTTGCTCTTCTGTTTCTAGTTTATTAAGGTAGGAATGTAGAGTATTGGTTTGAGAACTTTTCTCTTTTTTTATGCAAGCATTTAGTGCCATAACCTTTTCCTCTAAGCATTGTTTTAGCTGTGTTCTACATATTTTGATATGCTGTATTATCATTAACTTTATGCATTTTAAAACTTTTTGGAGACTTTCTCTTTGACACATGGATTATTTCAAGATGCGTTGTTTGATTTTCAGATGTTTGGAAAATATCTTGTGTATTTTTGATTGCTTGATTGATTTCATTATAGTCAAAGAACACACTTTGTATAATTCTAATTCTTTTAAATTTAATGATTTTTTTTCCTTTTGCTGAGGAAGATTCATTCTGAGCTAACATCTGCTGCCAATCATCCTCTTTTTATGTGTGAGCTACCATCACAGCATGGCCACTGATGAGTGATGTATGTCCACACCTGGGAACTGAAGCTGGGCTGCTGAAGCAGAGCACGCTCAACTTAACCACTAGGCCACTGGGGGGCACAATGAATTTTCTTTTATATTCCAAGATACAGACTATCTTGGTGAATGTTTCATGGGAACTTAAAAAAAAGTTTATTCTGGGGGCCAGCTTCATGGCATAGTGGTTAAGTTCAGTGCGTTCTGCTTTGGTGGCCTGCGTTCGTGTGTTCAGACTCCCGGTGCAGACCTACACCACCCATCAGCCATGCTGTGGCAGTGACCCACATACAAATACAGGAAGATGGACACAGATGTTAGGTCAGGGCTAACCTTCCTCATCAAAAAAAAGGTTTATTCTATTGTTGTTGGGTAGAATGTTCTTTTATACATGTCAATTAAATCCAGTTGGTTGATTGTTCAGTTCTTCTATATGCTTGCTGATTTTCTGTCTAATGCTTCTATCAGTTGCTGAGAATGAAGTTTTAAAGTCTCCAACTATAATTGTGGATTTGTCTTTTTCTCCTCTCAGCCCTATAAGTTTTTGATTCGTATATTTTTGAGGCTTTGTTGTTTGATGCCTATATCTTTAGTATTGTTATATTTTTTGGAGAGGTTATCCTTTTATCATTTTATAATGCCACCCTTTTATCTCACTCTGAAGTCTACTTTACCTAATCTTAATATAGCTACTTATGCATTTTGTGTGTGGCGGGTTGGATTATAGGTAGTACGATATATCTTTTTCCTTCCTTTTACTTTCAACTTACCTATGTTGTTGTGTCTGAAGTGAGTTTATTACATACAGCATATAATTGGTTCATGGGGTTTTTTAAATGCACTCTGCCAATCTCTTTTAATTTGTGTATTTAGAGAATTTACATTTAAAGTAATCATGGCTATGTTAAGGCTTAAATCTACCATTTTACTTTATGTTTTCTGTTTGTTTCCTCTGTTTCTCTTTTCCTGCCTTCCTATGGGTCACTTGAACATTTTGAAGGATTTCATCTTGTTTTATTTATACTGACTTTGAGCATATTTCTTTGCATAATTTCTTAGTGGTTTCTCTAGGTATTACAACATAATGTAGAACTTATCTCAGCCTACAGGCATTGGTGCTTTACAACTTTGAGTGAATATTGAGATCTTAATCCCTTTGGCCACCCTACCATTAAAATATAATTGTCTCAAGTATCCTACACATACATTGAGCCCAACATCAGATGATGTTATAATTTTCTGCTTCAACCATCAAATAGGATTTAAGAAAATCATAAGGATAATGATATTCTATTCTATTTAGCCCTATTTTTATCTATCTGTCCTTTTTTCTTTTCTGAGTCCAAGCCTTTTTATGTTACCATGTCCTTTCTGTATGGAGAACTTCTTTTAACCATGCCTTAGGTGTAGGTTGGCTAGTGAAAAATTCTCTTACTTTTCCTGTCTGAGGATGTCTTTGTTTTCCCTTCATCCATGAAGAATTCTTTTGCTGGAATTAGAATTTTCCATTGCTAATACTTCCAGTACTTGAAAAATGTTTTGCCTCTTCTTTCTGGCCTCCATGGTTTCAGATGAGTTATCAACTCTAACTCAAATTTGTTGCTTGTCTGTAGGTAAATGCATCATTTCTCTCTAGTTTCTTTTAAGATGTTTTCTTGGCTTAGTTTTCAGAAGTTTAATTATGATATGTCTTGGCATGGATTTCTTTGGGTTTATCCTGTTTTGTTTCATTAAACTTCTTGCATCTGTAGGTTTATATTTTTTGCTAAATTTTGAATTTTGGAAGTTTCTGACCATTATTTACTTGAATATTTTTTCAGCCTCACACTGTTTCTCTTCTCCTTTTGGGCTTCAGAGTGTATTATCTGCAATAGATCTTTTGTTTTTGTTCCAAGCTACCTGAAAAATCTTTACTTTTTGACAGTCTATTTTCCATCTGTTTGATTGAGTAAATTATATTGATCTGTCCTCAAGTTCACTAACTCTATCCTCGTTCATCTCCAATCTACTTTTGAGCCCATCCAGGGAGTTTTTAATTTTGGTTATTGTATTTTTTATTTCTATAACTTTCATTTGGTTCTTTTCTATAAAACTATTTATTTGCTGATATTTTGTATTTTCTAATTGCTTTTGCAAACATTTTTATGACAGCTGCTTTAAAATCTTTGTCAGATAATTCCAATATCTGATTGATTAAAGTATTGTAATTTTTTTTAATTTTTATTTTTTAGACCAGTCAAGATTTCTTCATGTTGTTAAGACAAATGATTTTTTTTATTGTATCCTGGACATTTTCAGGTATTATCTTAGGAGAGTCCAGATCCTATTAACTCTTCTATTTTAGCATGCAGTCTCTCTGTGTAGGTTTGGTGTGTAGATTCTGGCTTATTTTGTGGGTTGTGGGCTGTGATATCAATAACAACTTAGCTTTCAGAGCCCTTGCCATGCTATTCTGGTCTGCTCCATTCACCTGTCCCCACTGGGGTGCCCATTTAATCCCTGCTGGTGCCATCTTCAGGGAGAAAATACATTTCCCTTGGCCTGTTGCTGTCAGGAAGGACAGGTGAGGTACAGGTAGAGAGAACTTCCCAGCCCTCCAGCCTCCTAGGTGCTGGCAGAGCTTGTGCTCAATCTCTGTTGATTCCCCACCTGAAGGCTCAGAGGAAGCTTCCCTAGTATGCGTAGTACCTCCAGGGAAGAGGTGGTCACTGGGCCTGCTCTCTAAGTGACTTGGTTCCAGGGGCTGCCTGCTTGGTCTCTGTCATTGCTGCTGGGAGGAGAACACTTATCTGGGCCACTTTCTGCCACTTGGGGCAGTGAATAGTACAATGACAACTTACAGTTTTTGCCACTGCCTTGATTCATGCTAAGGAGCTAACATTTCTTCTCATCTTTTAAATATATAGGTAAAAAGGCAAATAATATTTTAGTTTTATTATGAAAATAGTTTTGACCTTATGAATTTCTTGAAAAATTCATAGAAACTTCAAGAGTCCAAACTTTGAAATCCCACTCTGAGAATCACTGGCTTAGGAAAACTAAATGTGATTATGTGCTATAATAATTGGTTAAATCAGTTTTCTTTTGAGTAGAACTGACTCCCAGCTCTTTCCCCCACTCTATCCCAAATGTCTTTTCAGTCTTATGTCTGGCATTTGGTATTATGAAGTGTGGTGAGGTGAAAGAGACAAATGTGATTTTTCTTTGCAGCCAAGTCTTACCTTTACTACATTTTTCTTATTAGCTTTCATGTCATTCTACATTCTATTAGGTCAGAGTTATAAGAGCTAAAAGCATTATTTTTTTTCAGAGTTAGAGAGTTTATTGCCAAAAACCAGCTAAGCTAGGCTCAGGCAGAGTTTTCTTTCTTTTCATCCTGAGGCAAAAGAAACAAAAAAAGTCTAAACAAAAGACATCCAGACCAGGAGCTTAATGTTGCTGCTGAATTTTAATGTTCAGGCATACCCTCTTGCCAGAAATTTGCCTTCCAGCCACTGACTACTGCCAGGCCTCAAGTTATTCTGTATTATGTCACTCATAAGTCTGGTTGGGTGGAAAGGAAGGGGTATCTTTTAAAAGGGAAAATATATATTTTCTTCAAAATTATTTTGTTATAGCTATTGACCAATGATAAGTTCAATTGAGAAAAGATATTTACATGAATATACACTTTATTTAATCATTTCAAATGAGACATACATGACAAATCATTTGAAGGCTAACATTTTCATTGCTATTTTTTTGTACCAGTGCCCCTTGTTTATGACCTGCTGGAAATTCCTGGCCATCCCATCCCAGACTCACTGTGCTAGGCCATTGGGCCTGCAGTTCTTGCCCTTTCCAAATGGTCTGTGTTTGACTGAGAAAAGGAATCTTGGCCAACTAACAGAACTGGCTCAATGCATAGGCATCTTCCTACTGATAGTATTTTGAGGGACTGCCCCAGTGACATAGTGGTTATGTTCATGTGTTCCCCTTTGCTGGTCCAAGGTTCACCTATACGGATCTTGGACATGGACCTACTCACTATTCATCAAGCCATGCTGAGGTGGCATTCCACACAGAAGAACTACAAGGACTCACAACTAGGATTTACAACTATGTACTGGGGCTTTGGGGAGAAAAAAGAAAAAGAGGAAGATTGGCAACAGATGTTAGATCAGGGCCAATCTTCTTTAAAAAAAAAAGTTTTTTGAGGGCTCCATAATTGTCCCTGAGATTTTTTTTTATTGATTATTATTTTAGATTAAGATACTGATGTTCCATGAAATGGCATGTTTCATGTTACTTGGAAGGGGTAATGTATTACCACAGTATTACTCTTCACATTCAAGATGAGACATACCAAAACTTTCAGCTAGTCACCTAGGAAGATCATGAAACGTGGGAGACAAGTAAAGGCTACCAAATATGGAATAGAAGGTAATGCATGGAAAATCTATGGTACCTTGTCCTCAGAGTCATTCAGGTAATTTCTAGTGTGTTGTCAACAGCAATGCTTTATATGAGTCACTGACAAACAGATTTTTATTAACACCTGATTTGAGTCAACATGTAAAGAATTATGGAGAAATCAGTATATATAATATACTTCAAATAAAAAAAAAAACTGTCCAAGCCCACTTTACATGGATATGAAATAATTTTTATGTAGGAAAAAAGTTCTTCTTTCCTTAAAAATTATATACAAGTTTGTTAAGAGATAGAAACTTGTAGAAAACAAATGATGATAAGTTTTATGATTTGTAGTTTAAATATCAAACACTCACTTCCTAGAAATGAGTAGAGGACTAGCCTACAACAAGAAAATCTCCTAATTGGAAGAAAACCATCATAATGTTTAACATGCCTAACTTAACCATTCTATCCTTGTTCTCTCTGACTGGAGGGAATTAGAGGTAAAGAGACAATGAAGGGAAGAGAGAAGCAATGCAACGACTCTTGGACTCTTATTAACAATATAACATAAAATTATTTTTTATAGATCCTCAGAACTGTTATTAGAGCACTGTAACAAGCTGCCTCAAGTCTGGAAACACAGACTTTCACAAACAGTGGTGGGGAAAAGCAAGGAAATGAAAGAAAAAGAGTAGGTGAAATCAAAGATACGGTTGCAGATTCGTGAAAAATAATTTCATTTTTATTTTTTTTTAAATTATGTAGTCTTGTAGTTAATATTTGGAGAGCTATTTCTGAATTTCTTAGTCCTACTAAAGCTTGGCTGTTTGGACAGCAAAGGTGTCACTGATACCTCACTCTCCACCCAGTGCCAGCTGTCCATCATCAGCTCTGCCAAGGAGGAATACACAGCTTCACACACGGTGGCAAACATCACTCCAGTACGAGGAAAGCAGCATCAGTGCTCTCGAGGCAAGTCTCAGTGGTGGCAAAGGAGCGTGTTGTGCTCAGTGAAATCTACTGCCTTGGCTACCTTTGTTTCCTCCTGATACACATGTTCAGAATGAAACTGCCTCTGCTCCACCGTGCCTCAGATGCACCATAGGGGGTGTTTATGTCATTACAGAGAACATTTGCCACGTTTTGAGGCTGCTCAGTATTTTTTGAATGACGATCTAATCTTTGAAGAATTTCTTACCCTATAAGTCCCATATCCTCAAGATAAAGCTAGAAATTCACTTCCCATCTCCCTTGCAGATCTGTGCCTCCCCTGCTGCAGGTTCCCCAATCAAACACACCAAAATGAGAAACTTCAAAGCAGAGCAAGGAAGCCTGCAGGACCCATGTCTGAAGAAAGTGGTGGCAGAGGCAGCCAGAGTTGGGGGTTCCTGGCTTTCTTGCCCCATGTGGGTGGTATGAACCAGCGCTCTGTGCTGGGCAGCAGCAGCTGGGACTTCTGCATGGGGGCAGTTTGGCCTGTCCCTGGCTGTGATGCTTCGAAGCCCATCTCTCTGGCCATTCCAGAGAGCCTGGAATGTGCTAAATTCCTTCAACAAACTCCTTTCCAGCTTTAATGATGAGGTGGGTTCTGTAGTTTGCAGGCAAGAACACTAACTGGTAGTGTTTGTATTCATTTTCTAAGTGTTTCCAGGCCTTTCACAATTGCCAGTCTTGTTGAAGATGTGGTAGTGCCAGGCCCTACATGTGGGCCCTAGATAGGCTCTGTTTCTCATGCTCTGCACAAAGACGTGAGTCCTGTGTAGGGAAAAGCAACCAGAACCTGGGCTTCAGAGTCAGGAACACCTGCAGTTAAAAGGTTAGATGAGGAGAAGAGTGACATCCACATCATGGCGGAGTGAGCTCTCCCTTTAGACTCTCCCACTAAGATACAACAAAAAGGACATTCACATACCAACAGCGGACATTCACACAACACACTAGATGTCTGAGGGACCCATGCAGCCTTACATCTGAAGGTGGAGGTGCTGGAGCCCCTGGGGAAGTGGAAAGAGGTAAGGAGAACTCCTCTCCCTCACCACAGTGACCCTTGGACTGCACGTGGCTCTGAGAGGAGAGGGGGGAGGGGCAGCCCTCCACAGGAACACTGTCACTTTCTAACTTTCCTCACAGCCCAAGGGAAAGCCCCACGTGGAGGTGGCTGAAATGTTGTGTGAGTGCCTTCATCAAGTTAGCACCACAGGAGAGCAGATAGTGAGGGATGAGCGAGAAGCCCCCAGGATTAGGCAGGTGAAAGAAAGCACCCCGCCCCCTGCCCAGTGTCCAGCTCAGCTGGTCAGCCAGAGCACCCACATGTTCCTCAGAAAAGCAGCAGCTAGAGACCAGGGATCGTGGCAGGCTCAGAATACACAGCTCTTGACCCCAACCCAGTGGCAGCAGGTGGAAGCTGTGACCAGATGCTATAACTATGCAGAGGCAAAAATCCACACCATCAAACAGTATGAATAAATATATTAAATCTCCAGACTAGAAGGAAAATGACAAGCATGCAGAAATCAATCCTGAAGGCACAGAAATTTATATATAAATGACAGAGAATTCAAAATAGCTATCATAAAAAAGGTCAATGAGTTACAAGAAAATACAGATAGATGGTTCAATGAAATCAGGAACTTTTTCACAAAAGAGATTGAAACTATAAAGAAAGACCAATCAGAAATGTTGGAGATGAAAAACACTACGGAGGAGATAAAGAAAAATATGGAGTCTTTATATAAAAGAGCTGACAATATGGAGGACAGAATTAGGAATCTAGAGGACAGGAATGCAGAAATGCTCCAGATGGAGGAGGAGACAGAACTAAGACTAAAAAGAAATGAAGAAATTCTCCAAGATATCCAACTCAATTCTCCAAGAAATATTTACAACATAAGAATTACAGGTATTCCAGAGGGAGAAGAGAGGGAAAAGGGAGCAGAGAGCTTGTTCAAAGAAATAATAGCTGAGGACTTCCCAAGCCTGAGGAAGGAGCTGGAAATACAAGTGAATGAAGCCAACAGATCTCTTAACTACATCAACATAAAAAGACCCTCTTCAAGGCATATAGTAGTAAAGCTGGCAAAAGTCAATGACAAAGAAAAAATATTAAGGGCAGCAAGGAAGAAGAAAGTAACATACAAAGGAACTCCTATCAGGCTTTCAGCAGATTTCTCAGCAGAAACCTTACAGGCTAGGAGAGAGTGGAATGATATATTCAAAATTCTGAAAGACAAAAACTTTCAGCCAAGAATACTCTATCCAGCAAAAATACCCTTCAGATATGATGGAGAAATAAAAACTTTCCCAGATAAACAAAAGGTAAGGGAGTTCATCACCACAAGACCCCCACTACAAGAAATGCTCAAGAATGCCCTCATACCTGAAAAAAAAAAGAGAAAGGGTAGGCAACACCTTGAGCAAGGAGAAAAATAGGTAGACAAAATCAGAAAAATTGCCACTCTTTATCAGAATAGGTTAGCAAACACTATTTTAACTTCAAAGATAAAGGGAAGGAAAACACAAAAAATAAATATAATCTCGTCATTTTAACCACACACTCACAACGCAAGATGGAATAAGTTGTGACAATCATAACTTAGAAGGGGAAATGGGAAGGGATGGAATCGACTCAGTCTAAGGAAATAAGAGTACTAGAAAATGGACTATCTCATCTATGAGATTTTGTATACAAACCTCATGGTAACCACTAAACAAATAATCAGAACAGAGACACAAATGATAAATAAAGAGAAAACTAAGAAAACCATCATAGAGAACTACCAAACTGAATTGGTAGTCTGAAACACATGAGACAAGAAAAAAGGAAATGCAGAAAAACTGGAAAATGAGTGATAAAATAGCAACATTAAGCCTTCATGTATTAATAATCATTCTAACTGTAAATGGATTGAATTCCCCAATCAAAAGACACAGAGTGGCAGGATGAATTAAAAAACAAAACCCAGCAATGTGCTGCCTCCAGGAAACACATCTCAACTCTAAAGACAAACAGAGGCTCAGAGTAAAGGGATGGAAGATGATACTCCAAGCTAATGGCAAACAAAAACAAGCAGATGTTGCCATACTTATATCAGACAAAGTAGACTTTAAGATAAAAAATACAATGAGAGAAAAAGAGGGGCAGTATGTAGTGATAAAAGGGACACACCACCAAGAAGACAAAATACTTATATATGTACCCAACACAGGAGCACCAAAGTACATAAAGCCACTATTAACAAACCTAAAGAAGATATTAACATCAACACAATAATAGTAAGGGACCTTAACACCCCACTTACATCAAAGGATAGATCATCCAGACAGAAAGTCAACAAGGAAATAGTGGACTTAAACAAAAAGCTAGATCAGACAGACTTAATAGATATAGAGAGAACACTCCAGCCAAACACAGTAGAATACATATTCTTCTCAAGTGAACATGGAACATTCTCAAGGATAGATCAAAGTTGGGAAACAAGGTAAGCCTCTGTAAATTTAAAAAGATTGAAATCATAACAAGTATCTTTTCTGACCATAATGCTATGAAACTGGAAATCAACTACAAGAAAAAAACTGGGAAAGTGACAAAGATCTGGAGACTAAACAACATGCTACTGAACAACAAATGGATCATTGAAGAAATTAAAGGAGAAAGCAAAAATATCTAGAGACAAAAGAAAATGAAAATACACCATACCAACTCGTATGGGATGCAGCTAAAGCAGTCCTGAGAGAGAAACTTATAGCAATACAGGCCCACTTTAAGAAACAAGAAAAATCCCAAATAACCAACCCTAAAGTACACCTAACAGAATTAGAAAAAGAAGAACAAACAAAGCCCAAAGTCAGCAGATGGAGGGAAATAATAAAAATCAGAGCAGAAATAAATGAAATTGAAACCAAAAAAAAAACAGTAGAAAGGATCAATGAAACTTAGAGCTGGTTCTTTGAGAAGATAAACAAAATTGACAAACCTTTAGCCAGACTCACTAACAAAAAAAGAGACAAGGCTCAAATAAATAAAATTAGAAATGAAAGAGGAGAAATTACAACAGACACCACAGAAATACAAAGGATTATAAGAGAATACTATGAAAAACTATATACCAACAAATTGGACAATCTAGAAGAAATGGATAAATTCTTAGAATCATACACCCTCCCAAAACTGAATCAGGAAGAAATAGAGAATCTAAATAGACCAGTCACAAGTAAAGAGATTGAAACTGTAATCAAAAACCTCCCAAAAAATAAAAGTCCAGGACCCGATGTCTTCTCTGGAGAATTCTACCAAACATTCAAAGAAGTTTTAATACCTATCCTCCTCCAACTAGTCTAAAAAATAGAGGAAGATGGAACACTTCCTAACACATTCTATGAGGCCAACATCACCCTGATCCCAAAGCCAGACAAAGACAATACAAAGAAGGAAAATTACAGGCCAATATCGCTGATGAACATAGATGCAAAAATCCTCAACAAAATATTGGCAAACCGAATACAGCAATACATTTAAAAGATCATACACCATGATCAAGAGGGATTTATACCAGGGACACAGGGATGGTTCGACATCTGCAAATCAATCAATGTGATACACCACATTAACAAAATGAGGAATAAAAACCACATGATCATCTCAATAGATGCAAGAGAAGGCATTTGACAAGAACCAACATCCAATTATGTAAAAACTCACAATAAAATGGGTATAGAAGGAAAGTACCTTAACATAATAAAGGCCATATATGACAAACCCACAGCCAACATTAAACTCAATGGGGAAAAACTGAAAGCCATCCTTCTGAGAACAGGAACAAGACAAGGGTGCCCACTCTCATCACTCTTATTCAACACAGTACTGGAGGTTTTGGCCAGAGCAATTAGGCAAGAAAAAGAAATAAAAGGAAACCAAATAGGCAATGAAGAAGTGAAACTCTCGCTGTTTTCAGATGACATGATTTTATATATAGAAAACTCTAGAGAATCCATCAGAAAACTGTTAGAAATAATCAACAACTACAGAAAAATTACAGGGTACAAAATAAACTTACAAAAATCAGTTGTGTTTCTACACTTTAATAATGAACTAAGAGAAAAAGAACTCAAGAATACAATCCCATTTACGATTGCAACAAAAAGAATAAAATATCATGGAATAAATTTAGCCAAGGACATAAAAGACCTATGCAATGAAAACTACAAGACATTATTGAAAGAAATTGATGATAACATAAAGAAATGGAAAGATATCCCATGCACATGGATTGGAAGAATAAACAATTAAAATGCCCATACTACCTAAAGCAATCTACAGATTCTATCTAAATCAGAATCCCAATGACATTCTTCACAGAAATAGAACAAAGAATCCTAAAATTCTTATGGGGCAACAAAGGCCCCAAATAGCTAAAGTCATCGTGAGAAAAAAGAACAAAGCTGGAGGCATCACAACCTGTGATTTCAAAACATACTACAAGGCGATAGAAATCAAAACAGCATGGTACTGGTACAAAAACAGACACACAGATCAATGGAACAGAACTGAAAGCTCAGAAATAAAACCACACATATACGGACAGCTAATCTTTGACAAAAGAGCTAAAAACATACAATGGAGAAAGGAAAATCTCTTTAATAAATGGTGCTGGGAAAACTGGACAGCCACTTGCAAAAGAATGAAAGTAGACTATCTGCTTTCGCCATTCACAAAAATTAACTCAAAATGGATCAAAGTCCTGAAAGTGAGACCTGAAACTATAAAACTCCTGGAGGAAAATAGAGGCAGGACACTCTTTGACATCTGTCTTAGAGGGATCTTTTTGAATTCTATGTCTACTCGGATAAGGGAAACAAAAGAAAAAATAAACAAGTGGGACTTTATTAGACTAACGAGCTTCTGCAAGGCAAAGGAAACCAGGATCAAAATGAAAAGACAACCAACCAGCTGAGAGAAAATGTTTGAAAATCATATATCCAACAAGGGGTTAATCTCCGTAATATGTAAAGAACTCACACAACTGAACAACAAAAAAACCAACAACCTGATCAAAAAATGGGCATGGGTTATGAACAGACATTTTTCCAAAGAAGATATATAGCTGGCCAACAGACACATGAAAAGATGTTCACCATCACTAATCATCAGGGAAATGCAAATCAAAACAACACTAGGATATCACCTTACACCCATCAGAATGGCTATAATCAGCAAGATAAAAAATAACAAATGTTGGAGAAGATGCGGAGAACAGGAAACCCTTATACATTGCTGCTATATGTTTGCATTGCTGAGAATGCAAACTGGTGCAGCCTCTATGGAAAACAGTATGGAGATTCCTCAAAAAAATAAAAATAGAAATACCATATAACCCAGCTATCCCACTACTGGGTATTTCTGGAAAGAACTTGAAATCAACAATCCAAAGAGGCTTATGCACCCCTAAGTTCATTGCAGCATTATTCACTATAGCCAAGATGTGGAAGCAACCCAAGTGCCCATCCACTCATGATTGGATAAGGAACATGTGGTATATATATACAATGGAATACTACTCAGCCATAAAAAAAGACAAAATTGTTCCATTCACAACAACATGGATGAACCTGGAGGGTATTATAAGTGAAATAAGCCAGACAGAGAAAGACACACACCATATGATTTCACTCATATGTGGAAGATAAATTAACACACGGACGGAGAGAACAGTTTGGTGGTTACTAAAGGGGAAAGGGGTTGGGGGGTGGGCACAAGGGACGAAGGGGTGCGTTTATATGGTGACTGACAAATAATAATGTACAACTGAAATTTCACAATGTTATAAACTATTATGACCTCAGTAAAAACAAAACAAAAGAAAACAAAAGTTAGATGAGGGAATTTACATTAAGTGCATAACCGCTTAATATAATGGATGCCTGGCCCATAGTATGCATTGCATACATTTAGAAATCCGTAGTAGCTTTTTACAACTTTCATTGTTATTATTACATACATTTTATAGGTTAGGAAATAGAACCTAAAGGAGATAAAATAATTCTCAGAATTATACAGCCAGTAAGTGGAGCTGAGATTCAAAACCATCACCTTTTCCCGTTTCCAAAACCCACGTCCTTTCTGCTCTGCAAAACTACATGTATGCCCCGAGTTGAGGGACGGACCTTGCTTGACTGATTGACTGATTTTTTGGAATTTCTGAATTGAACTTCTGACATCTTCAGTCATCTAGAGTGGCACGTTCCTCCCAGGCCCACAGCCATGGTGACCTCTTCAGCCCAGCAAGTGTGGTCGTGAGCGTGTGGACGGAGTATGTGGAACGGGGTCAGCGGGCATTTTCCATTGGAAGGTAAGAAGGAAGGGGGTTTTGTGCCCACCTGGCTAGTTTTACTTACAACTGTGCCTCTAAGCACTGATTGGGATAAAACTGAAGTGAACTGAAAAGAGGAACACGCAGAGGCATCACAGACCACCCCCTGTCCCTTTATTGCACTGGGATTCTTGCGTCGGCTCCAGTTTTCCCCCAGAAAGTGAATATAACAAACTTCCTGTGGTCTTTTCTGTATATTAATGGGCAGAAAGCACTGACGGTCTCTTGAAATTAGAGTTGTTGGTTAAAAGCCCACCTTTACAATTTATACGGATATTTATTTAAACACTACAGAGTCCTGTCTGAATTGAGTTTTCTAACATCTGTAGGGCAGACTTAAGATATGTTGTGTTCTTGAATACCTAAATTAACTTTCCAACACTCTTAAGGTTTTGAATCCCTGGGGCACTGTGGACTTGGGGGCAAGAGAGAAATGGCAGTCCTTTTCTACTGCTGCCCTAACAGATACCAGAAGCTTCGTGGCTGAAAACAACACCCACTTATTATCTCAGTGTCTGTCAGAATGTGTGTCACAGCGTGGCTCAGCTAGTTCTCTGCTCTCGGTTCATGAGCCCCAGATCAAGGTGTCAGCAGGGCTGCGATTCCTCCTGGAGCTCTGGGAAGGAATCTGCTCCTGAGCCACACAGGGTGTTGGCGGTTCAGTTCCACGTTGTGGTAGGGCTGTGGTCCCCACTCCTTGCTGGCTGTCAACCAGCAGTCATTCTCAGCTTCCAGAGGCTGCTATTCCTTGGCTCACAGCCCCCTTCCTTCATCTTCAAAGCCAGCAACAGTGGTTTGAATTCTTCTCATGCTGTGAATAACTCTGACCTCCCTGTGCCACATTCTCTGACGGCTTTTCTGCTTTTAAGGATCACGTGATTCCATTGGTCCTCGTGATTCCATCGGTCCCACCTGGACAGTCCAGCATGATTGTTCCGTCTTCAAGTCAACTGTTTAGTAACCTTAATTAGATCCACAAAGTCTCTTCACAGTGGTACTAGATCAGTGTTTGATGGAATAAATAGGGGATGATGGGAATCTTGAAGGGACATCTTTAGAATTCTGCCTGCCACACGTGGGTGTGACTCCCACTTACAAACTGACTGGCCCTTGATTAATCCATTAAATTCAATGAGCCTTGACTTTTCTTTTTTGTAAAATGGAATTAAGATATATTTCTCAGAATTGCTCTAAGATTAAATAAGACTGTTTATGTAAAGTGCTTAGCACAGTGGCTTGGCAAATAGTAATGAGATCAATAAATCATAGATAGTATTATTAGTAGTAGGAGGAGTAGTGATAGTAAAATTACTGTGTCTAGAACAGAGTGGGTGCTTAATAAGTGCTGATTTTCTGTCTTCCTACACACACGGGATGGAAGCGCTAAGCTGTCATGTCTCAGGGCATCTTTCAGGGGCGATCATCCTTTGACAGTCCTGGGATCTAGGGTGTCTGCTCTTGGTAGTTCCTCTGCTTTCATTCAGCTAACTCCATCGCCAGCACACCAACAGTGGTACTTGTATAGAAGAGGAGCCATGCGGTGGAACTCTGAGAGCTATGAGGAATGAGCCAAAGGGTCTGTTTTATACCAAATATTAAATTAAAACCAAAGACCAATTCATCAAGATGACATAACAATCCTAAACGTTTATATACCTAATTGTGAAACTTCAAGATACAAGAAGCAATAACTCAGATCTGCAAGGAGAAATAGACAAATTCACAGTTATAGGCGGCAATTTCTATATCTCTCTTTCAATAACAGAAAATGAAACAGAAAATCAGTCCCAATATAGATGATTTGAACAACATTACGTATTTGACAGGGCCTTGTTTGTGGTTGACTGGAAGGGTAAAGAAGGATGATGGAGAATGGAGAACCTGACAAACTACTCCCCGTGGGGGGTTGGGAGGGTGAAATGATTCATGGAAAATGTAGGTTATGAGAACACCACCACATGGAGGTTTGGTGGACAATAGAGATTATGATGCTATCCCCTTGGGTGGGTGAGAGAGTGAGCGGGGTTGAAGGAAAATGGAGATTATGACCATGCCTCTCCCCACATAGCCAGGGAATGGCAGTGGTGGAGAGAATGTGGTGACTTGACCCCACAAGTCCCTGAGTGGGGTCTAAACAGGACCGTATTGACCTGTTTGGAATGTAAGGATTGGGAGAGCAGAGAGGAGGCTGTCTGCACTGAGACTTGAAAGATCAGCAGGAGTCTTGACTGGGCCAGACACAGAAAGGAGAGCCCCGCCTACGCGCTGGCATGATTGGCCCTCGAGGCTGCCCCTCTTCTGTCTTTTGGCCCAGCTGAACCCCAAGGCTCTCATCTCAACCCTTCCAGTGCTGCCCAGTTAACTCAGTCTCTCTCCTTAGCGTCCACCCACACCAGTGGCATCTACAGACCACCTACCAATCCCTGATGTCTTCCTTACCCACTGCCTAGCTGTGGTGGAGCCAACTGGGGCAGAGCTCAGACCCCTCATGGTGCCCCTGGGTCTACACCTCCTCAGACTGTGCCCACAGTCTCTCCCACTCGGGAACTTCTTCCTTGTTATGCCATCCTCCCTGGGGGCCCTCAGTCATCTCTGCCCACCTCAAGCTCTCGGTACCTACCCTAACTGCCCCACATGGAGCCTCCCCGAATAACCTCACCCATCCAGAGTCCAGCCCCACAGGGTCTCCAGCCTGTGTCTTCTGGAGGAGGGGACAGTCGTCTCCAGCCAGCAGACAGGAAGGTGGAGTGCAGTCGCTGCTGGACACTGGACAGGCTGGTGGACTGCCCCGTGACCTCTTTCATCAGCCACCTCCAAGGATGGAAAGTGGAAGAATGTCCTCAGCTAGCAAGGACCTGGGCAAAGGGAATGCAGAGTTACTTGTGTGTCCACCTTGGGGCTGTGATGGGCAGGAGGGGCCCCGTGGCAGGCAGGGAGCCCAGCATTTTCATGTGCTCTTCACGGTGCTCTCCCCACAGCCCCAGGGGCTGGGTCTCTGTCATGCCCACTTTCAGGGTCACAGCCCGCACCTGCCTGAAATTATACAGTGAGAAAGGGGTCGGGCAGAGAATCCGTGCTAGGGCCTTCTGTCTGAGGCCAACGGCCTTGCTCGGCCCTCCCTGTGCTGACAGGAGCATCTTGACCTCACGGAAGCAGAAACACGAAGGCTCATGAGACCACAACTCGGCATGTGTGAGCACCTTCCATCTGCAGAGACTGTGCTCAGACTGGGGATACAGAGGGGAACACAACGGGGCTGCCTGCTTTCAGGTTGCTCAGTGCCATGGGGAAGGGAGACATGAATCAGACGGACCCACAAACACATATGTGATTACAATGGTGATAGGACAGTGAAGAGGAAGTCAGGGGGTCCGAGCTAGTGGGAGGCCAGGAGGGCACCCTGGAGATGACTGAGTGGATGATGGGCAGGACCAGTTGGAAGGCTGACACTCCAGGGTGAGGGAGGAGCATGTGCAGAGGCCCAGGGGTGCGAAGGAGATGGGCCAGTTCTGGGAACTGGAAAAAAGTCCCTGCAGCCGAAGAGGAGGGGGCTTTAGAGTTGTGAGTGTGGGCAGGTGAGGAGCCCCATTCGTGGGACCACAGCAGCTGATCGGGAGATGCAGGCCTAGCAGACCCCTCCCCTGGAGAGCCGTGGATGGGGAAGGAGCCCTGGAGAGTCGGGGATCAGTGCGTCCACATATAACAGAGTCAACATAACAGTGACTGGGAAAAAAGAACGTGAAGTTCTTCTCTCTTGTGTAAAGAAGACTGGATTCCCTGTGCCAAGATTGGGCCCTGTCTCCATCTTTCTGCTCCATCACCCTCCCGTGGCTTCCATCCTCGAGGTGCCATCTGAGGGGGTCCAGCCATCATGTGTGCACTCCATACATGGCTGCAGGAGGAAGAAGAGATGGCAGCGAAGGATGCCATCTCACTTCCAGACCCTCCTCAGAAATCCCACACGGCCCTTCTACTCAAAACTTAGTCACATGACCACACCAGGGCTCCAGGGAGCCTAGAGTGTGGTCTTCTTAGGACGGGTGAGTGGCTCTGTAAGGAAGAAGAAGGAGAGGGTGTGTGCGCTGAGAGGACAGGAGCTGCTGAACAACGGCCAACGCCCTCCTGGCTTATCCCACGACAAATCCTCTGAGAGTTTGCAGATGAATTCCTGGTCTGTGGGCACGATCTCTCCCGGCACGGACTGGGGGCAACACAGGCCCTCATTCTTCGGGATCCACCCTCCTCGGGGCCAGGCCTAGACTTGCTTTCACAGCAGTGACCACAAGGAGTACATGGGTCATTCGGGCTCTCAATCTCTCCAGTTTTTTTGCTGGTTTTGTTTTGCTCTACACAAGTAAAGACATGGGTCTGGGTGAAGGGCTGTAAACTATTCATTACACACTTTTATTCATGACACACATTTAGCAACGACTGAGGTAAGCAGGATGCTAGGGCGCTGGAGGACCCAACGGAATGAGATATGACTTTGACCTACAGTGGCCTGCTACAGAGGTTAGGCAGACTGCTACCCAGGCTGAGCTCCATTCTAGCTCCACTAGATGGAAAACAGGGAGCATTTTACCTGAAGGAAGGCTATCACCCGGACTGAGCAATTCACTCTATAACTCCAGAGAAAACATTAAATAGATGTTTTCAGGCTTGGTGACTCCATAACTCACGTTCTGTAGCTGCTTGTTTGATTAGCATGGAACCACACGTGACCAATATGCTGGACCACAATGCCTTTAGGTTTGCAATTTGTTTTTCTGTTCATTTGAGGAACCTTAAATTCTTCTTTTCTAATGACTCTGGACCTGAATTTTAGAGCCAATTGAGAAGCAAGAATTTCTTTTCTATGAGGCAAATAGCTAGCTGAAGTGGAATTCTTCAGTTTCTGAATGTGTAATATCTAGGGTCTTTTTCACACCCAATGCAATGCTTCATTTTTCTATATTAGTAGTAATGCCTAAACAAAATACTCTGAGATTACCTATGAGTTTAGCAATAACCATAAGCCAGTTTTATACTTAGTGAAATCAGCTTTAAAATTGTTGAACTGGGGGATGTTAGTGATTGACTAATCCCCAAAACCAAATTTTAAATTTGTTGATGCTGTGAACAAAATCCATTGACTTGCTTCTAATCAATAGAATATGGCAAAGGTGATGGGAAGCTGCACCCTTGACTGTTATGTTACATAAGACTCTGCCTTGCTAGTAGACATGCTCTAGGGTCTCCCTCCCTTACTGGCTTTGAAGCAGCAGCAGAAAGTACACAAGCAGCACAGGAAAATGAATTTTGCAAACAACTGAACCAAGCTTGAAAGTGGATCTTTCCCCAGTCAAGCCTCCAGATGAGACCCCAGCCCTCACTGATTGCAGCCTTATAGAGGACACAGTAAAACCATGGCAGACTCAGTTTCTGACCTACAGAAACTGAGAGACAATATATGTGTATTGTTTTATGCTGCTAATTTTGTGGTAATTTGTTATGCAGCAATAAAAAGCAGATACAGATTTTGGTACTAGAAGTGGGGCACTGCTGTCACAAATACTCGAACATGTAGAGGTGGCTTTGGAACTCCCACACAGCAATGGGTAGAGGGTGGAAAATTTTTGAGGAACGTAATAGAAGGAAAAGGCTGAAAATATATAACTTCCCTGATGATGTATAATTTTATAAAAATGAATGGGCACTTATCGCTGAGGACAGAGATACATGAAACATTAGGTCTGGTTTAAAACAGAGAACACAGTTACAACTTGATGGACACAAACTGAGCACACTGGGTGCGGGCATCCTTGGGAGGCCACTTACCATTTTTGTATCAATAAAGTATTAATTTTTCTCAATACATTTTTTCATTGGCTTCAAATATAATTAAAATGATGCTTCAGTTTCTAAAATTAACACTTAGTATTTCTAGTAAGGACAAGCTGATAACTCGAGAGAAAAATGATAATTAGACTCTTAATAACATCAAGATATGTGGTCAAATCTAACAATTTTCTGAAAAAAATTTTCTAAAAATTAGAGGTTGTTAAAAAAAATTGGAAAGTTAGATAAAGCATGACATGGTAGGAAATGCCAGCAAGTACATTTAGGTGTTGGTGTTAGGTTGGCAGTTGGTAACAAAAAATCTTATTCTCAGTCCCTGGCACGCAAGGAGTTTGATGGGGAGGAGCTGCAGGACCACTCTGCACGCCTCTGTAGAGCGCAGCGGGGAATCCGTTCAGCTATGGAGCTGATGTGTGAGACAAGTGTTTCTTTGGTAGATTAAAAGCACCCAGAAACACTGGTTTTATAGCAGAGCCTCTTTTCTCATAAAAAAAAAAAATCAAAACTTTGAAAATGAGATTCTCTTTGATAATTAGTTGTACTTTTCAAGACCTTCATAGGCAATCAAACATTTATATGTATGTATTTTGTTCCCATCTCCATACCTTAAAGGGTGCGTCCCCTGAATCGCCACGTAGGCCTTCTCACCTGTAAAAAGACGGCTGTCTGTACAGTGCAGAGGGACGAGACCTTCGATGTCATGCAAATGTTACCTCTGGCTAAATACACACAACACTGAAATGACTGCACACGGAGAATTAGAGGTTTAAATGCATTTGCCATTTTTATTTCGCTACGCAGAAACGTACATTCACCACGGGCTGTGTGATGCAGTTGACAGTGTAATGGAGAATATATCTTTCTGAAGGCTATTTATAACTAAACACTAAATAGTTTAATTACAGTGGAAATTCTGTACAGTTTAAGGCTTGGCTCTGCACTAGATTGTAAATATGGACCAGATTTTGGAAATAAAATCTTTTTCAAGTAAAAGAAGAAAAATCAATTTAAAAATACAAGGAAGAAGAAATGAAGAGAGAGAAAAAAAAAATCCCAACAGGTTTTTCTGGAGTGAAATTTCATAATATGGTAAACTAACAAAAATACAGGTTTTCTTCCCAAAATAATGACAATTTACATATTTAGGACTTGTTAGGAAACTCTGGAAAGCTTTTCAGATTGAACGCAGACCGAAGTGGACAAGGAAAAAATCACATCTTTATGGTAAAATCAGTACTACCTTATAATGAATTAAATTAGATACACAAAACAGGATTGTAAGCATTAAATATTTCCAGAGGATCAGAGAGTCATCACTGTTCATGGGTGAGAGTAGCAAACCCAGACAAAACAAAGACAATATTCAAGTTGTTTACTGAATTGACTCGGTTATTGGCACATCTAATCTGGAATAAACCTGACACACTGGACCTAGACAGCTTCTAGCATTTCAGGGTAACCTTCATTGATCTGTAAACAAAAGAGCTGTCACCCAAGAAACTGCAGTTTGGTTTAGACTTGAATAGTACTGAGCTACGGAAGGCATGAACTGTTTATGTTATGTGAGATCACGGCGTATATTGTCAGTTATGAACGTGCAGGTGTAGCTGAAAACTTAGACATTTTGTGAAAATTAAAAATGCTGCTCTTTTGTAATTGTATCATTGCTTCATGCAGTATCAGTTTAGTGATGCTGACTCGGATTGTGTTATAAGGGAAGATCTGCCAGTGTCTTTATTTAGGGGCAAGGTCAGTTCTTCTGGATGGAAATCTCCCACCGGCAGATGCAAGTCAGCTGGGTTCGAGGAGGAGTCCACAGAGGCTCTGGCTCTCCTAGTGGGTGGCATGCCTGGATTCGTGTGCAGGCTGAGCTATTCCTGTAGAAAAGAGATTTGATCAGTTACTCATTTGAAAACACCTGCGAGTATTCCTCAGATCAAGGTCATAAAAAAGTATCTTGCAGGTTATTAAATGCTCTTTTTGACAAGATAACCATAAAATATGAGTGTAAGTCACTGGTACATGTTCTATTAAATACCTACAGCATCACCCAGGTGGCTGAAGCTCACAGAAGGAAATCTTTTTTTGCTTTCTATCTTCCAACTTACATTATTAATTTGAATATAGTAAGTTATTTTCATATTTTTTTCTGTAAGAGAGGCAACTCATCAATCTATAGTTCTTAAATCAATGTTAGAGAACTCACTAATTTCATTTATACATGCAAAGTGTTTAAGAGACTTTCATCACAGAATCAAGTGTGCAGGTAGCTTGACTGTTGCATTCTGCACTCAAAGTCCTCTAGGGATGCTCAGGGCCCGCCGTGCTCTTGCATGGCAGGTCAGTGTGCACGGCAAGTCTGTGCATACACAGAACATGCTGTCTGCTCGTGACGCTGGCCAAGCAGCAGCTGGAAAGGCACGCGCTTTCTGGAGAAAAGCAGGACCACAGGACTGCATTTTTGCCTCCTCCTGAGACACAATGCTACACTAAGGGGAAAAAAATCATCCCAAAGAATGCAGAAAATATAAGACATCCAAAATGAAAGTGAGTGCTCAGGTTTCAAATTAAAAAAACAAAGCAAAACAAAAGCATAAACAGGCTATAACCAAGGATACTTCAAGAGAAAGCTTACAACGAGACAACGTTGTCATCAAAGGGAGAAAGCAGTCTACTTGACTTTATTTCCCTACTATTTGGAACACACAAATTGCACCTCTCAGAACAAAACTGCCTTAGTTTTGATTAGGCCACATGGCAAGTGAAATCAAATTTGCTATGTGTACAGGGCATGGGTTAAATAAAAGGGCACATCAGTGAAGCCACGCAAGCAAAGACTCTGCTTTCTCTTTATCCTCTAATCGGCACAGTGTATGCAAAAAGTCCACAGAATGGAACCTCCAAATTTGAAACAAACCAGCACCCACAAACCAATTCCCCAATCCTCTTGGGTAACTAGCCCTGCAAATGCCAGTGAGAGCAAAAAGAAAAGAGAGGAGTCAGGTGAAGGAGGAGAGGCAAGTACCCCATGCCACCTACCAGCCAAGCCTAGAGAACCCGCATCACCTCTTACCTGGGTTCAGTCCTCTCCATCTTCTGGGGTGATCTCTGTCTCTTTATGGACCACCACTTTGGTCACTGACATGTCAGGGTGCTGCTCTTTGGCCTCTTTAATTGCCTGAGCCAGAGCCTATCCCCAGGAAATCACAGAAGGGCAAAGACAAAAAGGAGGTGGAACGTGCATGATCAGTAGCAAGGAGGAAACTTATGAACTAGATCTACATACACAATTTACAAACGAGGTACAATGATTGCAAAAGGAATCATACATTGTCTACTGGAAAGCTAATTCAGAAAGCTGTTTAGACTACATGCTGGACTAGCAGAATAGCATTGGGAAGAGTAGGGCCAACTAGTGTTTCTCTGTTTCTCTGCCAGAGAATTTGCCATCTCATATACACTACCTGGTCATGGTCAATGTCCGCATCTCCTGTGATGACTATGCGCTTCTCAATCCTTGTCTCTGAAATGCCCCCTTTCACAGTCTGAAAGAACAGACAAGTGTCACGAACCTACCCACTTGGACGAACAGTCCTTGTTCAGTGGGCAAAATGGCAGAACATGCTGACTGAGTTTTAAGTAACATCATTCATTCTTTAAGAATTGAAACAGAATTCTATGGCAGTTATGTAAGACTGTTAATCTCAGAAGCGACGACAGAATGGAGTCCTTTGGGTTTGGCTGGCCAGTGTTTCTGGAACACCTACTACATGCCAACTCCTGGAATTAAGTGTTAAGTAAAGGATATTGGAATGTGGAATGTGTATTCCTAAACAGAAACCAGCACATGAGGACAAATGCACCATAACCACAGTAGCTGTGGCAGCTCTGACGCAGCTCTCCTGGTATCCTGACGTTCCTGTAACAGTTGGCTTGCACAGCCCACTGTGGAAGACATTCTGAAGGAGTGCCTCACTGTCTCCGTCCCCACTCCACTTACTTTGGTGATGTGCGTGGTGGTCGTGGTGCTGGTAGTTTCAGATGTGATCGTCTGTGCGCTCATCAGCACACCCGGCTCCAAATCAGCCCCAGGATCAACCTAAGCGAGCAGAGGAACAGACACCACACTCAAGTATTTGCACTACCCTTCAGACGCTGACTACGTTAGCTCAGGGCACTTCCATGGTTCCGTCATCTTTCACCATCACTACGCTGTTCCGTCAGGCTCTGGGGCTGCTGCTGTGAGCAAGACGGAACCACACACGGCCAGAGGTAACCGTCATTAAACAACTAGGACTTCAGCAATGTGAGCAGTGGCTGGTTGAGCTGATGTTTTTCCTTATCTTCAGCTAGGGAAAGAAGTTTCTGGGCCTTTTTCTATGTTTTGAGACATATGCAGACCTGCTTGAGCCGCCGGCTGCTCCGTGATGAGCCGTGCAGTGGCAGTTACTGCTCTGCTGTGGAGAGACCGCCAGCTGCTGGTCCTCTTGAGGCCACGAACCTCAGGCCGCCACACTTGAATGTGCTAAGTCATTAAAGTGGGTAAACACGGGGCCGGGGCCTTGGTCTCCACACACTGTCTTACCTGTGAGGATTCATACGTTATGGTTTTCGTTTCTGTGTGAACTACTGGTACTTCCTTGGTAGAAATTTCAAGCTTTACTCCTCCTGGTAAAACACTGCCAAAACTGATGGTTTCTGTCTTCAGAGCCGATGGCTGTACCTAGGGGAGGTAAGTAGAGGGGCTATGAGAGTTTGTACAAACACATTGATTTTTTCCGCCCCTCTTGGTGGATATAAATAAGCACAGATTAGTATGAAATCAATGTTGACATACAACACGGCGGGGGGTAAGCTGAGGAATGCAGCACACAACAGACAGATGTCTAACAGTCTCTCAGAATTCCATAGCCGTTGTTATATGGAATGTTCCAGGTAAAGGAAAATATTTTGAAGAAAATAAAAACCTATTTTACATTCCCCCTCCTCTATCTCGTAAACTAATCTTAGTTTAAAAATCATAAATTAGCCTTTTTTTTTTTTGTGAGGAAGATCGGCCCTGAGCTAACATCTGCCAATCCCCCTCTTTTTGCTGAGCAAGACTGGCCCTGGGCTAACATCCGTGCCCATCTTCCTCCACTTTATATGGGACGCCACCACAGCATGGCTTGCCAAGCGGTGCATCGGTGCGCGCCTGGGATCCGAATTGGCGAACCCTGGGCCGCCGCAGCAGAGTGCACACACTTAACCGCTTGCGCCACTGGGCCGGCCCCAAATTAGCCTTTTATTAAATAACTTCTTGGAAAGAAGGAACAAGTAATAAGACATTAACCTCTCATATACTTCAAGAAACTCAATAAAAGAGGATAAAGAATGAAGTTCTGGCATCTGTTACCTGGGCAAGTATGGTTTCTTGTCCTTCTGGAAAACTACACTGAGTAGAAATAATTTATCAGATTTTCTAATATCTTGGCTGGCCATGCATTCCCCAGGTTTACTGCCAATTACAATAGTTATGAGAGTAGAAACCACTTTCTGGAACTACACGTTATTAATAATCATTCTATATGTCTGCATGTGACCCCACAGATGGAAACCACCTGGAGAGCTGTGCTCGCCTTGTGAAAGGAAACATGAGGGAAACACACTGCACCGGGAGAAGGCAGAGCACTCAATGGGGCTCCCTCTGGATGCTGAACTCAGCGGCAAGGGCTCCTGGGGAAGTGTTCCGTTAGTGCTAAAAGTAACAGTGCTAGTTACCTCAAAATGAGGTTTTTGTTCCAAAGTTTCAGAGATGTGGATTGCCGCACCCTGCTCCTCCTCTGGCTCATGGGAAGCAGTGGCCATCTCTTCTGGTTTGAGGACAGCTTGATCGGCCACCTCTCCTTTTTCCTCGTTAGCCTCCTCAGTCAGAGCAGAACCGTCCTTCCCTTTAGCGCTAAAAGCATCAGCAGATGCTGCCTGGGCTGCGGCATCCCCGTCATCTGCAGCCACGTGAGAGGCATCCCCGCTCGCGTGCACATGCTGCACGTGTCTTTCCTCCACCAGCGCGGTTTCCTGCACAATCTTCTCAGGGCCCAGTGGGTGCGGGTGCTGGGTTGTTTCGGTGGACTCCGTCTTGGTTTCTGTTTTCTGGATGGGAAAAGACTGTGGGTCAGTGTGACTCTCTATAAACCAGAGGTCAAAAAATAAAAAAACAAAAGAAGCCACTCACCAGGATGCCTAAAGCCAGTGTCAAGTGCTTATAACCAGAAACACTTACAGAAAATATAAACCAGCCTTCACTCCTCCCACCAGGCTGCGTGGTACCTGCCCCTGCCCTGGCACACACATTCGAGCCTGGGCTGCTACTTCAGGACATCCGCAAAGGAAACAGACAGCAGTATAAAGCACAATCGAAAGACAAAACACGAAAGCACTGCAGCACGTTCACGCTGGTTTTGGCTGCTTGCTCAGACCTAACAGGTGACATAAAATACTTAAAACAATTACATGCTGTTAAAATTTCTCAACATGATTGCCTTTTGAATATTCCTGAAATGGAACTGAAGGCAAGCAGGCTCAAAGGAAAATACACACCTGTGAGGTGTGTAAGGCAAAGCCACCTGGGTGCAAAACACACACACATACACACACACACACACCAAAAAGGCATAAAGAAAGGCAACAGGCAGAGTCAGGAACACCAAGGATGCAAGCAAATGGCCACCTGAACCCAGCTCTGAGGAGCAGAAGTAACCCCTCCTATGAATTCTGTTGGTTTTCTTGCAGACTCTAATAAACTGAAGATTTCAGAGCCATCCATGAGCTTTTCACCAGAAGACTGTTTAGTCTGAGTGAACAAAGAAATGGAGAGTCAACCACAGAGACAGGTACACAGACAGGTACATACATTTACAGCTGATTAGACAAAACTCTAGGCAGAGGAAGAGGGAGGGAGGATGAAGGAATCTAGATTGGATACAGAATTTGGAAACAGAAAAGAATGGGAAATAAAATAGCAAACTGAGGTGACCGTGAGCTCTGGTTTGGTAAAGCAGAGTTATTAGGATTAGGGCAATGCTGGTTTAGGCAGATCACTTTCTCCCTTCATTGCAAGCCACAGCAGCACTACCATATCTCGAGACAGGGAGCTGGAAACAAAATGGAAAGTGTTTTAACGCTTACATCGCACTGCAGTATTGATTTAACCACAAAAAAAATTAAAAAGCTTGGGTTGGCTGCTCTCAACATAAAGCCAAGCAGCAAGAGAAACAGAGGCTCGGGCGGGAGGGCGCTGCCTCAAGCACGTCATGCTGGAATCTGGAACGGTGGCCCGAACGAAAGGCACCGGTTACCGGGTCTCGGGGTGCTGCCGACTCGGTAACATAATGAGCAGCAGCAATGGTGACAGCCGGTTCCTGGGAATATCTCCATTCAGACAGGCTCTTCCTTCTGGGACCAAAGAGGCCCACTTTTAAGGCCTCACTCTCCGGTGCTTGCTCCCCTTTGCTGAACCACACGCTCCCCAGGCCAGCGTGGAGAGCCGCATCCCCGCCCAGCACCTGAGCTCTCCCAAGGTCTTCTTCAGGACTCTGCCTTCGAGACTCAGCTTCCTTGATGGGAGACAAGGATTCTGACAATTTTCGCTTTGGAGTATGGACCTCAGGTCCTCTCTCGGATTTCTCATCAGCAATGGCTTCCAGGACCTCATACTCTGCCATGACAGGGATGGTCTTCACTGACTCGGAAAATCCTCTCTCCATTTTCTGAAGACCGTCAAGAGTGGAGGGCTGCACTACCTTCTCACCAGCTTTTCCAGTCATAGTAACAATTTTTCCAGACACAGTGTCATAGGATTTTCCTAGAGTGTATATTTTCTGTTTGCTTTCTTCTTTCAATTGCACTTCTTGGGCCAAGTTGTAGAAGCTCTGCATGTCAATGGCACCAGATCTTAGCATGTCCGCGGGGATGTCACCAGTTGTACTGCTCACAGTCACCACCTTGAGAGTCACAATCTTTTTCGAATCACCATCAACTACCTCAGTGGGTATTTTGTCTACAATAACCCAATCCTCTGTACCCTATATTCAAAATATAAAAGCTAAATTAGAAATTCTGATGGTATCTCATTTCTAAAATAAGAATCCTGTAAGAAACTCAGGGTGAGAGCTGCATGCAGGTCTGTGATGTGCCTGTGCAGGGCTGGTGTCCTTATCTCATAATCATGACTGCAATCTCTTCTCATCTGAAATTTATAAACCTTAACCTTCAACTTGAAATACAGTCTGCATGCACAGCTGCAATTTTAGGTTTCTTTAAAAGAGAACATGCTTTCGTGGTAAATTTTACAAGAAAAATAACTGATCTTATGCTAAATGTCTGATCATTTTATATTTCAACATTAAATAACATTGTTGAAGTTGTTGTACCAGTTATTTAGCTTTACTTATGTGGACACAAAAAGACAGTTTTCCAGATGAAACAACACTGTGCTTCATATCTGCTGTTCTCACAGAGAACCTGCCAGCATTCCACAAATTTCTGTGAATACATTTTCCATGTTGTGAATGATATTTTCTTATACAGGAGATCAAATCCACTATGGCACTTATTATCCAATAAATATTGAGTGTGCCTGAGTTCAAGGCATTGTAATGAAATATTTCCCACCATTGGGACACTGTGGGAGCCTGTCATAAATAGGCCATAGTGGTCTGTACAGTGCTTCAGTATCATCGGTAGCTGAAGTGCATCATCTGAGTAGTTTCCTTAGTGTTAGTTCCAATAAGGCAGAAGAAATGAAAGTTAAGAAACTTTTGTATTGAGAAGCCTCTTAGGATGTGACAAGGCAGCTGACGAGTCTCACAGGCTACAGAGGGAGGAGAAGCTAGCCAGGGCAGACGGGCACTCTGGTGTACACTTTAATCCAGGATGTTTTCTACTTTCATATTTATCGTGGCCTGAAAACTCGAATCTAGAAATATGTGTCTGTAGATTAATCTACATGCTGGTGCTGGATTAAATGAAACGAATTGAAAAATAACCTCTAGGGCCGATGGGACAGTTTTCTGGAAAATGATATGACGAGAGGTAACCAGAGAGCCCGCGGAGTCCCCCTCCTACATTTTCTTTATCACACTCAGCTAGTGGGAAACCAATAACAGTTCACAACTTTCAAAATCAGTCAAGGTCATCTAAACTACTCTATGGGTAAAACAGATAGCGAAAAGTCCCAATAATATTATTAGAAAGCATAATCATAATGCTTCAATGACCACACACAGATATAATCACCTGGGAGCAAAAGCCATAAAGAAATGCTAGCTGATAACTAAAATAGTAAAAAAAATTCCGAATTCCCCTCCCCAGAATCTAAGCAAAAATGATACACCTACCTTAGTTTTAAACAAGGTTTAAATTTTAAAAGAAAAATAAAACTAAAGACATTTTAATGACACTGAAATCTGAAGAGCAATTCTCTTTCGGAAAATTCCTATATGTTTGTTTTTTACCTGAGACTCAGGGAATGGAGAGCTTCCTTGCTGCAAAAATATAACTTTTTTAGAAATCTCTCTTTCTTCTTTGGTCTGTTTGAATAAAGGGGGTTGGGTTGGAGAAAGGAAGCAGACAGTTTCCAAAAAGGCAAGTTAGGAAGAGAGTTCTTTTATTGTGCTATACATGTAATAGTCATTCTTTTTTTTCTGAAGAAGTAAATTACTGTTTATCAATTTGAAAAATGGTCTGAAACCATCTCAAAGTTTCATAATTATTTCCAAAGCGTAACGGATTACCTTCTGAAACTCGTATTTGTATGACTCAAACCCTTCTCATCCTGCAAACACAGAACACGCAGGAGCAAGGGAAAGTGCTCGTGGCACCGGAGCAGCGTCCCCGCGTCTGTCACCCACATCACCAAAGTCAGTGTTAAAAGTAAATGTTCACATTAAAAAAAATTAAGTTAGAACTAAATTCTCACTTCTGTTTCTGACAAATACTTGAATATTCCCCATTTAGGGGCTGCTTGATATAGAGTAAGGAAACGCACGGGGGGTCACAGCATTAGCTGTAAATTTGAATCAACCCCATTATGCCCAGATAGACTTCTTTACTGTTCCCCAAATAAATAAAAAATATAATCAAGATTATAAGTTTATTTGAAATTTTATAACATGATGGATAATTTTAAAGTAATTTCAAAATACCTTGGCGAAAAATTATTTCACATTGTTTTTCTTTAATATATAAAATTAAGAAAGAAACATTAAATATATCATGTCAGAACTAGTTTTTCCCTTTTACCTACTTTTTATTCCTTTCTTTACTATTAAATAAGCATAATTCAAGTGGCAACACATTAGCTACCGAACCCGTCTCTGTGCACAGCGTACAACTCCACAGGGTTGTGACAAAAAGGACAGCTGGGAAAATTAATCTAAAAAATAGTAACAGAAAGTTCAAAGTTTCTATAAGAATGAAATTTTAAAATAAATCCTATTGTAAACAATATAATTTTATGAGATCTATTTAAAATTCCTGTGTGTCTACAATCTATCAGTACCACTTTCAATCGTTTTCCTGTAAGGAGTTGTAGGGGAGCATCTGGAATGTTCTCCTGAAGGACCTACTGATAGATTTTGACACCACTGTTCTTATATGCTCCTTTTTAATGAGGAACAAGTAAGACACTTTTGAAGGGAAAAAACCCCCTGTCCCGCCTCGTTTTGGAGAAAGGTGCTGGAAGAGATAAAACGCACCATGTGGAATCATTCAATGTGGATTTTTGTTTGTTTTTTTCTTACTCTCAATTGTAGCCTCTTTTTCAAACAGAAATAAGAAACAAGAAGGAAAGGTCAAAATTGTAGGTAGTTTTCAGATTACCACTGTTAGGCCTCTAATTATATTAATCACTGAACTAAATATTTTTCCTAAGAAGAAAGCTTAAAAAACAATCACAGCAGGAAAACAGTGCTTTTCAGCATCTCCTGTTATCTGACATCAACTAATTTCAAAAACATCTGTGTCAGTAACTGAAAACATCAACACCATATGCATTCAGAACTGTGTATGTCCATAACAGAAAAGGGTCACCTAAGGGGGTAGATTGTAAAATTAAATCCTATCTCTGGTCAACCCCTACCCAGTTAGTTCAGCCAAAGAGAAGTGAAGAGGTATTGATCAAGAAAAGCTGATAATCGAAAACACTGGCTTTCAATATGTGTTAGAATAGAGTCAAATGTATACCCCAACCATTTTGTTTAGTTACTAAACATTCATCTCTATATCATAATTGGGAAACAATGCCCTACTCTGGCATAAAAATTCTCAGAGGTGTTCCTCACTCTCGGGTGATCAAGGGTTTCTACAGAGCTGACTCAAGTCTGCCTGGGTCAGGGCTGTGCATTAGCGTTTGTGGAGAACTTTTAAACCATGGTGATTCACAGAGTGTACCCATGACTAACTGAATCAGACTCTGACGCAGAATCCAGTGTCAGTATTGTAAAAATTTCCCACAGGTGATTACTTTAACATGCACCTCGAGTTGCCCCCTAGGCCTGGATGGAAAGTCACAGACGTCAGATTCCGAGCATGGAGATAATTCTCTCTCTCCATAAACAGATGATCCACGGTGAATGAATGTTTTGCCCAGTTTGAGGCCCATCCAAGGCCTGAATAGCAAAAGTAAAGCTGGACAAGAAAGCAGACAAACACGCAGAGTCGATTCTAGTCCGCCACGGCAGCTCCGTTCTGTCAAGATGCTGTGAACACTGAACCCCTGCTCCTATAGGGCAAATGCAGGGTTAGGTTCCTGGGACCCTCTGGTCAGGGTATTTTCATCAACTGATCAACACATAACCTTGTTTTATATGTGTTTCTCTTTAAAGACTCCTTTCTAAATACGTATTTTTTTATCCATTAACATTGAACTCACAGCCAAGAGCATGGTACCTTATTCCTGAAGGAAGCTCATCTAACACACGTGTTGCCCATAAGGCACACCACAGCCTCCTTGTGCTTAGGAGCACTGGACAGCACCTCAGCACTATGCTCTGGGGTCATCTGCAACAGCACAATCACCAACAAAAACACAAAAGAGCAAAAATCTGGCACTAAATAGGCTGTAAAAAGGACACTTCTTTATAGGATGAGAGCTGAAACAAGTAGATGGAGTACTGCCTGTTCAACCTCAGCCGGGGATGTGTGCACCGAGCAACTTAAATCTTTCACCACTCCACACCTGTTGGTGAATGACCACATAAGTTCTGTGAATACTGATCTTAGGGTTACAATAAATTTGCAAATATGGAATCTGCGAATAAGGAGGATCAATTGCACTAAGCTTATATACCGATAAAACTACCAGCTATGTTAAACAAGAGGATGGTCTTGGCACTGCATGAGTGCTGAGGAGTATTCCATTTTGGTTGGGATTTGGAAACTTTTAGTATTCAAGTAACTACGAAGGAATGCTATGAAGGATTGTTTTTAAAAACAATCACTGAGATTACCAAAAAAAATCCAACTAAGCTGGGGGTCACTGAACTGAAGTTTCTTCACCATTCTGACTCAAACAGTATTACTTTATTTGGGATGTCACTTTTTGAATTAAGTTAAATTAAACATTTCCTTTTAGAAATAATTGTACTTCTTTCTAAACTGGCCCATTACTGTTTTAATTGATTTAAAGTGGAACATATTAAATAATAGGATGATATCTTTAGTTATTTACTTAGAAAAATAACTCCCTGCTGATAAAAATCTTTTAGTTAAGTGTTCGTAGACAGATATGCTTTGTATGTACCTAGCTGGCAGGATAACATTTATCTTTTGTGCTTTCCACAAAACAAATAACAAAATACAGAAATTGGCAAGAATTCACAGCAGAACTTTCTGGGTTGTCCTTAGGGCTCTCTCCAGGGCCCTCCAAAGGAGTATAAACTTGGATGTCATCAAGGGTCCTAGAGGAGGGTCGGGAGGGAGCCCCAAGGCCGAGGAAAGCGCACGGAGCTCTAACTGCCCCAAAGAGACCGCTCTTCCTCTGGGACTTGCCGCTCCTCAGAGATGCTTTTCCAGAGTGCCTCTGATAACCAGGGTTAATCAGCCTTGTTTTTATGAAGGTCTTCTTTACATCTAACCAAATCTTTCTACAATTTCCTCTCTTCGTGGCAGTGGTGGAGCACTGAGGCACGGCCTCTGCATCACAACTCAGAAGATACTTGAAAGCAGTTACTAAGCCAGCCTTTGGTCTTCTCCAGTCTAAATAACCAAACTGCTCTGCTCTTCTGCAGAAGACAGGTTTCCATCCTTTAATCATTTAAAAAAAAAATCCTTTCTTGGGCTCACTGCGGTTTCTGTGCACTAACACAGAAAAGGCACTGACATCCAGGGCAAGTTCAGTACATTCAGAGTATCAGCCCTTCAGGGGATTCGTGTTCTCTGGGTTCAGCAATGTCATTCTCTAAGAATCAGAGGATTTAATGAGTGAAGAAAATTTTTTTACCAGTCTAATGGCCTAGACTTTTAAAGTCCCTTGTTTATTAACCATCACCCTTTAACTTCTCTAAGCTTCTACCCGAACGTCCACTCAGAGTGGCTGTGCCTGCCACTGCCCTGAGTAACAGCCTGGCAGGAGAGGCTTGGCTTTTGCGGTTTATTTTGTTTTTGGTGGCTATTGAGTGTTTTTGTGACTTAATCCAGTATCTGCCATCTTCAGGGCCAGAATGGTCTTTATTATTTCCAACAGAGACAGTAGAAACAGAAAAAGCCAAACCTGACCAATTACAATAAAATTTATGCAATCATAACTAAAAGTGGTATTCTTAATAATGCAGGGACTACAATATTTAAATCAATCTGAATGTGAAACTTCTGTCTCTTGAAGCTCAAGTAATCTGAATGAAACTGGTGTCTAATGGTACAGGAATACTTTAGTAACAGCACTTTTCTTTTATTCTGCATAAAAAGGCCCTTTTCAAAGTAATTCAAATGGACATAAACCTTGTCACTTTTTAGTTGGGATTGGAGTTCTCATGACCATAGTGCTTGTGGTCATTTTTGATACACAGCTTTCACAGGATGTTTAGAAAATGATCAAAATGAGTGTAATTCTATTATTATCCTTACTGCAAGGACATAAGCATTGTATATTGACTACTATTTTAAGGATTTTTCTCCCATAAAGGCTTAAGTTTTAATTTTCTTCTGTACTTGTTTTCTGGACCAATATCTTACAATAAAGGAGTCTTGATAAGAAAGAAGTTAATCAATATGATGCTAGGAAGACGGAGTTTTAAAAAACTACTTCTTTTGAAAGACAGAGCAAGATGATGTCTAATAGCCCACAGTCATATTAGCACCACTGTCACTGGTGGGGGCCTGAAGGAACCCCAGCTGGACCCTCGTCCTCTGGCTGAGCATGTACAGAGAGCTCTCCTATACGGTAGACTCGTAGAAAGACATTCTGGCCTCTACCTTCCCTATTAAAAATCAAATAACAACTGATTATAAATCAGTTAAAATAACCAGTCATATATTTTAAAAAAACAGTTATAAATAAAAATCAAACACTGATTATACCAGTAACAGCCTGGTGTAGTATTTCCAGAGTAAAACAGGTCTTGAAATGCTATCAAGTTCAGGTCACCATTTAGTCAAATATTAGACTATCTCAATAAGCCTCATCTTGCAATTGATGAGAAATACTCAGGAGCTTTCAGAAATACTCAGGAGACTATCTCAATAAGCCTCATCTTGCAATTGATGAGAAATACATGGTAGTCACATTAATGCAGCAGCAGAAATATATTCAGAAAAAGTGTCAGTTCATTAAGATAGTATCTCCATTTCTCCCAGATGTGAAATCTATGTTTCCAGCTAGAATAAGCAGATTGGCACCACAGCTTCCCCGTGGCTACCTGTTCACACTAAGCACCACCAGAGGCGATTATACACCCCTCAGCCACTTCATCACTTGACTCTATAGCCCTTCCTTGGAGCACTGAGGACATTAGTTCAGGTTATACACAGACAAGTGGTGAGATCCTCTACTCAAGAGCGTGCCAAATCCTTCCCCCAGCGGTGAGCCTGCAGAGAAGCGAGGCTAGGGAGCAGAAGACAGCTGCAGCCCAAAGCCTGGATACCAACCTCTTCAGGGACCAGTGGCTCAATCATGGGCGCATCCTCCTGCCTGGCGGCCAGTCGCACGGGGGAGGTGGAAAGCCTCTTTTCCCATTCATTCGTCACGGTGGTGTCTGTGGAGGTTTCTAAAAAGGTTCTTTTCAGCTCACTAATATTGGTCTGATGTTTCATCAGGTCATCTTGAGTTTTATCTAGCTCCTATATTCAGAACATAAAGAACCCAACAGTCAACATTTTACTTGTTTTCCTTCCTGTTCTCTCTCTTTGTTTAAAGTAATATCAATCTCATTAGTAATCAAAATAAAAGAATTTTGATCAGAGCTCAAGACACCACCACAAACACTCTGGTGAAAATGTGATATTTCTGAGGAAAAAAAAAATCTAGTTCACGCAAGCATAAAAATCAAGAGTTTTAAAAGGTAAATTGTAAAAAGTGTAAATTCACATGTAACCAGAGAGAATTAAAATAAATACACACACAAGAAAAGGGTTCTATATCTAGGAGAGAGGAAGGAATCACAGTAAGCTAAGAAGTCATCCCCACTTATTCACAGGTGAGAGCATGGTTCATGCATCATAGTACGAGCCCATAGGTATGTCACTCAAAGAAAATCAACACACACAAACATGCACTGGTATATACCAATACCAACCTCTAACATAAGATTACTATGTTTGACATACACATTTTCACCCTTTATTCGCTTAATCAGACTATTCTGAAAAAAGTGGAAAGAAAGGGAAACGTGAGTGACATGGTAGTCACGAGAACAAACGCCATCCTCCACACTGCACCAGCACCATGGTAACCGGCCACAGGAACAAAGGTCCCCCCTCCACACAGCACCGTCAACGGGGTAACCGGCCACAGAGCATGCTGGCAGATGTAACGCCGGAGACGAACAATGACTTATCACACACTGGGTTTTGCTTTCGTTTTACTTTTAATTTTCTACCTGTGCCTTGAGCTCTGCATCTTCCTCTTGGTCCGACTGCCAGCATCAAGAAAGAGCGGGAAATAAAGTCTTACCATGCAATTGACTCTAAGATTGAAGAACTATGGTCTATACAGACTTGCTAAGTGGGGCACTGGTTTGCTCTTGCAGATGGACGACATTTCTTTCTTATACACAAACCACAACATTCTCACACACAAATTATGAAGCTTGACAAGAAGACAGGAGGACAAGACTCCTTGCTCAGTGGGTTCTTGGCACTTGAGCCTCGGAGACTTCCAAGTGTGACCAAGCACACACACGTGCTTGGGAGGTGACAGCTAGGGCTTAGAGGGCTGTCGTTAATGGACATTAGAAATTATTCAAGAAGAATAGGAAATCACATTAAAATTAAAATGCACAAGAATGGCTATGACTACCCAATAACGAGAGCTCCCTTAGAGAGTATTAATCCTCACAATAGTCCTGTGAGGTTAGCTATTATTATCCCCAATTTGTAGACCAGAGAACTGCGGCTCAAAGAATTTTTTTTTTTTTTTTTTTTTTGGTGAGGAAGATTAGCCCTGAGCTAACATCTGTTGCCAGTCCTCCTCTTTTTACTGAGGAAGATTGGCCCTGGGCTAACATCTGTGCCCGTCTTCCTCTACTTTATATGTGGGATACCTGCCACAGCGTGGCTTGATAAGCAGTGTGCAGGTCCGTGCCCGGGATCTGAACCTGTGAACCCCAGGCCGCCGAAGTGGAGCATGCGAACTTAACCACTACGCCACCAGGCCAGCCCCTGTGGCTCAAAGAATTTAACACAGAGGTTCCCACATTTTAAACTTTTTTGAACCCATATACTTAAAAACAAATTTGGCTGGGGAGAAGTCTGATAAAGTTTAAAAAAAAAAACGTTAAAAAACAAAGAAATCAACTACCATCAACATTAACATCATTTCTTTAAAACACAGACAGGATAATTTTTGAGTTTTTAACAACTACAACAAATTTATCTAAAAGCCACTTCATTACCCTTATTTTTCTAATTTGAAAGACCTGTCTAATCCTTGGGCTGGTACATATCCGAGTACCAAACACCAGGTAACTAGGCCAAGCCACACAAGCATCAGCAGTGAAGCCGCGGTCCTCACCCCGGGCACCCTGACCCAGAGCTGGCCTTATGCCCCGGGACAAGAGGAGGTCCAGAGTGCAATTACAGGTGAGAAGAGGGCGACATGTGAGCAAGTGGCCTTAAGCAAATCAATTAGTCTATCTGGGTCTCAGTTTCCTTATCTGTCATGAGGACAAGACCACCTGCCCAGCATGCCCCACCCTGCACTACTTTGTGCTGGCTCCCAAGACAAGAGAAGGGAAAGCGTTTACAAGTGTCAGAGAACACACAGATAATTCTAACAGTGCTGGCGGATGCTAATGCTTCAGTGGTGGTGGGTTCACATCACATCGTTTTATTTTTAAGCTTCACAATCTACCTATGTTACTTGAATTTGCATGCTTCAAATGTTATATATAATTTAAAACTGCTATAAAAATGTAAAGTATTATTATTAAAATATTTTTCATTTATAGCACACATTAGGATTACAAGGAAGTTTACTGAATGTATTAACAAGTAGCTACATGTAACTAATTCTTACAAAATTAAGATGTAATTTTGTTATACTTGGCATAAAAAATTATTAACTTGTAATAAATTTATATGTAATTGCTTAAAAGAATCTGCATACTACAGTCATGCACCACATAACTTTTTGGTCAACGATGGACTGCATATACAACGGTCGTCCCGTAAGATTAGTACCGTGGAGCCTAGGTGTGTAGCAGGCTGTTCCATCTAGGTTTGTGTAAGTAACTCTATGATGTTCACACAGCAATGAAGTCACCTAATGACGCATTTCTTAGAATGTATTCCTGTCATTAAGTGACACATGACTAGTTTTACAATATTATTTTTAACTTTAAAAAACTGATTTCTAAGCTTTGAACTGAACTCTGGCATTTCCAAAGGAATAAACTTAATAAAACTCCATTTTGAAATGTTTTTCTGAAGATATATTCAATTAAATGATGTATAGATACTACTTACAACATTTTTAGTTCTTCCTAAATACCCAACTAGAAAATATTGTTATTATTGGATGATGTAAAAAACAACCTAAAGTAAATACTATTACAAAGTAAAAAATAAATTCTGCTAGCACTTTAGGAGATGAACATCTTGACTTCCCTTACTATAGATAAATATTGTTGTTACAGAAATTTTAATTAGTTACTGGTAGAGAAGATTTGAAAAAGAACATAAGCTATACACACATTTAATGTATTCTTAAGAATTAATAAAGGATAAATAATAGCATAGTATCTCTCCTATCATTGTTCAATGTGATCATGGTTTTTTTCAATAAACTACTAACAGCAATTTGCTAATTTTCTCTTCCTTAGAGAAGTCAATTCTGGTTTTTTTTTTTTTGGTGAGAAAGATTAGCCCTGGGCTAACATCCGTGCCCATCTTCCTCTACTTTATATGGGACGTCGCCACAGCATGGCTTGATAAGTGGTGTGTCAGTCCGCGCCCGGGATCTGGGCCTGCAAACCCTGGGACACTGAAGCAGAGTGCGCGCACTTAACCGCTACACCACTGGGCCGGCCAGAGAATTTATTTCTTTTGAGTGATGTAAGCTATGTGCAGCCCAGGAAGATGAGTTAAGGGAAGAATTAGAATTTTGACAAGTATTATTTGACCATTTGGGATTTAAAAATATATCTGTATCCAGTCTATAAGCTAATTAAATTAATTGTGACCCTCCTCCCCACTCATCATGGCTATCAAGCATAAATAGTCTCTCATTTGGGATAAGGGAATACTTTTTTTAAAAAAAATAATTTTCAGTTTAGTCAAGGGTTACCAAAATATGATTCCAAAATTGACCAAGTCAACAGTGCCTGGGAACTTGTTAGAAATGCAAATTCTTGGGCCGGTTGGGTGCGTGCGCTCCGCTGCTGGCGGCCCGGGTTCGGATCCCGGGCGCGCACCGACGCACCGCTTCTCCGGCCATGAGGAGGCCGCATCCCACATACAGCAACTAGAAGGATGTGCAACTATGACCTACAACTATCTACTGGGGCTTTGGGGGGGGGGGGGAAGAAAAAAAAGAAATGCAAATTCTTGAGTCTCACCCCAAACCTTCTTCTGAATGAGAAACATACAGATGGGACCTCTAGATCATTCTGATGCAGGCCCGAGTTTGAGACCCACGGGTCTAGGCAATTAAATATATGTAACTCCTACTGTTACAGTTAGAATTTATCTCCACTAGAAAAGCATATGCAGTTCCTAAATGCAGAGCCCCCCACAAAGCATGTTTGCTAGGCAACTACCAGCCACCCTCAGTTATGATACTAACCTCTGTGGCGGTGGTTTCCCCGTCAGCTGCAGTGTCTGTGCGCTCACTGTCAGTCTATTGATCACAGAAGTGATCAGGTTCCAGAAGGTAGGCAGGAATAGAAAACAAACCCATCTGGTCAAATAGGGTACAGCACAGGTCCAACAGCTCATTCTCTTTCTCTGTGATCTGTATCGTATTACCTTCCCCACAAGAATGCAGGTTCAAGCAAAAGCAAAAGAGAGGCCAGAGCTAGGTTTCAGCAGCAGAGCCACTGGGAGGGAGACCAGGGCATACGGCCTGCGGGAGCCGCAGGGACTGTGTTAGCCAAGCTGACTTCTGTGGGGTCATGTCTCAGGAAAACCAAACTGTCATTCTTTCCTCCCCTTTTAACTAAATCCCTGAGAAAGACCTCCTAAAAATGTTAATGCAAATAAAATTGATGTTTATGTTTTTTATCTAGTAATATGTCACATTTGAAAGGTAAATTAAAATGTAAATTTAAATAAAAAGCTACTGTAACCATCACTTGACTTTCAGCCCCTCATTTATACCATTTTGATAATCCATATCCCTCTATGACCATCAGGCTGTCTGCTTTGCTTATTAATCATAAAAAGCACATGCCAGTGACTCACAGGCACATGTTTTATAGATGAAAAACGTAACTCGATTTTCAAGTAGCATTGCTAACTAGATATTTTTTAAGAGTGTATGTTGTTTATTTTGCCCCACCTTCCAATATAAAGAGGTATATCAAAGTATGTATTTAAATATCTCATTCCAAAAAAACCATTCAAATGAAGCAAATAATAATAACTAAAAAAAAAGAGAGAGAGAGAGAGAAAGACATCTACTTGGAAACAAATAAAACAAAGCACAGCATTTGACAAAGCCTAGGTTTTTAAGAGAGAATCACAATAGTAATTTCAGGACTAGTTTTGAATCTGTTTCATAGAGGTTTATGATTTAAAACAAAAACTATTTTCTCCGGAGTAGAGCAGAGTCATAGCCACTGAAAATGGTACATCTAAATGCCTTACTATAATATTAGCTGACGTCTGCTCCAAAAATATCAACTAATTATTAATAAAATTCCCCTGAGCAAAGATGTGTGATTAATATTTTGAAAAGAAAAACCAAAACTGGGGGCTGTAAGCTTGCGACTCTGCCTCTTAGAATAGTCCTTCACTCCGGAGGACAAGGAGGAGCAAGACGGGGCGACTGGGGCACTTGTGCTCACAGCAACATAGCTCTGGCCAGGCGGGCTTCCCGGCACTGGCGAAACTTTCATTGCATATGTTCCTAAAAGAAAAGGAATCAGAATTCATGCCTGGCGTGTACGCTTGAGGTGGCCATGTTGGCACCCTTGCTACTATGCCTAAGTGGAAAATAATTCTCAGTACGCTGGTAAAGAAAGCGTGCTGATATATTTTCATGACCCGACCACCCTGGCAACACCTGGGGGTGGCCACTCGTCTTCTTAGAAGGGTGAGGACTGCCATGGCATTAGCATGGCTTCCGCACTGATAGTCCAGGGAGAGGCCAGCTCAAGTCAGGAACACAGAATAACTTACAGAAATTGGAAGCTTTTAACAACAAGTAAGAATGACCTGTGCTCAGTGTGCTAAGTAGTTGTGCAAAGAGTTCAATAGTTCAGGAAAGTATTTATCCTCCTATATAGATTATCTCCGTCACGGCTTTAAATTTACTTCAGTAACGTTCCAAGCACCTTGGTGTTAAATTACCACTGTGGCTACAAGTGAGGGGTCTGATGCCAGACGGACATGAGCTCAAATCCTGCTATGTAAATCTGTGACACACTGAGCACGTTTTATATTTAATCCCAACTTCCTTCTTGTAAAATGGGAAAAATAATAGCCCTAACTATATCAGGTAATGGATACTAAATGCTTTATACAATGCCTGACACACACACAGCTAAAAATGCCTATAATAGTTGTGACGTATTGATATCAATATAATATTCCATAATTATTACTACTATTTTTCCTAGCTATACACAAAGAAATAGCGTAGGCCATATTCAAACTCCCTCAAATTTCTACTTAGCACCTAGTCAGTCAGTCATTCAACAAACATAGTGCCTGGTCAATAAATAGTTAATAAATGAAGGAATAAAGGCTGAATAAAGCAGCTTTAATAGCAACTGTTATTTGTATAACACACTATGACTAAACAAAACCGCAAAACATATAGCACATCATAAACTATCATATAAAACTATGTTTATACGATTTAAAATGTTAAAATTAGGTGATCAATTTTTTCCTCCAGATTTGAATCCATCTCCTTTTTTTTTGTATTAATAGAAAATTCCTCACAAACTTGACACATAATTACATTCTCTGGTATAATGAGCTAAATTCTTCTTATGTTTCTTGATATTCTCCCTTTTCATTTGACCATTCTGAAACTATAAGAGAAAAAAAAAGTGATTGCCCAGCCGCTTTATAGTTTGAAATGATTAAGCCTTTCGTTACTGGGTTTTGCTCTTGAGAAAGGCTGGAACTAATTAAGCCACTATATCACATGGAAAATATGTAAGTAGTGATGATAAAATATTTAAAAAGAATTACAGTCATTAGTGATTTTGCAAAACAAAAGTGACAGAGCTGAACTATATGTTATGAAATCACGCAGTTTAGCTGCCAAAGTGCTTGAGGCCTAGAGAATAACACAGGCCAAGTAAACAGATGGCATTTTTTTCACCTGAATGACCTACATATGGGTTCTCTAGCTCAGCATGAACTACAGTGCACAGCTCTTAACACTTGGGGTTAATAGACAACATTGAACAGATGGCCAAATGCGAAGTCTCCTGTCAGGAGAGTTGTCATGGCTGAACAGGCCTGCGAGGAGGCTGCGAAGACTGCCACAGCCAGCACTGGCGTGCAGTCTCAGGGGTTTGCAATGACACGGAGTCATGGACTGGGCAGCTCCCGTCCCACTGCCACCAGCTGCAACAAGTAACTGCTGTGATTTGTTTTGCCAATGTAATGCAGACATGCCCAAGAATAACATGAATTCTCATGCACTGATTACAACAAGAGGTGCACCCCGGATTAGGCACAAGAGCTGTGTGGTTTGCTACATACAAGTTCAGTTGTTTAGTGTTCAGAACAGCATAAAACGACAATCTTTTTGCTTTATGTTAGCTTGATGACTAACTCCATTGCTAAAGGAAAAATATATGTCTAGGTTGGAAACCAGCTAATATTATAAATAGTCTTTTTAGATAATATTGTGTTCTTAACTGTTGTATGTTTTAGTCTTACACCATTTGATAATATTGCCACGGTGAGAAATAGTGAAGCCTAGGATTTAAAGTAGTTTTCTCTTAAAATATTTTCTATGTATGAAAATAGTTTTATGTATTTGTGTGTGTGTGTGTGTGTGTGTGTGTGTGTATAGTTGGAGCTAAGTCATATACGACCCAAGATCCTTGAAAAGGGCTCTTATGCAATACCAAATTAAAAAGCCTAAACTTGTATTTGAAACATCTTTGAGACCATTGCCATTATTTTTCCTTCTACTGCAAAGAAATGGTCATAATACCACCAAATATAGATCCTTACACACCCTCACAATGCTACATACTCACAGATACAGCTCAAATTACGACTTCTAGCTAAGCACAGAACTGAACAGACTTCCTTTTCTTTACTTAATGTTGCTTTGACTTTGTGATTTTTTTCCCAAATGCTAGGAGTACTGGGCTTGTCTCCTGCCACAAAAATCCTTGTTTCGTGGGAACAGAAGAGCTAGAGGGGCCGGGGGAGGTGAGAGCAGTGGGGCAGGTGACAGCTGGGTGCTTCCGTCAGCAGCTTCTGTTCTTTTTCCCTGCAGTCTATGTGAAGCCTATAAAAAGGGAAACTGCTGGGGCTGTTCGCACAGATACGAGTGGTGCGAAAGGACAGCACTTAAGAGGAAAAACTCCTGGCTACGACGTCAACCCACCCGATGGCTTAGATGAGGGACAGGAGACTGCCAGGCGGCAGGCCTTCACAAATGGAGGCTGAAGGCTCAAGTCCTTTCCACACTAAACACTTTCCTGGCTGAGATCCACAGAGGCCCATCCATCTTCCCTGACCTTACCAGCCTGTCCAGTGTGTGTGGGTTTTTTGGCTTTGGCCAGAGTTGAAAGAATCGCTGCCACCCAATATATGCTTTGGCATTCCTAGTACTGATGAAATTTCAGCCCATTTTTACAACGTGTGGAAACCTTAGGTGAGTCTTTTCCTGACTGTTTCAAACTTGCTGCACTCAACTGCACTTCTTTCTGGGCCAGTTTCTGCCCCACCAAAGGCTGACGTCACATGGGCGTTTTCAACTACTCAAACGGTCTTTCTGACCCAACACACCCGTAGGATCTGGCTCACCTCTGTGAGTAACAATGACAGTTTGGCAATGACAGTAGAAGAGAGCAGCGGGGACACTTCAGAATCTCCAGGGAGGAGAGGCATTTACAATTTTGGAAAGCTACCCAGACGATGATGATGCATCCCTACAGCGTGTCCTCTCCCACCTCACCTTAAGCATCGTTTACCCAGAGTGTATCACCACCGTGCGTGATTGTATCAGGAACATACATCTAGTCCAAAGTTATTGATCTGTCTTATCTGTAATTTACTTTATTAAATGATAACTGAATCTTGAGTTTTTACATAGCTAACAGGTTATCTAAAATTGACTTGTGGCCGAGTCCTTCACAACCCGGATAATTCAGTGGGTAGCAGAGCGATTCTGGCTGGGCTCAGACTGCTCCATCCACATGGTGTTGTGCCTAACCCTGGGGCTGGCCGTACTCCGCAACACACAAAAACCTCTTCACGTATTTGCACAGACAATAAATGAGGCTCTGAAAGTAGGACGACTATCGCAGCAGCGTCTACCACTGTTTTGGACCGAAGCCCCGACCACGACAGGGAAGTGTGTTCTGTGCTGAGGTACACACCTCTTCCTCTGCACTGTCACTCAGGTCATTGTCTAGTGAGGCACTCAAGGAGGCCGCCTTGGGCTCCAGGTAGCAGAGGCACATAGCCAGAGGGAAGGAGAGAGTGAGGGCATACGGCACTGAGAAGGAGGCAGAGAGCAGGAAGAAAAAGATGAAGAGGACACAGGGCAAGAGGGAGGGTGAGCGGATTGGGAGATAATGCTGCAAGCTCTGCGGGAGGAGGCTGCTTTCAGACAGGTTGGGAAAAGAGAGGTAGCCATCGTCATCTAGAAGAGAAGGGAATGACTCAGGGAGCTGCAAGGAGAAGGAAAACAGGGTGGTCCCTCTGCCAGGTTGCTGTTTGTAGCTAAAGGCCACATCTTGGTCCCCTAAATATGGCTTCCCTTTGCCTTCAGAGTCCAAGGGGGGCTCTCCGTGCACATGCACAGTTTCTTTGGATGGCTCGAAACCTGGCGGTTGGTGGTCATTCTCCTTACACCTCCTAGGGAGCTCTGTGGGAGATGCAGGGGGACGATGGGCTGATGCAGGGGACAGGGGACGTGAGTCAGTGCCAAGCCCAGATGACTGATGTGAAAGAGAGAGAGACAGAAAGCAGCAAACAGAGGTGCAAAGGGACAAAAAGAAAACTGCAATTAGTTAATTTTCTTATGGGAATCAGTATAAAATTGTAAAACAAGAACTTTAGCTCTAGGGTTGTCCATGTACTTAAAGAACTCAAGCTGCATGCCAACACTGCCACGAGTGGCTGCCATCTTCCCAACAGACCGTCAAGTACAGGGTGCGCTTTTTAAAAAATTCACAACAGAAGATGCGTGTGGGCAATCTCAAAGTCTACATGTTTCACATGATCCAAAAATTTTGTTTAGACCAACAACTCTAGAAGGTTTTAGGGTTTTGAGAGCAAACATAACTCTCCGATCTCTTAAAATCAAGACTTTCAATAACTTCTCCTGATCTCCAGCTAACCCATCTGTTACTATAGTTCAAGCGAGTAAAAATAAAAATGAATCCAAATTTTGATTATTTAAAAAAACCTCTAGGGGCCAGCCTGGTGGCGCAAGCGGTTAAGTGCATGCGCTCCGCTGCAGCGGCCCTGGGTTCGCCGGTTCGGATCCTGGCCGTGCACCGATGCGCCGCTTGTTAAGCCATGCTGTGGCGGCATCCCATTATAAAGTAGAGGAAGATGGGCACGGATGTTAGCCCAGAGCCAGTCTTCCTCAGCAAAAAAAAAAAAAAAAAAAAAAGGAGGATTGGCATTGGATGTTAGCTCAGGGCTGGTCCTCCTCCCCCCCCAAAAAAAACCTCTAGCATTACCTTTCCTTGGTTAGTCATTTACATCCAAAATAGGTGGGTTTCCAAATCAAGAAGTTTCTGGCCCCTCTCCTACGTGATGAGCAGTTCTGACTGGGGAATTCAACAGCTAGCATCTTAGAAACCCTGACTCTCCACAAAGAACTGAGGTTCCATCAAAAACTTGTTTTCTATTTTGGCTCCTCTGTCCATGATGTAAATGGAACTTAAACTCAAATAAGTGGTTTTAACAAGCTAACTAGCCAAAAAGAATGTATTTTTTTGTGATATGGTTCATAAGCATTTACTTTGTATTATTTGTGACTCACAAATAATAGAAAGATACCATTTCCCAGCCTTCTGGTTTTTCTCAGCAGATGAATGGTATGTCAACTCCCCTGATTTGAGTCCTTAAGAGAAAGGCAGGCATCCCAACAAAAGTGCTCCCACTGAGGTCAGGCTTCTGCAGGGAAAGGGAGGCTCTTTACATTTTCTCTGGCCCTGGCAGCCTCAATGACCACAGCCCGTTTCCTCTGCAAGTGGTAGAGGGCTACTGAGCAAAGAGGGGTAGAAGGTAAGCAAGCCAACTCCAAACACGACCTGGCACAGCACAGAAGCTGCTACGGCCCGGGGAGTCCAAGACAAAGCCACATAGAGCCTGAAGATCATTAGACTTCTGCTGCTCTCTGTGACACTGTGTGTGTGTGTGTGTGTGTGTGTGTACACATGCGTGTTTTGCCTAGGGACCTGATAGCATGGAAATTACCCGGCCTGCTTCGTGCTGGTGCTCTAATCTTGACTTGGTAAATTTAGAGACAGAGTAAGAAAATGCACAAATAAAATTATATCTATAAAATTATATCATGGATATATTAGAATTTAGAAGTGTCTCTTTTTAGCATTAGACAAGTATGTCTTTCCTAGTACTCACACTTGACATTAAACAACTTGTTTTAAACAAGACCCTGCATATACTCATTCAACTGAGACTCATGTAAAAGTTACAAGCTGACTCCCGCATGCGGACAGTCATTCCCCAGGGGCGGAAGGCTGGCCAGCCACCTGGGGTGATCATCAGCCTGGGAAACACACCTCCTCGCGAAGCAGTCTAGGGGACCAGCCTTTTAAGAACTATTTTCAGTAATACATTTTTATTTTGGTTAAAAAATGAGTACCCTTGGGGCCGGCCCGGTGGCGCAAGCGGTTAAGTGTGCATGCTAGCTGTGGCGGCCCGGGGTTCGCCGGATTGGATCCCAGGTGCGCACCGACGCACCGCTTGGCAAGCCACGCTGTGGCGTCCCATATAAAGTGGAGGAAGATGGGCACGGATGTTAGCCCAGGGCCAGTCCTCCTCAGCAAAAAAAAAAAAAGAAAGGAGGATTGGCAGATGTTAGCACAGGGCTGATCTTCCTCACACACACAAAAAAATGAGTCCCTTCTACGATACTTTTTGAAGATGGAGAAGAATAAAATTAAGTTTTAATCCTCCATGCTGCTTATTAAAATGGTTTTTAAAAGACAGCCTTGCACTTTGGGAAATGAAGACAGCCATGCACCTACTTAAGGACCAGGTCTCGGCCACAGTCTTTCTGAAGGCATTTGAGCCAAAGTGCCACCTTCTCAGTCACTCGCTCTATGAGAGTCACAGTTTTCTTTGTTTATTTTCCCATGGCATAAATGGCACAAAGTGATGAGAGCTTACTGCTACATTTTACGTAAACAAATTGGCGGTCTTTTAAAAATCAAAAAAATTGAGACAGCCTAGATCTATTTTTGGAGCAAACTAAAAGTCATTTACTTTTTTATGTGCCATTTAATTATATTTACACATCCACGAGAATCATATGTCGGCATGCGAGATTTCAAGAAATCATGGAACACATTTGCTTTTCAGGTATATTATCTTCTTTTCATGTCCCATTTAAAACCTTCCTTCACATAATTGAAAAGGAAGAGTGTGAAAACAAAATTCAGAACAAAGCATATTTTAATGGCAAAAGTGATCCAAATATTCTTGCTGTCATTTCCTATCCTGTTTTTATTTTTGTGTTTGGCAAATAAATAATCTTATCCTAAAAAAAAAGAAGATGGATTGAGTCATTTGGAATATTCTAACAACTACAACAATGATACGTTTGTTGATCTACCCATTTAGAAGTCACTGTGAAATTCCTGCCAAGAGGAGCATTTTTCTGTAGAGCCATAAGTGGTGAGTCTCTACCATATAAATCTATATTTGAAGAGCCCATGTGCAAAAAAGAACTTTTGAATCAAACTTATGCAAGTATCAACAGAACCTGTAAGTTTTACAGCATTTTTATTCTGCTATTTCCTTTCACTCTGTACTCTGTATATTCGAGGAGCCCCTCCGTTTTTCCGTTATTATGTATAAACCTCCTGATGAGTTTTCTGACTTTTAGGGAGCGGCTCTGCTATGTACAAAATCCAGAACCAGATGCAGATTGTCTACTTGTTTGACTTTTGAGTTATTTTTCTGAAAAGTTGCATTATAGTGCTGGATCACCATAAACATAATGTTTAAAAAGGAATTTGAGTTTTTGGTGAAATGAAGTCACAAAATTTAATGCATAAAACACCTTGGAGAAACTGCTGCCAAACTCACTTTCCATCTTCCCTTGCAACCTTCAGCCTCAACAGCCCCTTTTAAAACACGGCCACTTGCTACTTTCATGATTCGATTATAATCCTAAGACTGACAGAGGAGACCATGTGTAAGTACACAGGCTGTGGTCACTCAGTTACCGCAGTCAGAAGAATGGCAATGTAATTACTGTATTTCTAAAAAAACATACAGTATGTGGGCAGGAGAATGGGGCCAGAAACAAGGAAAATATCTTTAGCGACAGTTCTGAAATGTGAGACCAAACAGAAAAGTATAGTACGCCACTGAATGTATTTTTAAGATATATAGACAGGACAGCTGTTGAAAGTCTTCCACAGCACATCAGTTGTTAAAATAAAAATTTTCAAAAAGTTAAGAAGGAATTTTTCAGAGGAAAATAATAATTTAAAACTTGACAATACAAATGTGACTAATGCTGAATATGAATTAGCCTAAGTCTTAACACATTCCTGGTTTATATCCTCAGAATGATTTAGCAGTTCTTAACAGTCTGAGCCAGCTCCAGGAGGCAGCCTAGGAGATGTACCTTTCCCTCCTGCCGGACTGCTGCGACGGGCGTGGCCTCCTCCGCCTGCTTCCGTCTGTCCTCCTCCTCACCGCGCTCCTCCTCGGACTTTTTCTCCGGAGTCACAGTGGTGATCAAGTTCGTCTGAGAGATGCCCTTTGTTGTGGCGTACTGGCCAGTACCAACCTCTGCAGCAGACACAGAATCCTTCATGTATATTTCATGGTTTTCATTCACTGACGCTAAAAGCAAATATAATTGGAGAAATAAATTCTGAAATAGTTAAATCAGAAGACAGATGACCACCACCAATTGCCCCATTATGGGAAAAAATACCCCCACACAATACCAGGTTTGTCTTCAAAAGACAAGCCAGCAATGCAGGTACCTCCATCTAAGCACCACCATAGATTCATCTTTCTGTATCATCTACACCAATGTTTTACAGGGATTTGGACGCTCATCTTTTGAAGCCAGCAGAATCACTTTCATCCATTCTTCGACTCTCTGGTGAGGATGTGCGGGGGTGGATGCGGTGGAAGGATGCTGAGCCTGTTACCCCCGGAGAAACTGGCCGGGCACGAGCACCAGGCACCGAGTGGCAAGTCCCATGACCGATGGCAGTATCTGCAGTAGACAACTGCTCTAGGGCCCTTGACTTTGAACATGTTTGGAAGTGCTATTCACCAAGGAGCACTGAAATGTTTTTTAATTATTATTGTTACTATTATTAATGGTTGAAAAGTCTATCACTCCTACAGTACAAAAGCCCCATGGGTAATAATGAAAATTTACCATCTTGGTAGAGATTATAAAATTCAGATGGCTAATCTGTTCAGCTGAAGTGCAGAAACGTTTTAATTTCTACACTTTAATTTAAACAGACTACCATGATATGCACACATTCATTCATCTCTAATATTTTTGGAAAACAAGACAGATGTTGCTAATGAAATTCATGCAAAAGCAAAGCATGCAAACATAAGAGAGATGACATAGCCTTTCATCCCAGCTAAAATGTCTTAGTGAAAGAGATGCTTAATTCAGTCATATTTTTAAAATTTGATACTCAGTTTAGGTTTTTGATGTCATGAAATTTACTGAAACTTATAAATGCTGCTTTTCAAATACACAGTAGTTATCACAAGCAAAATATAATTTGCTTTCATATTTTAAAAAGTTTAAAACATAAATGTAAGAAAAGATTCTGAAATCCTATTAATTTCACTAAAATACCTTCACTAAGATATTTTATATTTTCTTATACTGATGAAAAAGCTCATATGAGACAGTTTATTAATGGGCCAATTAGGCTGTTCTACATAAGATGCAACCTTGCAGACAGCAGTTTCTATTCCAGCATGCAGCCGCGGCCCCGCTGAGCAGCACACAAAACATACTAGAACTGGCAGGACCCCAGAGTGTGAGACAACACATACTAACATCACTTTTGGGCAAGGAGGAAGAGACAGCATGATATTAGTACACTGATTTCACAACTGTCTTCTGTCTTCTCAGCAACCATCATGACACAAAATGTCATGAGGAAAACAACATTAACAACAAATGTATTCCCTTGGATACACATCACTGAACAAAGTAGATGATATTCTGGGAGAAAAGGTGTGATCCTACAAAAGTCCCTCCAATACTGGCTCACAGAATACACAGATAGTTTAAAGAGATTCTCTAAGGAGAAAGAAGAGTATACGAAACAGCACCGAAGGAAAAGCTTGAATTTTAACATGGATATTTCAAACCTTAATTCAACTCGAAACAGTCCTAATAAACATTTTACTCCAAAAGTCTGGCTCTAAGTTAGATATTCTGAAAACAGGAAACTCTTAGAAGATATAGAATGGTAATTAACTCCTAGGCCAGCTCACAAAAGCCTAAATGGTAATTATCAATGTAATTATTGAGATAATTATAATTACATCTATAACAAGAGTGCTTGCACTTATGTCTTGTTCACTCTTCGCAAGAACCCTGTCAGAAGTGGCCTGACTCCCATTTACAGGTGATGACTAAAATGGAGACCTGGAGAGTTCAGATCATTCACCAACCACTAGACAGACAGAGGGCCTGGACTTCAGTCTGGATTTTTCTACATGAGGTAAGCGTTCTTTCCACTTCACTAGTAACATACGTGATATAGCACTAATGACACAATTTTGACTTCTTCTATAAACTGTTTAGGAAGTATCCCTTTAGGAAAATAGTCTTTTAAATCAGGGGATTCAGGGAGAACGTCGCCCCACCAACTACACTGGGGGATGGTGAACAGGCACAGGGGGACCGAGACTCTGCAGCAAGCAGTGGCAGAAAAGGCAAGGAGGAAGGTGATCCCAGGCACTTGTAACTTTATTTTTATTTATGTTTTTCCTTATTATTAAAATCGTACACACATGTTAGAAACTTCTAACTCTTTTTATGTGCACAGAATAGGTCTCCTATAAAAAGCTCATCTCCAGGTGCCCCGAATTAGAAGACAGAGGCCTGGCCCTGGCTCAGCCTCTGCGTTAGGTGTTACCACAGCTGCCACGTCTTACAGCAGAAAGCACAGCCGCACGTAACTATAGACAGCCGTACAAAACTTGACACAAATCAGAACTCACTATTACGTCATTCCTTAAAAATGCTGTTTAAGTGATTCTCTCCCTGTTTTACTCACACATTTGACAAAAGCAGAGAACATTACATAGCAATGCTCTCCCAGGCCATCTGGTATAGTAATTAACACTAACCAGGAAGATTTCACTTAGAGCCCTTTTCTCTGTTATTTAAATGTCATTCTTTCTATCAGCTATTATTCACTAATAAGTCACATTTTGTTCATAAAAATTTTTTAGAAACAGAGAATTTAACTTGCAGTTTTCTGTCTGAAACAAATCATCTCAAACAAACCTGATAATCATTTAGAATGCACTGGAAAAAGAACTAAATTACTTATAAAGTATGTGACTACTCAGAATGAGAGCATCTTTCTTCGAATGCAGGGTGCTGACTTATAAAAGCTGCACTCTCCATGCCCTAAGTCCTGCTCTTCTATGTAAGTTTATATCAGTCTCCTAGCAACAGACTTCAGACTCACACAGGCACTCATTGTTTGACGGTGGGCAGCTAAAGCTTGCCATGCAGCCACAGACCAACAAGTGCTTTTCATTTCATACTGTACAAGAGGATCTGTGTTTATCGAGAGCTCAGGACGGTTTCATACTGTCAGGCAGCCACCGGAGATCATTAAGGGCCAGTAAGCGATGCCTACCTCCATCCAGGCTTCGAGACATGGTGTAACGTTTGCTGGACGAGCGTTCAAAGTAAGGGGCTGGACGATCTATCAACGCACTGGCTCTTCTTGTTTGGGCCTGTGTTCTGCCACTGTAACGAAACTTGGAACCCAAGGTAAGGAATTTCTTTGGAGGTGCTTCTGGTAACAACAGTCTAAAGATAGTAAAGGAAAAAACACCAGAAAGATTAAGTCATATATTAAGAATGCTCTTAACTTTTTACTCTGTTCTGAAAGGGAAAGTGCATGCGTGCTAAAGGTTTAACACCCAGACTGCAATTAAATGAATCGGATTTTATAAGGAAAAATAAATCACTTCACACAGTACATATCAACTAGGGATGCTGTAGAGTCGCTACAGGCAAAACGGGAGTTGGGTTGCCCAAGACGACTTTAACATCCCACGCAACTGGAGAGCCTATGGTTTTACAAACCCAAAGAGCAATTAATTAGGTGATGTTAGTGAAGAAGAACCATGATAGTTTGTTATTTTGTAGACACAAATCTGATGGCTCTGGTACTGTATGTGAGCAAAGGAGTCTAGGGTATGGAGAAATTACTGAAATAGTAAGGAACAGATGGGACACTTAAAGTGGACATCCTGTAAAAATAATGAAAAGACACTAAAGATAATAAAGAAAGGGGAGATGGGGCAGATAAGTATAAGACAAATTAAGGAAAATCCTTCAAATTTAGTCAGAAATTCTTTTAGGATTTCTTGTCAAGAAATCTGGTGATAGTAAACTTGAAAGAATAGAAAGGATATGCCTCTACATTCTTCTTCCCAATAACCTTTTCCAGTATAAGTGATTCCAACCACTCTAATTCTTCCTTAGGAAAGAACAAAATGATTTTTACCTACCTGAAAAATGTATGGTGTTCAACACACACTTTCCATAAACGCTTGGCAGCTCGATGGTTTGGCAGCTTAAACCCAATGGTGCTTTCAAATTGCTCAAACTAAATTTAAAAAACATATTGAAGAATAAAATCAAGTTTGGAATTAGAAATAACACAAAAGCAAATAATTTACAAAATCATAATACCACACACAAATTTTTTCTTTATTCACTAAATCAATTGCTATATGCAGAATTCATGCTACATACATTCATTCATCAAAAAAACCCTCCTTATATTTCTCTCCTTAAAATGCTGCAGGTATAGATAACTGCATTATATATGTAGTAAATGTTTTATGTAGAAGTATGGATCTTACGAAAACTAAATGCAAATAAGGAAGATATTTGGATTCCTTCCAGAAACCAATTTCTCATTTTTAAGCCTTATTTTCATGGACTCTCCATGACATCATGACTTCAACTGGAATATACAGAAATGAACAAAAGGTTTATAGTCTACAGCACTCTCAGGATGACATTTTCTCCTAGCATCGTCAGGAAACATGCATACCTCCCAGGTGTTTGATGACTTGGTACAGATATTGCTGGTTTTATTCGTGCACTCTAATATGGATTATCATGTTAAATGTTAACATTTCTTGATGTAAGATCAGAGATTGGGAAAACACATTTTCATATTTTTCAGCACATGTAGTTCAGATGATATGCTATCAGTCATTTTATTTTTCAAGGTGAAATATCTGATTTCCTGAGTAATATTTTAATATTATTATTGCAGATACTCAATAATTTTTTATTTTCTGAAGACAGTATGCAGCAGGCCACCAGAGGGCAAGCATCTTAAACAATAAAGGCTTTCCAAAGGAGCACAAAACCACCAGACTACTGATATAATCAATAGCAAAAGTAATTTATGTGGCAAAGAACTAAAAGGAGGGGTCCTATGCATGGAATATGAGATATAATTATGCTTGACCTCTGTTCTTGTTTGTTGAGTGGAACTGGGAAATATATCACAGGTTGCTCTAACTGCAATTGGCTTTCCCAATTTCTTACTCACTCTGATATTCACGTGCAGTGGTGGTCATACAAATCACCACTGTCCAAAGGACCCAGTCAATAGACAAGCCAGACTACAATGGATCTTGACTGAACCATCCTCCATTGATTCATCCTGCATCTACTATGTCCTACACACTACGCTAAGGCCAGGGGTTTTAAAGAGGAGTCAACTGGCTCTGCTGCAAGAAGCTGGGAAGATTCTCTTACTGCTATCCTCCTTAGCACAAGGATGACAGAGACCCATGCATGTTTGGAATGTTTATCTTCCTCTGCTTTGTATCCATTTCTTTCAACCTCCTCAGAGCCTTTGTGCCACCAATAATTTCTTCTCAGCCTATAAATATGATCGTAAAAAAAGGGAAAAAATTTTCTTTGAGCCTGCTTCTGCCTGCATCAGAACCCTCTCCCTCCTCACTGCTGAATACCGCTAAGGAGAAGCCCTAGCTACTTCACTCCTTGCCTCACTGCAACCTGGCAGGTGCTCCCACCTTCCTAACTGCTCACGTCACAAAGTGAGCAAACTGTCAAAGCCGACGCACTGTCAGTTCTCATTCCCAGTGCCGTCTCTGCAGCCTTTGGCAGTGCTGGTTAACCACAGCCCCTGATGCTCATCTCTTTGTCAACCTTGACTGCTTTTGTCCCTTCTTTTCTTTCTCTGGGTGTTTTTCTTAATCTCCCTATGTTCCTCTTCCGCCTACCTCTCCCTCAAAAAGGGGTGTTACCTGGAGTTTTTGTTTTAGAGACTCTTTCTTTCTCTAACTTCCTTTGTTCTTTGGGAAATTTATTCCATGCCTAAGGCCTTGAATAAAATGTATATAGTGGATGACTCTGTTCAAGTCTTATATTTATTACTATGCAAGAATCACCCTCTGAAAATCTGTCCCAAAGGACTTTCAGTATTTTCTTCTGCAATTCTCACCCCCTTCCTCTCATGTTTAATAATATCATCTCCATCAACTTCTCTCATGCAAACTGAAAACCTCTGATTATCCTGGGCTCTTTCCTCTTTTGATCCTTCCCCACCCTGTCTCCAGGACCTATTGTCTGCCTCTGAAATCTTAATTTGCCCCCTCTGTTCTAGTCCCACAGCCTCTGCCCTAGTTTAGATCTTATCACATCACATCACTAAGCAGCTGAATTTTATTAAGAAACTCATCATTCCAAAATAGTCAGTTAGTTGTCACGTCCTAATTTAAAAGCTTCCATGGCTCACTATTGTCTCCCGATGCATTTCTCCAACATTCCCTTCTCTCATAACAATGCTCATTCCATGTCTGTGGAATATCATCACATTTGTATCATGATGTTATAACTCTTAAAGTGCATGAGTCTGTTTCTCTGCTAAACAGAAAGTCACTTAAGGACAGAACAAGGAAATATTGATCTTTCTATTTCCAGTGCCAGTGTGGTACCTGACAATAAATAGATGCTCACTTCATATATGTTTAATGAATCCAAATGAATATATATTGCTTATAAGTTTAACATGTAACCTGTAGGAAATATTAAAAAATTACTGCAATTTCAGGTATTTACATGAAAAATTTATGAATTATTTCAGTTTTCATAGACAAGTATGATTTTATATTTACACTAAACATGACTGCTTGCCTTACAGTCTAATATTTTAATTGCATTTTCCACCAGTGGAGAGGTTGATTTTGAAGATAAGAGATAATTCTACATTGTACCAGAAAATGTTCAGAGGAAATAAATGAGCTGCAATCTTAGAGCTTTGACTGCCTCCATTATATTAACCATACTAATTAAAAATTGCAAGTATTCATTAATTATCTATTAAGCAGATAATAGCAGATATTTACTACCTATTATGTACGAAGCACTAAGAAGGATATAAATATAAGCTGATCATGGATGCTATTACCCAAGGAATAAGGATTAGTTAACGATTATGATTCTTTCCTTAGCCTCTCTGATTAAAAAAAGAATGTGGAAATATATTTACATAATTTACACCCAGTGTCCCTGAGTCTGATCTTTCTTGTAACTTGATGCACACTCTCTCTAAGCTATTCACTTTAGGATGCTATCAGACTCTGAGGGCAGAGAGAGAACATGGAGACCTAAAAACAGGACAGTTGGGAAAAAATCGATTCTTTAGTCACAAAGAGGTTTAATGACTAAGAGTTTCCTTTATACCACAGCTTGATACATACAAAATATTATTCATGAATCTGGATTTTACATTAAAATGTATTTGAAAAAGACCTTTCAATTAATGTACATAGTGGGAAAAATTGGAATAAAATAATAAAAAAAGAGAACATTTTATTTATTACTGTTTATTGGACAAACCTACAATAAATTCTCTTAGGCCTCTAGACATAACTTACCATTCAGAACTTGTGAGCAGACAATTTAAATGCTTGTTTCCTGTCTGGTACCTTTCTTCCCAATGCACATGCAAATTTAGGTCTACTTACCTCTCCCGGCCGGATCTTAATGTAAAAGTTGTTCCGTTTGTATGAAATTTTTAGAACCTTAGGCCAGGCAAATCTGTTTATTCGTAGTCGGTCACGATATATCAACAGACCACTTGCGCAAACTCCTAGCATAATTTCTACTCCTTCAGAATCCTGGAAAATAGCAGCAGAAAACAACAGTGAAGACCTGTACCTATCTCACTTGTTTCCACCAAGAGCTGGGTATGACGTTTAAGCCCCCATGACAGAGCCTATAATTGACTACCTGTAGCTCTAATTTAAACATGAAAAATACCGAAGCCATTTTTAAACATTACCACTAAATAATAGCCTTCGAATGACGACACTTATCACTATGATGATTTGTTAGAGTAAGATCTGCCCACTCAGGTATTGCAGACATACGATGTCAACACTGCACATGGAGAAGGCCACCCAGATGAGGCTGTGTTAACAACAGCACAGTTCTCATTTATTGAGTGCCAGGCACTGCTCTGCACTTTACTTATATTAACTCTTTTACTTTTCACTAGGATATTTTGAGATAGTTGCTATTATTATTCCCATTTTACAGATGATGAAACCGAGGCAGGGAGAGGTTAAGTGTCTGTCCTAGTTGACTGTGGGCAGCCTGGTTCCCAAGGCAGCACTCTTAACTAATACGTATACTAACAGAGGGGCCCTGTCCTTTCCTACAAGTGTTTTGGGGTTTGTTACTTGAAAATAAGCCTTGATCTTTTCTCTATACTATTATTGTCAGAATAAAATTTAAATATAAATAGTTGTTTTTAAATGTCTTTTTTTTTTTTTTTTCTGTGAGGAAGATCAGCCCTGAGCTAACATCCATGCCAATCCTCCTCTTTTTGCTGAGGAAGACTGGCTCTGAGCTAACATCTATTGCTAATCCTCCTCGTTTTTTTTCCCCAAAGCCCCAGTAGATAGTTGTATGTCATAGTTGCACATCCTTCTAGTTGCTGTATGTGGGACGCGGCCTCAGCAGGGCCGGAGAAGCAGTGAGTCGGTGCGTGCCTGGGACCCGAACCCAGGCCGCCAGCAGCGGAGCGCGTGCACCCAACCCCTAAGCCACGGGGCCGGCCCTAAATAGTTGTTTTTAAAGTATGAACGTACTTCCCCAAAAGGCCTCCAACACAAGCACACTGCCCAGTGGTAACCACTGCACAATATGGGTCACACACAACTACAAAGACATTTTATACATGTGTAGGGTTTAGTCTTTTTGATCAAAAGTGGGATCATGCTATATTTGCACCTGTTTTTGCTCTTTGCACATTTCATCTTTAGGTCATTTCCTAGGGACGCATGATGCCCAGAGGTCCCTAGGTCATAAGAGACGTTACAAAAAGCTTAGGAGACCTACAATGTGCAGTCTATGCCCCCTCAATGTTGCGTTCGGGTAAAATGAATGTCTGTAGTGGCCCTGAGTGGAGTAAAAACCAAGGACAGAAGGCAGGACCGTGTGTGAGGCACAGTCTCCACCCCCTCGTCTCCCTGGTTCTTGGAAGCAGGGGGCACACGGAGGCGAAGCTGAGGCCCCCCACCACGTTCATCCACAGGGCTGTCCTGGCTGTGAGTCAGTGTGCAGCACCAGCAGAGAGAGGGGGCAAAATGGAAGAATCCAAACAGCAGATTCCGACTCATGCATATGGTGGGAATTAACTTCCTAAATCCTGCCAGTGCAAGGCACAAGATGAACATTTCCAGAATCAAAAATAAATATTTTGGTCTATCTCTGGGAAATATAAGTTTACAAATGCAAACTAATTAGTTTAAAATGAAATATTTTACCTTGGTAAAGTATCACTCCATTAAATTTGAAATTATAGGAGTGGAAATATTTGATGGCAGGATTTTACAACATAGTAAAATTTGAAGAAAACTCAAAGACGAGAAAGTGCCCACACTTATCAAGGGCTTTAATTTGCAAGCGGAATTTAAAGAGCTATAGCCTGATGCTGACAAGTAGCTGGCATTATTGATCCTTTAGAACCAGCCAATCTGCTCGCACAACCTCAGAGGTGACCACCTCGTACCATACGCAGATATGCAGGCAGGAGGAGGACTGTTTGAATAACTGCTCTTTGATTCACTTTCTTTTTGATAAATAAAGAACATAAGTTTAGGAAATATGCCTTTGACCTAAAGAGAGAAAAGGACATTTAAAACCTTTTTCATTATTTTCTCTATTTTTAAATCACCCATGTGTCTGAATCCTAAGAAAACAGACTCCCTTCATGGGGAAGATCAGGAAGGCTCCTTAGATCCCCGCCTTCCTGTCTGACATACACTTTTCTGTGTCCCTACCTCATCCCATCATCTTTGGCACGACCCGAGCAGACGGTGCTGCCACAGACTCCCACTCCTCCCTCTCCTCCTCGAGACTGTCAGCTGGTGGAGGGCAGGAGCTCTGTTAACCTCTGTAACCCCAGGGTCAGCACAGTGCCTACCCAGCGTGTCTTAAGCTGTTACAAGTTTGTTGAAAGAAAAGGCAGATGAAGAAAGAAAAGGTCAGGAATAAGTGGGGTTTTAAATTGGATGAACACCTCCATTTCATTAATTGCACAGCAACAGAGAAATGATGCTTTTGATACCAAATTTTCTGTCGTGGCCCACAGTATTAAGGTTAGTTTGATAAATGTTTTGTATTGAAAGCTACACAGCAGTTTTTCTGGGGGACGTGTGTTTCCCTGTCAACAAACACATTTCATGCTCCCTTTAGCATGGAGTACTGAAGGAACACCTGGATGGTCTCAGTCTATCACGATTAAAATAAACAAGTATACTATTCCCTTAATTTAAAATCACTGTTTAAACTTTGCCATCCTTCAGTATCACTTGGTCCATGGGATATCCGAGATGGATTTATATCTACATTTTTGAAACTTATATGAAATAAATGACCCTGATACAACCTATTCAGACTGACGTTAAATGATAAGCAGAGACGGTCTTCAAGTATTTAGAATAGGTTTTCCAAAACAAGAGACCATTATCTAATACGACTATTTATTCTTTATACAGATTTGGAATCCAAGGTTACAATTCAGAATTTCTAAATGGGTCCAAATGCTCAGGGCCTTTCATGTCATCAATAGAAGAGAAGCATCTCATTTATAACTGGAAATCAGCTCTAATTTAATTCAGTCAATTTCCTTCTTGAAATGATGGAGTGCGACTGCATGAGAAAATGGAGTCCATAACCAAATCATTTGTTATACTTGAATATTCAGATGAAATCCTATAACAAGCTGCATTTGCATTTTCTTAATTCTATCTTTTTTAATTGGCATAATTCAAATCATATTACTGAATGAAAAAGCAGCTATTTTAATTCAGTAGCTATAGCTATGTTAAGTGATTTTATTTTTACTGATAGGAACACTGACACATCCTGAGTTGCACTTCCCTAAATGTACGCCCTAATCTCTTATTTACTTATTTTTCCTGGGCAGTCAGTGAATCATCATGAGTAATGTAACTCAAAAATAGCTTTTGAGGGCCGGCCCGGTGGCTTAGTGGTTAAGTGTGCGCGCTCCGCTGCTGGCGGCCCGGGTTCGGATCCTGGGCGCCCACCAACGCACCGCTTCTCCGGCCATGCTGAGGCCACATCCCACATACAGCAACTAGAAGGATGTGCGACTATGACATACAACTATCTACTGGGGCTCTGGGGGGGAAAATAAAAGGAGGAGGATTGGCAATAGATGTTAGCTCAGAGCCGGTCTTCCTCAGCACAAAAAGAGGAGGATTTAGCATGGATGTTAGCTCAGGGCTGATCTTCCTCACAAAAAAAAAAAAGGCTTTTGATTCACTCAAATTTTCAGGCTGCCTTCATTTTCTTCTCGTTTCTTTATTTTCTGGCCACCTAGGGACAAACTCCAAGAGAAAAAACAATCTTAGTGTGTGTCCTCATGTTCTTTTAAAATCCTCATCCTGTCTTATACCTGACATAAAATATGAAACATCTTTGTTATCTAAGTGCAAAATAAGTGAAAAAACATAATAATGAATTGGCAAGCAAATAGAGCTACACCTGCTATTCTAATTACACACAAACGTCACAGAGCTTGTCATTTAGTGTAGCAGCACCCTCTGGGATGAGCCCAGCCAAGTCCCAGAGACGCTGCTAGTGCTCAGGCAGTACTCATCCTGTGTGAGGTAGAAAATGGTCCACAGACATAACCAATCAGACATGCATCTGTTTGATGACCACCACTGTCTTACCCAAATTCACTGTGGATTAATGCCGACCAGGGAGCAGCTCCACATGCAGCATCAACAGAACCTACAGATCACAGATTTCCTACCCTTGGGGCCTCAGAGTGGAGAGAGGTTTGCTTGAATAGAGCCAGCTGAAACTCTCTTCATTTCCTGGACCCAAACTTGACTGTGTAAGATACTCACTTGCCTGGAAGCCTGTTAACTGCACATTCTTGCGAGTCCCAGACTGTGAAACTGGTAACTGTTCTGTTGGAAGTAAAATGCATATTCCCACAGAGGAGCCCCGTTACCTCGTCAGCACAAAACAGAATAAACTGCCCTCGAACTTCAAACACTGATCTTTTTAACGCTGCTGAAGTACCAGAATCCATCCCTAAGATCCTAACAAATATCGTATGTTTTGATGATAACAGTTTGCACAAAAGCTTGTCTGTGCTCCCACAGTACTTTTATCCACAGCTGTTCAAGTAACAGACTCACAGTCCACATGCTCATTCTCTCACTGCTGAAAAATACAGAGATTCTGGAAAAAGTAGGACGTGGAGTAAAAGCTGCTCTATGTATCCTCACAACCTCAATCTTCCCACAGTCCAATTCCAACTTCTTTCTTCTCAAGACTCTATAGCCAACATATAGCTTTAACATTTTACCAATTACCTATAGGGAAGAAATCCTCAGACTGGGTGGTTAATTTTAGTTGAACTTCAAAATAATAACCTTATTTCAAAGTGCTGATTATTTGTCAGAGTACCCAAACTTTAGAGAAAGAATTATTTAAATTTGACATGAATATACTGAGTCCCTGGTGGGTGTCAGAGCAGGGGCATAAACAGTTCTTGGTACATAACAGACGTGACACTTGGCTCTTGAACAATCAGCCAAGTTTAGACAGGCAGACAGGAAGGAGCAGGGCAAAGACGGAGATACTCAGGGAAAAGGCTGGGACAGGGACTGGCAGGAGCAAAGGACACATGTCGGCACAAAGTGGGAGATACAGCCGTGATGGGGAAGGTGGAGTGGGCTGAGAGCTCGCTGTGTGAAGACAAATCTCTAACTGAATCAACAGGCAATTGGTGGCTTTGCCTACTGGGCTTTCAGTTGGCTGAGGCCAGGAGCAGCGTGAGTCTGAGCCAAGCAGAGCGAACCCCTCAAAAGAATATCAGAGAGCTAAACCCGTTCCATCACTGAGCAGGCCTTAAAAGGCAAACAAACTTGAATCTCCCAAGTTTTCATTTACACGAACTGAAGCAAAAAGCACCAGCTTATAACAATAACAACACTGAATTAAAGAAAATTAAATAGAAAGTTCGTAGTTTAAAAAATGCATACCTTGGCATGATGTAAATCTACCCCATACATGGATAGTTTTTTGGCATTTTCCAAGAAATGCATCTCTGCTTCTGCTGGCGTCATTCCTCTGACAAGGAAAAGAAAAGCATTACAATGCTGCTTCGCTTCTGCCTGGCGGGGCTGTGACATTTCCCACTTAGCTTCCTTGCTGTCTACTAAGCAAGCCCCCAGAGAGGCACCAGCAGATTTGTGCTCTGAGGAGGGGAAAGAAGTAAAAAGCAAAATGGCTTTTAAAGAGAACATCATAAATAGACGTTCTCAGTGAGAATGTAACTATCCCAGAATGCTACCAAGTACCGACCCCCACTCTGCTCAAGTCCCATCCACAATGTGCTGAAATTAATCCTGGGGAAAGTGGGTAGTATAAGGGATGCTCACTCATTCAGGCACAACTTAAATGGAATGCTCCCAGGGTGTTTGCCACTAACCTGTGGCTCTTGTGCAGTTCAATCACTTTATCTTCCAGCTCTTTAGTGTGGTTTGGTGCAAAGCGGAACTCACTAATGTAATCATTCCCACATTCATCTGGGTCATAGTCTCCAAGTTCTGACTGGACAGTGTAGGAGCCCAGCAGTGCCAGGGTGACAAAGGAGCAGGGCAGCCTTCCAGACACAATGTCATCTCGCAACTGTAAGCAGAGGTAGTACCTTCCAGGAGTCAAAAGGACAAAGCAAAAAGCCGGCATTAGGATACATGAAAAGGAGACCACTCAGTACCAATCGTGTTGTATGCAATTTCTCCCTGTCAAATAATCTTACTAGGACAAATTTTCTTGCATCTATATTTTGATCTAGATATAAGGAGAAAATACTTGGCTACAAAATACAATACTTAAGAGCATCTAGAAACAACTCAATGTTCATTCTAAAATAGGGTTTTATTAATAAAGCACAGAGTAAAAGAATTCTAAAGACATATTCCTCTACCATCTTTTAAAATAATGTTTGAAGTCAAATGAATAGTCCCCAACACACTCCCTAAAATCTCTGGTCGGGGGAATTATAACATAAACATAGTGCTCTTAAATATAATTATTAGGTCCCAACTGGCTGTAAGGATATCTAGATTAAAGGTTCAGCCATATGACCAGGACAGACATCAGGTAACGGAAGAGCTGCGCCATCGTTAACTCTGCTCTCAGGTCCCTGTACGCCCGACGAGAAGGTCTCTATAGTCACGGATAACTTCTGTTTCAAGTTCTCATTGTTTTATTTAGATAACTTCTTATAATCCAACTGACATGAAGACTAACTTTGAAGAATTACTACAGAAGACTCCAAGGTAAGTGTTAACACTGATGAGCTTTAACAACGCCTTTCACAGCCCAGTGTGTATGGGTATAGTAACAACATACACCTCGTAGCCGTCATATAAGAGATGAATTGTTAACCTGTTGAAGCTGAGGGCTACAATAAAGTCTTAAGGTCCCCCCCAAATGTGATTTTAAGCTGATGATACAATCAAACTCCATGTAATTCAGATACAAAAATTTCTATACATTTCACAGGTTGTACAAACATTACACAAATAGATTGAAAGGAACCATGCACTGAAGGTCAAATCCAGGTATACACAGGCTCTATAACCATAAATTAGCCATGATTAAACAGTTCTTCAGAACTACTAAACAGTGTCTTGAAGTAAGAAATTATAAATTTTGTTTCAGTTAATGCAAACATAAAAGAAATTCTCTGGAACTAGTTTTTACCCTTCTCCTAATATGCCTGGTGAAATTATTTTTAATCATAACAAGTGACTGAAACTTTTTCTGAAAAGCCCCCCAAGAAGGATGTGAGGCTTACACACTGCACAATATCACTCTGATTGGCTATAAACTTACTACAAAACACAGTCAGAGTCAGGGGTTCCAGAGCAGAATGCAGAGAAGCCTGGACGACACATATCAAACCCACGATGGCTGCATAAAGAGATCCTTCTCACACTCAAAGCTCAGCCACCATGCTAGAACATCCTTATGTTAGATTCCCTTCTTAATGTCTTCTTTCCCAAACGTCAATTAATCCACATAGGGCATGGAAAGCAAACTCTTACATGGATATGTGTTTACGTGTATCTGTCTGTGCACATGGACGTGTATGTGATTTTTTTAAACAGCTGTCATGTGTCAGATTGGTGATATAAAAGGTATAAGCAACCAAAGACACATTTTCACTCTAAGTTTTAAAGCAGGAGCACTAAGAACGGCTATATCATTTAAGGCTGGATTCCACCCAATGTGGCTGTGGTGGGTGAGTGACAGCATCTCAGTCCTGCGTGTTTCCCACCAGGGTCAGGGAGAGGGAAGTATTAGCTTAGCACCAAAGATGCAACTGTGAACAGAGATGATCTAGCAAATCTTCTCATCAGATGTTTGCTCGCATTCAGCGGCTTTTTGTGTGCCATCTCAGTGTGGATGACCATAAGGTTACCAGATGTAAATAGCTCTTCTCTGGAGAACTTAAGAGAAGCACAACTCTCCCAAACGCCTGCCTTTTTCACAGCCAGCTTTCAAATACCTGGTGATATCTTCAGAGAGCTGGGCGGGGTCTGGTGGGTAAAATTTCACATTAAATGAAAAGTGCCAAGCACCATCTGCAGAGATGAGAGAAAAATTAGAATAAAGTCTCAGAAAATCCCTTGATACTTACTATTCTAATCGATAGCTAGAACTGCCTTAATTCCAAGTCCTAACACCCAGGCAACTTTTGATCATTAAAGGAAAACAGGGAAGCCTCCATTAAATGCAATCCACAGAGAAGCTGAAACTTCTCCCCAATCAAATACTTTACTGGAGCTTCTAACTAGCAAGGGAATTGACTAAACTTCCTCTCTTTCTCAGGGACAAAGGTAAGCCTTCGAAAGAGGGGAAACAAGTGAACGACGCTCAATGTACTCCCCAATCGATCAGCCCTCCATTGGACAAGTCTGGCGGCGACTGGGTCTCCTGCTGTGAAGTCCTGGACGGCTCACACACCAGCATCACAGACACAGTCCCGTCCCCCTCGTCCTTTCTGCTTTGTTGGTACAGTCGAATCCCATCACAACACACGTCGAGGCACTGTTCAGACATGTTTATTTTATAGGAAAGGTCTGTTGTAGTGAATAAGAAGTGAGCTGCTCTATGGGCTGAAAATTCTTTTCTTACTTGAGGAAATTTCTGATTAAAGAGATACCTGAATGTATTTACTGTGCTTTATCAAATCCACACCTCCTTATCAGCCCATGACGAGGACGGGTCCTCTGTACACACTGCCATTCTCCATCCTGTGGCACCTCCTTATGGCCGTTCCAGCAGAGTCAGCCTGAGGTCAACTCCCAGGCACCTACTCTGACTGTCCACACATACACTTGAAGCCTTATTAAGCTCTCCATTTTATTAATACTATCCATAATCGTGTATGGTTTATCATTATAAACATGAAAAAACAAACTTTTCTTCTTTTCTACATTTACTCTTTCTCTACATAACCCTCCTTTAATTTGTATTCATCTTGTGCTTTTCTTCTGGCCTTCCAATGCAGTAATTTACTGAGGTCCATGTGTCCCTTCTCTGGGACAGTGTATACTTGTTCCCTCCATCCAATAGCCACAGTGAAGGGCCACAGAGTAGGCCTGCTTGTATTCTGAATGGGCCACTGGAAACATCCCCCTACTCTCCCTGGCTTCTGTCCTGGAAGCCTGTCATCTATGCCACTCGCCACAGCCATGGTCTTCCTTTCACTCTGTGATTCTGTGACCTCATAGTCCAGCTCTCAAGCTTCATATATCTCCTAAGACTTCCAAACACTCCCCATTAAAGACTTCTGGAAACTCCCTTTTATCCCTGACCCCTTCCCAAACATTCAGAAAAAAGGGACAGTATTTTAAGTCCTTTCCAGCTCCTTTCTTTGCATTATTCTCTTGCATATGTGGCAAATACTTAGCTGCACAGGCTCTCTATACTTCTGTCATAAATGACACAGTCCATTTATTAATTCTAATTTATTCTTGACACCCCCTTCATATTACACTTGAGGTTCCCCACGGCAGAGACACTAGCTGAGGTGCCTTATAACAGACTTGGCAGAGGACCAGGTATTACTGGGTACTTAATATCACTTTTAAACCACTCAGAAAATATTACTGACCATGGGCTTTAAGAATTATAAGCCATAAAATATCTTTCAATCAAATATATTTCTAGTGATTATTTTCCCCACTGTTCTCAAAAAAAGTCCTTTTGTTATTCTAAAAAGAGTCTGATTTGGTTTTCCTTTCCTGTTGACTCCTATGCACTTTCTGCTAAAATGGATCCCCCTTCAATGCTTGCCAGTGGTGAGGTTCATCAATGAGAGCTGGCTTTCCCCCAAGCAACTGGAATTAAAACTAATGGATTAGTTACGGGAAATGGATTTACTGCTCTTTTATAATTTTTATCCACTTTAAAGTATGCCTTGAATCCAATGACTAGTTTATCAATGTAATTAAACAATCTCATAATAAATTCAGGGTAAAGGTTCTAAGTTGGAAACTAAGAAGTAATAAAAGTGTAAGAAAGATTTTTCAATGCAAAAATCCTCATTCCAGGAAAGTGAGTTTCAAACTATAATGGGCCTAGGAAGCATCTGAGGTGCTTGTTAAAAGCTCTACCCAGAGATTTTTATTCCAGAGATTTGGAATATGGGCCAGGAACTTGTGGTTTTAATAAATCCCCTTGTGGTTCTAACGTAAGTAGGCTTGGAGACCACACTTTGAAAATCACTAATCCTAAGAAATCTACTTTCCTAAAGTTATAACCCAAACAACCACAAGGTTTTGCAGGACATTATTTTGAAACAGTGGGAAAGTTTAAGGAAACTATAATCTATAACCCTAATCAAGAAAAAAAATCCAGTTAAATAAGGCATAAAGCTTGAAATTAATGAGAGAGGCAGATTAAAGGTCAAATACATATCCCTGTAAAGAATATGGTAGAAACAAATCAACCAGGAGGATGTGATTATGCAGTGAATGGGCTTGCAAGCCTGTATCTGCTCAGATGATAGCCCTGGTTATAAAGAGGAAATGAAACAGCTTGAATGCCTTAAAATGATATTCCTATAATGTTGATATAGAATTTTAAATCACAAATTTATGATAAATAGAAAATTGTGAAACTGAAGAGAGCTCATTCTTATGAAAAAATTCTAATTTTATTCTTCTACGTCTGCCAAATCTTAAAATTTCTAAATATACTGCATTTATAGCATAAAATTATTATATATCACATACTTTGTCATGAAATTACTATACTATAAATATACTACATTTATATCACAAAATATAGAATATTTAGAAATTTTAAGATCTGATATGCATAAAAGATGACTAGAATTAGAATTTTTTCATAAGAACAAACTCTTCAGTTTCAGAATTTTCTGTTTCTCATAAATTTGTGACTTAAGATCTTTATCAGCTTGATTGTCATGCTCTTGAAGATCTCATTCTAGAGACACACGATGGACCTACAGCATAAAAAGGATGGAAACATCCTTTTATTGTTTATATTTAGGACGAAGAGGTGATGGTACAATAATTACACTAGATATGGTAATACTTCTTTGCCATGGCAGAAGGTAAATTTTGTGGGCATTTTGGTGCATGGGAAACAATAAGGAATACAGATAAAAATATCAAATTTCATTAAAAAAATACTAATTTTCCTTGTTTCCTCCTTTATCTGAAAGATTGTCACTCAGTTTTCTTTATGTTGTAGTCAAAACATCGCCAATCAACATGATGAAAATATCCTTCACATCTCATGTTCTCATTGTCCCCTGAGCATTCTTCTCTTAGGAAGGTAGGAGACAGGATAAATGGGAAGTTTAGGAAAAAAAGAATTCCATTAACAATAGAAAAGAAAATTGACTGTCTATACAGCCTTTCTTGTAACAGTATTACGACTTATCCTTGAACATTTAATATATTTTCAAAGTGCTTTTCAATTATAAATTACCCAAGTACAAAACAGTATTTTGTTAATTAGCTGAATACAGAGAACTTTATGCACACAAAATGTTAGGATATATATTCAGCATATCTGCTTTTAATAACTCCATAAACAGATTCTCAGAACATACTCATCATCTTACACCTTGTATTAGAACTCTCTGGAACAAAAGGAGGGAAGAGTTTTCACCTCCTTATCATAACCGTGGCTGTCCCTGACTTCAATCCCAACTTATTTCTATCAAACTACTTCATTATCAAGTTTCTGGTTAGTGAATACACCAAATTTCTCTCAAAAACATGGTAAAGATGTTTTAGTTGTATGAATAATCAGCAGACTCTCTAATATCTAGAAGTATAGTGACCTTTTTTCTTCTTTTGGGATATTATTTAGCATTAAACCATTTCAAACTGCTCACTACTAATTTCCCTTATTAGTACCTGGGGTCTTGAGATATCTCAGCACATTCAAAGGCACTAGAAAGATCTGCTCTCTCTTTTAATAGTAAACTGCTGAAAACTTTAATGGAAATGATGTTCTTATTAATAAACTGGTCTTAAATTTATTCTTTAACTAGAATTAGTTGTTCGGGAAAATTAATCTAGATTTTATTGATGAAAAATGAATTGCTTTAAAAAACTATTTAGTCAAAATTATAAAGATTATCCATGTTTATGGTAAAAGAAAGAGCTCCAGAAAGGGCTGAAAGTAAAAACTAAAAAAATTTCTCTCTCTCAACCCCCTACACTGCAGTGCCACTTTTTCAAGTATTTGCTATTTATATATTTTGTGCTCTGCCAGAATTTTTCCACACACCTATATATGCATAACTTTAAAACCAATATGATTTGTTTGTCTTACTAATGAGAGCTAAGACATATTTATTCTATCTCCTTCTATTTAATAGCTGCCTAGTATTTCAAGGTATGGCTAGTCCATGATTGATTTAATCATTTCTTTATAAATAGATATTTCAGTTGCTTCTAGTTTTCTGCTATTGCAAACAGTATTATAATGAACTTTCATACAGGTACACATATGCACATTTTCTTCTCTTATACAAACACTGGATAAACTTCTGCAAGTAAAATTAGGGGTCAAAGAATAAGCACATTAAATTTTAATAAATACTGACACCAAGTGTCTTCTTCAAGGGTTGTACCAATTTATACTTCTACCAATTGTGTACATAACTGCCAGTGTGGGGTATTATTAAACTTTTTTCTTTTCTTTTTTTTTTTTTTAATTTTTTTGTGAGGAAGATCAGCCCTGAGCTAACATCCATGCCAATTCTCCTCTTTTTTTGCTGAGGAAGGCCGGCTCTGAGCTAACATCTATTGCCAATCCTCCTCCTTTTTTTTCCCCCAAAGCCCCAGTAGATAGTTGTACGTCATAGTTGCACATCCTTCTAGTTGCTGTATGTGGGATGCGGCCTCAGCACGGTCGGAGAAGCGGTGCGTCAGTGCGCACCCGGGATCTGAACCCGGGCCGCCAGTAGCAGAGAGCGTGCACTTAACCGCTAAGCCATGGATCCAGCCCTATTAAACTTTTCAAATCTTTCTTAATCTGACCTTTTGAATGTTTGCAGGGCATTATTAAACTTTTAAAATCTTTGCTAGGTGAGAAATGTCTCATTTTAATTTGCATGTAATTGTTAGTAAGATTTAGCACCTTGTCTAGTACTTATTAGCTGCTTGTATTTCAATTTTGTGAGTTGCTCATGCCATTATTTTGTCCATTAGGAAATATGCATTTCTTAACTTGCCTTTAGGGACCAAGAAAAGAGGCTGCCACTGGACAGCACACTTCAGTCTGAGTGGTTATTCCATTTCTAAACTATTAAATGACTATTACTTTTAGTTTGAGTTTTATACTTTCATGGCAGTTAGGCTTAATACAACATTAATAATTAAGTTTGGAACTTTTAAATGCTTAATCACCAACTACAGCATCCCTTGATGAAGTCATATTTCACATCTGTGTGCGGGCAAGGGAAAAGTCAAATGTCACAGTCATTTTGTTCCTGAATTGTGATGTTAAAAATGGGGATCTGAGCCAGACCAACCCACCATAGAGAGAATCGGAGATCTTAATCTGACTTTCAAAACACTGTACTCACACTCGCCATGGGGGTATGGGCTACCAATTCAGAGAACTCTACCCTCTGAAAATCTTCACACCTCCACACATAATAATCCAAAAGGACTTACTTCGAATCTGTTTTTTAATTTCCTTAGCAGGGTCCAACCAATTCTGAAAGGGAAATGATAGTTTCAATTTGAATCAGAGAAGAATAAAAATGACTTAGTGTTGATCAGGCAGAGATGCACACTATTATATTTGAGAGTGAGTGGCTCTGGAAGGCCTTCCAAGCTAGGTCCTTCCCGCACAGCTGGTGCCCCTTCACCAGGTCCCACGAGGGCCCTGACTCTGGTCTAAGGAGAAAATGCGTATGTGCACAATTGATGCTTGACAAAATTCTTTTCTTTGACAACCATTGCCTTCAAGGATTCAAGCTAGCACAGAAACAGAGGAGGAAAAACTAGCGGATTCTATGTTCAAACAAGTTACTAGAATAAACTAAAGATACAAATAATTTGACACACTGATGTCCTAGCCATCCAGTCCCACACAGTGACTTTCTAATTACAGATTCTTAGGCATCTACTTAGAAAACTTTCCTAACAAATGAACACTTGCTTGAGATTTATGATTTTCTTCTCAGAACACTCAGATGTTTAACAATGAAGTTAGACATTGTCCAGTGAATTCAGTAGATAATAAGTATGATTCATGGCACAACACCAAAACAAGTAACATCTATTAGCAAAATTTCTGTGACTCAGTTTCCAGCACCAATACAATGGCAACAACTTCTTCTTTCTTATTTCTCAGGTAGTTGTGGGGATTAGTGAGGTAAAGCCCTGAAGAGACCTCATAAGATGAATTAAGAATAGGACAGCACCCAGTGAACATGTTTTCTATATAACTATCAATGTAGTTGATTTTTATTAGCTCAAATCTACGAAAATATACATCCCCAAAAAGCACCATATAAAATGCTTTTCTGGAACCATAAATAACTCCAGCATGCAAAACAGAAACACTGACTTGCTGTTTGCAGAATATTCAAGATTAAAGGAAGCTGTCAATAATTTCCTTCATGAAGAGATAAGGTGAATAACAGCACTTAGAGACTCAAAGTAGTAAATGTGGAGCATGAGGGGAGGTGGATAAAATCATTTACCAGTTGTAGTTCACCTTCTTGCAGTAATGAGTAGTTTATAGCATAATATTTTGTATTGTTTTTAATCACTCACCTTCTGGTTTTCAGCATCTCGATACGTAAGCCCAAAGTAGTCTTTTTCTAGCAAGTTCAGATGTTCACATACTTTATCAAACAGCACTTGGCCTCTGGAGCGTTTCTATGGAAAACAAAACAGAAAAGCAAGTTAACACACACAAAAAAGTTCAATCAATTACCATAAACAAAAATGGGTAGAATTTAAAACATTGCTTGCTGTAACTGTTCAGTAAGCGGTGATCAAGTGTGAACACTTCGCCATCTCCTTTTTAACTAGTGAAAAAGCTCAATAAAATGGACCTAAACCTACAAAAGTAGCTAGGGAAATGATATGGTGCTTGGAAGCCTCAAATATCTTGTGCAATATAAATATCCTGATAGTGAAAGGAATATTAAAGGACCAACACAAACCACGTTTCAGAATGCCCAAACTAAATTCCCCGCATTATCAGATTCTGAACCTGTGAAGAATTAATCCTATTCCTTGTCTTAGACCATCCCTTAAAACTTACTATACCAATCCTTACCTAGAAATTCTAGCTATGGATCACTTTCTAAAGCCTGTTAAACTAACTACATCAGTTTATTTTTTATTTTTGCCACAAATTTTAGTTTTGTATTACAGTGTTCAAACTTCTCTTAATTTCTTTTAGAGAAAATCCTTTCTATTAAACATAAGAAAATGTTCATTAAGTTTAAAGATTTTAGTTGTCATTTATAAATATAAGTTATAGATGTATGTGCTACATTTTTGGCCATAAAGCAGTCATTAGGAGAAAGGAACAGTTACAGCGAGCAATGTTTTAAATTCTACCCATTTTTGTTTATGGCGATTGAACTTTTCATCTGGGGGAAAAAATCCATCAGCTTAATTTACTGTGTCATCTAATCCTTCAAAGGTCTTTCAAGATGGCCTTGGAGTCTGAGATGGATTAACTGGCAACAATTAAGCTAAACTACTTTTTGTTTGTGTAGTACCAATATTTCATATCTAATACATTAAACATATTTGTCTTTAAGCTTTAATATAATAATTAGAAATATTAAAAATTGATAAACATTGTGCATGTCAAAATAATAAGTACTCAGAAGACCTGTAAATGGTGTATATTACTGTGCAAACATAATTATATTGCAAGTTAATTACTCAGTCCTCTCAAGCATGACAATTTAGGAAAAAACATCGATTTATGATAGAAAAGTAAAGCCTGAATTGTAGCTAGCTAAATAATCAATGATGTATTTGAAAAAAATTTAATGTATGAAAATAAATTATGTTAGCAAAACTACATAACATTGCTCAATGGATATGAACAAATGGTGTGACAATGAAATGCTGCTCGATGGTTTAAATCTTTTATTTATAAATAATAGCATATTATTTCTGAATAATGCTTAACAAATTATAAAGTTTTCACAAAAACTTGGTCCTTCCAATGCTTCTACTGGTGTTATCTCCACTTTACACATAGGAACAGAGAGGTTCAGAGAGGTCAGATGAGAGAGGTGGTATTAAGTAGTAGCTATGAGCGGTGGCTTTAGCAGATAAACCTGGGTTTGAATCTTCATTATGTCCCTTGCAGCTAAGTGAACCTCTCTGTTTTTCCCTATGTAAAACAGGTATAATACCACCTAATGATTTGGAATGGTTGACATTAAAATAAAACAAAGTATTCAAACTTGATCCTGTGATGGCACACGTGAAGCCTTCCACAAAGATCAGCTATTACAGCCCTAGTAACTGGCAAAGAGCAGAATATGAATGTAGAAGTTACTATGCATTCCTGCTGTAGGAACACAGCTACAGCTCCTTGTGGCGCCAATAAGCAGCATTAGTATTAACACGTCCTGCTCTTTCTTTAGACATCAATTACCTGCTGACTACCTAAAACCTTTAGTTCGATCATAATATTTACACACACATACACAAACCCCACACAAATACACATCAGTGCCTGGCTAAGTACTTTCTCAATGAGTAAAAAACAAATCGAAACAAAACAAATATAAACTTTTCTCCACAAAGCCTCCTATATCTTCTAACCTAGCAGACCACAGCCAGCCCCTCAATGGAGGAACTGTTTCTGAATATGCTGCAGGCTGCCCTGGGCATTGTTTCAATCAGCTGTCTTCTGGCTGCTGTGTTCTTCCTTTTGTCTGATAGGGGGCATGGATTAGCTCAAGCACAGGCTGCTATACTAACTGGCTCTTAGTTTTCTAGCTTCTTACATCGTGATTTCCATTAATGACTCATAGCTCTCTCCTGAATAGACCTGATTTTCTCTTACTGAATATTTTAAACATATTTTGAACACTATAAACAGTTCTTAAGACAATTATGTAGTGGTCCATTCTTCACACTGGACTTTTGTTTTGTTTTCCAGCAAAATTGGCCCTGTGCTAACATCTGTTGCCAATCTCCCTCTTTTTTTTTTTTCTCCCCAAAGCCCCAGTACATAGTCATATATCATAGTTGTAGAGTGGTAGCTCTTCTATATGGGACGCCGCCTCAGCATGGCTTGATGAGCGGTGAGTAGGTCTGCGCCCAGGATCCGAACCGGGGAACCGGGGCCGCCGAAGTGGAATGCGTGGACTCAACCGCTACGCCACTGGGCTGGACCCCACACTGGAGATTTTTTTTCCGACCCTGAGAACCAAGATCAGTTGTCTAGAATATACTCTGGATGGTTATATGTAAACAATGAAATCCCTACCTGCTCAATATCACCACAGCCACCAGTTAGCTGGATGACACTGGAAAAGCCTTTTAAGTTATTTGGGCTTCATTTTCTCATCCCTGATTGAGGATTTAAGACTCTACGGGCTTGAGGCTATAACTGGGCCCCCTTTGCTGATGGCAAAATTACTAATGTGTAATCACATGACACACATACATAATGTGCATTACACACACACACACATACATAACGTGTAACGTGTGATGCTATAACGCACTCTTCCCTGTGGAGCCCGGGGGCGGCTGCAGCGCTATTCTGCACACTGTGATGAGAAAGACACTGCCAACGGACGGAGCTGGGACAGGACATGGAGTTGAGACTATTTTCCAGCCCTGGAAGGGATCCCCTCTGCAATCACTGCCAACTCCTAAAAACCCTTGATTCTTCTAACACAGATGATTTTTCATTCTAGCACATTATTCAACTTTACAAGTTAATTATTTCTACTTGCTGACATCTGCAAGCATCTTTAGGTAAATACGTCTAAAATATGACTAAAGGTCAACAATCAGACCGAAACTTTTAGAGACTTTATGTTAAATATTTGGTTCCCAAAGACATGATATTCATTAAGTGATCAAATCTAGGTAACTTAATGTCATTGGGTGTGTTTATATATAGCCATAACGAGATAAGAAGTGAGTAGACTAAAAACAATTTTGACAGCTATATTCTAAATCAACGGATAGTCAACCTCAGCAGAGAAGACTAACGGTTTCTAGTCTTGTTTGCTGTTTCCCGTGAGTCGTTTGGTCATGCCTCTGACTCAAAGGCATTCAAAGTTCATGTAAGCATTCACTATTAACACATGAACATCCAGAAAAGAGGATTTTGCTTTCCTAGAGTAACAAACCAATCATGGACTGCCCTCTTTTTTCCACTGAACAATTGGATTTCTGTTTCTAATAGAGTAAATAGAAATATTACAGCCCAACAATCTGAAAGACTTTAAATATCCTGAGAATGGTAAATCCCCAAGCAATTTAAACAACTTTCATTCTTATCTATTTTAATTTGTTCTTTAATTTTAAAATTTTCCAAATTGACTCATGAAATTGTTGGGTGTTAGGAGAGGTGTATCAAAAGAGAAAAACTTTAAGAGAATGAAAAGACAAGCCATAGACTGGGAGAAAATATTTGCAAACACTACATATCTGATAAAGGACTGGTATCCAAAATACAGAGAACTCTCAAAATTCAACAATAAGAAAAAACACAAATTAAAAAATGGGTAAAGACCTGGACAGATACCTCACCAAAGATATCCAGATGTCAAATAAGCATGTGAAAAGATGTTCACGTCATATGTCATTAGAGAGTTACAAATTAAAACAATGAGACACCACTGCACACCTATTAGAATGGCTAAAATCCAGGACACAGACAATAACAAATGCTAACAAGGATGTGGAGCAACAGGAACTTTTACTCCTTGCTGGTGTAAATGCTAAATGGTGCAGCCACTTTGGAAGACAATCTAGCAGTTTCGTGCAAAACTAAACTCTCTTACTATAGGATCCAGCCAACACGTTCCTTGGTATTTACACAAAGGAGTTGAAAATTTATGTATACACAAAAACCTGCATGTGGATGCTAATAGTTGCTGTATTCAACACTGCCAAAATTTGGAAGCCACTAAGATGTCCTTCAGTAGGTGAATGGATAAACTGTTTTACAATCTAGACAGTGGAATAATATTTAGCACTAAAAAGAAATGAGCTATCAAGCTACGAAAAGACATGGAGGAGTGCTCGCCTCGGCAGCACATATACTAAAATTGGAAGGATACAGAGAAGATTAGCATGGCCCCTGCGCAAGGATGATACGCAAATTCGTGAAGTGTTCCATATTTTTTGGTGAACATGATGTAGTCTATGCAGAAATAGAAGTATAACGATGTACACCTGAAGTTTTTACAATGTTATAAACCAAGGTTACTGCAATAAACAAAAAATTAAAAAAAAAAAAAAAAAGACATGGAGGAAACTCAAATGCATATTACTAAGTGAAAGAAGCCAATCTGAAAAGGTTACATACTGTATGATTCCAACTACATGACATTCTGGAAAAGGCAAAACTATGGAGACAATAAAAAGGTCAGAGGTTGCCAATGGTTAGAGGGGAGGGAGAGATAAATCGGCAGAACACAGAGGATTTTTAGAGCAGTGAAAATACTCTGTATGATACTATAATGGTGGATACATGTCATTATACATTTGTCCAAACCCACAGAATGTACAACACCAAGAGTGATCCCTAGTGTAAACTATGGACTTTCGTTAATAACAATGTGTCAATATTGGTTCATCAGAGGTAACAAATGTAGCACAGTAATGTAAAATGTTAAAAATAGGGAAGGAGGGGAGAGGGGAGCGTGAGGGGTTATATGAGAACTCTCTGTACTTTCGACTCAATTTTCTATAAACCTAAAACTGCTCTAAAAACGTCTATTAGGTGGCCAGCCCAGTGGCATAGTGGTTAAGTTTGAGGGCTCAGATCCTGGGTGTGGACCTACACACTGCTCATCAAGCCATGCTGTGGCAGAGTGCCATATACAAAATAGAGGAAGATGGGCACAGATGTTAACTCAGGGCTAACCTTCCTCAGCAAAAAAAAAAAGTCTATTAATTAAAAAGAGAGAAACACTGACAAAAATACTTGTCTTATTTTAAATTGTTAATAATTTCTTTAATACTTAAAAAGGTTAATAAACTCCAAATGATTTTACTTTTATCATGAGTAAATAAAAAAATTATTGAGTAAACGTTTCAGAAAAATAAAAATCTTTCATCACAACACACACCAATGATAAAGTAAAATCCTTCCAGGAAAGGCAGTCACCCACTCCATCCCACGTACCATACCCAGGAACCTCGAGTCTAAAATGCCCATGAGCTACACCAAGATGATCTGGTAAGGAACACAAGCGGGCAGCAGATCACAGTGACTGCTCACAAGTGGCACTGCACGAGCAGGTGATCCAAACTACAAACAACGGATATGAGGTCTTTGCTGAGGTTCACAGGTTTTCTTTAGGCACAAATTCAGGAAGATATGTCCATCATCACCACTCAAATACAGAAGATGAAATAAGCTTTTCTGCAGCATTAATGAAATTCCTGCAAGTCAAAGGTCATTCAAGATTTTTACAACAATGTTTGTAAAACACTGGCTCTCAACGTACGGCTCATCAACCAGCATCACCCAGGAAGTTTGTACTAAAATTTTTATGTGCCTACTTAGAGGAGCAAAATTGATTTAAAATTGATTTTAAAAATCAATTTCAAAATGCTTTAGTATGGGAAATTTCAAACACAAACAAAAGTAGAGAGAACAGTATAATGAAACCCAGAACACTCATCATCCAGTTTCAACAAATGCCTTCTGAGGACCACAAGCTGGGTTCATCTATAGTTCTACTCAACTCATCCTCCCCCTGGTTATTCTGAAGTATCTCAGCAAATAATTTTATCTCTATATGTCTTAGTATGTAACTCTACTCTTTTAAAAAATGTAATATCAATACCCTTATCACATCTAAACAAAATTAGCAATCAGTCCCTAATATCACCAAGTATCTAGTCAGTATTTCAATTTCCCCCATTCTTTCAAAGATTCTTTTTTTCTTTTTCAGTTTGTTTGATAAGTGCATACACTGCAATTGGCTGACATATCTTTTTAGTCTCTCTTAAGCTGCAAGTTCTCCATTTATCTTGGTTTTCCCCTGGAAATTAATCTGTCTAAGAGACCAGGTCACTTGCCTGTAGGGTTCCCTCAGTCTAGACTTGGCTGTTTGCATCTCCATGGTGTAACTGAAGGCATTCCTCTGTCCCTTATATTTCCTGTAAACTAGTAGTTAAATCTAGAGGCTTGATCAGATTCTGGTGTCACCGTTTTCCGTGAGTGATGCTGTGTAATTTCATCAGGAGGCATAAAGTGACTCTTGCCTTTTTTGTGGTATTAGCAATCACCGGCAATCACTGTCATAGATCCATTAATCTGAATTTGCAAGATGGCGATATTCTAATCCTAATTATTCCTCCTCTACTTATTACAGTATGCCTATGAAGAGATACTTCTCTTTGTCAGAATTATTTCTTTATCCAGTGACACAATTTGATGAGGAAAGTCAGGATCAGTGCTCATTCCTTTCCCTTCATCCAATTTCAAGATAATGAGTTGGCTCTCTATTATCATTCGAAAGTCACCAATTTTTGTTTCATACGATCACTATGAACTCATGGATTTAAACAGGTTTGGGGTATTTCAGTCCAGTACAGGCATTACCCATATTGATGTTCTAACTGTCCCCATCTGTCAGGTCTCATCCCTCACAACGCTGCTCCCATGCACTTCCTTACAGCATCCCCATCCTCCCAGCCAATATGACGTCTCTCTCCTTTGACATTTGTGCACCTCATAGCACCAAGAGGGCACTCTCCATATTCCGCCCTACATCACAGCTGTCTGTGCACTTACCTTACAGCCCTATTGACTATAATGACATTCCCAGTGGCATCCTGCCTCCTGTACTTAACTTTTATGGAGCTCCCTTTTGGTCAAATACCATTAAGAGATGATGGTGCTCAGGGCAGGCCACCCCAAGATGCACCACTCTGGTATGCAGATTATTTTGAGCTGAAGACAATAAAGACTCAGAACACTCAGGAAGAACATTTGAGTTTCCCCTCCCAAACTGCCTAAAGAATTTCACATTGAAGATCTGTTTCAGGAAGGAGCCAGATGCTACCAAAAATTCTGTCTCTCCCAGGCCACATTCTGCCAGACAAACATTTACATTTATAAGGGAAATCTCCATTTGTAAAGGTATCTCCCTCTCTGTATTGGGAACAGGGGGGGATGGCCTTATCTGTGCAGTACAGAAGGAGAGGACTTAAATCTACATATCCTTGATTACTGTAATTTCTGTCTCCCTTCTGTCTCCCTCCCCACCCCCAACATCCTCCTTTGTCTTTAGCTGAAGATAGTATTTAAGACAAGAATCTCTGCCATTTTGTTGAGAAACTCAGTTTCCCTGGTTTCTCCCATGTATACATGTTATTAAACTTGGTATTATTTTCTCCTGCTAACCTGTCTTTTAATTATTTGGCCAGCCATAAGAACCTTAAGGGAGAGGGCGGAGGGGGATCCTCCCTCTTCCCCGATAGAGATTAAAAAGGTAACTTGATAGAACTTTACATAAAATTTTTCTCACTAGCATATCATAACCAATGTCACAGAAGCAATATTTTAAACTAGTGGTTTTTAACCATGGATCCTAAGAGTATTTAAAAAACGCCAATGCCTGGGAACCCACCTCAGGTCAAATAAATCAGAATTTCTGAAGTTGGGCCCAAGGCATTTGCATGTTTTCAAGATCCCTAGGTTATTCATGCAGGCATGGTTGAAAGGTACACTTTAAGTTAAATTATGTTTACAACTTAAAAATTCCTAAATATGAGGACTCTAAAGCATTTTTCTTTTTTGGAGGAAATATATAACTTTTCAGTTATTATATATATACATATTATATATATATATTATATGTATATATATTCCTGCTTTTTAGTGTAGGCCCAAACCAGTTTCTTTTAGGCCTCTTGTACCAACACTCATAGATGAATTATTACAAAATTTACTTACATACACACACATGCTTAAAATCTTAAGACATCCTTTCCAACAAATTTTCTTAAGAAATGTAAGTTCTCAAGAAATAAGTCAAATGCTGAAATAAAATGATATAAATGAGAAATGATAAACTATCAAACTGTAAAATAACACTTGCATTTAAAGCTATGAATAAAATATGCAAAACAGAAATGTTTTTGAGGTTTTTTTTTAATCTGCTGGGAATGATTTGCCCTGAGCTAACATCTGTTGCCAATCTTCCTCTCTCTCTCTTTTTTTTTCCTCCCCAAAGCCCCAGTACACAGTTCTATATCCTAGTTGTAAGTTTTTCTAGTTCTTCTATGTGAGCCGCCACCAAGGCATGGCTACTCACAGACGAGGGGTGTGGTTCTCCGCCAGGAACCGCACCCGGGCCGCCAAAGTGGAGCACGCCAAACTTGAACCACTAGGCCTTCAAGGCTGGCTCTAGTTGTTTTTTTTTTTTAAGGGGTGGCATTTTCCCTTTGTAGTGCTAAAATATAGACTTAAGAACCTGCTACATTACTAAAGAATGACCTGAGGTAGGTTAATAAATGTCTTGATTCCCTCCTGTAATCGAGCAGAAGCATTAACACCTTCCCTAGCAGATCCGGGAGGTGACGGGGAGGAGCACTGAACCAGGGAGGATGGAGTAAGGCGCTATTCAGGATCCACAGCTGGCCTGGAGCCATGACACCTGTCAATGCATTCACCGAAATGAGCACTGCCTTGATGCTCAAGTCCCTAGAAATCATTTCTTAATCTGGGCTGAAGACAAGGAGCACAGAAGCAGGAAGCACAGACCGTACTAAATCTCAGCACAAGACTTCAATAGAAGTTCTTTTCTTCAGTCTCACAAAGCTATGAATCATCCTGAGTAAAGCTCTCCTTGGCAAAGGCTAACAGCTGAAATGAGAGAAATCTGTAAAGTGAAACACTGTCTTCTAGCCTTAGAAGATGAGTTACAGTTCTTATCTATCTGAAGCTGCACAATCATGAAGAAAATGAGGCAGAGCAAGTTGTTTTGCCATGAGGACTGGAGCTAATCAGCAGACCCTGCTTCTGAGGAAGCCCATCAGGGTGTGTGTGGAGGCCCTTAACTCCTCAGCACTTACATATGCATTTCCTTAAACTATTACGCTGCAAACAAAAAGCCTCTTGTTATACTGGTTTAGGCTTAAACCACTCGTGTTAATACAAGGAAATTTGTCTGATATCGAGAACTTTCAGGAAAATTGACACTTTCATATCCTTGAAATTTGAGGGATGGTCAACACTGTAAGTACTTTATTCTTTCTATCACATATCTTCCTCAAACAGAGCACTGATTTTCTTTTGGAAATTATATTCTTCCAAGTATTGTTATACTTCAAGAACTTGTATTTCTGCTCCCTGAGAACAGGAAACTGTTCACCCTTTTTAATGCCCCTGATATAGTACCCCAAATACAGAAGGCATTTATCATACGTGCCTAATAAGTGCTACTGGCATGAATATCTTGGACTAATCTTGAAGCAAAATGCCATCACTTGTTTTCATGCTTCCTTCCCTAATTGCATTTTTCCACACTGAATGTGTTTCCACTTTCCTCACTTCTAAAGGTCAACTGGAATTCTCTGTATTTCTAAATGACTGCACCACATCTTATGTGGCATTTAGGAGCATCTGCAGAGCCCAGAAAACTATCTAGGCCCAAATCAGATACCTGGACTCTAAGTCATCTTTCTCTGGGTTTTCCTTTTTCTCTGTTGGATTCTTGATAGAAAAACATTCTAAAACTGTCTGCCCTGAAATTTAAGTGCAGAGTGGATTTTTTTTTTTAATTCACACTTGGAAAATACCAACAGACTGTGGTTAAGATGATGCTGCCTGGTCTGTGACAACAGTCCACAAACCCTTTAGAGAGATCTGAGGCTGAGAGGTCTGAGAAGCCATATATGGCACCAGCTGCCTGATGTGCATCCACTTCCTCCTTGGACTTTCTGTCTCAAGTGTACTTTCAATGCCAAGTTTAATGAGCACAGTAGAAAGTCCAGTATCCACATCACTACTGACAGAATCCATGCCCAGAAGGGCAGGACTTACTGGGATCTTCTAGCCTATGTACTAATCCCAAATGTGATCTGGGCAGCATATTCACGGAGGGCTGACATGAGAGGCAGAAAGGAAATTTCTTCTGACTAGATGTTACATATCTTGCTAGCTCTTTCTTTAAGTTCATGAGCAATAAACTTTTCAGGAAACCATGATGGTTCTTTCAAACGTTAATAGTCCATCAATAATTATTCTGCCACATTCTTGCTCAGCTGAGTTAGCAATGATGACCTGAAGTGTCCTGCTAAAATGTGAATATGGAACTATTTCTTGGTCTTGACAAGTTTTTAAACAAAACAGCTATTTATTTTCATGTCTCAATTATTTAGACATTAGAATTCATGAAGAATTATTTAAACGTCTTTAAAATGGATATTCCTATCTTTCAAGTTTGTTTTCCCTCCATTCTATTCTAAATGAGGTGTATCAGACAGCCCCGAGGCTGGACTCTGGTTCTACAACTAGTTGGCTTTGAGAGGTTAAAAAATCTATTTAACCTTCCTGAGCTTCACTGAGTTCATTATAAAATGGAAATAGTATTGGTACTCTCTCACAGGATTGCTGCATAATATAATATAAGATAAACTATAAGAAAGTATATTGTCTAGCTCATGGGAAGCAATACCCAATAAATGCTGGTGATTATTAGTCAGCCCTTTGGATAAGGAGCACAATAAATATAGGGTTTCTAATGCTGAAATTTGGTAAAGAGACTGACATATTATTGAAAGCCTATTTCTTCTGCAATGAAATCATCCCCTTTCTCTTGTGAAAAACAAATCTCATTGTATAAGTAAAACTAGGAAACTGTTGAAAAATAGTATTATTATCAGTAAACTGAGTGTATGTTCAATTATCATTTACAAACATACACAAATGGTTTTAACAGGCATTGGGTATACTGGCACATTTTGGTACATCCTAGGCCAAAACATAAGATAGTTATATATTATCATACATATGGCATATAGCCCTGCCCAAACGACAACAAATAAATAGTCCACCTGCAGCAGAGGTGGCTGACGTGACTGAGATTCAGTGTACAGATACCTGTAGCACACTCACCATGCGGGTCCCTTTCTGCACATTACGCCTCTGCACCTTTTTTAAAAGAGGTCTCTTTCTTTCAGCCACCATCTGTTTCTGCCTTCATTTGTTGTAGCAATTTCAGCCTCTATCTGAAATCAGACTTTTGTGCTCAGACACATGCACAGTAGATAAAAACTTCCCAGGGAAACATGCTTCTTCTCATCCAACAAAAACACTCGGCTTGGCTTTCTACCAAGAGTTTCACATCACACACATGAGATGTTGGCAGCAAACTCTCAGACAACATTTCCTGCTGTTAATCTGCTAAGGATTCAGGTCACTAAGCCAATGTGTGCAAAACGAATGCAGAAACGGAAGCCTAAGGAAGAGGAATGTTTGAGAGACAAACTGAAACTTGAATCATAGATAGTAGTGCCTAATTCTGAATGATGTGGAACTTTGAAAATTTTTTTCCTGTGAGAGGAAGTACTTAATTTCCTTTCTAAGACAACCCTTAAAAAAACAACAACAAAAAAATCAAACGAAAACCCAAATTGTGATTTATAATTCATTTGGTCAAATAAAGAGCTGTAGGCAATGCAAATATTGACCATGAAAACATAATTTTTAGTAATATGAATTTAATGAGTATGAATTTGCAGCACTGTCACTTTTCAATTCTATAAAGGCACCGATGATCAAAACAATACAGGAATAGGGCCGGCCCCGTGGCTTAGCGGTTAAGTGCGCGCGCTCTGATGCTGGCGGCCTGGGTTCGGATCCCGGGAGCGCCCCGAGGCACCACTTCTCCGTCCAACGCGAGGCCGAGTCCCACGTACAGCAACTAGAAGGATGTGAACCTATGACGTACAACTATCTACTGGGGCTTTGGGGGGAAAAACTGAGTAAATAAAATCTTTAAAAAAAAAAAAAAAAAAACAATACAGGAATAATATCATCACTACTTTAGACAAACAGGTACTAAGTGAACCTGTGTCCTTGCCAACAACTGCTTTAGCCTATTAACAGGGCAAGGCTGTGAGTAAGCAGGAAGAGGAAGGATATCAGGGTTACTACATTAATCCAGTCACATAACTAATAAATGTAATTATAGGAGCGGGCCCAGTGGTGTAGCGCTTAAGTTTGCGTGCACTCTGCTTCCGCGGCCCAGGGTTCACCAGGTTGCATCCTGGGTGTGGACCTACACACTGCTCACCAAGCCCTGCTGAGGCGGTGTCCCACATAGAGGAACTAGAAGGGTATACAACTGTGACATACAACTATCTACTGGGACTTTGGGGAGGAAAAAAAGAGGAAGATTGGCAACAGATGTTAGCTCAGGGCCAATCTTAAACAAAAAATGTAATTATATCATTTTACCAGCTAAATATCAGGTTTTAAATTAAAATGATCTTATAATCTATGAGAGACCATAATGAAATATACATAAATGTCTGGTAAAAACAGGATAGGTGATCATACTTTAAATCATCCTTAGGATCAGCCTTGCCTTCATTTGAGCCTATCATAATTTGGATTAGTATTTAAAATCCAGTAGAGAGGGGGAAAAAGTCTTTTCAATCATCAAATATTTTGATTCTATATACATTTTCTTCAACTTTTTCTGGCACATTTAATACTCCATGTGTACCACTCTGGGGTACAGCTGGATCTACATATCAAAGGTCGGCACTGTTTTCTGACAACCCTCCATCAGGGGCATCCTGGTTTAATACCGCCGGAGCTCAAAATCCTAAAAAGCCAGCACTAATCCTCTTTGCCCGCCAGTCCCCACTCCTGTGAGTGGGGTGGGGTGGTGGCTGCTCAATCTGCTAAGGGAGGCCTGGTCCTAATTCTAGAACAGAACCAGCCAGGCCCCACCTCCAGGGTCATCATGGCGAGGAGAACTGGAGCAGCACGCCGGCGCCCTTGCCGCAGCAGTTCCAAGAGTTCACTTAACCTCAAAAGAATGTTAGTTGCTGCTGTTAACTGAGTCTAAGATGGTTATTTCTTTAAGTTTTGTGGTTAAAACTTTTTTTAAAAAGCATAAATAGCATTAGCAAATACTAGTAAATAACAATCACGTAAAAATTGAAACAATAAGGCAGACTGAGTCAAGAAAACAAATTGCTTTTAAAGTAGGTACAGCCTTTTGCCCTAACAAACAACTGTCACATTGTTTTCTTTACAGGGAAATTAAAAACATTCTATTCAAGCAAAAAGTAAAATATGACACAATCATTCAGATTATTCTGCTTTTTCTTGTGCTCATCAGAAAGCCAGCCTTTGCCGGAGCTGTACTCAAGGCTGAACCAAGAGGTTTGGGGCTCAGGGACGTGCGAATGTTCCAAGGGACTCAGCTGATGCTGCGTCCCCTGCTTTTCATGCTGACACTATACACCAGTCCTAACTGCTCTTACCAGGCTTAACCAGGACTGCCAGGCAGCAAATGCCCATCACCCAGGACGCTGGTAGGATGTGAAGTGAAATTCCAAGGAAATCCAAGTGCAACTCATTCCTGAGATTTTATCAAATTTAACTTCTGGTTTTATGTTAAAAAAAAAATCTCAGTAAGAACAAATCCACGTGGGAAGACCAGTATGACTGTCCGATTCAGTAGTGCGAGATGCTCTGGGACACACACGGCCAGAGTACGGCTGTGGTGACACCCCGTCGTAACCGGGAGGCCCTGCCCCCTTCAGCTTCCACCACCACAACGCCCTGCCTCTCTCCGCACTCCACCACACAGCCTGCCTTCAGCCCTCTCTCCCTCCCAGGCTTCCTCCTGCCACACCAGGTCTGCACAAGTCACCTTCTCACCCTGGAACACCCACCTGCCCACCCTTCCAATCTCTCCTCAAGCACCCCTTCCTCAGGACTCCAGCCCTGGCCTCCAGGACTAGGTCCCACAGAACATGTGTTTACAGATCCCGGAAGGCACTTGTCAGGGGCAACTTCCCTGGTTTCTGTTATGATTTGAGTCAAGTTAGCGTTGGCCTCTCAGGTGAGCAGTTCTCGCGACTGGATTCCCAGCACATACACAGTGCCTGGCACAGAGTAGAATAATTTTTTTAATAGGAAAGAAAATCAAGCTAAATAAATGCATCTGGGGTTAATTTCCTGTGTCAAAACTCTTTAAAACCTGCTCTGATCCTTGCCATTTGTTCACGACCAGCTTATTTACATTTTTCTACCACGTGGCTATGATCTGTTCTGGCCAGATCCAGAGTGTTGGGTTTTTTCCCCACTTTTGCAAGACAATACTTTATTCTCACAAATGAAAGACCTATTAGTTTTCAAAATTCCACCTCAAATATTCCATGTTAATTTCCTGACAAATTTCTCAAGTTCTCTTCAAGGGGCAAGTGGTCCTGAGCTGTGGTTTCCCTCCATAACTTGCATTTGACACACGCTTTACCCCTTGCACTGAAATAGAAACACAAGAGGATAATGGTGTTTAAGGATCCTTCTTGGCCAAACCACACAAGATCAGCCTGATCTCCCAGAATCAGCAGATCTGCAACTTCACACCACCTGCTTAGCATGTCTATCCTGTGACGAACGTGGATAGCAGTTCCATGTGTAGTACAGGGATGTGTCCTGGATTCTCTTTTTAAAATTTTATTTAAAACTCATAGATAAGGAGGAAGAATATTCTCTCGTTCCTAACTATAGGAGAATAGAAAGATAAACATGTGGCTAGCAAATTGGAGTTTACCAAGTGTGCAACTGGCCCAGCTACCTAAAAACTGTTCTAAAACTGAAGTCAGTATTTTTGTAGCAGTCACAATATTTAATGGGCTTAGTTAATAATCCTATAAAGGAAATGAACCCATTTATATACCTAGGCATATATTTTGCTTTGAGGTTATCCTGAAGATTACAGAAGAAATTATATTGCTCAAGCATAAATGAAGTATGAGTGCTTTAAAGATTTTATGGGCTGAAATCATTGAAGTCATGCTCTATAAAGCACAGTTTTAGGGTCTTAAGCATCCTTTTGTCTCTACAATGGCCTATATCCAAATGTTTGAGATGTATCTTAACCTCACCCTCAGGCACTTCCGTGGCCCATGTCCTTGCAGAAGGTGATGTTCTTTTTGGGAACGTGTTCTTGTCAAGCCCTCACCTCTCATGAGAGATGTCAATAACATCCCTAGTTCTGCTATTAAACGACACAGTTCTGCACGACTGACAACATAAAAAAGCTGCACATCTAGGATACTTAATGAGGAGCATAACCTCAAACTGACAGATCATTACTTAATGCTTATTAAAGGTCTGATGAGAGAAACAGCAGTCATGGAGACCTTCCTGATGGCTGTTCACAACCTACTCCTGGAATAAGCTAGCAAAGAGCTGCAGTAGAGAGTTTCTCCCCAATAACTGGACCTGGAATAAATGTGCTTCTTTTGAACAACTAGGGTGTTGTAATTGTGTGGACACTGTGAGTCAAGGCATCCTCTTCAGTGCCTGCTCGAGAGCTCAGAACACGAGTTTTATGGATTAACCTCATTCCTGGCTTCTTACTCTCATTTTGTCTTGGTCCTGCTTTCTACTTAATATGTATTTATATAAAACAACTTAAATCGTTGTTACAACATGGCGGGGTATAAATAATAAAAGACTCAAGTCAAAATAAAGTGTATTTTTGAAACAACGTACATTTACAATTTTGGTGGGGTTTTTTTCTTATGACGAATTCTTGACCATCCTACTATTAAAGAAGCTCTATAAGTCATGACATTCTGGACAGCATTTTTTCTGAAGGAGTATCTGGAGACATTAACTGAAGCACTTTGCTTGAGGTAATCATTTAAAACCATTAATGTGCTTTACAGTCTCAAGTCTAAACGGCATTTCCCTAAAGAATGTGGTGGCTCTCTAGTGACTTTATTTGCTGTCACCATGGCATTTCATAAGAAATAACAAGTCTCTTTATTCCTTCCAGTTTTCCAAACACTATCATAAGAACCAATTCCTCGTGCTGGCTGTACCTCTGCACACCAGCACTCACTCCTACAAGCAATGGCGGGAAAGACGAGGTCCACTCCTAAGTGTGAACATGACTGATAGGATTTTCCTTCACTCTTGTTAGAAAATGACTCCAAATGTAGACACCATTTAAACACAGCTGTCTGTCACATGGAACAAAGACATTCTGACACAGAAAGATGTCTTGTTTGTTGACAAGAAGAAACTCCCACGGATCAAAGCATGTCATGAATTACTATCTAATCTGGCCATTTTAATTCGCCGTTTATAGAGGTATCCTGGGCCTAGACTGCAGCAAACAGTCACCAGGCAACAGTAACAAAATGGGTCAGTCTTGGCAGGAGGAACAAAAGAAAGACCTAAATTCCATTTATTCAGAAATAAAATATCCATAGTTGTCGTCTGACAGGGAAATCACACCAACAAGTGACAGGAAGCTAACTTTATTGATGGAAATACATTCGTCAATACTGGTCAAGACAACCCACAAAATTAAAGAGGAAAGGAATCCTTTGTTCCTCTGCTGTACAGAGAGAGAATCAAACCAGGTATTCAGCACTAGAAGCCGTTCTGCCCTGAACCAGGAGGAAGGGGGGCCAGGGGTGGGGAGTGTGGAATATTACTTGAGCGAAAAGCAGGGTATTACCACAGTCCTAAGCCTGAAAACTGCTGGAGGCTACGCATAACAGGCTTAGTTTTTCTAATTCAAGATAAAAATTTTAGGGGCTGGCCCGGGGCCATAGCGGTTAAATGCATGCGCTCCGCTACGGCAGCCCGGGTTTGCGGGTTTGGATCCCGGGTGCGCACTGACACACCGCTTGTCAGGCCATGCTGTGGCAGCGTCCCATATCAAGCAGAGGAAGATGGGCACCAATGTTAGCCCAGGGTTAGTCTTCCTCAGCAAGAAGAGGAGGATTGGTAACAGATGTTAGCTCAGGGCTAGTCCCCCTCACACACACACACAAAAAAAAAAAAAGATAAAAATTTTAAGAGAACTTTCTGAATAACACCACTCCTTCACAGTTTATAGTATAATTATGGTACCTTAAAAATCACAATTATACAGTATGCTAATATAAAACTACTCCCAATAGTCATCTTAAGTTGTTCAAAGAAAACAGGGATCAGTCATTCCTTATAAGAAATGTAATGTTATGGTTCTTATCACTTTGTGTAACTGAAATTATAATGTAAAAAAGACAGCAAAAACCCAAATTAAAGAAATAAAAAGAGAATTGACAATGAACTGGAGGGAGGCAGAAGAATCAATCACAACGAATGATAACACTTAATTATGTCTCAGTGGATGGGACCTTATACATTCTCCGGCTTCCTGTTTCCTAAACCCAAGAGTGCAATGCCTTAATGGCATTTAGAAAATGATGCTGGGAATGCTTTTCTATGTGAACTCCCTTCAAATTGTTTAAAGGAGACTCACTCAACCATAATTACTGCTGTAATTTTAATTTCCCCATGGGGTCAGGCACACCCAGTTCATAAGCTAGGAGTATGGCAAAAGGGGGCAGGGTTAGGTGTGTAGAAGAACCTGAGTGTGGGGTGGGTGAGAGCTGACAAAGCTCTCCCCACTCCCAACTTCAAATGTTCGTACTCCCCAGAGCTCTACCGTCGGTGCTCTTTTCTTCTTACTCATTCATTGACTACCCGTACAATCCCACTCACTCCCACATTTGACTTAGTAGAAAAGATAATGGCTCCCATAAAGTCTCCCAGCCTGGCCTCTCTTCCAAATGCCACACAACATACCCACGTGCCATAGATTACTACTTTCATATTCTAGGCACTTTAAATTCAATAAGTTTGAATTAAATTCATTATCTTCCCCCATGAACTTTTCTTCTTGTATTCTACATCTGTCTCTGCACTCAATCCAGACATTTGGAAGTCATTATCAGTTACCGTCTCTTATCACTACCCATACCCTACCCCCCAACCAGTTAATCAAGTCCACTTGTTTTCAAGATAATTCTTTAAAATCCATTCTCTCCCCTCTATCCCACTGCCATGGCCTTGCTTCTGGTCCTCAGCATCTCTTGCCTGGTTCATTACAATAGAGCTGACTAGCGTCCCTGTTTCGAGTATCTTCCTCTTCAATGACTATTTAATAGAAGTATGTTTTAAAAACACAAATGGCCAAACAGCTCCCCTATGTAAAGTCTCTTACAAGCACCCCATCACCTACTGTGATGTGCGAAATTCTAAGATGGCCTCAAGATTTCCCACCCCCTTGGTGTACACAGCCTGCATAATCCCTGGAACTATGGATAGAGTGGATCTTACTCCTGAGATTAGGTGATATCCGATGACTCAGCTGACCTTAAGATCAGGAACATTATCCAGGTGACCCTGGCCTAATCACATGAGCCCTTAAAAGCAGTTTACTCCAGCTGGCAGCAGGAGCGGTCAGAGAGACTGGAATGCAGAAGGATCCAACACGGGGGAGGGTCTTTGTTGCTGAGACAGAGGGCGCCTCACAGCCAGGACCCGAGAGCAGACTCTGCAGCCAAGAGTAGTCTCAGGCCAGCAGCCGGTAAGGAAGTGGGGACCTCAGTCCAACAACCAGGAGGAAATGAATTCTGCCTACAGCCCGAAGGAGTATACAGGTGAATCTCTCCCTAGCCAGCCTCCACATGAAGACACAGTTGGTGAACACCTTGATTTCTGCTTTCTGAGACCCAGAGTAGAGGACCAGCCCAAAAATGTGAGATGATAAAGATGTGTTGTTTTAAGTTGCTACGTTTATAGTAATTTGTTACACAGCAATAGAAAACCAATATATCCAAACAATACCCAATCTTGTTAGCACATCAAACCCATCCTTCCTGACAGGTCCTTGGCTTTCCTTTCCAGCCTCATCTGTCTGCCCACAATGTTTCAAATACACTTGATGTTTGCTCTCTACATCTCCTTATCTGTCCAAATTCTAAACAGAATTATGTAAACATCCTGAGTATCATTAGAATTATTCTGGACATTTAAAAATAAATAAATAAAATACGTGAATGCCACTTGACTTTAGGTCGCTTTGAAACCCACTGCAGGGACAGTCAGCCAACATTTCCCAATAATTAACATCTACCTGCCAAGTAGTGACTGGACACACGCTTACCAGTTTTAACGACATGAACCACTGTCTCCTGATTGAGGAATCTTTACTCCTAAGGAGGTATTTACAGCCAGCTCAAGATCTGCAGTCATGCTTTCTATACATCAGCCATGTTTCAAAACCTAGATCCCAAAAGAGAAAGAAGAATCCAGGAAATGTGCCTCAAACAGCGACTCCCAATTTCTTCAGGCAAGAGAGAAAGTTCCCTACAATAGCAGAGGATCTGTCCCAACATGAAAAGGAAGTGAGTTGTGGGTCCCCCATCTCTTTCCTTTTCCTAGCTGCTTCTGTGTCCCTAGTTACTTTATTAAAATCCAGCATACCTCAGAACTCCTAACGTGATAAGAGGCAAACAAAGACTCCATCCATACCCTACACTTGCTGCAGAAGGGCACATGTAGGACGACCTGTATTTTTAAAGACTTACAATAAAATTGAGTGGTAAAGAAGCCTCTTCAAATACACTACTAGTTACTAGGTAAGAGATGATTCAAATAGAACTAGAAAGAATGTTTGATGTAAACTTCCAAAGGGACTACAGATGAAGGAAAAGCAGGGTGACTTCATCAGACCCCTTCTAAAACAGACTTTCCTACATAACTTGAGGGGAGTTCATTATGGAAGTCAAGGAACACTACCTCCTTACCATAAAATGTGAATCAGTCCAGGATAAGAGACTAGCACTGGAAGTCAGAAATGGAGTGTGTATCATTATTTTCAGAACATATTCAGGCTTGTTAAACACTGACTGATTTCTGACACAACAGCAAAAGAACCTTCGCTATACCTTCTGTCTAATCTCAGCAGGTTCAAGCCCAGGAGTGTAAGAAAAAACCAATTCCTGTTTTCCAGGTCAGTTTCTCAATCCTAATAAGCTTCTAGGTAAGTGGGTTTTAAATCTTAAACACAAGAACAGTTACTTCCTGTTCACATTTAATAAAATCATTCGACATTTCCAAAACTGCCAAATTAATGATTAGCTGATGTGAAAACACTGATACTATTCTTTCCAGGTTAAAAAAAAAAGACAAAAACCCTAGAAATGGAGAGGCTAGATGAAATTTACTTTCTCAGATTTAAGAAATACTTTCCAGTGTCTAATATATTGTTAGATGATAAGAGCAAATCTCTAAATAGTGTGGAGGCTATGATCCTGTGGTTTTGTTGTTCTTGTTGAAGACAATATTTCTAGAGCAGTTTTAGGTTCACAGCAAAATTGAGGAGAAGGTACAGAGATTTCCCATGCCCCCACACATGCACAGCCGCCCCCCCCTTATCAACATCCCCACCAGAGTGCTACATTTGTTACACTGATAAACCTACACTGATACATCATTATCACCCAGAGTCCATAGTTTACATTAGGGTTCACTCTTGGTGTGGTACATTCTTCAGGTTTGGACAAATGTATAACGACACATATCCATCAGTATGGTATCATACAGAATAGTTGCACTGCCCTAAAAATCCTCTGTGCTCTGCCTGTTCATCCCTCCGGCCTCCTCCTCCTCCCCAACCCCTGGCAACCACTTATCTTTTTACTGTCTCCATAGTTTTGCCTTTTCCAGAATGTCATATAGTTGCAATCATAGTGTGTAGCCCTTCAGACTGGCTTCTTTCACTAGTAACATACATTTAAGGTTCTTCCACGTCTTTTCATGGCTTGATAGCTCATTTCTTTGTAGCTCTGAATAACATCCCACCATCCAGATTTAACACAGTTTATTTATCCATTCACTTACTGAAGGATAAAAGCAAGCTCTAAACAGGATGGAGGCTATGATGCCATTTTTACGTCAAAAAACCACCACTCTCTAGAGTATTTATACTTATATTGTTATACACAAAGCCTAGAAGGATATACTTTATGCTTTATGGGATGGAAGTTCCATAAAGTTAGGGAACCTTTCAAATTTGCCAGCCACTTTTGGCCAATAGGGTTCCTGGCACCTGTAAACACTTAACATTCCCTCCCTGTACCACCCTCAACAACCCAGTGAGCTCAGGTTACAGATGAGAAAACTGAGGACTGTAGGGGATGAATAACTTACAAACAAATGGCAAAGCCAAGATGCCACCAGGCTAGTGCTGCTATGACATACTGCCTCCCAACATTCAACATTCTTAAGCCCAAAATTCAATTTTTTATAGAGTCAATTGGGAAGACTTACTCTACTGTACAACAATTCTCCAGTCTCATCTGATTCATGATACTTCCATAGATATTCAGATCTTCAATTGTTATGGTATCTATACATTATGAGTTTCATAAACACATTTTTAAAAGTCTGGGTGTGAACGATCCTTTTAACCGAAATACTAAATGTAGGTTCCACTAATGGGTGAATGGATTCAAAGTAAAATCAGAGTTCAACGTTTCCAGTATACTGTGTTTAAGGAACCTAAATATTGCGAGTAGTGCAGCATAAAAACTGACAGGGCAAACTTCTTAGTGGAAGTCCCCAGCTATTTAAGAAAGTTAAAGTTTGTCAAAGCTGAATCTAATTGCTAAACTAATTTAGAATTTAAAAATGGCCCTCTGTTTATTGGAGCGACTTGTACTAAACACTCTGAGCATATCTGTCTGATATGGAAACCTTGAGAAAATGAGTAAATACAAGAAAAACATCAAACTAGAATGATTAACAATACCTTTTCCATGTACTGATAGCCCCAAATGAAGCTTGCATTGAAAGCTAACTACATTATTTGCCTTGAAATGAGTGCCAAAGCTGTCCACTATAGTTTATTAATCTATTACCAATAACTCTTAGCCATGGCATATGTGCTACTAACAAAAAAAAACCAGGAAAGGAAGCTATTCAATTTCACTATGTAACATTTCAGCAGAGTTTTTTTCTGTCTCTATTTCATCATCATGTTTTCCATCTCCTACTGAATTATTTAATTGCCACATCCAAACAGCAAACAACAGTGGACTGAAATACTACTATGAAAGATTTCCCTTTCTTACTGTGCTATAAAAATTGACAAGATCGTAGGAATAGTAAAACCACAAAAGGAATTCATAAATGCATTTTAATCTCTCTTTTTAAGTTAAAAACGTTTTCAAACCAGGAGGATCATATTCATATTCACCTCTCTTCACACGCCAATCAGACACTGGACCATAAGGCAACTGTGCCAGCCAAATTCTAAAACTAATTACAGCCTGACTGTGTGCACTTTCTTTTTTAGACTGGATCAGACAGGGTGTGTATGCCAGTAGTCATGTGCAAACTAGTTCTTTATAAATATTTTACCATGTCCCTATAATAGGGCACTCCAGTCTTTCGGGAACCCACTTCTACATTTTGTTGAAAACATGTGCGTGCACACACACATCACATAAACACTTTGGGGGACTGAACTGGAGTTCATGTTCTCCTCCAACTAGAAGAATCTGTGATTCTACCATACTTCAACTCTGTAGCCAAAAAGAGGTCACAGGTGCTATTATGAGGCCTCAGAATTCAGAGACAAGGTCAAGAGACACCTGCCTCTGCAAGTGACAACACAGCAAAAAGTGACATCAAATTAAAATTCAAGAGACCATCCACTATGTAGAGATCTGCCCAGGTTACTGCCTAGCTATGGAAAGCTTTTCTCCTCTTGTGGCTGATACCATGAGCCTGCTTCCTAAACTTCCTGAAGGGCCACAGTACTGCCATGAAAAGAAAGGCATCAATTTAAATGCTAACTAAGGGGAGATGAGCTATAATCTTGAAAATTATAACCTGTCTTTTATGGAGGAAATGCTGTAATTATGAAATGAACTGGCAATTTATCAGGAAAATTGGAAAAAAAATCCACCCTATGGTGAAAATTTTCTCCCTGGAAAGAATGGCTAGGTCCCCGGCCCAGCCGAGCCTCCCCACTTTGAGCTGGACTGTGTGGTAACAGTAGAAGTCGCTTCAAATCATTCTCCACTAAGGCAAAGAGCTGAGGGGAGCCTTGAACTTTGTTCTAGACACCACTTTGAAGAGCTTCTGTATTATTTTTCTCCAGCTATTTTCCTCATCGTACTCGAAAACATACTGTTTCCAAGTTCTACTCTTCATACATTACCTTATTTCATGATTGTATAACCAAAACCAAAGACTCAGTGACCGCTGTAAGAAATGAGGTTTAAGCAGTCTTGAGAAAAGGACATTCTTTCCCTCAACTTAACCTGTCTCTCTTGGACAGGATCTGCTTGCAACCTCTGGGCCCTCTGGCTCCCAGGGAGGCCTAATTAATCCACTTCTGGCCTAGAGTCAAGCTGCCCCGTTTACTGAAAGGAGAGACCTATCAGAGTGTTTACTGTAGGTGTGCTTCCAGCAGGTTTCAGAGCTTTTCAGCCCCCAGAAGAGGGGAGGCAAGGAGAGAGGAGGAGGAGAAGGGGTGGTGGGAAGAAGGAAAGAAGATGAGAAAGTGAACAGAAGGGACTGACTTTGGTGATCTAGCTTTCTTCTATTTACCCAAAAACTACATACATGACTAAGTAAGAAATTTAGAAAAACTGACCAATTTTGATGTCAAAGCTTACAGAATTACAAATAGAGTATAAATTCAAGAATCTAACTATTATTAAATAATTTGAAAAGCGAATCTTTCTCCTCCTTTGTCTCTTTTCCTCCTACTATTTCACAAGTCCATGCTGGAGGTAAATACTATATTTCAGTTTGCTCCTTCTGCTGCCAAAGACTTTGGATGTGTTCATGCCACACAGTTAAGGGACCTCTGCACCAGAGGGCAAGAGATCTGGGTTCTAGCCCTTCTCTGGTTATATTTCTGGACATATATGCTCTTATTTTTAACCTTAATATTGTTTAGAGTGTTTAACAGACCATGTCTACACTCATGACGGACTATCAGAGTTTATTACTTTTTAAAAATGAAAGCCAGGAGAAAAGATTTAAAAATTTTAGTAAACAGCATTTTTTTCCCCTTAATCAAACCTTAATGAATCAAATTTGAACCCCTTGGGAAGATTTAATGCTAACTATGTCAGGTAAATGAGAAGGTGTGTGTTAGCTGTCCTTGTATGTAACTGTTCCTATGGTTGCACCAAAGAATCATTACACACGGAAACCCAGTTAATGAAAGTCCTTCCATCCTCAGCAGTCCCCACGGGCATGGGTCTTCAAGCAGGAAAGCTGTTGCTGCTAGACTGGGCCACTCAGCCACAGCACAGGACAGACGGGACAACACGCTAAGACCTTCAGTTGAGCAGAGACCCACTGAGAGGTTAAATTGGAATTTACACAATTACACAGAATCAAAAACTATGTAACTTATGCAACTGTTGAATGAACAATACTTGTACTGCTTTGAAAAAAATCCTTATTTTTCATTTTTTACAATGATTATTTCTTGTAATCCATGAAAGGCAATAGGTACTCTAATCAACTTTCTGGATTATGGCAATTCTATCTGCTGTCTAGACAAGAACTTCCAAAAGGATTCTAAGGTATTTTAATCATGTAACCTATAGAAGTTGGAAAATTCAGACACTGAATTTGATTTTCCACCAAATCTCAGTAAGTGGAGTACATGAAATAGAAGCATGATTTGGACAGTTAATTGAATCACAGGTAAGACAGAGCATTTGGAAATTTTTTAAACAGTCCCTTCCTAACCATCAGAAGGTGACAAAGGCACATTTAGGACACAGTGCCATGAATTTCCTTACCCTCTCTGGTTCCTTAGAAGCATCTTTGGATGGTATCAAGAAATGCTTGTTGGAGTCAACTCCACTGTTTTGGTGCTTAGTCCAGATTCCAGGCCATCCTGGACGTCCTCAATGGTACTCAGTCATGGAGCCCATTCAACCAGCAGGCCTCTGGAGAGGGCTGAACCTGAGGGGCAGGCTTTTCTGGTTTTATTGTTGCACCTTAGTAGCTCTTTTTTTTTGCTGAAGAAGATTCGCCCTGACCAACTGTTGCCAACCTTCCCCTTTTTGCTTGAGGAAGATTCACCCTGAGTTAACATCTGTGCTAATCTTCCTCTATTTTGTATGTGGGTCACCACCACAGCATGGCCACCAATGAGTGGTGTAGGTCTGCACCCAGGAACCGAACCCGGGCCACCAAAGCAAAGCGTGCTGAACTTAACCACTAGGCCATGGGGCCGGCCCCTTAAGTAGCTCTTTTTGATTTGCCCCAATCTAGATACAAATCTTTCTCCAGTGTGGTTGATTCACTGGCATCTCCTGCTGGAGTGCTAGCCCCGTGCAGATCTCCCTGGGTCTCCTAAGCACTAAGTTTCCCTCACTACTGAATCCACCACAGGTAGGGGCTGAGGAGAGCTCACGGAGGTCCCCCCTGCACAGAGAAACAGGGCAGGCCCTTATGAGGAAGCCCCCTGTCACTTCTCCTGTCATACTCTAGACCCCTCCACCAATTAGGTTTTTTTGTGGAGAGCAGACAAAATTACACCATAAAATAGCCTAAAAATTTTATATATGCAGCAGCAAACCTATACAGTATTATGAACTATGGACTCAAATTTCAGATCATTTTCCTAAAACCAAATCAGACTAGATTAGAATGGTGCCCACATAACAGAAAACATTACCAACTGGATGGTCATCAGGAAATATGTTGTGTGCTCATCAGTCAGACTCAAAGGAGTCCACCCAACATGGAAGCAACAGGACAAATCAATATGATGAGTGCTATTTCCTCTATTGCTTGTTTTTGGGGTTTTTTTAATTTTTGTTTATTATGTCTTTTAAAATTTATATTTGGGGGCCAGCCCGGTGGTGCAAGCAATTAAGCCGCGTGCTCCGCTTCGGCGGCCTGGGGTTCGCAGGTTTGGATCCCGGGCGTGCACCGATGCACTGCTTGGTAAGCCACGCAGTGGTGGCGTCCCATATAAAGTAGAGGAAGATGGGCACGGTTGTTAGCTCAGGGCCACTCTTCCTCAAGAAAAAAGGGGGAGGATTGGCATCAGATGTTAGCTCAGGGCTAGTCCTCCTCACACACACACAAAAAATTTATGTTCGAAACATAACAGTAACAATGATAGCAAACTGGCTACAGGAAGTTGCTTGTGTTCTCTAACAGTCTAATAAAAATAAGGAGGAGGAAATGACATTATTAGTGATTTTGTTGGCATGTACGAAAATCTGGTAGCATGCAAACACTTCCTAAACATATATATCAAATTACTTATAATAAGATCTTTTACTATATTTTCTTACATCTTACTCATAATAAGATCTTTTTATATTTTACATAATCAAGACTAAGTTGGAAAAAAATCACTGAGGAAAATGTCTCTCAAATGCTACAATGATCTAAGCCTTCTGCTAGAGAAAAATCTGAAATCTGAAAAGGCTAACACCAAAACACTGGGGGCGGGGACTTAATAACTGTTCGGTCATTGCTCCCAGGGAGCAACCACTCCTCTTATCTTGCTTTTCTGGGTTGCTGGGCTTCTCCCACTGCAGCACTGCTGGGCCAGGGGAAATGCTACCTGCGGTTTCAAAAGAAAGGAAGGAGAACCGGGCTGTGCTATTCCACAGTGTGTGTGTGTGTGTGTGTGTGTGTGTGTGTGCGCGCATGTTGGCAGAGGGTCCTTTATAGGGGACTATAAATTCCAATGATGAAGTCACGGCAGAATTGAGTCATGTTGATTTTGATGGTGAAGTGATGCAGGCATTAAATAAGCCATGGAGAAAAACACGTAGGCATAGGGATTCATTAAAATAAAATGCCTTGGGGCCGGCCCCATAGCGTAGCGGTTAAGTGCGCGCACTCCACTGCTGGCAGCCCGGGTTTGCATCCCGGGTGCACACCGACGCACCGCTTATCAGGCCATGCTGTGGCGGCGTCCCATATAAAGTGGAGGAAGATGGGCACGGATGTTAGCTCAGGCCTGATCTTCCTCACAAAAACAAAAAAAGAACAGAGGAAAATAAAATGCCTTTTTTGATGCCTTGTTAAGTGCAACAAAAGTTACGTCTATTATGATCTCCTGCATTCTGTTCTTAATTCACCTACAACTGCACGTGTTGGAGAGAGGGATTAGGGAAGGATTAGGGAAGCAATTCTGCTTTTCCAATTCAGATTGTTGTGTCTCTTCTCACCACGAGTCTTAGGGGCACTAGAAGTTATCTGGTCTGAGACTGCATCCAAGGAACTGCTGGTTTCCATAAATGCACCTACAGTTTCTGCTGGAATCCTACCGGCAGAGCATAAATCATCACAAAGTCGACAGCAATAATTTAAAACATTCTTTTTCTGATTATTTAAAAATCTGACTTCCTGTAACTTCCACCTTTGTTTTACTTTCTACATGTTAAAAAAAACCAAAATTATGACATTCAATGACCACCTTTCCAGGTAACTGAAAGCAGCTGTCCTGTCTCCTCTAAATCTTATTGTTTCTATATTCAACACATTTCATGGGAAGGTTTCCAGATCGCTCACCATCCTATAACTCTCTGCTGAATAAGCTCAAGTCAGAGTTCACTGCTCCTACGAATATTATTAAACGGCTACCATTTATCAACAATATGCTACATCCCAGAAAATGTTCAAATAAATTATCTGCTTTATTCTTCTCAATAACATCTTTTAGAGGCAAATATTTTCACCCCTATTTTTCTGGTGAGGAAACAGAGGTTCAGAAAGTTTAAGGAAGGTCCTTGAAATCACACAGGTTACAACTGGACAAGTCCGTTTTCACACCCCAGTCTGCAAAGTGTGCATAAAAAAGACACTGCAAATGGGACCTCGGAAGCCCAGGGAACGGGGCGACTTGCTGCCTTTGGTAAACCAAATACTACACAGAAGCTGCCTGTGATGGCACGAGCATTTCGGACAGCTACACCGCATGGCTGGTTTGTGCTGAGCCTGTAATCAACTTCAAGCCAAAGATGAGTTTCAACTGAGCTGTTACTAAGTTTGACCACCTCTTCCTCCAAACCCATCCCTATTTGCACATGATCCTTAAAAACAGAGTGAAGTTTTACCTCCATTCCTGGTAGATGTTATCTTGTTGCTTTGCTTTAGTGTTCCACACTGGCCACTACACGAGAAACCTGGACTCGGACACACAGGCCGACAGTCCCTTTTCAGCTCTGTATCACTTAAAAAACACATTCAGCTGTTTTTCCGTGTTTGAGCACCTTCATCCAAGACTTGGATAAAACTCAGTTTAGAGGAGAGCAGAGACTGAAAGACATCTTCCCTAGGGCAATGTTTTTCAACCTCTGTTTACCTATTACACCCTGTGCACAGATTTGAATTTTCTGTTCCAAGAAGAGCAGTGAGTGCATGAGTGCATTATGCAAAATATAACAGAAATGATATGGGGGTTGCAGACAAAGAGAGAGCAGAGAGGAATGAATGTGGGACATGGGAAATCAGGTGAGTTTGTGTTGGCTGTGTCATGAGGAAAGAGGAATAGAAACGTGTGACAACCCAGAGACGTACACTGCCGGCCAGAGACTACTACTCTTATAATATTACTGGGAGAGGCTCTCAGCACACCCAGCAGAAGAGGTGAACTGTGTAAGCCTGCGGGGGGAGGGGCTGGTGCACAGGGATGTGTGATGTCCCCGTATAACAAAGGGCAGGGGTTGGAGGCAGGAGGAATGAGCACTTTGAAGGAAAACATTAAAGCTGAAATTGAATTACCTTGCTAAAAGAGCAAACTGCTCCTTCCCAGCTATAGGGAGAAGGTGCCATGGGTGGTGCACACACACAGGTCTACTCCTATGGCTTGAGTTCATGCCCTGTATGTGTTCTCCATGATACTCGGAGAACTCAGCAATCATCGATCTCCACTGCTAGGGACAGGCTGTGCTGTTCTCACCTATTAACTTGGTCTTGCTAAACTTCTCTGACAAAAGTTATTCAACTGCCCCTTCTCAGAGGAATTTTAGTTTTCTTTACAATAAGAACACTTAACTTGCAATGCTCAACACCACAATGTGCATTTTACAAATTACTCATTCTCTAAGCAAGAAAACGGCACTCACAGTTCAAATTATCCTACTGCTTGCATGTACAGAAATTGACAAGTTTCTACCAATAAACAATTGACTTGGCTATAAATTATCCCAATAGAAAAGGCAAAATTCATTTAAATGATAGTTCATAGCCAAGATATTTTTAAAAACTTGATTTTTGGAAAGTGTTAGAGATTTTTTTTTTTTTAAAGAAGATCACAGTTTTCTTTTGATTGTAACATTTTGGGGACATTATAAGTATTTTTATTAATCTGATCCCGTTAGAGATTTTGGAAAAAATTTCGTATTTAGAAACCGAGTCTGAGTCATTTTCCAGAGTTCTGAAACAAATAAAGAGGCATCTTGTGCGTTTTATACCAACATGCCCCAGCTCTCAATATCAGGGAAGTAAAAGTTGCAAACTCTTCACTTACCTCCACATCACAGGTATACTCTGATCCATCCAGAAGTACCACTTTGCACTGCATGCTTTTAGGCTTTTTGACGACCTTTAACGGAGATCGAGATAGTTTACTGCTAGATGATTTCTGAGAAAGTTGATCGTCTTCGAATTGCTGATATTCAAGCTGCTTTGCAGCTCCAGCAGCAAACTCCTGCTCCTTGTCGGTGACCTGCGAAGAGCCAATAATGAGCAGTTGTCACTGCAAGACAGGAAATAAAGCTTGCATTGCTTGGGCAATAAGAGAACACCAGAAACAGGCTTTCCTATTTCCTAAAGGATGGAGATGTCTGAATTAGGATATTAGAAATGGATATACATATACAGATATTTATAATGCTAACAGTTTCACCTAAATAACTTTTGCCATCTAAATGTACCAATAGGGTCTATTTCAGTTTGACTCAAGGATTTAATTTAGAAGCACTGAGTTAGCAAATGCCATCAAGACTTCACTAAGCAAAGAAGGATACAAATATACTCCTGACTTTTTAAAAAGGCATTGGATAGTACAGGTCTTTAAAATAAACCATCTGGATTTTATCTAATGTATTCTATTTTCTTCATTCACTAGATCCTTCTACATTCCATGATTGTAACTGTCCCATAAACATACAAGGTATCTTATAGACTTTAAGGCCCAGAAAGCTTTTAAGTATTAATCTTCTTAGTCACTTTACAACTCTTAAAGTATTTGATTTAGTTCTAAATCAGTTCAATGAATCCAGCAGCACTGAAATTCATCACAAAGTAATCCCCTAAGTCTGCTTCCCCTCATTGTAATGAGCCAGTATAAGAACAGATCAAATCTGCGCAAAAGCTTTAATCTGCTTTCAAATCACAACAGTCTCGTGCAGGCTAGACCCAAGACTGCAGAGGACATCCTGCGTAACAATGAAACTCTCCCTTGGGTCAAGCAGCTTGGAAATCTCTCTGTGCACTGCTGTCCAACTACTCTTTTTCACACCTCTCTTCTATCTATTAAATGACCAGCAACGGTATACTGCAAATTCAACTCATGGGCCAGACTACCATTTCCACTGGTCTGTCAATACACACTGACAGTTCAAAGAAAGGCACATTCTACAGTTCAGTTTAGAGCCCTTGAATAAGCATGGAATCTCTCTCATGAACACCCCATCATCAAGGTAGCCACAAGCACACAGGCTTGAGAGTCAAGACAGTGCTGACAGCTTATCATTTCAATTTTTCTTTTTTATTAGCCTCTACAATTTTACAACACTCTAATAGAATCAAAAAGTTATTTTCTGGTGTATTTATTTTAGGTATTGATTAGGCATTTTAGGTATTGATTTCTGTGCTTTTACAATGGCATCTTCTATCTTATTTTCCATCCAGAAGATTACTAATATTGTCCTTTCCTCCACTTCCTTGCCCAGAATTCAAGGCAAAGTCTTGAGAAGTTTTTAAGAATAACAAGACACCAATTTGCTGAGTGAAGAAACCAAGAAAAAATTGAGCAACCAACCTCAAATGCCAAAAGAGTTGAGGGAAGGCAAGCCTCAGCTAAAACACGCAAATAAAAGAAAACGTGCTCTGGCAACCCGGTCCAACTTGTTTTGACTGTTAGTCTTTCCACATCAAAGCAATAAAACAGTAAGTGCAAAAAAGTCACCAAACGCATTAATTTTGGCCTTAAGGTAGTTTAAGAAGTTTGGTAACCTTGGAATTTTATATCAGTAACCATAACATATCTTTGCTAAGTGTTTTCTAATTTACATATGACTTTTGCACTTTTAATTTACATTTTCATCTCATCACAGGCAAAGTCAACAGAAGCTACATTTCTATTTAAATTTTACCTGGAATCAACTTTTTCTATGGATTAGGGAATACAAAATTTCATTTTTCCTCTACTAAGACAAAATTATGTGTATGAGAATAACCTTACTGGGTTACTCACATGTCAACTCCAGAGGCATCTTAAACTATCACTATTCAAAATGAGGCCTCCTTCCTGGAACACCTGAAACACGAACTCATCATTGAGGCTCTTACACACGTTTTTAAAACAACTTTAACAACTCTTGAAGAGCAGACCAAGTAGCTCAAATGAAAAGTCAATCATGGTCATCCAATTCATTACAATTTTAAAATACCAGTGTGGGAGATCAAGCAAGCAGTGAGAATTTTTTTCTCTTTCTAAATTTAGATTGGCAGGAGAAAATATTTGGGAAACTAGTTTCCTGTGCTTTTAGTGATTCCAGTAAATTTGGTAGAATACTCTTGGTTTTGATCTTGATCCCTTTTCCTCCCAGAGTAGTCTCTGTCTTGTTCTGTGTCCTGAGAACTTGGCTTTGTGACCAGTGAGAATGTTCTCCTTGGTCCCCACCATACGGGAGGTGCATTTACCGGAGTGCACCTTGGTGGCCAGTCGAGTAGACTGGGGTTCCGAACTGTCTTTGTCTGGCTGTGCCAAGTTCTTAGGGGAGTTTGTCATAAAGGGCACAGTCCATAAGGGCTTTTGTCGTCTTAATCTTCGTTGCTTATTAGTGCTGGAAAAATCCCATTCCAGTATCGCCTGCCTGGTGTCACAGATTAGCGGGTCTGTGACTGGAAGCGTCCCACACTATTGTGGGAGACCAGAGACACCGTTTTCACCATACCATCCTCACCGCCTGTGCAACGAAGTCTTTACTTTCTCTGAATATCTTTGGGAGTGAATTCTGTGGATCATGGGGGCGACATCATCTGCGCCCTCACCAGGGACGCCTCTTGCATCCATGGGAAAGATTTATTCTAAGTGTGGAAAGTTACCTCCAGGTCTTTCCTTAAAAAGGCTTATTGGATTGAGTCACTATTGGAATAAATATACAAATGAAGATCCTATTCGTCAATGGCCAGACAACGGATCCTTTGAATTGGAAAAACTTCTAAATTGGGGGGAAAAAAAATGTTTTGAGAGCTCTCACACAATTATTTAATTGGTACCTAAGAATTAAGGCCAGAAAAAGAAGGGAAAAATTTGACTAGCCTTAAGACCTGACTCAGGTTATAATTGAATTGAGAACATGTAAAAGTCTAAGTGTTGATAAGATTATAAAAGTTGGAATGTTTAAGCTAATTTTATATAAAGAGATTACGTCAACTTTGCCTGAGTATGTTTTAAAATGTCTGACTGGGAACGTTTCCCTTGTCCAAAATTATAAGACCAAGACCTACTGATAAAAGTCTCAATGAAAACTATGTTTAGAGGTATAAGAGGTGATGAAATTTACATGAAATTTTGTAGAAAAACTGATGTTATTTCTATTACAGAACTGGTTAACAAAAATAGTAACTTAAATGATGGCTAATTTTATCTGATGTCTTATGAAGTCTTGCAGGCAATCTAAGTAATTATTGGGAACAAGTAACTAAATAGTTGTGAAAAAAATGAATGTTGGGTGAACTTTAAACGATAATTATGTGTTATGGTGGTTACAGCTTCCAAACTCTTTTTGGTGACTTAAAACTTTAGAGTTTTGCTAAATTTTATGATAAAAATTCATTGAGTGTCTAGATGATTTCCAAATAAGATAAGATATTAGACATCGATTGCTAAATGTACATTTGTCTACTTTTGGCTTTTCATTACAGGAAAACTAAAAGGTATTTTGGGTCTATTGGTAAACGTGCTTTATTAAAAGATTGTACTGTAAAGTAACATATTTCTAGAAATTCTGAAGTGTTTATAAATTTATCAAGCCATCAAATGCTACTGTAAAAAAAGTTTATAATTGTTTACTTAGTTTTTACTTACAAATTAAGGTTTCTAAGGGTTAAAATTTCTAATTAGTATATGTGATTGAAGCTACTAAAAATTAAGAAAAATATGTCTGTGTACAAGGAAAGTAAGATGTATAAAGAAGGTACAAAGAATGGAAATATTTTGTTTGGTTGATCAAGAAAGATAAATTTGTCCTCAAGTACTAGGAGGGAAAAGAAAGACATGGGACAAATTCTGAAGGTAAAAAGAAAGTTATAAAAAGTCTGTGGAAGAGGAATTCTGGAAAAAGAGTTTTATGCATGGTCAAGTTGGCTAAGATTAAAATGAATTTAATCAAGTAAATGAGTTTTAATATCAGAAGTGAGCTGGTACAAAATTAAAATTTGGTCTTCTTACTCTTAAAATAATAATTTTTCTTGAACTTTTCATCTGAGAGGTTATAAACAGTTTCTTTACCTCTGAGATGTCTTTGTTTTGTTAAAATAATTTCCCGTGTTCAAAAGACTGAGGTCTCTCTGTTAACGCTTTTTGGACCATTAATGCTCTGTTTGCTTTGACTTTTTATATTTTTGACAAGCTCCCCAAAATTCATATCTTAAATAAAGTCTTTTTTTACCTTTTTTTCTTTGAGAATTTTCAAAAGGCCCTGGAACTTCTCAAAGAAATTTGCTCTCTTCCTATAAGGAGGAAGATACTAAACTTATTAGGCTTATTCAGTATGTTAAACTACATGGGAAGCATTATCAGACAAGTGATGATAAACCTGCTTAGGTGGTATTCTGTGGGTAAATGTTATCGATATAGGTGTTTTAAAATTGTATAACATTACTGAAATTCTGATCTGTCCTGGTTATCAGTCATAATTCTGGTTATTATTATTTTAAAGTATTGTATGTCACAAAATTAACCAAATTTCTTTGTCAACTGCCATTTTGATGTCTTGTTTACAGACTTATTTCTTTGCTCTAATGCTTTTGCAAAATATATGTTTCAACTTCAGAAAAATTCATGGAAAGGATTCTGACAGTTACAATGGAGTACAGGCTTCTGATAAACTTTCTGATCATAAAACTGAACTTGGTGAAAAATTACAGAACTCTGGAGAGACTGATGACTTCATGAAGCTGCTAACAAAAAGATCGGGATGAAAAATGGATTACACAGGACTGAATGAACTGATAAGGATGATTATAATTTTTACGATTTTTCATTTGAAGTATTGCTGAATTTTTAATGTTTTGTTTTTTCAGATTTAAGGAAAACCTTTTTTTCTTTTCTCCTGAGCTAGCTATGACTTATAACAATTTGGTAAATGATACCTTTGTAAGTAAAATTAAAATATTTATCTTTTTCTCTCTACCTGATCCCTCCAGAATTTGGAAACTTTTAGTAAGTGAGTTTTGTTGTTTTCATGGCAATATAGTTATTTGCATAAGTTCAATAAGAATCTGTTCTCCTTATAACAGGACACAATTGGAAACACTGGTTATATTACCAAGGCTGTGACTGGAACATCATATTTGCGATACAACCATATAGACTTGGAGGAATGAAAATTGGACTTTATGGAATAAAGCCACGTGGAAATATTGGCCTGGTACCTTATGTTCCAAGCAACACTTACCAGGATAAGTAAAGAATGTCACTTATCTGGCAGGTACAAGGAACCCTGAAATATTTTGGGGGAACCTTGTAAGAGGAATTAACCCAAATCTGTAGGTACTGCAGGCAATGTCTGATGACAAAATCCTTGGCTTGGCTTTCCTGCCCTCAAGAGGCCGCTGAAGTTCAATCTGAGATTCCTTATAAAAAGTTCCAGCAAAGCAGATTTAAAAGAGCTTATATGATCAATTGCTATTCTTGCTGTACTTATGTAAATAATTGGGCCAACTCTATTGGAACTAGACTTATTTTGCAAACTAGTTAGTTTTAATTTGGCTATCTTTGACAAAAATGAGGGTGATTTTAGAGAGAAAAATTATATTTCAGTAAAAACTATAGTATACATTTGTGGATATTAGATCCTAGTTTTGTTAATTATCTTTTGAGGTTTTTGTTTTATATCTGTTCACTGGACTGGATCCTGATTTCTTCTAGTCTCCTAAAATATCTGGCTACAGATCTCCTAACTAATGTTTTTGATTTTTTCCCATCGTTTTCATTTGAAATCACTGAGAACTGAACTTCCCCTTTATCCTGAAGCCTTACAAACTGAAGTCGATGGACTTGATATAAACTTGAGATATTACCCGATGGCATCATCAGACATTTTAAACTGCAAAAGATACTTCGACGCTGACATCTAAAAATCTTCTTAACTGGCTGTCCTCTGAACTCAGAAACTGCTTTACAACTTGCTCCAACCACTAACCTTGTTTTTCTTTTGTTTACATAGAAATGCTTCTATTAAATACTTGATTGCTTGCTTCCACAATGTAGGTGTAACCTTGAGAGCCCACCTGTATCACCACCTTCTAAAATAAACTTAATTGAACTGATCTATTATCACGACTAAGAAATGCGTTGAGTGAAATGAAACACATCTACCAACTCAGCTTCTGGACTTTTAAGTTTCAAAAGGACTGAAACTTTTAGTTTCAAAGGCGGGACTGTGGGAGATCAAGATTTGGCCACCCTGAAATATATCTCTTTACCTTGATTGTTTTCTCTGAGGGACATTTGACCTCCCCCACTAACTGCCTAAACAATTTGACATAGTAACTTCTTCCTGGAACAGATCTTCTATCTGATGGCTGTAATATAATGTAAAATAGATGTTACAATAGAAAAGGCACCAACAGGCCCATCTTATTGGAAGTTCTGTCTCTCTGGCCACATTCTCTGGATGGCCCTGTGAGGAGCTGCCAGAGAAATATTTACATTTATAAGGGAAATCTCCATTTGTAAAGGTATCTCCCTCTCTGTATTGGGAAGAGTGGAGATGACCCCATTTCTAGAAACTTATCAATGTGGAAAGTGAGGCCTTAAATCTGCATAATAAATTTACCATTGTTTACAGTGCTCTGGTGTAACTGACTCCCCCCACCCCCAACATCCTCCTTTGTCATTGGCTGAACATGGTATTTAAGACGCGAATTTCTGCTATTGTGTTGAGAAACGCAGTGTCCCTGCTTTCTCCCATGTATACATGTTATTAAACTAAATATTATTTTCTCCTGCTAACCTGTCTTGTTAATTATTTGGCCAGCCATAAGAACCTTAAGGGAAGGGGCAGAGGGGGATTCTCCCTCTTCCCCTACACCAGTATCAACCATTTTAGCAAATCCTCTATTTCATGTCATCCTCACAACAGCTCTGGGAGGTGGCTATCATTACTCTCACTTGCACAGGAGGGGAAGGAGGAACAAGGCACAATCTCAACAAACTTTCTCAAGGTCACAAAACGAGTAAACTGGGATTCAAATCCTGCCAAAGCCCATGTTTTAACTATCACTAAATACCAAAATGTGCTTCATTTTACCCCCAACATAACTGGGCTTCTAGTATGAATCAAATAATTTTAGAGTGGAAGACTCTTAGAAAATTATCTTTTCTGATCTTTTCATTTTGTAAAGGAGGAAGCTGAGGCCCAGAGGGCTTGAAGGAGTTCTCTGTGAGGAGGAAAACAGCAAGGGGAGGAGACAGCACTAACTTAGGTCTCTCTGCAGCCAGTCACCTTTCCCTCTAATGGCTTAGTGTCATTTCTTTCCTTTTGTTTCAAACATCTGACTATAGAAGATAAAGTATATTTAATCATGTCCGGGTATAGGAACTCTTCCTTCTCTACAGCTGTCCCCCACTTTCACATTATTTCATTTCAGCATTAAGAGGAAAGAATGAAGAAAAGCCAGTCTAGTAGTTTTAAATTTGTGGAGATTTAAAAATAAACAAAATGCTACCACGCTCACTCCTCCACAGAGAAAAGGTAAAGGAAACCACGACAACAACAGCAGCTCCTTAGTTAACAAGTTGGAATGACAACCCCCAGCTCCCCATCACAAAACATCTTAGATCAGACAGAGTATCTATTTATAGAGCATGAAAATAAACTTCATTCTTAATATTATTTAAAAGCAGAACTTAAAATGCCATGCGAAAATAAATAAAATAATCAGGTTGTAAATATATAGTTTAATGTTATAATGTGTTGTGCCTTCTAGAGAATTTCACTGACATGCTAATTTCATGTCTCTTCTCTCAACATCTTGTAGAATTTCTAGGTTGACACACAGACTTCCCACCTACAAAAGGTCAATCATTTGCAGGGACTCCCTCATTTCCTTACCACAAATGAGTCGGTACTCTAAAACATGTTGATTCCAGGTTTGAAGTTTTAAGTCAAGGAAATGTAAACATGGATTCATTCAAGGTCTAGGTATAAACCATGCTTTATTTTTTGTATGAAAACTTTTAAGAGAAATATTCACATTACACATAACAACTTAAACATGCCTAGGAAATGGTGTTGAAAATATCCGTGTACATACAAGAGGGAGAGAGACCTACCTGAACATCGACTAAAGTGGCTGGCAGCATTAGGGTCAGAGGGACCCCTGGAAAAATAAACATAGCTCTAACCCTGGGTTTGAGTGAAAATCAGGCACATAATTAAAGCTGTCCTATGGTGTCTAGCCCTCCTGCGAGGTTTTCCAGAGGAAATCAGTAGTCCGCAGTTCAGATTTCAGTGAGTTTAAGTGCTTTCATTAAATGAAGGAGTTACCAAGCAAGGTTGTGGAATGCCATTCACTGAAAGCCTTCAAATAGCATCAATTTTCGTCTGCCCGGCACCAGAAGTGGGGAAGCAGACAACCCCTCCTAGCTCCCTCTCCTGCTAAGAGACCCGGGTCGGAGCGGCCGCTGGAGCGGCTCCGTGGTTTTCCGGGCGCGCCCGCAGGCGCAGGGGAGCGCGCCCGCGGCCCGCCTCACCTCCCCCCTCACGGGGGTGCTGTGCGCCGCCGCGGCCGCGAACTGCTCCGGGGCCCGCCGCTGCTCCTCGCCGCCCGGCCCCGGCGCCCCCGCCGCCCCCGCCGCCGCCGGCGCCGCCTCCGCCTCCGGCTTGGCCTCCGAGTCTGAGCCGGATTCAGTCGTCATGGTGGATTGTTCTGCAAGCAGAGAAAGGAAGGACCCATCACTGGTGAGGTTCCTTTCCCTACGCAAGAAAACTAGGATGCTGCACATGAAAGGCTGACGAGAACCACAATAAAAGATGGAGAAATGCCAACAATCACAACACAATCCACTGCACGCACCTCATGGATGACTTGCCAAATTTACCACAAAGACGGGTGCCCAAGAATGGGTCAAAAGTAACATTTAACTGGAAGTAAAAGTTGACTTGTAATGATTACAGGTTTTATTCCTATTAGATTTTTGCCATAGATGAGTGTAAAACGACATTAATGTTATAATAATTACATAACTTAGATACATTTAATTTCATAAAAATGAATTTGCTGCATCCGTTGAAAATATATTCTAATCTCTGGGCAGGATGACCTAATAATGGAAACGGATATTTTTTCTCATTCTCCTTCCCCTTCCTACCTCAGCAGAGGCCCTGCTCTGCCCCTGCGAACCCCTGAATCTATCCATTCTCTCACCAACAAATGCCTTTCCTCTTTGATTTCTCACGACTCTGTTCGCCCCTTTTGAATTCTCTACCACAACCACAACGGAGGCTTCTTCAGTGATGTGGAAGCAGCCCCATACTGGACAGCCCCGCCCCGGCTGGAGGGAAGCCGGCAGCATCACCGCTCTCTCCCTCACAGTTCCTTCTCAGATGCTTCTGCCTGGCTCCCTCCTATTTCCCTTGAGTGCTGACAGCGGAGCCTGCCTGTCTTATATCTCACAAGGAACTCAAACGACAGATCTTAATATATCATAATCTGCTCTTATGTCCTAGAAAAGACCTTCTAAAATATATAACCACCATCTTCTAATAGTTTGCTAGTCAAGACACTTAAGTATTTTGTGCCTCAGCATTGTACCTCAGTTTGCATATCTGCCAAACAAGGGAACTGAACATGATCATACCTAAAGAACTTATTTTCTGCTGTTACTTTTTCCCTACTAATAGACACACCACTGTGCTGAAAGCAGTTTTTCGCTCTAAGCAGCAGGAGAGGTGCTATGCCAGTGACTGTCATGTCATTTTAATATCTTATCTTAATGTGGTAAGTATCTCAAAAACAAATATCTCAGATTGTGTATAACTTCCCTTCCTAATTCTAACTTTATGGTAAAAATATCAGGAGCAAAGGGCTAGTGTAATACTTTAAGCAAATGATACACTCATTAGTATAATATAGAATTATGCAAAATGAAACTCCATAGTAAAATCACCATTTAGTTCCCATCTTCACAATCCACACTGGAGTTAGTTTAATAACTGGAAGAAAAGGGAACATGAACAAATACCAATCTATGTTATAAACTAACTGCTATAGCTGTGCTTTCTGTTTAAGTTTCCTTTTTACAATCACTAGCTATTCTTTCTGTTGAATAAAAGACATATCAACTTGGCATGTGCTCAGTTGCCCACAGTGTATATAAATATCAAGATCAAACACACAATGTCGTGATCCAAATAAAACTAACAAATTTTCTTTTTTCTTCTTACATTACATTTTAGATTTTCAAGCACATCTTGAAAGTAAATATTATACTCCCTTTTGTATCCTTATACTAGAAAGTGTTGAGTCTACATAAAAACTGGTGGAGGAGGAGGAAAGGTGGTAGCATTGTGTAATTTAGAGCCTATAATCAAATTCTATCTTATACAAGGGGGAAGATTAATTTTAATAATCAATGCAATTCAATAAACTTATTGAGTACCAAATATAAGTCAGCACTGCACATGGTTTAGAAACAGAGATAAGTATATTGTAACCCTCCTCCTCATGCCAAGGAGCTCATAGTCTGTGGCAGAAATGGACTCTCCCCAGATTCCATTTTCTCTATCTTACTTTCAGTAACTGAACCTTCAGTTTCAGCTGGTACTCCTCCGCCCAGTTTGAGACCACAATGAGTTGTGGCCAGTGAGACAACAGAGAAAACAGATTCAATGTTTAGGTCATCTTCACAAAGACAAAGCCACTTGCCCTAGATTTTGCTTTCCCGTTGGCTGGAAAATGATGACTGAGGTGGTCGCCGTAGGCCCAGCCACGGAGGCCCCAGGTTCAGGAGGATGCCAAAGCCCCCTCCAGCCTGAGTCCCTGGATGACCTCATGGGGCACAGCCCACCTGCTCTGGCCTGTTACATGAGGCAGAATTCAACTTCTGTCTTGTTTGAATCCCAGCATACTAGTCCACGCCCAATTTAATACACATTCTACAGACTAAAATTCTACCAAAATATAGTCACACTCTAGTGGTTCCCATCTTACTAAAACAAAGTAGCCTTACCCTGATCTCACATCCTCCATCAGCTACTACCATATTTCTCTACTTTCCACTCATAACTTCTCATAAAAATTTTTTGTTGACCCTTACTGTCTTCTACTTCCTCACTTCCTCTTTTTCTGCAACCACTCCAGTCTGACTCCATTGGGGTGCCTGTTGTGGACGATGCAATGGACTATCCACTCTTGTCTGTTCTCGTCTCATCTGACCTTTTAGCAGCCTCAACTCAGGTGATGAGACTTTCCTTATCAACGTGTTTCCCCTCTTGAGATTCAGAACATACCACACACCACACTCTCCTGCTTTTCTCCTAGCTTTGGCTACTCCTTCCCATTCTCTTTTACAGGCTACTCCTTATCCAATCTCTAAATGTGGAAATGTCCTAGGAAACTCAATTCTAGGCCCTCTTCTCTTCTCTCTTTACATTTTCTCCCCAGCTTATGATATCATTCCCAGGGCTTTAAATACTTCCTATAAGCCAATAGCTCACATATTCATATTTCTAGCCCAAACCTCTGTTCTGAGCCTTAAAACTCAACTGCCCAGTTGCCATTCCTCACTGATACCTCACAAGTATCTCTGGATTTTTCTCTCCCAAATCTGTTCCTCTCCTCCCTCATCTTCCTCACCTCAATAAATGGCAATGCTCTTCCTTCAAGCCAGAATTCTAGAAGTCACCCTTGACATCTTCCTTTCTCTTACCTTCCTTACCTAATATACAACAGAGAGTTTTGCAAAATATATAATTTTGCCAATACATATCTAAATATACATAAAAATATTTATTTCCAAAATATATCTTAAATTGGTACTCTGCCACTATGCAAGCTATCATTTCTTTCCTGAACCTTTGATAATCTCCTTTTCCCTGCCTCTATTCTTGCCCATCTCTGTCTATTCTGTCTGATCTTCACAAAACATAAATCTAGTCCAATCACTCACTTTAATAGCTTCCCAATGTGCTTGAATTAAAATCTAAACTCAATTATCAGGGCCTTCAAGCATAAGCCTAGGCCTCAACCCCCCATCCACACCCAGCGGCACTGCCTATCCCTCTAGCCCACTATGATCCAGCCACGTGATCTCCTTTCAGTTTCTAGACCACGTCAAGGTTTTCTGCCTCCAGGTGTTTTAGACACGCTGTCCTCCGCAAGAGCATTTTTTCCTCTGCTCTTCAAGTGGCAGACTCCCCATTCCTCAAGTGTTGCTGAAGAGCCTTTCCCTTTTCACAGTTATTCTAATTGTGCTTTATTGTTTCATTCCTATAATTCATCAAATTTTAAAATTATTCAACCCTTCCTCAACCTCCTTTCCATATACTTAAGGGTGGGAATCATGGGTCTTTATACCCCAATATACCCAGTACCAACACAATACCCAGAACATAGTTAGGTATTTCAATAATTATTTGATGAATGACTAAATAATAAAATCAACCCCATTTATTATCGTATCTATATATTTGAAGGTGTAATAACTCTTTCTTATAGCCTTTAACCACTGTAAGATCTCCCTTAAGTGGATAAACAGTAGGTATTTCTACATTTTCATGGAAAACAGAACTCAGTTAAACTTTCAGAACCGAAATTTCCCTTCAAGGTAGTAGACACTATTGGTCTGTTCACAGTATAATGCTTTTGTCAGTAACCAGAGGGTTTTCCAAAAACACAAGAAGAAAATGTTTAGGTGGTTTAGACAATCTCTATAAAAGAGTAACCGAAAAATCACTAGATCATGAATTTAAAAAGTAAAACATATATGACACTGGAAAAAGCATATTTTAAAAAGATGCTTAATTTTTCCTAGACAAGATAGTTCTTGCATATAAATCATATTATTAAAAAAATTTTGGATACCTTCAATATCTTCTATTTCCTATGAATATCATATTTAGGATTCTGTTATTATTATGTGTTTGAGCAAATAATAGCTATAACTTAATAATTAGATATCAAAACTGTTAAAGAAGCAGAAAACCAGGATCATATCTCAAAATATAAACATTTCAGTGCATTTCACTTTAAAATCTATGTATAATCCTTATAGATATAATACATGAAAATAATCACCAGCAAGTAAGTTGCCATGTGTGATCCTGGGTGACTAACTTAATTTTTTTAGTCTTCTAAAAAAAGCTAACAGCTCTGTCCCCACTTTCACCATCTTCTTCCAACTTCCTTACTACTTAAACATAAGGAGTTTTTACACAAATGTAGTTGTAGTATATACATCTCATATCGATGCACCCCAAACTTTAAAAGGTTGTCAAATACGTGTTAAAATAGGAATCTTTCTAAACACATGACATTAGCTCCTAGACTCTTTATACATGAAATAGAAAGGAAAAATTAGTAAAGGAATATCCCAATTTTGAGTTTCAGTGTTATTATTCTAGTCATGTAACCATTTTGCACCTGTTTTTGTCTTTAACTCCATGACTCTTCCCTAAGGCAGAGAGCCAGCTATACAAAAGCAGAAAAAAATGGGAAGTGCATAGAGCCCATCAACCACCTATCAACTATTTAAATAATAAAATAATCCACCATTATTTTCTACCTAAGAATATACAAAATATAATACCTTACCTGTCATACAACACATAAACCACAGAACTTCAAACCTCAAATAAACTCCTATGCCCTTGTCAAATATTTCCTAGATATATTATTTTTCCCAGCACTATATGCATAATACAATGAAAATCATTGCTGTTTTTTGACTAATTTTAATAAAATAAAACCTTCATTGCTGTTGAGAGATAGTAAAGTAATAAACCTTAAAAATGTAAGACTTTTTAATTCTGGAACCTCACTAGAATCAATATTTAATTCCACATATCTGAAAGGGCCTAAGTTCATATTGTACCTACAAGTAAACAGTATTGACAGCCTAGATCAGTAAATTCAATTTCAACACTTTTTTTAAATAGTCGTCTTCCCTACCCACATGCCAATATAAGCAAGCAATAAACTGATTTTTAAATGGCAAACAATTAAAATCATAAGCATCTAAATACAGTACTTCTAACTTTAACTCTTTATTTTAATAATTTTATAGTGTGCACCTCCAATCTTATACCCAAATGCCAAAACATTTTTTTTAATTAGATTTTCATGATATTTACATTGCTTTGGTTTTTCTTTTTCTTATAGTTATTCCTTGCTTTCTTGCATAACACTTACCACTTAAAATCGCACATTTTCCTTTCCAAGTCACTAAAAATGACTATTTTCCAATGCTTCCTTCTCTTCTCCTGATATATTCTCTTTGGACTAAACGTAGGTGTCACTTATTTCAGTTACTGGAAGTAAACACTATCGCCTGCAATCCAAACAGAAAGCGATATAAAATGCTTATGCTTAGCTTTGGCTTAAACTGTGTCCTTTCTTTATATGAAATACATCTTATTAATTGTGTTCTGCTTAGGCTAAAAAGGTTTAGATTCCTAGAAACTCCAAAGCCTGTAAGTTGGGGTAAGGACATTCATTAAGTATGCTGCAGTGATGGCAAGAGGACTCCTTCATCCTTTCAAGAAACACAGAATGTATTTCCTTATGCCTCTCTCAGGGACATATTTATTAAATGACTACCAAAAGAAATGGAAATGAGCTTCAATGGAGGCATCGAGCAGGTGTAAATGACATCATAATCACAATTTCCAATTCATTTCATCTATAAACAAAATGGTCATTGTCATGCGTTTCAGGCTTCTTCCTTTTCAGCTCTAATTTTTTATTCCATAGAAGCAAGAAAAAAGTCAATTTATCCTCATCTTTTCCACTTTTTAGAAACAGCAACTCTAAAATCTCCATCTCCTGACTAAATGACTGTTAAATTAGCTTCTCTATTCGAATTTACCTACCTCTCTTGCTGATACAAAAATTCAGTGGTATTTTACTAAAAGACAAACTTGCGACTTAGTGCAGGAAAACGCTTCATATACATCTGTCATTTACATATAAAATAAGATTCCTACAGAATAACAAAGTTCTTCATAAAAGAAAAACCCTTCGTACCATTTACCAGCCCACAGGGATGTAGGACTACCACCGACATATATTTTTTAAAAACAAGCTTTTCTTTTTCTTTTATATTTCAAATATAAGTTTATAGGAGAAGCGAGGCTAATAGACCTATATACACTCAGCTTAAGTATTTGTGACTACTGAATACTATCCACCAGTCCACTAAAAACCATCAGTTTCAAGCAAACTAACACTCCCTGGCCCCTCAACTGGATGCCTCCTATTTGCATTAAAAGAAAAAACAAAAAACCTAGTATCATCCATCTTAAAAAAAACATAAGGAACCAAATCATCCTGCTCTTGGTCTCACATTCCACTCACCCCCATTTCTACCCCTACTTCTTTCCTATTCTTTAGAGCCATGCTTCTGGAAAGAATTTTCTTCCCATGCTGTCACCACATCCTCCTTCCCACTCAATTATGCAGCATATCCCCCATTATTCTACTAAACCTTGCTAAGGTTACCAACGACCTCCCTATAAGCCAATGCGTCCTATCTGACACTGGGCTATATCCCTTCTCATCTTTGAATTCTCTGTGTTTTTGATGCTCTCTTGATTTTCCTTACACCTCTTCTGGCTACTCTTTCTCATTTCCCTTTGCCTCTTCAGAGACCACTTCTCATATTCTATTTCTGACTTGGCAGTTCTTTAGGAGTCAGTTGTACTCCTCAAACCCTCTTTCTTGAAGAGCTCTTCCACTTTGTTTCAAATATAATGACAATTCCAAATTATAAGTTCCTCAATTTGTGACCTCTCTGAGCTTTAAGCCAGCCCTGGTGGGCTCGTGGTTAAGATTCGGCGCTCTCATCACTGAGACCCGGGTTTGTTTCCCAGTCAGGGAACCACACCCCCTGTCTGTGGGTTGTCATATTGTGGCGCTGCATGTTGCTGGGATGCTGAAAGCTGTGCCACTGGGATTTCAAACACCAGCAGGGTCACCCATGGTGGACAGGTTTCAGTGGAGCTTCGAGACTAAGACAGAATAGGAAGAAGGACCTGGCCACCCACTCCCGAAAAAATCAGCCATGGAAACCCTATGAATAGCAGTGGAGCATTGTCAGATATAGCGCCGGAAGGTGAGAGGATGGCGCAGAAAGATGGAACAGGGTTCCACTCTGCTGACACAGGGTCACTAGGAGTCGGAATTGACTTGATGGCACTAACAACAACTGAGCTTTAGATCCATATACACAACTCTACTTCTCACCTCTCTTACCTGGCTATCTCAGAGGCATCTAAAACTGAAGATTTCTCCATCCAAACCCTTGATACCCCCATCCTCCCAGTCCCCCAATCTGCTCTACTTCAGTCTTCCCCATTTCAGTAGGTGGGCTGCCATCTGTCCAGCTGCAGGGATCGGGACACCACCTCTCTCCTTACTCCTAACTCAATCCACTTCGTATCTGTCAATTTCACCTCTTGAGTTGTGTTGAAAGAAAGAAGGAAGACAGGAGAAAGTTCTAGGCAGAGATTACCAATCAGGCAAAAGCAAAACAGTGTGAAAAATCGTGTGCACTTACTTGGGTGAGGGCATGTAGCCAGCTGTGGCTGGAACACAGGGGGTGTGTGGGGAGTGATGAGAGGCAATGAGATGAGCCAGGTAGAAGTCACATCTTGCAAGGCCATCTGGACCTCACTAAGGAGACTTCATCTCATTACACAGAGACCTCTCTGGCAGCCACAAGGATGACTTACATCAGAAGGGTCAGCTGGACTTTTCCATTGTTTTGGCTCAAAATTAGACCAAATTAACAGACCATGAAGGCCCTGATGGGACAGCAGTGAACCAGTTAGTCCTCAAAGCACAAACAGTGGAATTCAGCCCTGGTCATTATGAAATATCTTTGAAAACTTGATAATAAAGAATTGAGACGGTAAGTGTTTGTGACCAGCAGGCAGGGACAATTCTGATAGTTTTTTTCAAATAAGCTTTTTGGCCATACTGATTTCAAATCTTATAAGCCAATATACCAACTCCAATGGAGTAGGCTGACTTTAAGATTATAGAAGAAGCAGAAAGCTGGAATTTTTATGTAGACAACATGACAATCCAAAAATTACTTTCATAATGACCATGGTAAACCTGCAGGGGATTACCAAGATCCATCAATATGGAGACAAAGATTTCATAACAGCATTGCACATCTACAATTCTGTGCTCAGAATTTAAAAAGGTAAACAAGACAAAAACAAGTAAATAAGGGCATAGTCACCTGCGTCAAGGACTGTGCATTCTGACAGATTAACCTGAGAAGCAAACCCACACAGCACCCATGGTGCGAGAACTAAGACAAGAGGAGGGGGCTTTCAGCAAGTCTGCGAGGGCAGGGAGGGCTTCCACAGGGATAATCCTTGTTTGATGGAGAAATAATCACTAACCTTCAGTCCCAAGTTAAATGACTAGTTTTAAGCTTTAGATGCAATTAAAAATCACAGGTGACTTCAGGAAGATAAAAGGGAAATCAGACATAAATACAAGCAAGGGGAGGCACAGGATGGGCAGAACCCTGATGGGGCAGGAGGATGAGAACCAGCCTCAACTCTGCCACGTGCTCTGTGACCTCGATGGAACGTGGCTTCCCATTCTGTTCTAAGAGTCTGAAATTCTAGGATTCCTGAGGACCAGAGACACAGCTGTATTAACAGCATGAAATCTAAGGACACTTTGTCCTCTGAGTGAAGTAAAGACAGATACTAACTGGTCTTCCTGACCACCTGCAAGGGCAGAAAGCACCTGGAGCCGACCGTCGCCAGCCCTCTAGCGAGAAAGCCGACCTCCCATCACCGCCGGCACCATGAGCTAGTGGCTCTATTAAGGTTTTATTTAACTCACAGAAGCAATGTTTTACCCAGATAATCTGAAAAAGCTGAAGGAAACACTGTTTAGTTTATGTAATACACTGGAAAAAACCTAGTTTATTTTCAGTAAGCTTTTAGCTTTTCTTTTTAATCTCAAAAATGTTTGGATCTATGTGTGAGCAGAAAAATTAACAAATACAGTTTAGAACATAGACAGACATGGTGAGTATGAGTATGTAAGTGTCTACCTTATCAATATGTATTCATATTTCCAAATCCAACTGGTGCCAAATACCAGGGTATAAAATTCCATATACCTTTGAAATACCAAGACTATTTGGTTGTTCCTATAAGCCCCCTAAAGACATTTCAATAAACCAAGGAAGCGGCTGGTTCTCCCTCTGGAAGAATGGGGGACTTATGTTAGTGATGGACTTGAATAGAGTTCAGTGACAGCACTAACAGTAGGAAAGGCAGGGTTCCTGAGGGGACAAAACTACTTGCAAATTAAGCCTGTAGAGAGAGAGAGAGTGGCAGAAGAACCAACGCAAGTTCTGTTCTAGGACATTTGCATTATAATTACTCTGTTAAAAGCAAAGAAGTTTCCAAAATGGGATTCCTGAACTCCAGAGGTTGGGGAAGGGAACTAAGGGTCTGAGAGTTTCTTCTGACGTTTTAAAGGAAAGTGTACGTTCAGCAATGGCAGGGCTGCACACACTAATCAAGTTTCTTTGCTTTTGGTTGGAAATGTACAGTTAAGGTTAGAAATACAGGCTACATCATTTCTTCATTCGTCACTACACTCCTTCAACAAACATCTCCTGAATAGCTGTTCTGAGGCCAGGGTATACATCAGATAAAGACACACAAGTCTCTGCTCTAGTGGAGCCTACATTCTAGTTGAAGGAGAAAAAGAAAGAAAAAATGTCAGCTACAGGTAGATGCTATTAGAAATCCAATCTCAAGTAGATGGGTGGCTGCTTACATTGAGTGGTTAGGGAGGGCTTCTCCAAGGAGGGGATATTTGAGCAGACATTCAAATATGGCGAACAGTGCCATGTAAAGATACAAGAGGAGTTGGGATAATACCTTCCAGGAAGGCTAGTTCCCAGGCTCAAGGAGGAAATGAGCTTGGTGTGGTCAAGGACTGAAAAGAAGGGGGAGGTAGCTGGGACCCAGGAGGTGTGGGGAAGAATGGTACAAGATGAAGGAGAAGATGGGAGCGGGGTCACATCCTGTGGGTCTTGGTAAGCCAGTTCATGAAGCTGGATTTTATTTGAAACGCAACAGAGCATTTTAAAGTGAGGAATGATAGGGTCTTATTGATGCTTTTAAAAGACCACTCTGGCTTCTGAGTGGAGGAGCAAGGGTTGGAGCAGGGAGAGCAGTTAGCAGGCCATGGCCACAGTCCAGGTGAGAGAAGACACCAGAGCAGGCAGGAGGAGAGGAGAGGGAGGGGAGTGGGCCCTTCCAGTGCCATCAGAAGCTCTGATCAGAGCTTTGCGAAGATTGGAAATGGATCGAGCTGTCAGGCAAACTCGCTTACTAATGTTAGGTCTCTTATAAACATAGGGATCCCTAGAGATGAGAAGACTGCAAATGATGCCTTCTCCAATCGGCAGGGAGCCCACCGACAAACAAACGTCGCCTTCCAACCGTCATTCTCCCAGGTGGTGCTCTGTCACCTTTAACACAGGAAATCATCACGGAACCCGACATCAACAGCAACCATTCTTAAAAACATCTCATTCAGATGAAAAGCAATGCTTGGCTTTATTTATAAAGAACATATTTTTGTGGTCTAAGTGACAGATCCAGACTTCCAAAAAAAAGCAAGCAGACTAACATGAAAAGCTGTGGCCTTCTGGTATAGAATGTGTTTCTAGACTTCATCTGAGAACCTAACTAATGGCTAACTGGCATCTGACCTATAGGCTTGTTTCACACATCATCTGCCAGAGAATTTTAGTCCCCACGAAATTTTATCAGGATTACCACCACTCAGATGCTATCATTATTGGTAATTGCATAAGTGCTAGTCAAGTTTCCACACAGTCCACACAAGAATCCTGCTGGTGCTATGAAACGGTTTTATTTAAATGTCTAAGTGGTGCACACATGAATCTATCTTGCCCTGGGCTGGATTTAGAAAGAACCACCTCTAAAAAAGACACAGGGCAGTGCTTCCCCACAAAATATTTACATGTTCTCATTTTGACTTTTTATGTATGATTCAATATACAGCAAAAATACTTTAAAGAGCTATTCTTGGGATCGGAAAGTGCCAAATATATATATTTATTTTCAAGAGTTAACACAAATACCTGAATTTGTGTACCGTTAACACAAATACCTGATAGCTATGTTTATAGCAGTTGTTAGTGTTCCCCACCATTGAAACTGAGTTCAGAATTGACTATGACTTGATTTCCCTTAGCCAAAGGCACTGCCACAATACTCTTGAAGTTTCAAGCAAAAAATTAAATCAAAAGGGAAATTTCAGAGCACCAATGAAATACATAAGAAAGAGTAAGGTGTTCAATCCTTATGTCAAACTGAATCCTGGAAAGCGTAAGAGAATAAGCTAAATATAGCAACCAATCTTTCCATTTTCTGTTAACCATAAATCACTCTTGCTAAGGAAGAAACTGTCATTATGCCTTCAATGTATAGATCATAATTCAAACAGTATATTTCCTTCTTAACTACACTCCCCACAAATATTACAAAATACTGCCTTAGTATTATGAACTTATGGTGAAATAACCATAAGTTCACCCCCAACCACCGTGAAGTGCCTGTCACCCCCACAGGACAGAGGAGGACAGTGAGTTTAGTGCATAACTTACCTAAGGTCCTATAACAATAAGCACAGAGCCAACAATTACATCTGAGTTTCTCCCTCCAATAACAGAGCTCTTTCTTTCACACAAGTTCTGCACGTTGAGTTCACCAATAAAATCTGTTCTTAACTCCTTATTCCTCTTTCGGAACTGGAAAACTTTTCAAAGTTATTGTTTTCTATGATCATCTATAACTCCATATTTTTAATATGCTACCTTACTCTTCTACTTGACACAAGTCAAACGTTAGTAAATTCAAACTTCTATAAAATTATATTTTGTTCTAAAGACTATTTTCACTACTACTTACTTATCTTTAAAATATATATACATAAAACATCATGATACTAGTTTATTCCTTTATAAAAAGAGGTTTCTAATCTAGAGTGAGCCTTCAGGATTCTGTCCACTGCCATTTTATTCCCGGAAAACAAACAAAAATTACCACTGTTGTTTCTAGAGAAAATACGAACGGTACTGACTCGGCTTCTAGATTCTCAACAATTTATGACTCTCCACTGATTGTGGCTTTAAGCCTCAAAAGGACAAGCCTAAACTGCAGTCAGTTCCAACTTTGAAAGTGCTATTAGTGGAGGGCCTCAAATTGACAAGAAGCCAGTAACATATGTTTCAAGTCATAAATGTCCAACTCCACTGTTTCAAATTTTCAAGAATTCCATGGCTAAAATCAAAAGAGGAGAGAAAAGGAGATACCATATTTCCTCTATCTTCTTGGCCAATTCCATTTCTCAGAAGAACTTATTAGCAAAAAGATATCTTTGGCACCTCAATGCAGGAGCATATTTTTCTCTTACCTAACATCTGACTCTGCATCTGTGAGAAGTGAGATGTGAACAGAGAGAGTGAATAAATTAACACAGTCAGACTGTACAGTCATTTACACCCATAAGAGCTCTCCGGCTCTTTCTGGAACAGGTCTCTCTCCCACAGAGCCATACATTTTAAAAATAGGGGAAAGGTTGTGGCTAAAACTTCCAACCTTTGCACCTTAGTGAGGGGCAATCTGCCCTCTGATATCTGGGGATATCTGGCCGAGAGTCCATGATTCCAGTTTCTCTTTATCGGTGTCAATACTACAACGTTGAGGACAACAAGAACAAGAAGAATGGCTGTCTCATAAAGACCCCTTGGGGGCTGGCCCAGTGGCGTAGCAGTTAAGTTCGCGTGCTCTGCTTTGGCAGCCCAGGATTTGCAGGTTTGGAATCCCAGGCACAGACCAACACATGGCTTATCAACCCATGCTGTGGTGGCGTCCCATATACAAAACAGAGGAAGATGGGCACAGATGTTAGTCAGGACCAATCTTCCTCACCAAAAAAAAAAAAAAAAAAAGACCCTAGAACAAATACCTGTGTTCTCATTCTCTGTCTGTCCAGGAAAATGTTGCATATAAATAGAGGATTAACAAATAAATGAATGAAAAGTTTGTGTTTCTGAGTCTCAGGAATACAAGATAGTACAGGAGGTCTCACTCATATCTAGGATCTCTATGAATTCAGATGAACAGCAGAACACAGATCTGGCCTGTCCATCCCCTGTAACTGCACCCAGGTGTCAAGGCTCTTCTCTCTGTGATTAGCTCCTAACAGCAAGCTTCATGCAGGGACCCAAAACTAATCACCAGAAGGACATCTAGTGAGAATGAGAAAGCAAGCAAAAGGAGAAACAGACCTTTCAAGGACCCAGGAAGGTAAGCTGACTGCAAATATTTGCCTTTTAAAGGAGTTCCAGGTATTGAGTCCTCAAGACTCACACAGCAGGAATGACGTTTGACCAAATCAATAAAGAAATACAAAAAAGGCACTTCTATTACTTACTAAGAAAAAGAAATTAAATATATGGGAAAATTCCAGGCATTCTACTATTGCTTCCATTTAATACTTACAAAATCATACAAAGTAACCATTATTGGTAGCCTAGTCGTCATTCAATATATAAATTATGAATTTATATATTCATCAAATGATGAAATCTATCAGCCTCATTTAACATAAGCGTGCCCTAAGTCACGTTTACAAAGGATGTCTTGGGAAATCAGATCCAATTCAGGCTGACCCTGAGTCCCTCGGCTGTCTTGTGGTATACTGCGCTGAAAGAAACAAACACAAATTAATAGCTCTCAACTCTACCCACACAGAATGTGCTATATTTGATCAGTTTCCCTTTTTAATCCTGACATTTTCTAGGTCGTTTCTGTATTCCAAAACCAAATTAACAGAATTTGGTTTTTCCCACAGTTCCATATCATGGAGTCTTTGCCACCCCACAATTAATTAACTAAGCGTTCACAACTCTTATCACAACCTTCACAGAGAGAGGAAATGGGAGTTCCTCTAGCGTTCTGGATCCTTTTATTTAGACCTTGGGGTTTTGACAGGCTGTTGAATTTTTTCATCCTTCAATACAAATGTGAGGCCAAGCATTTAATTAATTATTTGTTTGACTGTAATGCATCAGCTTTTATCTCTATGCTAGTAATGGATGAAGACTACAAAGAATGTTCTTAAAAGATCTCAACTGGTACAAAATGAGCTGCTTGAAAATAGTGCCCCATCAAGTTCTCTGATGGTGCTGCTAAGAGGATCCCTACTCCAGGGCTGTTCACTGCAAGGGTTCTCCATCTGCACCTCAAATCCTCTGTAATGAAAAGCTTTAGGAGTCCTGCTCAGCCACTGTCTTCCCTCCTGCCTGTGAGGTGACTCAGTAGATAAAAACAAGCGGAGGTTGGAGGTGCCTTCAGATATTCTGATTATGGGGGTTGAATTTCCCACACAGTGTACTAAAAAAAAATCACTGAATGGCTACAGGTTGTGATGTCATTCTTTTTCTCTAATAGGCAACTAAGCCAATAAACAGCTCTTTCAATTTTTAAATCCACCTATTTCCAGTTCAATGGGAATTAACTTCAAACTCTACAGACAAAAATAAATTTGAATAAAAACTGACAGGCTGAAATGAAGTTCATCTTAAAATATTTTTATAGGTTTTTTTATGGCCTAGGTTTTTTTTTTCTTTTAATTTTTTATTTATTTCCCCCAAAGCCCCAGTAGACAGTTGTGTGTCATAGCTGCACATCCTTCTAGTTGCTGTATGTGGGACTCGGCCTCAGCACAGCCAGAGAAGCAGTGCGTCAGTGCGCGCCTGGGATCCGAACCCGGGCCACCAGCAGCGGAGCGCACGCACTTAACCGCTCAGCCACGGGGCCGGCCCTGGCCTAGGTTTTTAAAAGAGGTTTAATCACAGTAAAACCTGCTTCACTTCCTATGTCGATAAATTTTTTAATTACTGTACTTTTCACAATGAAATTAGTTTTAAATTCTTTAACTTCTCTATTTGAAATGAAAGCAAAATAAATCTGTCTACCTGGAAGCTTTCTGTGTAGTTAAAGAACCCACACTAATTCCTTACTTTAAAACTCTTCTGCTCAGAGGGGTCCTCAAACAGGCAGAGAAAGGGAGTCTGCTCCCCCAAACTAGACTTTGCCAGAGTCAGGCTGAGAAGAAGAGAAAGGTAGCAAAACAAGGGTACAAAAGCAAAACAGACCAATAAGAAGAGAGGGGGATGCTGGTCCTAATACATTTACCAGGAAGGAGTCACACAGGGTTAGGACAGAATCAGAGCTCCCCAGACTCCCACTGGTGTTTCTGATCTAGAGTAGGAAAAATGAAGGGACAGAGGAAGTAGACTAAACTGTTCCCCAAGAGCAGGGAGCTAATGCTTTCTGATGGAAGGGATGGGCTATCACAGAGGCCATCCAGTTGGAGAGGGTAGCGTCCCCAGCAACCCTGGAGAGGCTGCGGAGTAAGCCTGGGGTTTTCAACATGCAGACTCATCAGGAGAAGACATAGCTAAGTGATCAACTGAAATGTTGAGTGATTTATCTCTGGATGGTTGGCTCTCTCCCTGTTTCAGATTTTCTACAAAAGTATTATTTTTATAATCAGAAGAAAACAAATTAACAAAATATTTTTTCTTAAAGATGTATTTGTCACTTCTTTAAAATACTTTCAGCTAAGTGACAAACTAACAAAAACTTCTACACACTCCACATTAAGTCCCTTCAGTGAATCCTGCAGCTCTACCATCAAAATACGTCCCGAGTGTGAGCACTTCACACCTCCACCACTACCCGCCACACCTTCACCTCTACCACTGCCACCTCACCCAGCCCATTATCCTCGCCTGCCTAGTTACTCCAGTATCCTCCTAACCGGTCTCCTTGCCTTGGCTCTTGCACTCTCTGTAGTGTGTACCACACAACAGCCAAGTCAATCCTTTTGGAATATAAATCAAATCATGTCATTCTTCATTCAAAATTCTCTAACGACTCTGCATCTCACTAAGTAAATTCCAAAGTCCTTATATCTTGCCTCAAAGAATGCTCCACAAATGCTCCCTCGTCTTCTACTTCTCTCCCACTTACCCACTCTGGCCAGCCTCAACGACTTCTCTACCATTCCTCTGAAACAGCAGGACACTCCCACCCACGGCCTTCACACTTGCTATTCCAGCCTGGAATGTTCTTCTCCTCTGGCTCATTCCCCCGCTTCGTTCATGTCTTTGCTCAAATTTACCTTCTCACGGGGGGCCTCCCTGTCAACCCCCTCCAGTTTCTAGCCCTCTCTTACTTTGCTTTTTACCTGTCTCCTCCCACTAGAGGCTCCAAACCCCATGAGGGCAGGGATTATTCTCTGATATATTCACTGCTACATCCCTCTTGTCTAGAATAGCGTTTGGCACAGAGCAGGTGTTCAACGAATAGTCGTTGAATGTATGGACTCGCTTTGAGTCTTCCGGTTCTTGAACAGTGAGTGTCAGGCACTTAACAGGCATTCATCAGGGTATGTTTGCTGAATCAGGACACCCATCTGCTAAATTCCTGAAATGCTGTTTTTAATTGTGTTGTCCATTTCTAGTTAATTTCTAGGCAAAATGGCACTATTATAGACATGTTTATCGAAATTCTTAGAATCATTTTTCATAGGAGACAGCCCAACCTAGTGAAAAGAGCGTGGGCATCGATGTCAGGCAGATAAGAGCTGAAATTCTAGCTATACCACCCATTAATTGTGTGTGCTTGGGCAGCGTGACCTCACAAATCTCAGGTTCTTCATCTTTAAATGAGCCAACATCTACCTCAGAAGGTTACTGTGAGGACTAGAGATGATGCATATAAAACATATGGCATGTAGCAGATCCTCAATAAACTATAGCTATTACTATTGTTGTTGTTGTTTTTCTTATTAATTTCTCAGAACGTTCTTAAGAAATTAACCAATGTGAACTATTCTTTAATAGAACAGGAGGTGGGACAAAAGTCTAGATTTAAAGAAGTCTTGGTCCACCAAAGGAGAAAGGCATATCCGGGTCTCCAGATCCTAGGCCTTAAGAACTGTCGCAGCTCACGCTCCTTGAGTCCACCTCTAAGGACGGCCCCCAGATGCATGGAACCTGCAGGGCAGTTTGAATACCGGGGCTGAATAAGGCCCAGCCCCAGTGCACCCTGGGAGCAGCTGGGATTAAAAGTGCTTGTACACTAATATGTTACCCCCATCTCACGCAGAACGCACCAGCTCCACCAACTGTCTGAAAGAGGAGCACGCCATTCTGTGTAAAATCAAAAAGGCAAAAAGTGTCTATTATCCAGAAAAGCACTTTAAACAACGACCCATCCATCCCACGTCCTGACCTCAAGTCCCTTATAGTATCTCCCTTCTGATGAGGCTTTGCTCATCACAAGCTCATATACTCCTCATCCAAGCTCAGAAAAAACCACAGAGCAACCAAAGGACATGGAAAACATCAGTATGAGATCCAAGAAGCATAATATAACCTACTTAGCTTATACTTAGCATTAAACAATTCGGGATGAGCCTCGTCTCTCTTAAAAGAGAATAACAATAAAAGACAAAAGGACATTATTAAGATATTTTGAGAGACACTAATAAGCACCATTAATGGCTTTTGCCAATTGGTATCAGTCACTGATCTTCTATAAAAATGTTAAAACCTAACAGATTACGTCAAATTTTAGCTCTGTCACTTACCAGCTCTGTTAATTGGAGTAAGTTACTTAAACTCTCTAAAAATGAATTTGTATCAATTATAAATTATAGATAAAATACATCTTCTTACAATTGTCATAAATTAAGTAAAATAATGCACACAGAGTAGCATTTAATATAGTACAACACACACAGGAGGCACTCAATAAATGGGTCATCATTATTTTTAAACCAGTGGAGCAATTCCTCTCGTTACTATCTCAAGGCTAAAATTTACTCCAATATGAGTGAGGAAAAAAGAATGAACATTTTGTTAAAATCCAATGATGATTTGGGCAAAGTTCATTAAAACTTATGAAATATCATCTCCTCCTTTAGAGCTTTATAGGCCTTAAGGATTGCTAGTGCTAATATAATCATAATTAATAAACCAAATTAAGGGATAGGTTGAACTCTCTCCTTGCCACTCTGTCAGAAAAATCAGAGCAGCATCTATCACTTCTGCACACTTGTCATTTCCAGTAACGTGCTTACATGAACTTGCTAAAAATCTGAGCTTGGGAGATAATTATCTTACCCTAGGACTCTCTCAGGAGGAAAATAAGAAGAAAGAGTTCAGACAAAAGTTACATGGGACAATGATGCCTTTGGTTAGCCAGGAAGACAATGAAAATAAAGTTTCTGGGTATCAAGGAACTGCAGTTATAAAACCATAATTACTAAAGCCTAATTCTTATCTGATCCTTTAAGTATTTTGTCTTCTTCATTTAACTTCCAGGAAGCATGATAAAACAACAAAAAAATCATACTCCACTTTCCAAGCTATATTCTCCCCCTTTGATGGAGAAAAAGAGAAAAACTAACTACAGTATAATTTTTATATTAACATTATCCAATACAGCAGAAGATATACCTCCCACTGAAATATCTTCTGTTTATTCAAAACTTTTGCAAAGTATTCCTGATTCCATCTTTCTTTTGTCCACATATTCCCTCATTCTTCATCGCCATGTATCTGCTCCTTACATGTAAAAGCATCTAATAAGAATCACAGCTATTTGATGTGTCCATTTCCTAAGTCAGATAGCAAGACACAGACCAATTAAGCAAAGATTACATGGAAATATAAAAAAGCACACTGTGCTTAATAGTGAAAACTCTCATATAAAGGTCACAGAGACCAATCTAGAAAAGGCCACATTTCAGAGTCCAGTCAGGCAAACACACTTGAAGATGTTAAAAGTGACAATTTGATAATACAATCAGAGGCCAGCAATGCTAAGAAATTCTTCATCAACATTCAGACTGGTTTTGCATTTGCCTGACAGGATGCTTTAACTCTGAGCAGAGAAAATAAACTAGAGGACACTTCAGGAGGCCAGCTCCAGGGACAGGAGGGCTCAGGTCCTCACCAGACCCAAACAACCCCCCAAACTCCTGCAGTGAGCATTCATTTCCTTCAGTTGAGGACTGAGTCTTAAAGGACCACACCAAGGCGTCCACTCCTGGTGACACGTTGACAGGTTAGTCCATCCGAGTCCTGGCAGCTGCCTAGGAGAGCGGGGATCTGAAGGAAGAGCGTTCGACGTGGTAGAACAAAGAAACGGCTGGAAATGTAAATGGGAGTGAAGACGTGAATCTTCCTTTCACGGTTTGCTACCTTAGAATCACACTAATCTAAAAGGAAGCAAAGGAGATCACAAAGTTAAGTCTGCAGGCCCCAACTGGACACGCTTAAACCAGAGGTACTGGCTCACACAACAGAACTGTGGGATTGGCTTCAAATTGCTCTGCTTATCTTCTTTTCCAAAGCACTTGTAATAAATTGCTACTAACAGGATTTTTGTTGTTTGGCTATTATTCTGCTTTGTTTCAGTATGTAAGGTAATTATTCTAATCATTTTCTTCATAATCCCCCTTCATTCATAACCATTCACTCATTTAATCTGTCATTCAAAAACATTTATATGCTATATGCTGGATCCCAAGGATACGAGACTCTGATCTTGTCTTTGATTTGGACTACTTTTGATTTTTACCACTCAACAACATGTGATGCACCATAATCATTAAAGTAGCTAAATACATACAAACAGGTGCCTCACAGCTAAACATCCACCCAGGCCCAGGTCAGGAGGTACCTGTACTCCTGGAACACACACTCTCACCTCATACTACAGATGCAATATTTTAATACGGAAATCAGAGAAACCTGGCACTGCAGTTATTTGTTTTAAAATAATATTTGAGGGCTTTTACTTCTGAAAAAGAACTCTTCTCGCATCAGTGAAGTCATTAATGTGATATGACTACGTATGTAGTGTCTAATTTCGTTATAAGACTAGTTTTGGGGATCTAAGCAATACCGGCATCTGTAGGCTAACCGGTCTACCAACAGGCCCCCATGTCGTGTGGACCAGGGAGGGACATGAGTTGACACACCATGTTTAGTAATGGTGATAAGAGGTCCTAGAGGTCCCAGCTTTCTTCCTTAGGGACCCAGGTGAAGCATCATCCCTTACACAAAACCAAGCCCCAGTGCCAGGCAGTTGGGGAGCTCAGGAGCCCAAATTCTTAGAACGTCGGCCACTCTGCCCTGCCTTTACCCAGTGCCCAGCCAGACCATGGGTTCTTCTTTTGTTTTTTTTGTATTTTATTTTATTCTTTTTGTTTTTTTTGGTGAGGAAGGTTAGCCCTGAGCTAACAATCTGTTGCCAATCCTCTTTTTGCTGAGGAAGACTGGCCCTGGGCTAACATCCATGCCCATCTTCCTCTACATTATATGTAGGATGCCTGCCACAGCAAGGCTTGACAAGCGGTGTGTAGGTCCACACCCGGGATCCAAACCTGTGATCCCGGGGCCACCAAAGTGGAGTGTGCTAACTTAACCACTATGCCACCAGGCTGGCCCCCATGGGCTCTTCTTAAGCAGGGAATGAGCAGTTTTTAGCTTTCTATCCCAGTGCCTAGCACATAGTTTACATATTTGTTCAATAAATGTATGCTGAATAAATTAACTTAGTCGTTGTTTTATTTTAAAGTATACCTCATCACCCTCAAATTTTATCAGATAAAAATTATTAAATTTTTATCAACACTTTTTACTTGAATGCTAGTTCCATTCACTTATTCATTTAGGAAAGGAATAAATAAGGGATAAAAAATTCACCGTAGGCATCAATCTCCTAAAAAAAGAAGAGTGTCTAAAATAACCATACGTGTGTGTTGTCTTTTATTCAAGTGAGCAATAATTTAGCTCCACAACCAGTCAGCATTCCAGAAGTTCTGGGAATCCTGTTATACATTGAAAGTAGAAAGAACTGAGTAATCTGTTTTCACCAAAGACCTCCGTTCTCAATACCCAGAGGCAGACAGTGGATTACCATCCACACACCTCCCACTTCTTCTTGCCTGCAGTGGGACCTTGTGGTAAATGTGACTTCCATTATAAGAGAAGGAGGGGAAACAGAAAGTTATGTGAAATTCAAGTGAATTAATGTGACTTCTCTCCAATATCTCCTTAGAAAAACTGAGTTGAAGAGATGTAAGAGACAGTTAAAGGAATTGAGACCTACCTTTTCTTTTAATAGCTGTGTTTTTTTATATATATACCCAACCTTCCCTTACTTGTAGGGGTAATCAAGGCTCCAATTTTGGGTTATTCCTTCTTTAAAGAGAGGGTACTTGGCTTTCGCCCAGATTTATGGTTGTTTTGCCTTTTTTTTTTTTTTTTTTTTTACAATGATTCTAATAAAATCAAGATAATTTTTGGTCAAATATGTAATATATATTTCACAATACTAAATTAAAGATTTTTAGAGTTTCTTTTCTTCTCTACATTTACCATATAAAACACTGAGAGTAATATTCAAAGCAGTGACTCCCAGTGCTCACTCTTCAAGGACCTTCAACATCCCAACCTTCCAGACTCACACAGAACCCTTCCTGGGCAGGAATGTATGCCAAGAACAGGACTGAACAATCACAGAGGACTGTCTGGCTAGAGATCAAGAATGTATGAAAATTAGCCTGTACTCAAACCATTTCAAACATTTGCCTATTGCGAATAAAGTAATACTTGAGATAGCTTTCAATAAGACAAGGAGATCAGGCAGAGTCAGAACCTTCTTTCTGGTCAAATTCAGCAATACAAGAAAATAGGTTTGGAAGAATTGAGGGCTAGACTGCATTATATTGCCCAGTTGGTGGTTCCTTTAACTAACACAGCACTATGTGTTAATGCTGGGGTCATAATGATGAACACAAAAGACATGGATATAAATTCTCACCCTCAAAGGTCTCACAGTCTAGAGAGAACACAGACAAGCAAATAGTTCTAAAACAGAGCTGAGAAATGCCAAGAGATGGGGAAGTCCTGGATGCTACAAGACGTAGAGAGGGGCACTCAAGCTAGACTGGGGATATCAGGAATTCCTTTCAAGAGAAAGTGAAAACTGAGACCCAAAGAAGACAGCAAGTGAAGAAAGACTGGGTTTGGACAGGGGGTCAGGGGTGGTAAGACAGAGGAGGCTAAAGGGGCAATGACGCATTAGATCACAAAGGGAGCTCATAAACGCATATCAGGAGTAACCAAAGGCAATTCAGAGGTCTTGAGCCTTGGAGTAGTAAGGTCCAAGTGGCGTGTTAGACACATCCTGGCTAGAGAACGGAGAATGGATTAGGGAGTAAACCTGGGGTTGAAAGTAAAGAAAGGAAGACCAGTGAGGAATGCGTTTTGATGACCCTGGGGAGAGAAGAGAGCCTGGATAATTATCATGTCGTGGAATGGAGAAGAATTTTTGGGAGGCAGGGAGAATGAGGATCTTTAGCTCTCCCCATTATCTCCATCATTTACAACTCCCACCATAAGCCATGTCCCTCCCCACCCCCCTAAAATAATCATCTAAGGTAAAAATGGCTGACTATGCAAATGCAGGTGCAAGACAAATTCTCTGGTTCTCCACTGCCAAACAGCCGACCTGGCTATGCCTCACCTACGTAAAAATGCTGGAGCCATCAGTGAGGGGACAGCACGTATTCCACAGAGAGGGGACCCACAGAATATGGTGGGTCGAGGGAAAGGGCATCGAGCAGGGCGCCTGGGCATCAGTGGATGGTGCGTGCAATTCTCTCGGCTGGGGAAGGCGGCTGCAGTAGTTAACAGTGCTCTCTCCCAAGGATTTCTGCTTCTCCTCTTTCTAGGCACACAGTAGGATCACGTTCTTGTCAGTCTGGGACCCTTGGTTATTACCATGAGCAAAGACCCCTTGTCAAACCACAATGCACACATAGCTCAAGCAAGAAGTCAATCTTTGTTCTTTGAGGCTGCAGAGATTTGGGGTTGTTCTAGCAGCACACCTTGTCCATCCTAACCAACTGACTGGGCAAGGCCATGTGTCCGGTGCAATGAGAGGAGAGAAAGCCAGATATGCCTGTGCTGAGTTTCAAGGATCTAAAAGAAAGGAAAGGGTAGGAGGACCAGATTAAATTGAAGGCGCCAGCCTAGAAAATGGAAAGACTTTTCTCTCATTTAAATATTTATGGAGCATCTCCTCTGTAACTATGTCAGGAAACTGCTCACACCATTCCCTGGTCTCCATCTGTTACAGAGACACAACACAACAGACTGGGTAAGGGTATAAACCCTACAGTCAGACTGCTTGGGTTTAACTGGCTCCTCAATTACTCAGCTGTGTAACTTCGGTTAAGTTACTTAACCTCTCTGAGTCTTATTTTAGTAAATAGAGATATTAATCATATCTGCCTATCTACCAGCTTATAAGGATTAAATGAGATAATTCATAAAATTTATACAGTCTGGTATATCTAAGTACATATTAAGTACCCAAGCATTAGCCATTATTTATCATTTATATTTTGGATTCCTAAATCCAGTATGTTCAGAACATAATAGTAATAATGGCTTATCCAAACTAGGAAATCAAGATAATTTTAATGTATGTCCTAAGAGAAATCTGAGGATAAAAACGATATAGTGAAGCTAAAGTTTTTAATTTTTTAAACCTGAAATTCACTTCAATAAAAAAAGTAATAATGACTTTGGTTTGGTTAATACAGAGGCAAAGCATAATTAAAAGGTTACAAAAGTGGAAGAAAATGAGCATTTTCCTCAGTATGTCTTGTGTATTAAATTACAACTCTTAACAGCAACAGAGCTGACATCAACCCTATGCAATGATTGTTTCAGTGTGAAGCTCTTCTTCCTTCCTGCCCCAATCTAACTGAAACAGAATGCCAGAACAGATGTTAATACAGCACAGCCCTCACCATTGATGATGGTGCGAGGGAGAGGATCCTTTTCCCTTTACGGGATAAAGCAACAAGAAAAGCTAAGTGGATATACATGTTTCTATCTGATGCCAATCACAAATGGCATAAATGTTTTTGCACTTTTTATAAGAGTAATTTGAAAACATAACCAAAATAAGATGTCATATTATGTAACTGGTAAAAATATAGGTTATAATAAGATTACTCTTGAAATACATTTTCTTCCTCCATTTATACATAAGCATTATAATCCACCTGCAAATAATTATTTCTTTTATTTCCAAAATAGTTTTCTCTTCTTTAAAAGACAAGTACACAAACCTAGACTTATTTGCATCAGATATTATTCATGTCTATATCTGTTTTATTTTTATCAAGGAATGTCAAAATATTAATGAAAGTTACAAAGAAACTATATTTTCAAACAAACCTCTTATGAAAATTGCTAAGTCGGAGAAATATATTCATTAGCACTTCAAATGTATCATTAGCACTTTCTTGTTATTTCTTTGGTGCTCGAGGGTCGTTTTTTTAAAAACAGACGGAATATTTCTCAGGCCATATGTTTGTGATAAGAAGGTGGGATTTCTGTGGTCCTAGAATCCATTAGTGCAGACAGGGCACAGCTGCACCCATAATATTCTGATATTCCAAATTACAGGTATATAATGTTTATTTCCTGTGCCACCTTTAAATCAACGTGCACTGAGGAGCAAGTGTCTCAAACACACAACTCTGACTACGAAAGGAGCAGTGGAGCCTCCTCTCACAGGGCTCTTGGAGCACCCGTGACAGTGCTTGACCACCAATGTATGATTACTAACACTAAGTAGGGAGACTTGCACAAGAGGGAAAGCCAACATAGGCTGGACAGGACACTTTAGTTTTATTCTATATGTACTTTGGCTGCCTGGTGCCCAGGGAACACAGCTCTCATTTACATGTAGCCTTCTGCTAACACTTTCTGTAATTCTTAAGGGGCTTCCCAGCCTATAATTAGACTTTCTAGCTGCCACAGTGTCCAAGGCCGGGTGGAAGCGAGGGCTTTCTGCTTTACGGCATTCCCTAAAAAGTCCTCTTCAAGATGATACTGCTGGAATACCATTGTTTGGAATTCAGCTTGGAGGGCAAATATGAATCCTTCAACCATTTGCTGTGAACAAGTCTGTTCTACAAGAGAGGTTTGCTTTAAAGATTTTATTTATTTTATTTTTTCCCCCCAAAGCCCCAGCGGATAGTTGTGTGTCGTAGCTGCACATCCTTCTAGTTGCTGTATGTGGGACTCGGCCCCAGGATGAACGGAGAAGTGGTGCCTCGATGCGCACCCGGGATCCGAACCCGGGCCACCAGCATCGCAGCGCGCGCACTTAACCACCAAGCCACAGGGCCGGCCCAGAGGTTTGCTTTAAAATGAACTCTGAGCCAGCCACATGAGTAGGGAATTGAGACTAAGCATAAAAAATGGGGAAGTACAAAACAATACCAGAAACTTCCTAATTCAAAGTTGCAGAGAACATCAGTACTGAACCAGTTACAACAGCTCTCTCAGCCTTTTACGTAATCCTCCTTTCCAGGGACCATCACCAGGATTCACTGAAGTGGCACAGCAAGAAGGAAGTAACAGAGAGCAGGCAAAAATCTCACCCTGTTTCAAAATCGTCAGGGTCAACAGTGCCAGAAAAGATAGCGTGCAAGCCAAAGATAGTAGTAAGTCAAGAAGGAAAAGAGGAAGCAAGCTTTAAATTGGAGTATGTCTTTAAAACTAAAAAAGGTCTGATTTTTAAGAAAACGAAAACATTTTCAAAGCCCAGAGCACCGTCCACCACCCCTCTGACTGTGGTCCAAGTCAGCATGGGAAACAAATGAACAGGAGCAGATTTTCTCAACAGAGAAGGACCTGCTGCAATTGCAGAGGGAGGCCCATGCATGGGGTCATCCTTGACCTCGCAAAATCATCTTTTCCCTGACTAAAAAACGACTATTAATATGAACTGAAACTCAGGTGACCATAAAAAGTCAGATACCCCAAAAACCGAAAACCGAAAACCGATATGGGGTGGTAAGATGCTTTTCACTAACAAACGTTCTGGGTGCGGCCAATGCCTCTGGTGTGCAGAGCACACTCAGAGCCCCAGGTCCAGGGGCAGCTATTCACACAATCTACGGCTGAGCTTCCCTGGGACAACTGACAGCTGCATGCAACTGGGAACTTCCCTGGCTACCAGGTTCCTCAATTTGAAAGAACAAGATAACAACTAAAACCAAGGGCTCATCTATTTTTGTGGGTTTTTGAAAGTTAAGAGGATACTTTAAGGAAATATTTAAGGAATGGATGTAAGGACCAGCTCTCCCACCCAACTGAGGACTGCTCCTAATGATTTCTGTTACATGAAGGAAGCATCTGGGACTCCTGTTCCTCTTACTCATTCTATTGATCAGAGAGAGAATTTCTCAAGCCAAAGATCACAAGGTCAAGGAGAGAGCAGTATGTCCATGCTGGTTCCAGACATTATCAGTTGTTTCCCAAGTGAATTTTTCAATAAACTAACGTTATTCCTTCCAGTACCAAAAAAAGGCTTTACAATCATCTTTGAAGGAAATAATTGTCAGTGTTCCTTATACTCCCACAACTTCTTAAACCCAAAACGCTCAACAGTGTGAACTTCCAGCACCCCTCTTTCACAGCACGGGGCTGGACCACTGTCCTGGTTTTCAGTTGGTATGAATTCAGGGAATGTAAACTCATTTGAAGATTAGCCTAAGCAAAACAATTAATGAGACAGATTTTATTTTTTTTTTAAAGTCAACGGTCAAATTTATATATTTACACTATTATACATGTCTATTAGCAGAGATAACCAAGAGTTGATCACTACATAAAATCTGCTGATCAGAATAGTTAAAACCAGAGTTATGCGAAGTTCCTAATTGTCAATTAATTATATTCCAAAATCTTACCTGTAAAATGGTTGTCAAGAGCCAAAAATCCTGTTTTTCATAGAAACAGCGTCATAAATTATAGCTAGGCTTCAAGGACTGCCTATGAAAGTCTTTACCAGGATGCATGAGAACAGTGTTTCAGGAGAATCCCAGGATCCAAGTGGCTCCTCACACCTGGCAGGGATTAGCTGTCGGGGAGGGGTCTGGGGATTGCTCTCAAGACAAGCAATATCAGTTTGTCTATCTGGCTCACGGCTCTATCATCAAGCATTTCAAGCAGCCCTTGGTACATATTAGGGACTCAATATTTGTGAGTGAGTGAGTGAGTGAATGAATGAATGAATGAAGGGATGCACTGACTGCAACCTGAGAGTCTGGTAGGGTGACGGTTTGGCATGATCCCACAAGAAGAAATACTCAAAAGCACTACCAAGGAAAGAAAAGAGAAGGGATAGGTAGGGGTTGCTCTCAACCCAAATGTCCTAATAATGGAAACTCTTTATATGCACTGAAAAATTAAACCATGATTTTTAAGCTAAAAAGGTTCCCTCTCACATTACTGGAGCCCCAGTATGCCTCCAGCCCAGTATGACATTGGAGTTTGACACTGTCAAACTCCAATGTCAAGTTTTTTGGATACTCCCCCAGAAATGTTCCAGGCATAGTCAAGCACAAATATGTATATGAAAACTCTATACACACACAGTTCTACACTAGGCTTCATCCATCAGCCGTATGGGGCATAGTCATCATCCTCATCCCCTTCAAACACGTTCTCCTCTAGGATTCCTGACTCCAGGCTCCTGGTTCCTCTACCTCAGTGACTGGTTTTGGTGTGCAGACACTGGAGAGCCTCAGGGCCCAATCCTTAGACCTCTGCTTTTCTCTACCTACACTCAGTCCTTGAAGAGCTCGACCAGTTTCCTGGCTCTGGATACTGTCACCACCATCCTTAGCTGGATCAGCAGCCTGAGCTCCTAACTCATCTCCCTGGCCCTCCACCCCTCTCCTTTACAGTCTTCTACAGTTCCTCTCTTAAAATAGAAGGTCAGGGTAGGAATTCCTCTGCTCAGAAGCCCCCAATCACTTCTCATCGCACTCAGGGAAGCCAAGGCCTTGCCACAGGTGGCCCCACTTCTTGTCTGGCCTCACCTATTACTCTCCCTCTCTCCACTGCAGCCACACTGGGCTCCTGGCAGCTCCTAAAGCCACCAGGCCCATCCCCACCGCACACTCTACACAGGAAGGCTCTTCCCTCAAACACCCATGGGCCTCCCTTGCGCCCCTTCAGGGCTTTGCTCCCATGCATCTCTTTTCCCCAAAGACGCCCCCAACTGCGTTCTCTGAAATCCCAACCGTTCTTCCTATTTCTCTTCTTTGCTTTATTTTGCTCCATAACCCTTTATCAGACCTCCCACATTCTATATTAATGTATTGTTCATTTTCTGTTTCTCACCTCTAGAGTATAACCTCCAGGGCGGTAAGGATTTTTATCTGCTAGTTCCCTGTTCTGTTTTCAGTTCCCAGAGTAATGCCTGGCACTCAATGATAGGCACGCAGTAAATCTTTGTTGAATAAACTAATGAATGAGCATATTTTGAATACTATTTCTTAACAGTTTCCTTATTAGACTGACACAGCGATCTCCTGATATCTCATACTGACTGGCTGCCCACTGGAGGGATATAAACATTTATGCGATTGGTCCCCTCCTGATGGACATTTAGGGCTACCCCATTCTTCCGCTACTTAGAAATGATACTGCAACAAACATCCTTCTACATGGACACATATCTGCAGTTAAAAAGGAGTATTAAAACAAAAAGATTTGAGCTTTTTTTCTGGTACAAATATCTCAAAAGTTAAGAATAAGCAGAAGCTCACTAAAAAACGAACTCATCTGTTAGGGAAATTAACAGGCAATCTATTTGCTCGGCAAAGACTCCGGCTCAGGTGTGTGTCAAGTGACATCCCACAGTGAATTATTAGAATAAAATTATAGAGTGGATAAGACAGAAAAACTGCAGGGAAAACAACTCATGCTAGCTTTGAAGAGAGGAAACAAGACTGAAACAACAATAACAAATCCCCAACAGCTGTTCTTCAGCAAAAGGACACATCACATTCCCAGCAAAGACTGTCCCCGTGGCACCGTGCTGCACGTGGCTGGTTCACAAGCATAGACCAGAAATGCACGTGGATGTCTGGGGGGTGGGGTGGGTGGAGATTCTGAAACAGCCTAGAACTTCCAATAAAGTAAGAAATCAATTATGATGAAACTCTCCTCTTCAGTCCTGTTCTTCTACCCGGCCCTACATCTCAGTTACGCCTGACAGGTCCAGACAGTTTCTCACTTTTCCCCTTTACAAAAATTCTCAGGGAAATTATCACCTGTAACCAAGAATCGCTATACCTCAAAAAATCAAGTGCTAAGTATGTCTTAAGAGCAGAGGTTGGTTCCTCTGAAACTCTGGAGTGCCTTTTTCAAAAGAAGGTGCTGGAGATACCAGCTCCGTGTCCCCCACCCTCAGGGTCCCTAAGAGCAATTCTGGGACGCTATATGCCAGAGGACGCCTTTGCCAGTGTCTCCTCTCTGAGTTACTGTAGGACCTCTGCCAGCGGTGATGGTGGGACCACCTTAATTTCAACTGCGAGGTCCGTCCAAGACAGGACAGTCTCGATTTTTCCTTAGAAAGGATTTATCTTCCTTTGCCTGAATTTGAGGTAGATTCAGCTAAGGAATCAGGGACAAGTCTTCCTCCAGTAGTTAGTTACTCCACAGCTTCACACGGTTCAGTTTTCAAGGCAATACCAGAATGACGAATAGCATTATCTGTCTAGTGCTGAACAAGCGCTGGTGGGCACAACCAACACCCACCACATCCACAGGGACCAAAGCGGCTCACGCTGCTCAGTCCTGGGACTGTTTCGTCTTTGGAGGCGAGTCTGGGGTCTTGCCCACGCACACTGCTGCATTTCCACTGCACTGCCGGGCCTCATGACAGACTGACTCAGACGAACACACAGAAATCAACGTTGTCTCAAAGGTGTCAAATGAGAGATGCCCCAAAAAAGAAATATGCTTCGATCAAGGAGAAAGTAATCAAGGCCAAATAAACTAGGTCAGTAGATTTCCTCCTGAGTCGTGTAAGTTGGACATGTTTCCGAGTCACAGAGCATTAAGCTAGAAGAGACAATCAAGCTGCCTGCCTCATAACAGAGGAAGGCAGCCAGGTCACGGTGGTCAGGCGCCTCCCTATGAGTTAAAACGTTCTGATTAGAAAATGCCAAAGTATAATAATATATTTTCCATGTGAATATTATTTTGTTATGAACGTTACTGTCAATCCAATAAGAATGAAAGATAAACAATAAACTGTTCTTCCACTTAAAATATCTTCCAAGAATTTAATGCTTCTAAGAATCAAAATGCTATTTAAAGAAAAAATATCTAAAAACAGGTAATGCGAAATCTGATTAATAACAAAACAGGCAATAACACTTGAGCTTTTCCCCAAGAGTGTTAGTATGTTATATAGACTAATACTCTTTGTGACATACATTACGGGGAAACAAAATTAGAAAATGCTGCACTAATTAACTTTGGTTTTATTTCTCTTCCAGGAAAAATCTCTCACGCAGCCCTCCCCCACCCCACGGTAAAAGAGTATAAAGCTGGAACTTCCACTCAGGACCTACAGAGGGCGGATAACATCTACCTACCCAAGGGGTCAAAGGCTTAGAGAAAACACGAGATCAGACTAGAGTAGCTCCATTGGGCAGAAATTTTCTGGTTTTTCACTGCTAAGTAGAAAAGTGTCTGGCATATAACAGGTGCTCAAGAAACATTCGGTAAGTGAATGAATGTAAATGATTCAGCCGGCACTCAAAATGTTATTGTGATGAACTTAGTCATAAAATATTGAAATATTGACAAGTAATCTCAACACTAGCCATAAAAAACCCTAATCATAATGTATAATATTAACGGTGAAAAATTTAACTTGCAGCAAGAATGCAATTAAACATTATCAAACAATGCACCTCAGGAGGTTGTTTACACAAGTAAAGCAGTTCTCTCTGTAGAACAGAAACATTTACTCCTTTCAAAGCCAAACAGATGTTTATAGCTACAGTATAATAAAAACATAACCAATGCTTATCTATAGGTATAAATGGTAATCCAGAGGAAAGAGCTGTTTGTCACGCAAGGTACTCCACAGCCGATCTTTTAGCAACTGCATCCGCTTCATCTTTCATACTTGACTTAGCTTCAAAAACACACCAGCGCGGCCATCAGCCTTTTCACCATGCAATTTCATTAGAGTTCAAAGCCCTCGGGGCACACAGCTATTCCCTTACTTTTGGACCAATGTCTAATTTCAGTGAGCTGAAAAAATGAATAACTAAAAATTGCTCTTAAAAGTGACCCTAACTGGGGCCAAATCTTAAACAATGATACATAACAAAGCAAAGTGACAGATACAAAATAACATTTTACTACAATGTACCATAAATCACATTATACTGACTCTATTTTAACATTGAAAGAGAAGTAATATTAAGGATCTAGTATCAAAAACATCATTGGTGGGGCCGGCCCAGTGGCGCAAGCGGTTGGGTGCGCGCGCTCCGCTGCGGCGGCCCGGGGTTCGCTGGTTCGGGCGCGCACCGACGCACTGCTTTGGCAAGCCATGCTGTGGCGGCGTCCCATATAAAGTGGAGGAGGACAGGCACGGATGTTAGCTCAGGGCCGTCTTCCTCGGCAAAAAAAGAGGAGGATTGGCGGATGTTAGCACAGGGCTGATCTCCTCACAAAAAAAAAAACAAAAAACACATCCTTGGTTTAGCAAACAGAGATGTACAAAATGAGTGATCTCCACTAGAATCTTTCCTAAGGACAGACATATATACTCTATCATACAGAGGGCCGCAAATGCCCTGACAGCAATGGTTTCCACACTTTCAGGTTTCAGAAACTGGTAAACTGACATTATTGAACATGAAATGGTGTTAGACACGGCTACCAAACCAAAAATTATCCGTAACAGTTTCCAAATAGAAGCTACTCAAATGTGGATCACTTCAAGTTCTGTTTCCTCCAAGTCTTCCTTTGATTCTAGGCCACGACAGCCTCCTTAAGAATTCTCTTTTTTCCTTCCTTAAACTATTTAAATTGTGTTTTTGTCAATTGAGACAATAAACCAACTCCAAATCGGAAACAGACATACTGTAAAACTGATATAAATAATGTAAAATGTTGTTGCAAAATAAAATACAATTTTCCTCCATTTGAATTTTTAAAATACATCCAACTTTTAAAACTTTTCACACCTGTTGGTATAAGCTTATTATCTGACCTTTTTGAGAATAATTGACCGAGATCATGTCCTTACTACTTTTTTTGGTTTTAAAATTTAAATACATTCCTTAAATATATGAGTTATATAAATGCATATGCATATATATGCATATATAGACCTAAAGTATTAATTAAATATTATTATACATTAATATACATGTGTATATATAATATATGCTGCCCTAAACATATTAATTAATTTAATTCTCACAACAAACCTATGAAGTGGGTACTATTATTATTCCCAGTTGAAGAAACTGCACCAGAGAGGTTATTTAACTCTCCTCCGGTCATACGCACAGTAATTGGCTGGGCTCTGAACTACTATATTATCTTGCTAACAGCTGCTTTCCTACTATCCATAATTAACAAATATAAACAAAAAAATATTTCCATTGGTCATTTTCAGGAAACAGGGCAGCTCCAGAGACCTTAGTGCGTCTACTTTGCTAAAACATAATCTCATCTCTCTTCTTGACATCATGTTTCTTGGCCAAGCAAGAAGGCCACATTCTTCTATTTCAACCACTCAAAAAATTAAGGTTGCCTTTCCTCCATCCATATGGAACAGTCCCCGGGGAGGATCTGTTGGGCTGGCCTGGATCACATGCCCGGAATGGAGAAGCATGACTGACAAGGTCTGAGTCACCTGCCTATCATTTTAGCCAGGGAGCAGGCAACCTGTATTGACAGCCCCCAATTGTCACAAGAAAGGAGTGAGGGGCAGTTCTCCAAAGCAATGGGGAGGAGGTGCTGGTCCTACTGAAAGACGCCTACCATAAAAGTTAACACTGTGAGATCAATTGTCTAGCTTATTTCAGTTCTTCACTTTTCTTTTCAATTTTTTTTTCTCCCCAAAGCCCCAGTACACAGTTGTATGCCCTAGTTGTAGGTCCTTTTAGTTCTTCTATATGGGACGCCACCTCAGCATGGCTTGATGAGCAGTGTGTAGGTCCACGCCCAGGATCCGAACCAGTGGAACCCTGGGCCGCCAAAGCAGAGCATGCAAACTTAACCACTACACCACTGGGCCAGCCCCTCAGTTCTCCACTTTTAATCATCCATTATAGGAAACTCAGTTTTAACACAGATATACCATATTTCATTTCATTCAATTTTAAATGCTATGCAAAAGTGAGAGCAGCCAAGTAACAAAAGGTCCCCCTCTTCCTTGCCCATTCTTACTTTTGCTCCTTTCTGGGCACAAGAAGAGCAGGGCCTGACAGCCCAGGGGGATGCCTGCTTTGAGCGGTCAGCGTAGGGCCCAGACAACCAAAGCAATGAGGAGTTTATCCAAGAGGGATATCACGGGCCAGGAAAACTTTCACATGGACCAGCACTGTTCCAGGGACTGGCATTTTGAAACCAACTCTATAAAGTATGAGTAATAATAATAATCCTTACAGCAACACAATGAGGTCAACTTTACTACAATTCATATTTTGGATATGCACTTAGCGTGCACATAAACCCAATGAGGCTAGTATTACTAACCACACTTTACAGGTGAAGAGGCTGAGATTAAGAGATACTAAAGAACTTGCCTATGACTGCACTGCTAGTAAAAAGTGACTGAGCTGGAACTAAACATAGAGATTATATAACATATAAAGATAATTTACAGCATATCACAAACCTGACCTAAAGCTTCCACACTGATTACAATACATATAAATATTATACACATAATAATATATATGTATGATTATTATATAGATAATATTATGTATGACACATAATAATACAAAACATATGAAATAAAGATTTACAAATATCTTCTTAGAACATAAAGACCTGAGGAGAAAGATTTTAGAGGGCACAGGCCTCCTAAATCTTCAGTTATTAGAGACTACCTAAATTGGTATCTTCTCCACCACTCAGTCAACTCCCCTTTATCAGGCAGATGCATTAAAATCATTGCAGTACCCTTAGTATCTCTTCTAAGAATTTATCATCTATACAGCAACAGTCAATGAATGCATATTTAATGCTTACAAGGATTGTAACGACGCTGGTATTTCTACTGAAATGTTTTTCAACCTCATCCTCTTTTCAGTATCAGCTAAAAGAACGTCAAGAAACAAGACAGCTCTATGAAGGAATTCCATTTCACTAGAAAGTCATAAAAACAATTATCTATATCATTACAGACTCTTTAAAAGGAGCTTCAAAACATCAAATTTGCTGATCTGGGCCCAAGGCAGAATCTTGACTGCCCATGCTGAAGAATAATAGCTTCAAACTGAGTAACAGTTGTTATCAGACATCCTAAAACCAGTGAAACCAAATACAAGTGGATCCAAGGAGGTGGGGCACCCATACATCTTGGTCTAACCCACTGGTGTGGGCTGTCCGCCGACACTGGTGTCGGACATCAGTTGGCACTGATGTGGGCCGTCCGCTGAAGTAGTTCACAAGGAATGATGACAGGGGGTGCAGGTCTCCCACCTCTTCAGGTACTAGCGGTATCTAAGTTCATATCTTCTTTACCACTCAATCAACTCCCCTTTGTCAACCAGACACATTCAACTCATGACACTGATCTTAGATCCTCATCCAAGAACAAGGCACTGTTGGCATCAAGATGAACAGAATAAAACTGAAAACAAATTTAACAATGAAGAGACACCACTGAATTTCACCAGCGCTTCCTGAATACCTGAGGCTAGATAAAGTCCAGATCTCTACCCTCATGAAGTCTAGATGTGATACTCAGACTCACAGAAAAACTTAATTTCCTATAAAGAAATAGAAATAGGGCAGTAAGGAAAATGTTCTTTTGAATGAGAAATTCTTCAAAACCAAGTTATAAATGATTTTGCCAATAGGGAAACACAAATACCTTTATACGTCAGAATAATTTCCTACAGTAGTCCAAATGAAAAATTAGCATTCACTTTTCTTTAATTAGAACGCATGCCTAATCAAAACCTCACTTATCTACTTGGTGTTTAACTAAAGAGCTCAGAATTAAAAAACAATCACACTTTGATTTTCCCAGCACTGAATACAAAGAGTGAAAACAAGAGGCGTACAGATTACTTTCCATATTTAAGGCAATGGAAGGTTCATCGGTAAGGGAAAAAATCCCGTTTACTTTAGACTGTGCTAAAACTGGAAGGGAAAAAAGAGGGCAGGCCAGATGGTATGTCTGGGAAAGTATTAATGCAGAAGTGTTAATTCTTGCAGAGGCAGAGAATTACTATAACAAGCATAAAGAATCCCAAGTCCAAGTTAATTGAAACGACTAGAACCAACTGTCCCTCTGGGAAGCACGGTTGAACTCACTGCTCAGTGCAGGAAGGTCTTGACCTGGCACACACGTCCCTCCTTTTACATCCCAAGAAGATCCTGCAGGCCCTAGAGGCAACCTCTTCTCATCAGGAGTCTCAATTTTTAAGGTTATATTTACAATTCAAAGCTAAATCACTTTTACCAAAACCATAATCCACTAAATGAAATGTTAAAGATAGATCAGGAATTCTCCTTCATAAGTTTATGGGACTTTTTTCATGTTATATTTTAATCGACGCCCTCATTTAAGTATTTACTGAGTTGTAAGAGCTGGGTCCATGGTGGACAGACAGACATTCATCCTGTCCTCACGAAGCTGATGTTCCGGTTGGGGGAGACACACAATAAACATAAATACGTAAAATATGTAGTAATACGAAGAAACGTAAGGAGGGATGGGGAGTAGTGTTGGACGGTGAGAGGGGATGGGGGTGTATGAGCAAGGACCAAGCTGTGCAAATGTGCAGGGGAAGAATGTTCCAGGCTGAGGGGGCAGCAAGAACCACACCTCTGAGGTGGGAAGCATGACCCTGTTCACGGATTGGTAAGGAAGCCCTGAACCTTGGCTAAAGCACCAGTCTTCACTAATAAGAAACAGACCCTGGAATACTACTGATGTCAACAGACACGAATCTCAGGCGCAATGCTGAATGGCAGAGACTTCAGCACACCATTCAAAGTTTGTTAAACATTCAAAACAATACCACAAATAATTCAGTGATACCATAAACAGTGATGTGGAAAGGAATAAAGAGATTTTATGGTTACGATAAACACAAATTCAGAAGAGTGGCTGCTTCCAGGAGAAAGGGAGGTACAATTGTGGAGAACTCAGGGAGATTAAGCAATTTGGGGTAAGTTTTATTCTTAACCAGGATGTTAGATGTACAGGTGGTCATTATATTACTATTCAAACTTTTCATTTATCAGAAATATTTCACACTATCTTTTAAAAAGAGTCCTCAACCCTATCTCAGCATTCTCTGGTTTCTTAGTTAACCATCCATGGGTCATCTTGATGTTTATCTTTGAGTAATGGACAAGACAGCACCAACATTTCTGTTCAGCTATGATCAAGAATATTTTATCACGGGTAGAATCATTTTTGTTATCCTGAGGAGAAAGGGAGCAAACTAAGGGAATTAAACAGCTGTCATCACTTTTCTGGCACTCTGAAACTACACATCAGAGCCTTTTATGATCTACAGAAAAAGGCTGCATAAAAGGAAATATGGGAAATCTGTGTTTAGTACTTTACACTGAGCTGCCTGTCACAATTTTAAATACAGCCCCTCATCTGTATAGGAGGAGGTATTTTTAACAATGTCACTTTTGCTTCTCAATATACTTCTTTAAAAAAATAAAACCCTGTGGATAAAAAGACGTCATGTATAAATAAACGTATAAACATGTCACATATCTCACGCCTCACCTCCTGTGCGGTAAGGACGGCTGTGCTTCTGGTTCTGCCACGAGCACCCCGCTATCCCGGCTGCAGAGCCGTGCACACCGCTTCTCCCTCTCCTTCCTTTCCTCTCACTCCTCGACCCACTGCAGTTCCCTCCATCCTCAGGACGCACTGGGTCTAGGAGGGAAAGGAAAGCTAGGAAGCGAAGAGCCTGTGCGGCTCTCTAAGCTCCTCACCGAGAGGTCAGCACCACCATCGCAGCTCAATGCAAAGGTGCTTCAGGCACAGTATCGCATGGACGCTCGGGAGCCCTGGGCACATTTTCCAACGTCTCTCACTCTTTCCCGTCTACTTTCCTCCTCTGCAAATTCCCTTCACTCTCCCTCTTCCCAGGGCCTCACCTCCCACAGCTCTAAGGAGCATCGACTTTAACGAGTTCACGTCTTGATCTTGAAGCAGGACCTCTCTGGTTTGTGCACTCCTGCCTAAAGGTGCCTGCACGTGTCTTCTTGAATGTCCCGCAGGAACCTCAGGTCCCACTCCTGATCAACACCACCATCACGAACCCCACCATCACCTCGGGTCTCCCCCAGTGGAAGTAAGCTCAGGGGGCAGTAAGTCCCTCTCTCTCACCTCCCAAACGCAACACACCACTAAGCCTCAAAATTCCACCTCCTAAACATTTTTCAAATGATTCCCTTCCCTCCATCTCTACTACCACTTCCTTAGTTCAGACCACCCTTAACTCCCCCCTGGACAGTAATATTGCTACTAGTTACTGCCTACTTACTGTGGGTCAAGGACTTACACACAGGGTTGCTGTAAGGATTGATATATTGTGAAATGTGAGTATTTTTATTTCACGGAAAAAGAAAGCGAAGTTTTTAAGGTCAAGCATTTCCCGAAGTTATAAAGCTAGACTGCTGTGGAGTCAGGATTTATTAATGAGTTTACTGATTCATTCATTTACTCAAAAAAATGACTCAAAAACAGTAATTTTAACAATTGATATATTGCCTCTCAAAAATTAAATTCCCTAGATTACCACAAGAGCCGTATTAACTTTTCTAAAAATCACATTTGACCATATCACCCAACAAGGTAAAGCCCTTCACCAGCTCCACCTCACTCCCAGGACGGCATGGCTCACAGGGCCCTGAACTCTGACCCCAGCTGCCTCCAAAGCTCATCTCATCTTCTCACCCTGTCCCTGGATCCAATCTCACTCCTTACCTGTATGCAATTTCTTTCAACTCCTTCAAGCGACTAAGCTCCCTCTCTCCCCTTGGGCTTTGTACATGCTGCTCAGATACCTCAAGCACCCTCCCTGTAGCCGACTCAAGACCATTTCAGGCCCTCCCTTTCTCCACTGTACACCAACTCTTGGTCATCATTCAGGTCTTAGGTTAGACATCACCACCCCTCCTCCTACATAACCACACGTCCAAGTCTGGGAGGTGAACTTCCCTCGTCTCATCTAGTGCCCCAGTTCCCCGTCACAGCACTTGTCAGCAGATTGTGAGTGCCAAACAAGCAACTTCTTATGCCTGGGCCCTGGGTGACAGGCTGCCCAGAGAGTGCTGTTCCTTTTGTTCACCACTCTATCGCAGATACCTGCACAGTGCTGGCACCTAATGAGCACTCTGGAAATACTCCCCTGTTAGGAGAATGAATGAGGGCACAGAACTGTGGGGGCAGAGCATGTAAGAAATCAAAGATGTTCCTTCCCCTAATGTGTGCCATCTTAACTCCTTACAAATACTATCGATTGTTATCATATGCATCTTCACAGCTCAAAAAGTGCTTTCAGATCAATTACGCCACTTGATCGTCACAATAATTCCATAGGAAGAAGAAAGGGGTTGTTGTTCTTTTACATTTACATATGAATTTACATCTCTGAGAAGTCTGGGGACTTGTAGTCAAGTCACAAATAAATCAAGCCTTTGGACGTGTCTCTTGTGTGCACCCATGAGATACTCCACAAGAAGATGAGTTCAGAAACAGTCAAGGTTCTGGACTCTGGTCACCGGAGCTGCAGTCAGAATTCAGAAGAGGGGCAGTTTAACGTGAGGTGGGAGCAGAGGCAGAAGTAGGGTTTGTAAGCACTGAAGCTTTTACAATTTGGGGAACCTTCTTTAAGAAAAAGATTATAAAATTATGAACTCAACTTAAGTACAAGCTTCACTACATTCAAGATAAGTCCACATCTGAGTGGGATAGTACAAGAAATTAAACGAGAAAGAAGAGAACGTATATTCTAAGTAAAAATAATATCACAAGAAAGTTAAGGTACAAGAGAGAGGAGTGGCAAGAGTAACAGCTATTTATTCAGCAGTTAACATGACAGTGTAAGGCACTGTACCAGCCCCAGAGACACAAACAGGATCAAAGATGTGGTCCCTGTGCGGTACCACTCACAATCTAGAATTGATAGCACACTTGCAGAGAAGGGGTGCAAACAAGAAGGAAGGACTTTGTGAAATGTTAAATATCCCCAAATGATAGTATCTAAAGTAGTCCTCTAAACCCATAGTCACTGTGACCTGGTCTGGCTTCAGTGCATTCATCCCCATCTGAAACCAGGTTTATTGCCTGTCCCCCTGCTTAAAATACAGGGCCCAGGAGAGCAGAGGGCCGGTTTGTCCTGTTCACCACTGTGATCCTAGCACCAAACACAGTACCAGGGTCATAAGAAGCATTCCATAAGTATTTGTAGAACAAACAAATAAATGGATAAAGGAATGAATGAAGTAACAAAACTTTATCAAGGCTCAAAGTGTCATGTCTTGACAGGGGTCACTAGTCTTTTCAGTTTAAATGTGTATTTTGGTATATGTGACTGAGTCTTTTAAAATTAACTATCACTGGGCCGGCCCTGTGGCTTGGTGGTTAAGTGTGCGCGCTGCGATGCTGGTGGCCCGGGTTCGGATCCCGGGTGCGCATCGAGGCACCACTTCTCCGTTCATCCTGAGGCCGAGTCCCACATACAGCAGCTAGAAGGATGTGCAGCTACGACACACAACTATCCACTGGGGCTTTGGGGGGAAAAAATAAAATAAACAAAATCTTTAAAATTAACTATCACTGTTGCCAAATGAGCATCCTGCCTGGACAAATCATAATTTCAAAGAAGTCTGGCTCATGGCCAAGCAGCTGAGAAGAAACACTGGCAATAAGCTTGAGAAGGAAGCTGAGTAGACAGATGGGGCTGGTATGTTTCGTTTTGCCCGCTTCTTCAGGCCGGGAGACACTTGAACCAGTGCCATCTGGAGAAGAGAGAACTCGGACGCAAGCTGGCTTGAGTGGAGAAGACATGGGTTCCTCTTGGGGGACAAGAAAGCATTCACTGAGATAGGGAGGATGGAAATCAGGCGGGGCAGGGGCAGATGCCTCCCTAGGGGGCTGTCCTTGATCTGACCAGCAACACAGGCTCTCCAGTACACTAACTAATATGACCAGTTTTATAATTCTAGCCAAGAGAAGTCACAGACAAGGATATCACCAAGGTGAAAGCCAACTCTTACATAAAAGCAAGTAGGAATAACAGGGATGACAGTAAACTGAGAAAACCAATAAATGTTTCAGAGGAACATTGCACTGGAAACTGAGTAGAAAAAGACATTATGAAATTCACTAATATTTGATCCCACTTTTTACCTTTTACATATATTGTTTTAATGTTAAAGCACTCTTAGAAGTGACTCCAAAGTGTACGTCTCATGATACCCGTTGCAAAGAGAGGGAGAAAAGTCAATGTCTGAAGATGGTTAAACAACTCTTCTGGCTTGCAGGCTCTCTCTACCCAGACAAGGCCATGCTGTCAGAAAAGCTTCTTAAGATCCTTAGGTTGTACTGCAGTAGTTCCAAAGACTAGAAGCTCCCTCTTGACTTTTCGTTTGGATCCTAAGAAATCAATGCAATTTAAGTGTGAAATACAAGTGACTGTTTTGTTTTATTGCCCCTACATGCAGCCTATGTGAGATGTGTGTCCTTCTTGGATATGAGTTTAGGGGAAAAAGCTAATTAACAGACATAATAATATAATATGACCATTTACTATTTATATCCTATCACTAAGAACAGTAACATCTATAAAGAAAACAAAGCTTTTAATCACTTTAATTTTCACATACATAAGTTAAGAACTTCATAATATCCTGAGAATATCTGTAAGACCCAAATACCTCAGTATAGTTTTGGTCAGCAGAATCACATGTACTCACAGAAGCATCTCTTCTTCACTGATTTTACTCCATTTTTCTATCATCAACCATAAGGAAAGAAAACTAACCCCAAATGACGACACATTAAGAGCCGCATATTTTAATTTAGATACTCATTTAATATTCCTGACTATTATGCTACACAACTACTCGCATCTCTAGTTAACAGATAAGAAAATTAACCCTAATCCTACTTCCTTAACCTTTTAAATCTTACATAATTTCCTAGGGCCGCAAAAGTGGTAAGTGACAGACCAGCCATATTGACACCCAGGCGGGCTCTTCCCTCTGTGCTCAGCAATCTTTCAAACATTAGCACTATTTACTTACAGTGTACTGCCATTCCAGATTAAACATTTACCAGGCAATAGCCAGTAAGCTGGAAAGTCATTGAGATAAGATTCCTTAAGGCAGCTATCTCAAAATGTGGCCCAGGGACCACTCTATCAGAATCCGCTGAAGTATCTGTTGGACATACAGATGCCTGGACCCAGCTCCTGATCTATTAAATGAGAACTGTGGATGGGTCCCTGGAAATTACTTTTTAACAAATTCCCCAGATGATTCTGTTGCCCATGAAAATTTGGAAGCCACTGTGGCTAATTCTTTGCAAACCTCCATTATTGTTATTTGGAGTTTCAAATTTGACAAAATTCTATATTCTCCTTGAGGGTCATCTTTTGGATTATGGAGTTTGTGGCAGAATGTTACAAAACCCCACACTCCCCTTGAGAATTTACCTTTGGAGGCTCACAATTCCTAACACAGGTCCCTATGAATGAGCAAAGTAGGCAAACAACACTACCAGCTGACATGGGAAGACAATTTCTATGTGCCCACCCTCACTACACACTGCTCTCTAGATGTCCTGGAATATTGAGGGCTCACTTCAACCTTGAGGGAGGCATCATCATCACCATTTCATAGCTGGGGGACCTCGCCCACAGAAATCCAGTAACCTGTCCAAAATAAAGCTACTGCTATTCACTAGGCACTTAGGACAACCCAGGTACTACGTTCAGTGCCACGCATGTGTCAGATCATTTAATCCTCATATCCTTGAGATCTAAGCATTATGGCCATCTCACAAATAAGCAAACAGACTCAAGAAAGTTAAGAGATTCGACCCATGTCACACAGCGATTAAAGAGCAAGACTGGGAGGCCGATCCAGGTCTGTGCGATTCCAATACCCTCTACAGGATATTACACCTTCAGAGAGGCAGCTTCGGAAGGATGTTTGCCAGAAATATTAACAGCTCTCTCTAGATAATGAGATTTCTTCTTTTTGCTTTTCAGTATTGTTAGAAGATATTTTAAAGCGAGCATGCATTATTTTTAATATCTGAAATAAAAAACATGTTTTAATTGGAAGAATAAATAAGAATGAAGATCTTTCTATCTTCTGTATATCTCATTTTCCACCCCGAACAGTCCAAAAGTAGTATTTAATCTTCAGCTAACTATGACCACAAAAAACTCATATGGAGAGTTGCCAAAATATCAATCATTGAGATGAAAAATCATTACATTCAATTCTGAAAATTTCTGGTTTAGTCCATTAACAAAAGACCATCTGTTTCCATCCAGACCCTTTATTCTTCCAATACAGCCTACATTTATCACCAGATAAACATTCTTCTTCCCAACTCAACTACCTGCAATGGCACCTCACTACCTAGCAAAGTCCAAAATATCCCTTAGTCTCACATCCAGAAACCTTCCACAATCAGGCCCCACACTCCATCCTTAGACTCATCCCTTCTACTCCCCATGGTAAAGACGACATTCCAGCTACATTTAGACCTCCTAACTCCTGGAATGTCCTATCTGGAACGCATTCTTAATGACTAATGTCTGTCATAGTCCAATCATCTCCCAAACACCAAAACGGAAAAGTCAAAATGGAAAATGAAGACCACTCAATTGATCTTTCTTATAAAGGGATGCACATAAGAAATATTATTACTAATACACAGAATGGGCCACGTAAATAAGCAATGAACATCATAAACATTTTTTAAAAATTTTGCATAGCCAAGTCATAAACTGTATTTCATAAAATTCATGACACCATTAATTGTAAGAAATAACATGTTATGCAGCACTCTGCCAATGAAGCTACGACTCACACACTGGAATTTCTCTTCTCTGGTTGTTTAAAGAACTCTTAGATTTATTTAGGTATTCTATGCATACATAAATAAAACAGAAACAAAATAAACTGGCCAACGTATTTCTAAAAATTCTTCACTCGGTCAGAATCCAATTCTTTTGAATTGTGTGCCACCTCAGTTACTGTGGTCTCTGCTTTTCCACACAATACCATCTTCTACACATCTTCACTAGTGATGCACTGTTTCTTACAACTGCTCCGTTATTGTCTCCAAGATTTTTTTCCAATCAGCTGACACCCAATCTCCAATTTTTGATGCATGCTCCCAATCAATGAATTAAGTTACCAGCTTTCTCTCTGCCACATGGCTGAGAGCAACTGTAAGACATATCCCAATTGCAAACGTGTTAAAATGTGAAAAAAAATAATTTTGTTTTAGAAATGATGAAATTTGGGGTCTGAATAAAACACACAGAAACTCACTGTTTGAGAATGTAAACACTACATGTATAAAAATGACCAAAGAAGAAAGATCTACAACAGAAAATAGTTTTCTCTCTTTAGTTCAATGTCAGGATTAATATCATCGCCCAGGCTTAGCCATCTTCAGCTTCTATCACACTCCCATCTGATTCCTCTCCTCTCTAGAGTGGACCCCCTACACTGATGTCCTCCATGACACCAATTAGAGCTGCCAGGAACGGAAGCAGGCCGCCTGCAGATCATCCCTCAAAGAAGCCATTCTTTTTTCGCTCGGCACCTGCGGTATTCTCTTCTCTGCTATGGCAAAACCTCCAGAACCCACCTAATATGAGCTATGGACAGAGTAGCAATCCTGTTATGAAGAGGATCATGCCATTAAAAATTATGAGTGCACACATGAGTCCAGTAATTCTCATTTTTAAATAAAGTAGCAGTGCTTTTTAAGCCTTTTCAAAGATTTTTTGTAGTAAAGCGTTAAGTCACAAATGGCCTCGTTTTTTATTCAATTCCCGTAAATATTTACCCAACACTATAAGTGTTTAGACCTGTACTTGGTTTGGGGTTGAAACTTCAAGAGAAATAAGTTCCTACCCACATCAAGCACTCACTCAGTATAACTGGAGAGAAAAATAAATACACCAGGCAGGTCAAATAGCACATCTGTTTTCTAGATCTAATAGAGACCTTTCTGCTTTTTCTTTTTCCCTTTTTTCTTTCTTTTTATTAAGTACGTAAGGAAGGGCTATAAGAACAATGTATCAAAATATCAGCAATCTAAAAATTAAGTTGTCAGCTTTTTCTCTGTACTGCAAATTACAAAAGAATTAGGGGTTTGGTGCTAATAGAAGCTTACAGTTCTAAAGTGTGCAATTTAACCAGTCATCGTGAGGTCTAAAAATGCAGTACCAAAGACATCTCCCCAAGCGATCTGCAGTTCTGGTACCTAATTTCAGCTTCTCTACTTATGTCATTCCTCCCATGTTTTTTCTTCCCTTTGCTTTAGAAATGTGTTCTGGAATAGCTATACAGTTAAGTACGAACTGAGTAGACCTCCTCTACACTACATAACACACTCATGAAAAAATGACAGTCATCTTACCAAGGAGGGACAGAAAAGACAAAGTACATCTGCAGCTATTCTGTGGTTCTTCATTTCTTTATGTTTCATATCACATTAAATTCAGAAATCAAAACATGAAATAAACTTTATAGTGTCAGAATTTCAGACTTCCTCTTATAATTTATGTAATACTAATTTGGGTGAAACATGTCTGTCATCATCTCTGCACTATAAGTCTAAGTTAGGATTAAAATGCTAAACTATAAAATAATTTTCAAATAAAACAAAACTTAAATGGTGATCAATTACCCCAAATCACTGCAGATACCTTTAAACTAGTGAAATCTCTAGCTTTTTCCATTCTTTCCAATTGCCAACTGCAATCACATCACTTAAAAATAAATCAGAAAGAACACTGCCTATCCAGAAAATAAACTATATAGACACCACCTACTTTTAAAAGACAACACGAATAATTTAAACTAAGAATTTAGCAAGAATGCTATTTTAGCACAAAGAATAGTAAAAAATGTATTGACTCTATGCATAACTAAAAATATAGACTCATTACTCTTGTTCATTAGATAACTTTTTAAATGGCCCTTTTTAAACATTACAGTATTTTCCTCAATAAAAGAAATATTCAATGATTTCTACTATTTCACAAAAAACTTCTCTTCCTTGATCTACGAAACACACTTTCCCATGCAGTCTTGTATTCATGTCTACCTTTCAATTCTGCAGACAATACCTTATGGCGCAGTCCAACTTGAGAAAGGAGAGTCTCGTTCATTCATCAGGCGAAGTCAAAGCTAGCAAGATGCTAGCTGGTTGCGCCTGCCCCACCCTTCTTTCCTTTGAGCCATAGTGATGTCACAGCACCAGGCAGGGCAATGACTTCACTGTTCCCGTTCTCACTTCTTGAGCACATAATTCTTTGCAGCCAAGGCACATCAAATGACAGCAGAATCCTCTAGTAGTGTCTGGTAATTCCCAACAAACTGGCAGCTGGCTAGCCTTTTGAAAGAAATAGATGCAGCAACTGCACCATTAAAGATTGCTCTAAATGAAATGGTGCTAAAGATAAACTTGACTCATGGTTTTCAATATTAAGTCTATATTCCATAATAAAGCTGGCTTTCAGAGGAAAACTGTCGTTGGGTACTCGGAAGAGACTATGGGAACTAAAGATAACCAGGGTAGTAGAGGACTTAAGAAACCTCTCTCTTCATTATATCCAAATTCTCACAGAAAAGAAACGTGTATTTACTTTTCAGCCTGCTCTTGGAGTTCTCATTTACTGGAGAGGCCATGAATTCTGATTTGTGGATTTTAAGACTTTTTTTTAAAGCAATAACTTAAAAGATGGATACGTATTTTACAACATGAAAGAAAATACCTTGGACAGTAAGTTCCTGCCGTGCTTAATCCAACATACAATAAATCCAGAAAGGATTCACAAAATAATGACACTATCACATTTCTCAGTACATGAAGGGTTGCTTCTCTTCTGCCTGGGTGGCCCCTTAACGCATTTGACTAAACAGTTTTTAAAAACCAACGTATATATAAAATAGCATCTGATCAAGTAAAAAAAAAAAAACCCCATCTCCCACTTCAACACAATTCAAAGTTGGCCAAATCCAAGCACTACGAGAATTGACAAAAACTGCTTTTAACTCACATTGCGTTCATGCAGAAGAAATGACTTACAAATTAGATGTAAATATTTCACTGGGATACTGACCTTTGACCTATCTCTTCTCAATCCTTCCCTAAAAGGGGTTTATCAATTAAATTAAAGTGGCTACTCTTCTTGTTGCTGATAAACCATTCACAAAACAACATGTTCTGTTTTGCAAAAGTATTTGGCTAAAGTGTATTAGCTAGATAAACTTTATGCAGTAACTTGGGCATCTGATATTTTGCTTTTCTAAACCATCAGAAAACCATAATGCAAATGAGACAGTATTTAGTATTTTATTTTCCTCAATGCCTTCTGAAATTAACAAATTGAAGCCACGCTTCTCAATTTAGAATTTTTTTCCTCTTGCAATAACTTTGTTATTCCAACTAAAGTTTTAAAAGTTTGATACCAAAATTAACATGCATTTGTTTAAAAAAACAGTCTGATCCAACATATAAATCACCTCCCATTCCCCAGAGTGCACTCAAGCTGTATGTGCTCCCTTTTTTAATAGGGCTTTTCGGCTTAATTTGCTGTAAGTGGTGCTACGTCCAGGGCTCCCAGATATAAGTAGAATTTTATCACTTTTGTTTCCTTTACACTTTAAAAATCATTGTAAAATTCAAAAAAAATGTTTTTGGCACTTGGTGTGATGACTCTTCTACTGGGAAAGATAATGCTACCAAGAGAAACCCCAACACACCCGGCGCCTCAGAGCCTAAAAGGGGCCAGAAAAAGAGGCCGGCTATCCGCGAAAGCGATTCCTCAAGACTAATGTAAGAAGGCTGCAACACCAACTTAAACTCGTAATGGAAGCACTGCATTACCAGGACTGCCTGCCCTCTCGGAATTTCTCAACCCAGCCTCCACGCCTAAGTAATACCGAACGTTTTCTTTATCTTTCTATTTGTTCTAAAACAATCTCTTCCCAACTGGAACCCTGGGCTGCAACTGGAGGAGAAAACCCTAGAAAACCTTAGATCGGTAAATATAAAAACCGAAAAGGAAAGAACACTCCCACTGCAAAGGACCACATTACAATTAACTAGGTAACCACACCCGCCGCATTGCAGAAGCCATGAACTTGGCGGGGGTGGAGGAGAGAGGAGGAGGGAAAGAAGTAGGGCGAGATTAGAGGGGAAATCCGAGAAAGCAAGCCCCCACGGCAGGAGCCCGGAAATACCCGCAAAGAACGGGCCCGAGACCACGACTCCAGCGGTCCGAAGCCCGGGCCTCCCCCCTGCCGCAGAGCCGCCCTCGAAGACAGCCGCCGAGGCGGCTCGCGGCCCGGCGGGCCCCGGGTACAGCCGGCCGAGGCGCAGCGGAGGGCCCGCAGGTGCCGGCGCCGGGCAGCCTCCTCAGGACGCCCCCGCCCCGCGGCCGTCGGCGGCGCTGCCCCAGCTGACGGAGGAGACCAGGGACAGAAAGCCCGGCCCGGCCGCAGCGGCGATGCTTTGTGCCGAGCGCACCTGACCGGGCGAGCCCTCCCCGCGCGGCCTCCCGCCGGCCGGCCGCGCCCGCCCCGCTCAGCCCGCCTCGCCCTCGCCCCCACCCCCACCCCAAGGGGTCACTTAAAACACGGCGTCCCGAGCGGGGGTTGAAGCAAATCGACAGAGAAGGGACGCGGGACCGAATCGCCCCTCCCGGCGCGGGGTCCGCGGAGGCCCAGGCCGGGGCTCGGCTCCGCGCGCCGGCCCAGCCAATGCCGCAGCGCGGAAGGCGGGCGCGGGTCTCGGCGGGCGGGGGGCCGGGGCTGAGGCCGCGCGTCAGCGCCTCGCCCCCGGGAGACCCCTCGGCCCCCAGCTCCGCAGGCGGAACAGTTACCTCGCCGGGCAGGGCCGGGCCGGTCGCCGCCGTGCGCAGGAGGCTCGTGTGGGCACGAGCGCAGAGCAGGCTCCCGCCCTCTGCGGAGCTGCGGCGGGCGCACGCCCAGGGCCGGCGCGGAGCACCCCGGCCCTGCCTGCGCCTCCCGGCTGCGGGGGAGGGGGCGCCGCGCACTCCGGCACGGCGACGTGGAACGGCCGCCCCCGCCCTGCGCGCGGTCAGGCTGGGGAAACGCCTCGAGGCGCTTGCCCACCGCGTTAGCCTTTGGATTCCACTTAGAATACTGCCCGGGTCGCCATCCCTTTCTCCCCCCGCCCAGACATCCTCGTGAGAGTTGAGGGAGAGTGTTCCTGACCTTCAGGTGAGTTATTTATTGGCTTAGGGACTGCAGTCATTTTTTTCTTCTTGAAAGAAAAAAATTCAAATTGGTGGCGTCTTGCACAGGGTAGGTGCTCAAGAAATATTAAATGGATAGAGAAGACGTTGAATTACAGCTTGAGGGAGGTTTCTTATCTTTGCGCAGCCCCCTCGTCCCCACCACCTCCCCCCTCCCCACCATAAATGTCCACAGTTACAGGTGGTCTCCTAAGCTCCCTGGTCCCAGCCTAACAGGAAAGTTATTGATAAAGCTTTCTACTGAAATGGAGAGGAAGGGGCGCACACTCTGATTTGTAGGCAAAAGAAATTATTCTTGGTCATCTCACAACATCCAAGCTCTAAGGAAGTAACCAAGGTGTATTGATTAAAACGTTTAAAGCCTTCTCCAGATACTCCTAGTCACCCTTCCAGGAGTTCACCAGCTCGTTTAGGGAGGGAAAAATGGATTCACAAAAATATTGCATTCACTCTTGGGATGCCAAGGATGTGATGCAGAAAAATGCCTGTGGCAGACGTTAGTGGGCCTGGTCTGTCCTGAGGCCTCTGGAGGTGGTGCGACTTGGTCTGGATTTCTAGGACAGGGAAAAAGGCAATAGAAAGGAGGAGAGGGCATTTTTGAGTTGCATGGGAGAGAAGGTTGTAAAATTATGGCTACTATGTTGCTATGGAGTTTACAAACCTGTATTCTGTAGAAGATGTGCAGCTTTGGGAAATTTTGAGCGAGAAAATGTGACTTGCATCATGTTACAGGAAAAATAATCTGGTGACACGGCAAAGACCAGAATGGATAACTACCAGGAGCTAATAGGAAGTGACTATGGCACTGTTCCAAGTACCAGAGTGATAGTTCAAATACTGGATGATATGTTTGGGGATTACCTGTATTGATGTCCTGTCAGGGCCACATGAGTGTTAGAGGCGTATACACATATGTCACATTTGTACATACATGGCTGTGTGTGTTGCAGATAAGATCTGTGAATGGAGAAAGGATTGATTTTCCTTGTTTGTGCACACGGAAGCACTCTCCTTTAAAAGTGGACTTGAACAAACTGTACTGTTTACAACAAACTGAGCTGGCATTATCATTTGAGACAGAGGTTTCATATTTTCATTCACTTTATTGCTGTATTTTTGCGGTTTTTTTTTTAATTGAAAGCAAACTGTTTTCTTCCTGATTCATGAATCTTAATCTTTCTGGAGATGGAGAAAATCAGCAATAGTGTATGAATGTCTATTTTCTTGGGAGAAAATGTTAGAATACTAAATAGTATTTTTTAAAAGTTAGAAGTACCCAGATAATTATCATAATATTCCATGAATTCAAAATTTGGAGTAAAAGCCACACTGCTTCACAGTTTAATAGTAAATCTGGGAAGCAATTACTGTGAAACCCTTTGGGCTTGACCACGGCTCTCTGCTATTCCTTTTTGTTTTCCCTAGCACAGATATGGAGAAAAAGAAATACCAAACAAAAGCTCATGAGCAGCACAGAACTCCCTCAGTAACTTGCTTGCCTCTCTGTAAAAAACTCCTTCCTTGTTAATATCATGCAGGAGCCCCTCTTAGTCATCTCTTGTCTCCCCACAGTGCCTCCCTGGGTCCACTGCAAGCCAAACACTGAACATTTTTGCTAAATTAATGAATGGATGTTGAATAATGAACTAAGTCATCATTTTACTTTGAGGGTTCAGTTTCCTCATGTATAAAATAAGGAACTATTTCCAAAATTCCTTATGCTTCAAAAATACTCGGGTTCCATAAGATAAAAAGACATTATCACATCTTGATACCTGCTGAGTAAAAGCAATAATGAAAAACCCTGTTTAACTCTTATCAGGAAGTAGAATGGTGAGCTCCTCCACATGGAAAAGAGCAGGGCAGGAACAAAGAAAGTGGAAGGAACGTCATGACACCATTACAGTTGGATTTGCTTTCTTTCACGACTCACTTTTCCCTGCATCCCTCTCGCCACCAAAAAGAAAGCCACTATACCCCCAGAAAATTCTTTATTCTTGTTGGTGTAAAACCCCTCAAGGTGCTTTTCCAGTAAGTTACAGAAAAGTCATTCTTGAGTCCAGGGAATGCCCTTCACACAGTCCCAGAGTTAGTGCAGATTTGACATGAGAACTCAGATTCCTGGTTTAATATGTCCACGTGGCAAATACTGAAATAATCCAGGAAACATGAGACTCCAGCCTAGATCTCAGGATGCCCATTCTCTTCTCTGCCACCATACTAAGGCTTACCCTACAAGACTGATCTTATTTATCAGCTTCCTGAAATTGCTCTACTGTATACAAGATACATCACTGAAAGCCAGCAAGCCATCCAGAATTGAAACTATGGTACAGAGAAAAGGGGCACAGCTAACTTCAAGTAAGTATGTGTGTAACTTCATCTCAACTGTAGAGACAGGACCCCCCACGAGCCTCCATCCAACCACATGTGTCAACAGCATACTGACTCACTGGTCCTCACTGGTACTCTGCTCCCTGAAGAGCAATGGAACCTCCAACCTGTTAGCCAAGGCAAGGGCAGAGCTGGCAGGCTGTGTTACGGTCATATTGTCAGCCTCGTCAAAAAGACTCCAGGAAGAAACGATGCAGGATCTGTCCAGTGAACCCTTCAGAACTTTGCCCTCCAGCACGAGGACTGGAAGAATATTGAAGCTTGACCAAACCTTACCAGTGCGGCTACTCTAATAGGCATGCAACATTCATCTGCCCTCTTTGACAATCTCAGACTACCCTTACATAAAGCACTGTGATATTTAAAAATATCCTCCATATTCTTCAATCCTTTAGGTTGACTGTTTCTTAATGCTGCCTTAGTAAAATGTTAACAACACTTGCAGTAACTGGTTGGGGCTTATTTTATGCTCAGGATAATGTCAGGCACCTGAATTGCATATCAAGTCCTTGAAATCAGGACACGATGTCCAGCCACAGTGTTACCAGGGACTATAAATAAGAGAAATACAGGGCTTATTCTTCTGAAATAGAAAATTTGTTTGTTTCTAGGTTCTAAGAATAGTGTCAAGTTTACAGTTCCTTAAGGCTTCCAGATGCTGTCTTCATTCCGGGTTTGTATCTGTCATTTCAGGGGCCTGTATACATGCAGAGCACAGATGCAAAATGAAATTAAAAAAAAAAACTGAGTACAAATGCAGCACAAAGTGTACAAAAATATGTACATATGAGAAGAAACAAGTTTAGACATGCTAACATGTCATTTTAAAAAATCATTTCTATTCATCAAAATTCCATATTTGCCTCCTTTCTCTCTTTACACTCTTGCAAAAATATCAGTCAGAAAGGTGGGACGAATACATTTTATGTAAGTTTCATTGTATTAAAATATACCCTTATTAAATTATTTTTTACGTATCCATTTTTAGTAAATTTTACAAATAAATCTCAGAACTTTTAAACAGAATAATTTCTAACAATAAAATTTTAAGGGTTATTCTAATCCTCAGTTTTTTATGAAGTTCAAATGCTCAATAATTCTATTCTCCTCCCCTTAAGTAAAAATAAAAATCCATTAAGAATGTTTTATATTTGGGTATTTTATATATAATGGCAAAATATAAAAAATGGAAGTTGGTAATCTGTAATATTACTAAATTAAACTGCCAAGCTATTCTCTATTGGAGACCACACTGATATCCCAAACAGATGATCACTATTGGGTTATGCCTAGACACTTAACATCTTAATCACTTTCCCCCCAAAAGACATAAAATAAATGCCAGCAAGCCTCTCAGTCTCCTGTAAACTTGTAAATAATCCTAACCAGATGTTATATTTCCTTCTATCAGCAAGAATTAACTGAGGAAGAAAAAAATAGATAAAAAGACATATTCAGATGTCTGGTTTATTAACTTGTTGACTATCTTCAGGTTTATGTTCCCCTCTTTAGGCAAACATGCCATACTTAACTTTGTAAACTAAGAAATGTGCAACTATAACTACACCAAGAAAAATGTCAGCTTTGCTGCTTAATTTGATTCCTGTTTTCCAGCACTTTTTTTCCATGTCCAGTTGCCTCACTGTACATGCAAACTTTAACAGTGTGGATATAACCTGAAAACGTGATTCCACTCCAGAATGTTCTGGGAATCAATGAAAACATCATCTAGAATATCTGTGTCCCTTGAAGTAAATCTGGTGTTTAATAAGTCAAAGCCATTTTAAAGAAAGCCTCTGCTATTGACTCTTTCCTGTTCAAGATGTTCATCAGGGACTTGTCACAACGTCCAAGACAGGCTCATCTGCAGATGATACAAATCTGAGAAGGATGCCCGAGTTTTTCAATCCAGGTTGTTTGTGAAGAGTTTAAGTTTTATATTTCTGTGTGAACAATAATCTTGGAGAGTGATAAAAGTATTCACGCCATTTATATCAGAATCACTCAGAGTGCTTGTTAACAATGTAGATTCTTGGATCCAGCCCCAGAATAAGTAAATCAGAGCCTCTGGCATGGGGTCCAGAGAGCAGGCACTTGTAACAGGCTCCTCAGGTGATTCACAACCACCTTGTGAGAGCCACTGACCTCAGTGATGAGTATACCACAACAGTCGTACAGGTGACAAAACTGGAGTATTATTCAGACAGACGTTTCATAGAAGTTGGCACAGAGTGGTGAGAGAACAGCCTCCTCCAGCCACAGAAGTGAGCTGAACTAAAGGAGCTCCACTCCGGCAGTCAGCACAAGTTTCGCAAGAAGAGTTATTGCTGGGATCCGGCCGTTGGATGCATCAGTTTGCAACAGCAGTTCGTTAGCAGTAAGTATAGTAATAAACAACAATGAAAGATTGTTCTGTACCCAATTCCAGCAATAATTGGATTAGATGCCCATTTATTGAAGATTGCAATAACACTACAACTCTGACCTTAATTTCCAAGTGCACAAAACATCTTTACAAAGTTGCCAAGGGATGTCTCATAAAAGTGGGAAATGGAGAACTAATTGCTGGCAGTTTTGGTTCAGTTTGAGATTTGACTATCCCAAACCCAGCAGAGAGAGATTTTATTTATTTATTTATTTCTGTGAAGAAGATCAGCCCTGTGCTAACATCTGCCAATCCTCCTCTTTTTTTTGCCTGAGGAAAACGGGTCCTGGGCTAACATCTGTGCCCATCTTCCTCCACTTTATATGGGACACCACCACAGGATGGCTTGCCAAGCAGTGCGTTGGTGTGCGCCTGGGATCTGAACCGGCGAACCCCCGGGCCGCCACAGCGGATCGCGTGCACCTAACTGCTTGCGCCACCGGGCCGGCCCCGAGAGATTTTAGATTACTAATACCTTTTGGTATAACATATGTATGCAAACAGGCATCCCCTGCACTGATTAGTGAAAACTAGTGAACCAAGTTATTTAAAGAAATTGACCAGAGGCTACAGCTTTCTACCCTTAAGCAGAGCCTGAGGAATTTTGTTTTAGAAAAACAATATTATTAATCCCATTAAATTAATATGTTGTTAATTTTATTGTATGTCTTGTATTTTTCATATAAATTTGTAAGGTTCTTTTGATTTTATAGTTCATGAGATCTATAAGCATGACAAATTTAAATCTAGCTTTACATCTGTATATATTTAAGTAAAAAAAATAATTTAAGACAAGGGGGGCATCAGAAATATTTTCTTTTGTTAAATAGATGTTAAAGAATAAGATTTCAGCTCAATAAGAGAGGATTGCCATTCTGATATGGACCAGGCTATCTTATGAGCAGTGGGCTCTCCAACTAGAATGTTCCAAAGGATACCCGCCGACATCTGTCAGTAATGCATCACAAGAGATTCCTCTATCAGGTGGGCACTTGGGCAAGACCATGTTTAAAGTCCTGTCCAACTCTGAGATCAAATTGTTTTCCAAGTGTTTGCCACCCAGGAACCAGAGCTTGCCCATAATTCTTCACTGTTGAAGTAGCAACTCAAATGTTGACTTCATTAAGATATACTGATATATATATATTTACGTGTCATTGACTAGCTTACAAAACTTCTCCATTATAGATTGAGATTAATCTGTCATGGTCCAGTGCTTTTTCTCCATAAATCTGAAGACAATTTCTACCACCTTCTCCCCTCCCACATGTCTTCTCTGACCCATGAACTCTAATCTACTTGTCCCACGCATTCTCAGACCTTTCTTTACCTATAAGCCAGGTTTTGTTGTTTGAGTCAAGGTATAAAGATTCTGAATGGGAAACCAGTATACTTCTAAGCCTTTTTCTGAATTTTCCCCAGGTGTTCCAATGCCCATTCTCAAATTATTCCACTGTTTAACAAAATCAAGCAGGCATTATTTACATGTTTACCTACATGTTCATGAACACCCTTATGGCTTGATGAACACAGTACTAGATGATGTCTTAAAATTGTTGTGTGGCCTTGAGCAAATTTCAGTTTCTCTTGATATCGATATCCATTGAAATATTCCTTCCATTTTCTGTTTCATTAGAGTAGTGCAGTGGTTCTCAACCATGGCTGTACATTAAAAGAATCACTTAAGGGAACTTAAAAAATAGCAACTGAAGTTCATTATCATGTCTGGGTGATAGATACATGTGAGCTTATTATTATAATTCTCTCTACTTTGTGTACATTTGAAATATTTCATAATAAAAAGTTTAAATTAAAAAATAATTTTAGGGGGCCAGCCCTGTGGCGTAGCGGTTAAGTGCATGTGCTCCGCTGCTGGCGGCCTGGGTTCGGATCCCAGGCACACACAGATGCACCACTTGTCAGGCCATGCTGTGGCGGCCTCCCATATAAAGTGGAGGAAGATGAACATAGATGTTAGCCCAGGGCCAGTCTTCCTCAGTGAAAAGTGGAAAATTGGCATGAATGTTAGCTCAGGGCTGATCTTCCTCACACACACAAAAAAATAATAATAATTTTAGGGCTGGCCCTGTGGCGTAGTGGTTAAGTTTGCATGCTCTGCTTTGGCGGCCCGGGGTTCGCAGGTTTGAATCCCAGGCAGAGGCACTGCCCGTCAAGCCCTGCTGTGGTGGCGTCCCACATGCAAAAATAGAGGAAGATGGGCACAGATCTTAGCTCAAAGCCAATCTACCTCACCAAAAAAGGAGGAGGATTGGCAACAGGCCAGATGTTAGCTCATGGCCGATCTTCCTCACAAAAAAAAAAAAAAAAAGAAAGAAAGAAAGAAAAAAAAAATTTTTTAATACTGATGCTTAAGATCTACCCAAACTAATTAGATCAGAACTTCTGGGAAGTGAAGCCCAGGCATCAATATTTTTTAATATTCCCCAAGTGATTTTTATGAGTGGGCAGAGTTGAGAAACAGAACTAAAAGAAGACTAAACCACAAAATTAAATTGAGTGTTAAGAATTCCTCAAAAGAAGAATACCATAAAAATAAATATTAATAGCAACCACCTATTTATATCTTTTAAAAATTACCTGAAGTACTTGATAGAAGCCACTGGATTAAACATGCATGTACCCATTATCCGCTGTGAAGCCAGCTGTTTTTTGAGCACACGTTCAGTTTCCTTGGCAGTGCCTGCCATCAGCTTTGTTGATACTCACACTCTTTACAGAAAACCTTTACTGTAGCTGGCTGCCCATTTCATAGTAATGTGTAAATAAATCCTGGCATATTTAACAACAGGCATAAAGAACTCATAACACACTAAATATCATGAATAGAATTTCAACAACTCTTCAAACACCCCAAAGAAAAAATATCATTCATGATTTTATTCCAAGTTCCTGTGTGAAGTAGAGAAAATACACTTGAGCACTCATGATTATTTTAGGTGATGAATAATAGAAGGTTCCAGCATGTAGTTACAGAGGTCTAATAGGGAATCACGTCTAAATAAATATAATCTTAACATCTTATGAATTTGATCTGGCAGTGCTCCCCAAGGGGTATTCAGGCTGTGGGATTCTGTATCATGGTGCCCGGCCCAGGGATCACTGCTTTTACTAAGAGCCAAAATTTAATGAGCATTTACTTTGTGCAAGGAACTGTTTTATGAGCTACTGTATGAGAAAACTTCGTTTCACCATTACAAGAACCTTGTGAGATAGATGCTATGATTACTCCGTTTTACGGGAGGGGGAAGTGCGGCAGAAGGAGGTTCCATAGTGTGCCCAAGGTTACGTGGCTGTGAGCAGAAGAGCCAGGACACAAACCTGGGCGATCTGACTCCCGAGCTGGATCTGTAAGGCCTCTAACTAGACAGTCAATTATAGATGTGTATACAGCACACACGTATTCGGTTAAATTTCATGAAACTGCCAATATTCAGTTGTTTTTTGACTTTCAAAAACAGTAATTTTACAGTCTAATAATGTATTGCAATGAGAAAACAGTGCCTTAGCTATGAATGCAGAGAAGCACTGAGTTAAGGAATGGCTGTTCCTGCTACCGTGGACATTAGAGAACAGAAGAGGTCCTCTGAGAAGCGTCTCAGAGCACCAATGTCGACAGGGTCCTCAGGCTGGCAGCAGTCTAAGAGGCTGCTGAAAGAACTTCAGGCAAATGCTAATCAAATGATGATAATTATTGCTAACTTTTATTTAGCGCCTCTATGTGCCACTCACTGTTTTAAGTGTTTTCTATGCATATTATCTCTTTATTCCTCATAATCCTATGCGGCAAGAACTCTGAGGATTGCATTTTAGAGATGATAAAACTGAGGCCACTGAGCAGCTAAGCACCTCGTCCCTGGTCACACATTTGGGAAGTACGGGGAACAGGCAATTTCATTTTGGAAACTGTGCTCTTAACCGCAACGCTAACTTGTCCCCACAGCATTCCATATGTTCAGTTGGAATTTCCTCTATGGAAAAGAGAATATTAAATTTAAAGAACTATACCACACAAATGGAATCCATGCATAGATATGTATCTATTTTACTAAGAGCATTCTTACTACTATTTAGAGTCTGAGAAAAAGGCCAAAGGGGAATGCTGAAATCCACTGGTAAATCCTAGTGGCTCTACCTTTAAAACATATCCAGAACCCGACCACTTCTCACCATACCCACTGCTAGCACTCTGGCGCAAGCCATCACCATCCCTCACCTGGGTTCCTGCAACAGCCTCATCACATTTCTCTCTTCTGCCACCCTGGGACCTTTATAGTCATTCTCCAAACAGAAGATATTGCGATCCTAATACAACAAGCCAGATGATGTCACTCACGTGTTCAAAGCCCCCAAAGGCCTATCGGACCCGCATCATCCCCTTCATGCCCTCCGACCCGATCCGACCTGATCCGACCACATCTACCAACCAGACTCCCCGCCGTGCTCACTCAGGCCTCCTTGAACTTCCTCAGAGAAGCCAGGCAAACCTCATCTTCGGCTTTTCTGTTACACCAACACCGTCACCTCCTTCAAGTCTGCTCACACGGCACCTTCTCAGAGAGTCCTACCCTGTTAACCTTATCAAAAACTGTGACCAGGCCGCCACTCCAGCATTTCTACCCCCTTATCCTACTAGACTTTTTTTTTCCTTATCACCTAACATACCTATCATTTCCTTATTTATTATGTTTATTGTCTGTCCCCTGCCATTCTAGATGTAAGTCCCACAAAGGCAGAGGTTCTGGGGTCCTATTTGCTGGGTGTCCCAGCTACCTAGAATAGCACCTGGCATAGGGAAGGTGTTCAACACGTGTTAGCTGAATGAGAGAAGAAAGCAGCAGGAATTATAAAATATGAGACTCCGGGGAGCAGAGTGATTAGAGGGATAGAAAGTACAGAACTGAAGAGTTTTAGGTTGCCCAGGATTGGGATTAGACACCAGAAGGAAGAGATTCAGAAGGAAGAAACTAAATATAAGAAACAACAGTGGACATATGAAAAAAAAATGTGTGCATAGTTATATGCAGCATACCTCCTCCAGCTCCATGATTTGCCAGAATATCCCAACCACCATAAAAGGCTCCCCATTCTCACCCCTGAACCAACATGGTTAACACCAGCAGTGTGCGTCTCCCACCACATCCTCAGAGATGAAAGGAAAGAATGGTAAAGCCACCCCTCCCCAAAGGCACTGAGTCATATTGTCACATCAGGGTCGGTTTTATCTTGGCAGGACAAAAGAAAATCTGACAGGATCCAAGTAGGACTGTCTACTCATCCTCACAGACAATGGAAATGACCACTGCACTGGAAGATGTCAGATCAACTGAAGCAGAAATGTCCAGGCTAATATTATTTTTCGTATCAACGGTTGCCATGTGATAGTTATAAAGATTTAGCAATGATCAGGCAGTGAATACTTTTAAGAGGCTGTTGGAGGAAAAGAAGTTGAAATCCACCCTCCGTCTTCACAAGTCACTCTCAACCCACTTGCTCCCAATAAATGGCTCACTTCTTTTGATTGCACTTGGCATGCCCAGGAAAGATGAGTTTCAGATTCTATCATTTACAGCTTGAAGTCTATACTGTGTTTTTCCATTTGGTCCACATTAAGGTTTCATTCAGTTATTCACGGTGCCTTTTCAAAGGTCCTCAGGTCATTCCTTCCTCTGCTGAGAACATCTCCTACTTCCCAGCCTCTTCCTCCACCAGGGACGCAAGTTCTACAGCTCTCCAGTCCTAGTGACCCTGCAGAAGGAGTGTCTGTGTATTACCAGTGCCAGCTGTATGCAACTGCCAGACTTCAAACACATTTTAAGAAACAGAATATCTTAACCACTCCCTCTCTAGATTGCAACTTTTGTGAGGGAGGCAGGTACCTCTTCCTCATATTTGTATTTTCCAGTATGAGTAGCATGACACATTAACCCTAAAAAATAACTGAAGAAAGCTCCTAGCACGAGGTCCGAGAGAGCTTCGTGAACACCACCTCCAATCCCCAGTCATACAAGTTAGAGACCCAGGCGTCATCCTGGTACCTTACTTACTCTCCCTCAACCCCTCTACCGGATCTATTACCAAGTTCTTTGCATTTTACCTTAATCTCCTGGATCTGTCCACATCTCCCCCTCCCGCCCTCCATCCTGTAATAGCCTTTTCTCAGGTCTCTAATCCAAGCTCTCACCACACAAGTTAGCTCTCAGAGACATCAGGGTGATGCTGTGGCCCCCTGCTTGGAACATTCCCATTGCCCTGTCTCAGGGCACAGACAACACTTGCTAAGCCTCAATGCCCTGAGTTCTCTCTGGGCTCCTGACTCATGCCCCCTTCCTCCACTCTGCAGACTGGCCACCTTTCCATTCCTCTTTTTCAACTTCCCTAACCAGATCACATATCCTCACTAAGGGCCCTGGCAGCCCCAGTCCCTCCGCTTTCCAGCATTGCTACCACTGCACCCATGCACTGTGTGTTATTATCTGATGAGCTGCTCTCTCCCTTCCCTGATGCAAGTCCCAGTGGGTGACCAGGGGTGCTTCTGCTCACCACTGTGTCCCCAGTTAGCACACTGCCTGGCACGTAGGAGACCCTCAGTGACATTTAGGATAAATAAACATTGATGGACTCTCATTATTGGAAATGGTACAATCCATAATGGTTTGGTGTGCTGGATACAAAGGAAAAAGCAAACAAATAGACCCAAAATCAACAAGGCGTTTTGGATCTTGGACACTTAAGTAAGGCTCACAATGGAAACTCAAATATTTATTCATATAATTTGCAAAAAAGGACTAAGCAGAAACCAAAACCTTGCCATTTTTCCTAGCAGTGCGGCTGGAATAGGAACTTGGGCATCTGAAATGCTGCCCCGAAAGGAGGGAAAATGACATGACTATTCCTCAGTTCAGAGCATCAGCCTCTGAACCTCACTACTGATTCACATTTGCGCTCTGCACGCCAGTGATTAATCCTGTTAGAGAAATTAAAGGGCAGAAAAATAAGAGACATTTGTCCGGCGATCAGGGATGGACTGAGGGAAAGCCTGACAGACAAAGAGTCCCTTTGTCTGCTCATGGCCCCTCATGGTGGGCAGAACATGAGGCCTGGAGTCAGCCCACCAGCTCCTCCAGGCACCAGCCACCTACCCTTGGCTTGGGCTACGTTGCTTCACCTCTTTTTATCTGCTTTCTCATTTCTAAACTGAGTGACTAAACTTGCTTCAAGTATCATCGAGAGGATTAAATGAAATAATTGATGTTAAAAGTACTTAGTAAGCTGTAAGCGTCACATAATGGTGTGTTAACAGTTATGACGGTGGCTCACGAGAATACCACATGGCTACTCTGCCGTAGCCAGGGCAGCCCAGAGATCCCTAAGGTCTCCCTCCCTCCTTTTCACCTCGGCGGACTCAGAGATGCAGACACTGAGCAGGGGTGCCCTTGAAGAACCAGCCCATTTGACAAAGTGAAGGAAGATGGCTCTCGACCCTGGGGAGGTGTGTTGGATTTACAAATCCACTTCAGAGGAACTGGGAAGAAGCAGCCAGGAGCCCTTGATAGCTAATCTGCTGGAACTGCTGACTTGATTATGTAGCCCAGTGGAAAGGGGGTAAGTGCTGCAAATTGCACGTGCCCAGAGATAACACTCCTCATATTTTTAAATAAACACATAAGAACATATATTAACATGTGTGCTGGTCCTAATATGTTTTTTTCCAGTCTTGCAGCCATTGCTCAAAGCATTTTTAAAGTACTTATTTGAGAAGTTCTCTCAAGAGCACATGCTTCTTTATTTGGGAATCACTTCAAAAACTACAAATACTCATGTCGTTGAAGACGGATTGGTTTTTTGAAGTAGACAAAATGATGTAGCACCAGGCTAATGAATAAGCGTGTCAACTGGGTCAGAGCCGTTGGGCATCAAAAAAAAAAAAGAAATCAAAACCTTGAGTTTTAACTACAAACAAATTCAACAGAACTCTTAGAATCGTTTAATGAGCTAGTATAGAAGGAAGTTCAAAAAATAGTTCCAAAAAGATTTTGAGCAACAGAACCATCTCCACTCACAAGAATAACTATCGTTTATTGAGTGCTTACTATCTGCCAGGCACTCTATAAGCACTTTACACACACCCCATCACTTAAGATTCAGAAAGCCCCTAAATCTATTATACCCATTTTACAGATGTGAGGTTAGGTAACTTGCTCAAGGTCATAACCAGGTAAATGATAGAACTGTACTTATCTGCATAGAGGTACCTCCTTGAGTATCTCTCTTGTCTCCAAGAACCCAGCATTCTTTTTTTTTTTTTTTTTTAAAGATTTTATTTATTATTTATTTTTCCTCCAAAGCCCCGGTAGATAGTTGTATGTCGTAGTTGCACATCCATTCTAGTTGCTGTATGTGGGACGCAGCCTCAGCATGGCCGGAGAAGCGGTGTGTCGGTGCTCGCCCGGGATCCGAACCCGGGCCGCCAGCAGCGGAGCGCACGCACTTAACCGCTAAGCCACGGGGCCGGCCCGAACCCAGCATTCTTTTGAATGAATACACTGTGATATATTTGTTTGTTTTTGGTTTTATTGAGGTCACATTGGTTCATAACATCATATAAATTTCTGGTGTATATTATCATATTTCACCTTCTGTGTAGACTTCATTGTGTTCACCATCAGAAGTCTAGTTGCTATCTGTCACTGTACACGTGTGCCCCTTTACCCCTTTCACCCTCCTCCCTTCCCCCTTCCCCTCTGGTAACTACCAATCTGTCCTCTGTGTCTATGTGTTTGGTTGTTATTGTTGTTGTTTTATCTTCCATATGAGTGAAATCATATGGTATTTTGCTTTCTCTATCTGACTTACTTCACTTAGCATAATACCCTATAAACATAATTCCCTGTTTTCAAAAAAAAAAAATTTATCATATAATGGTCGAGCTTCTTTTAATCAATGCAAAAACAAAACAGTGCAACAAATATGCAGGATTAATGGAACCTGGGGCCTAAAGCACTGGGAACAGAGCTTTGCAAAAATGTAGAGAAATCTCTAATGCCTAGGGGAACCATTATAAGACCCTTCCAAATGGGCAGCAGAAATGAGCCTAATGAAAACTTGGAAATGGGTAACAGATTGTGGCATTTGTATCCAGATACCATTATGCTTATGTGGAAAGTTGAAGCTGGTAGTATACAGAATAATTATATATTTAATTATATACAAGCTGCGCAGCCTAGGTGTTCAGAGCTGAGTTTAAACCTGGCTCTGGAATCTGCTGGCTGTGGTGTAAGTTGTCCTTCAAGGCCTCGGTGTCTTAGTCATAACCATGATGTTGCTTGAGAATCCAATATGTTAAGCTCTTCCAATTGTGCCCAGCACACAGTAAGCACATTATAAATGTTAGCTATTATTATTAATATTTATGTAAAAATACATTACTTTAATTTTCCCTAAGGGTCATATCCCAGGGAGGGCACCCTGGGACAAACATTCATATCCTACAAGTGGATTTAGTTTTGACAGAGGTACTTTAATTCAATTACACTATATCAAGTATGAGTGTTTTGAATATTAGGAGTATTTTCCTTGCCAACATTATACAGTGTCTGAAATTAATTAAATGACAGTTGCTAAAGTGAAAAGTTTCCAGGACCGTTTCTGTATAATCCCTCAGAAAAGAATAATCTGGCATGCCCTCGTTATGAAGATGAATAAACATTTTTTCCTGTAGAGGTCTTGATGATCTGCAAAACATTTGGCTACAGTTTTATTTTTATGAAGTTGAAGCAGTTACTCCAAAGTTGCAGATCAACAGAATAGATGATAATGTTTTCTACCATGGAATATTCTCATATCATTAAGCCTGGACTTATTAACAGCCCTATTTACAAATTAACGGGGAAGGAAATTTTCCCTGGCTCCCTAATTTAGAACACTGATTTTCTGTATGGAGAGAGAGACAAAGTTATGGGTAGTTATGGTCGACTCCTGAAGTCTCCACTCTGAGTGCAGGAAGTCCCTGTTTCTGCCATCAGAGCTCTGTTTCTCCCCATCTTACAATGCCAGAGAATGTTCTATTGGGCCTATCTGTGAACTCCTAGCTCACTCAACAGACCCCAGAGAGAGGACCCCGAAGGCAAAGGTTCATAGCAGCAATGCAAAAGATGGCAATTCAGTGTAATTAAAATACTATAGTTTATCCACACTTCAAATGTGTCCTGGATGAAACAGGCTTTGTCTAATTACCACTAAAACAGTCTTTCTATGGGAAAATGTCTACTGAGTTCCAAATAATCAATCTACAAATGAACTTATGGATGTTGGTGTTTATAAATTCACAGCTATTTGGTTTAATTTGAAACCTTCTTGCAGGTTTCAATCACACAACATTTACTTGGTTACCTCTTTAGAAAAACCTAGGAAGAGTAAAAAAAATTATTTATGGTTTAATTACTCTCTCAGATTCTTTGTATGTGATCTAAATAAAATATTTTTCATCTATCACATAATTGACAGTTTTCTAGTAAGACAGAGAAAATTCATTATACTGCACCCATATATTATGACCTTACTTATTATATTTAAAATTTTGCCTTTATGTACTATAAAGCATGAACATGTTATTTAGCCTACCTTGATATAGCCTGTTGATTTTTCTTTTCATCTTATTTTGCTCTTTGGTTCAAACAGTGACACCATCTAGATGTGAAAATAGGTGTACCTCCACTGACCTTTCTCCACATGTTACTTTCCCTACAAATCCTTTCAGAATGTGTGTGCTGGATTAGGTTTTTCTGCATCTGTGAGTTACAGAAATGCTGAAAGTAATCTGAGGTGTTTGTATAAAAGGGTGATATAAAAATGGAAATAGCGCAAGAGCTGATTAAAACTAAACCTGAAATTAAAAGAGTACCCTGGATGAACAGCACCACAGCAGTCAACCAGTGCTGGGGGAGAACTTCCACAGTCCACACTAATCCAGATTCAGTAACTCCAAGAGTGAAGAACTCTCATCCTGACCTTAACATAAATGTTTAAGAAAAATCTCCCTCAAAGAAACATTTAGGGAGACTGAATAATTTTGGCAGCACAATCTGCCTCATAAGAGTAACTTTTTAATTTTAACTTTTTCAAACTTAATTCACTCTGTAGGAAGAGACAACCAGTTACTGAACTAAGTCAAAGCCTCAGGTGAAGTACAAGTTCATCTAAATAGGAGAATTAAGCATGCAAATCCTAAAAGTTCTAGAGAACACTGCGGGATACCCCACTGCACCATTCCCAAAATCGACATTTGTTCTGGTGAATTGATCAGGAAGGGGAACATGTGCACATTTACTGAAAGAAAATTCAATGGCAGGCATTGTTATGTGACTTGAATGTTACATTCCGTACTTTACGTAGTAATTTCCAAGACTTTATATTGGGGGAAAAGAAGAACAAAGAACTTATTATCTTCTGTGGTTTTCTTATGGCCATACAAGGCAAATCTTTCTTAAGATGTGCCAAGCTTCTAAAAGGCTAGTGATAGACTGAATGAGATATCCAATGAAAAATTTTAATTTTCAAGTATGATACATAGTTGTGATTCATTTTTAAAATTTGCTTCATTTGCTGAGCCTGGAGCATTCTATGGTGCCATAAAGTAAGGAAGTGCTAAAAATAAAAAAACGAGAGAGAGAGAGGCAGATAGAAAGGGCACAGGAGGCAATATGAAAGAGCTCCTAATGGCCAAGGCTGAACAATTTGAGCAAAAAATAAATAAGGATAGTACTGGATTATAACCCAAAGAATAAAGTAAATATCCATGAGTCCATACTGCTGTAAATAAATGACTGAATAAATAAATAAAAGGAGGAGAAGGAACAACTCTTCCTTACAGAAGAATTTCAACTAATAATTGTAGGATGCATGAAGGCAATAGAGAAATCACCATTAGAAAACCACAGGAAGAAATAGAAATGTGGCAGGCAAGATCCACTGATGCATGCTAAAATTAGTGGGTGAAAGGTTAAGCTGCATAGTTGCAACATATCTCCCCCCAAATATTTCTTAATTACAAAAGGACATGTGTTAGCACTACAGTAGGGAAACCCAGTAGAACCACCTTAACCAAGTGATGGAAGTTAACATCATCAGTAATAAGTTACAGAGATGTCACCGGCCCCCAACTCGATGCACTGAGAGGGCATATCACCTGTGTAGATTCTTCCCAAAATGCATAACCTCAATCTAATCAAGCGAAAACATGAGACAAACCCAAATTGCGGGACATTCTACAAAATACCTTGATGAGTTACTCGTTAAAAGTGTCAAGGCCATGAAAGACAAGATTACAGGAGACTAAGGAGATCCCAGTAAGTCCACTAATGTGCAAGATGGGATCCTGAATGGACCCTAGAATAGAAAAAGGACAGTAGTCGAAAAATTGTGAAATTTGAACAAAATTTAGTTAATAGTATTGTCCTAATGTCAATTTCTTAGTTTTGATCATTATACCACGTTTATGTAAGTTGTTAACATTAGTGGTAGCTGAGTGTGGGATATGCAGGAACTCTATTACTTTTACCACTCCTCTGTTAAGTCTAAAATTATTTGAAAATAAAAACTTAAAAAATAAATAAAAGATTAAGAAAAAAATTTGCTTAGCTGCTCTGTATCCAAACTGAGTTGTATTTTGAAGGATGAACAGGAGTTAAACAATGAAAATAGGGATTATAACTAGCTTAGATTAAAGAAGAATTAGTCATATGACCTGGTTCAATTCCTCACTCAACCAATTATGAGCTGTGTGACCTTGGGCAAGTTACTTTGTCTCTCTAAAGCTCAGACTTTTCATCAACAAATAGGAGATGAGGCAGGGTCCCTAACTCATGGAGCTAGAAATAATGATTAAATGAAATAAGCCATATAAAGAGAGTAATATGTCTGGTATATTGTAGGAACCCAATCAACATTAACCATGGTGATGGTGATGAACAGCCTGTCTATGACTGGCCACTAACACAAATCTTCTTCCTCCGTGAAGACCCTAAGGATATCTCATTCCCACACCTCAGGCACAGAAGTTGCCAAAGCTCTGGTCTGTATACCACCACTCTGGGTCCTGTCAGAGCCCTCCAATACCTTCCTGGCCCTGTTCCTATCCAGTTTTGTTCAAATGTTTATTGAGCACTTAGTACTACATTAGGGTAGTGACTTAGTACTACATTAGGGTAGCAAAAACAAAGACAAAAGAGAGCCAGTCTCTGGCTTTGGAGGGACAAATAGACATATTACTTGTCTAATGGGAGAACAGACACATGAACAAATCATTTCATTTAAAACAGGGAATGCTCTGCTGGAGATAGGCCAAGGTACTATAAGAGCACCTAACTTCGCTGAGCTGAGTCCTACTGGATGAACAGCAGTTTAGACAGCAAAGAAGGATGGGATGAGGATAGGGAAAGGGGATTCCAGGCAGAAGGAACAATAAATTAGAAAAGGCATAGGATCCTTGAAATGGCAAGGAGTACTGGGAATTCTGTGAGAAGAGAGGATGGGAAGAAATTGAACAGAGGCAGGTAAGGCCTGGGAGATTGATGATTATGGATCACAAGTTAAATCCTTTAAGTTCACCCTGTGAGTGATGGGTTGAGGTCACGGGAGCAACATGGTTAGATTTGTATTTTGGAGCTACATTCTGATGGCATTTAGGAGAAAGGACTGGAAAGATGTGAGACTCGTTAGTGTCAGGGACACCAAGTAGGAGAGTTTTGCTGTTCCTTAAACAAGAAATAACTCTATTAATATTAATAAATCAGTTATTGTTATTAACATATTAAATTATTGTTAGGGCACTAATAGGGATGGAAAAAATGAGATGGATTGAGAAATATAGAGGAGAAAAAACTGACAAAACTTGATGTTCCATTTCTTGATACATAGTTTCGACTCAATGCACAAGTTTTGACTGAATTAAATGACTATGAAAGGAGGGCTCTATAATGAATCTAGATTTCCAGCTTAGGTAACTATGTGGGTAGCACTGCATTTATTGATAAAGGAGATATGGGGTGAAGAAATACATTGATGGGGGAGACAGGAAAGAGTGTTAGATAAATGAAACATTCTGTTGTGTACATGTTGAATCTGAGTTGTGTATGAAGCAGTTAGTTCATATTTCTAACAATCAGTAAAATATCTGCTTGAAGCTCAGGGGAGACTGGGATTAGGGAGAAGTTAAGACCATGAGTGTGGATAAGATCATTCAGAGGCAACATGGATAAAAATAAGGATTTGAGCCAAAGGTAAAGCCCTTGGGAACACCCATGGTTAAGGGTTGTATATGAGAGAAGGTTGCCACCAGGAAGACCAAGAAGGAACTGTCAGGGAGAAAGACTGGGGAGAGCTAGCCAAGTCATGCAGAAAAACAAGGACTGAGAAGAGTCCACTGGACTTAGAATACAAACATCACAAGTGGCCTTGCCAGAGCAATTTCAGCTGAGTGCTGGGGATAAGTAATTTAGTGGATTGAAGAGTGATAAAGAAAGGTAGACATAATAATAATAACTGCTAACTTACTGATGACTTACAGGAGATGACAGGGCTCTGTATCTTCTGCGTATATTAGTTCATTTAATTGTCTCAATAACTCTATAATGTAGCTACTATTATTACTGCCATTTTAGAGATAGGAAACAGATAAGGAAAAGAGAGACAAAATGCTAGCAAGAAGTGGATCAAGGAGAGCCAGCCCTGATGGCCTAGTGGTTAAAGTTTGGCGGCCCCGGTTCACCTCCTGGTCGCAGAACCACACCACCCATCTGTCAGTAGTCATGCTGTGGCAGCGGCTCACACAGAAGGACTAGAATGACTTACAACTAGGATATACAACTATGCACTGGGGCTTTGGGGAGAAAAAAAGACAAAAAAACAGGCAGATTAGCAACGGATGTTAGCTCAGGGCAAATCTTTCCCTGCAAGGAAAAACAGTTGATCAAGGAAAAGGGTTTTTGTTTCTGAAGGATGAGACAGACTTGAGCATAATCACTCCTAAAGGGAAAAGAATCACAGAGAAGGAGAGGTTGGAATGACGGAGCAGATGTGGGTCCCTGGCAGAGTTCTAGAGGAGAGGGGGTGGAGAGCCCAGGTGGAGGCAATGTCCTTGAACTGAGAAATGAGAAGGAAGGAGAGGAAGATGAGCTTAGCTATAAATAAGTTTGTAAGTAATGGGTAAGGAAGTCAAGATAGCACAACTTTATCACCTCAGTTTTTCATCTAAGTTCCCAAGGAAATAAAAATTCTCACTTCCTTTCCCAGCTCCTCCATTCCTATTGAACTCCCTGCCACCACTGGAACCCCAAGTCCCTGCAGCCACCCACAGCCTCTATCAAGGCTTGTGTATTGAGGGCAGAGGGGAGACGTCGGACAATGTGGGGTGGGACACAGACATCAGAGCTCTACCTAATACGGCCTTTTTCAAATAATGGTAACATCTGTAAGGCAACTAAATTTATAACAAGAATTTTTCCCTCAAACAAACAACCACATAGCAAAATATTTATTATCTACAATAATGGTCTTCAGACTGGAGTATGGATACCTCTGGGAGTGTACGAATTCTTTTTAAAGGAATATGCTGGCACTTGTCTAGTTTTAAGAGACTTAGTTTCCAGATCCTCAACTTTTAGATCCTAAAACCAATCTGCCTGAGACAGTGACTGGCATCTGAGCTTCTCCTTTCTTGCCTCCTATTTCACAACCCCATTCCTCTCACTAGACAATGCAAAGGCAAACCAGCCCCCATGCCCAACCTGGACAGTGCATCGTCCCAGGACAGTAAAAACTCTAGTTGGCAAAAGAAGGGACTATCTAAAGATAGATGCAGGCTTTGACAAAGTAAATTTCTTCAATGATTGGAATTACTTTGGTGGCTGATTAACAAATCCTTTGCAACTTGGATAAGTTCTAATTTTTTTCTTTCAACTAAACTGAAGGGCAAAATGAAGTAGCTAATAGATTAGTTCAAAGAATTGGGGGATATTTGCTGTAATATGGTTCTCCTTCCATTTACATCTACTTTCATACCTCAACAATTTTGTTTGTGCTTATCTAAGAAATCAACAAAGAAAAAGAGACAAAGAAAGGAGAGAGGGCAGGAAGGAGAAAGATGTTGCTGAACTGTCTCATGTTAGCAGTATGTAATGTTTACCCACAAATACATAAACTAATGGAAGCAATGCTCTGTCTTATTAAGAGATTAATTTCCATAACATTTTACTTTCTATGCTTAATAGAACATAATTAATTTATGATAGTTTGTAATATATGTGTTTAGATCCAAGTGTCTACTGCTAATAATTATAATGATTGCTTAATCTAGAAAATATTTTTAAAACTTAGAACGTTATGGTCACATAAAATGAAAAATTGAAGCTCAAATTTCCATTTATATACCCATTTTGTTGCAGAGAATTATGATCGGTCATCAATAAAACACTTTCAAGCATAAAAATATTACATCAGGGTAACATTCTATAAATGAAGTAGAAAGGAAATAAAAGTTTAAGGAGAAAGAAATGATGCAAAATATCTGTAAAAGAAAAGTTTGTTCCTGTAGTTATGAAACAGATGATGATGGATAGGAAATTGCTACAGTTTTTAAAAGATACATATAAAAGAGTGATAAACTTCTTTGAATATAAAAGTACAATAGATGCATGATATCTGAAATTACAAGCTGTATAGTCATTTAAATTTAAGATAAAGATTTTATTTATTTATTTATTTTTAAAGGTTTTTTTTTTACGGTGAGGAATATCAGCCCTGAGCTAACATCCATGCTAATCCTCCTCTTTTTGCTGAGGAAGACTGGCTCTGAGCTAACATCTATTGCCAATCCTCCTCCTTTTTTTTCCCCAAAGCCCCAGTGGATAGTTGTATGTCATAGTTGCACATCCTTCTAGTTGCTGTATGTGGGACGAGGCCTCAGCGCGCCCGGGATCCGAACCCGGGCTGCCAATAGCGGAGCACGCGCACTTAGCCGCTAAGCCACAGGGCCGGCCCCTAAGATAAAGATTTTAAATGTGAACTTAATGTGCAAGGGGTACATAGATATTCAAACTTTTTTTAGGTGATAAACAAGCAAAAAGTGTGAAGACCACTGGTCCTCGATGGAGTACCATCCCATCCATACCCAAGAGCTTCCCTTCTCTCTCCACTATGGTTTCTACCAATTCCTCTGATGGTTTTAAAAACAAGTCAGGTATGAGAGAACACAAAGGCTTTGTTGACATCATCAAAGAATGTTTTTGAAACACTAAATGTGAATCTGGATCTAGATTTCCCGGAGGTATAGCCACATTTGCTAGGAGGCTCTCCAGGGCATACTTAAGCCCTGGTTAAATGCAAAACATCTGTGGGTTTATATAATCTGTGATTATTTGTCAACATGAGGAGAGACTACGAAGTTGCAGTAACTTTCCCCAAGGCACCTTCCTAGCAGCATATATTCAAAACATTCCCAGGCTCTCTAATGGAGGAAGCATGTTAAATATTTTGCTTTAAAGCCCATACTTTCAGACCCCTGAATTTCCAGATTGAGAAGTTGTGATTGAATATGTTGTTGTAAGTTAACCACTTCTCATCAGATACTTGGAAGAGCCCTGGCACAGACCTAGCCTGCTTTGAACTTAAGGAATTCTACAAGAAACTCTAGCTGAAAAATTAGGAAAAGAAAACTAAGACTTTCAGTTATTAAAACTTGACCTGTTTGAAGCTTGAGTTTACTGCTACTTATGCAATCTCCTCAGGAACATTTCCGTAAATAGTTTTACAAAATGTATCTTGATTATAATCTGTAGATTTGATTAGGCAATGTTCCCTTTCAATTGGACTGCATAGCATTTAAGAACAATTTTCAGTAATCTGGAATAGGAATACTCAAAATTAAACCTTCAGATATAGAGGCAATCTAAAGGAAAAAATAATGAAACAAAACAACAGCAGTCTCCGCCTTGGTAAACAAAACACTTTTAGTTAGGTGGCTGCACCTTAAAGACATGGTCAGTTGCCTCTAAATATTTTTAGCAAGTATTGGTCCTTCTCTATGAAGTTAATCCAGTGCTTAATACCCATCACTCACCTTTTAATTTGGAATTACTATCACTGCAGTGTGCATGACCAAAACAGCAATTAAGAGTCAGCAGGGCTCATGAACAATTGGATTCAATGTTGCTCAGGTGTGACATAGAAAGTAGTCCTCAAGTCAGGGAACCCCCATTGTGAATGAGCAGCCCACTTTGGGGATGAGAGGGAGGCACATATTCTTGGCTGCCTTGGGGGCAAATGCATTTTACTACACAGTTCGTAACACCCTGATGACTAACCTAGAGAGTGTATTTCTCTTACGTGGAGGTGAAAACGTTTCTTCCTTTTCTCTGTACATTTCCCGAGAGCAGACAGCTTTCTATAGCTAACTATCAATGCCTCTGAGCTGGGAACATTTCTCTGCTGTCCCTAGTTGGCATTCCTAATATATTTCCCCATGGCAACATCTCATAAATCATAGGTATAATTAAATTGTTGTATTTCTACTGTAGAGTTCAGCTATACAGAGCTTGCAGGGTTTTTTTTTTGTAATGTTTATTTTTTTTTTCCCCCAAAGCCCCAGTAGATAGTTGTATGTCATAGCTGCACATCCTTCTAGTTGCTGTATGTGGGACACGGCCTCAGCATGGCTGGAGAAGCGGTGCGTCAGTGCGCGCCCAGGATCCGAACCCGGGCTGCCAGCAGCGGAGTGCGCGCACTTAACCACCAAGCCACGGGGCCGGCCCAGAACTTGCAGGTTTTTGTTACTCTAGCTGGACAAACTCAGCTTAGAGCTGAAGACATACCTCTTTAAAACTTGTAGCCAGTGCTATTTTCTTTTACGTATGCGCTATTTATGATTTAAGCTTTCTAAAATGCACACTAATGAGTTTTTTAAAAGAGGATCATTTTGTTGGTTATGGGATGGTTATTTTAGTTCCTATAAGGAGGTCTAAAACATTGCAGGACGCCTGCCTAGAGGTGGATAGGCCTTACCACCTTATGGTAAAAGGCAAGAGACAGCTGTGTTTTGAGTTGTCTAAGAATTTCTGTATCCACCTCTGCCTTCAGGTTGTCAGCAATCACTTCTTAATTTTGTCCCTGTGCCTCCTCATATAACACTCTCTCACTCTTCAAATCAAATAGCAAGACTTGTTAAAATTATATTTAAAATAAGAATACAGGGGCTTTGGCTTCATCTAACTATTTCTGTGACTAAGAAGAACATGCTCTAATACAAGGGTTTTGTAACGTCTATTTTGGCTGTTCACTGGCATTTTCTCATTTCCTGGAATTTGGCATTTTACAGAAGAGAATCGTCAAGTTATCCATTCTAGATAGGAAAGGTGATGCTTTTCAGTACTTCAGGAGCATTGTGAGTTAAACAGGCATACAGTGGCTGGCTCATAAACTATCATTTATAATATTTTTAACACGAAAAAATATATTTAAAATTCTAAATAAGTGGCTCACCAGCTTCTAGAATACCAACCATTCTTATGTCAGGAACTTGCTTTACACACACAGGTTTTATTTTTCTGCTGTTGCTTGGCAACTGAGATGTGGCAAGAGATGTCAGAGGTTAAGGAGCAGACTAAAGTCATTATGGAAAGCAAGCCTTATCAGCATTTTCCATCTAACTTCGTAATCCTTGAAATAAAATAGGTTTCATTGTATTGAGTAGTCTGTTTTTTTCCTAATCAAATGCCAAGTTTTTAGAGACTTTTTTCTTTCTGAATATAAGTCTAGTGTACATGGACAATTTTAATTATATACATTACTTTGAAATGGACTTCTCTATTACCTAGCACACTTTAGGTTAAAGTGAAAGGTTAAAGAGGTTAAAGTGAAAACCTTCTGGGGTTCTGAAGTCATGTGAAACTATGCGAAAGTGGTTGTGAACACAGTTGAAAGCATTCCAAGAGGTAACGAAAGTACACATTGCTCTAAATTTCCTCACTTTTAACCATTAATGTTAAATAAAATTCCATTTTCAAATACATTGACCAGCTTATTAAATTATATTATATAAAAATAATTTTACATATAAAATTATTCTTTAGAAAAAGGAATGCAAAATGTCCTATAGGGTAGCTTGTCTCTATTCTGAAATGAGAAGGAATGTGATCAAAATTTAAGCATCATCTCTGGAGGTTTTTTTTAGCCTGTTCTGTACCAAATGCTAGGCCCCTAAGGATTCGCAGCTCACGGATAGTTCATTGCATTTCAGCATGATGCATTTTAAGACTTATTTTCCAGTGGGCATAACACAATATGCTTTAATGACATTTCATTTCTAGGCAACATGCTTATTCCATCCACTCCTAGCCCAAATTTTTAACTTGTCCAAATTACTGCTATAAAGGTAAGACAACCTGAGTTAGAATCACTTTCCATGTTGGTGTAAAGTGGATCCAGAATTATTTGGGGAGGAAGATTTTTATCCCTGCTTGTGGGTCCCCCCTTATTTCATCTCTGAGTGAAGCCACAACAGCCATCCATTCAGGCATGTCCTTAAATTTCATTAGAGAAGATTAACTCTATCCTCCCTCAACTGACTCCCAAAAACTTTGGCAACACTGCACTTCCAGCTGTAGTCAGAGATTCTAAACCAAGACTCTATGTTGAATAATTCTTATCAAAAGTCCAGTAGGGAGAAATACAGCCATGAGTATAATTGCCTGAAGCATATGGGACTGCCTAGTCCTCTAAATTTCCTGAATTTTGCTTTTGGACAGAACTGTGTACTTGGAATCTTGTCCCTTTCAGAACTGCTTGTACTCACTGCGGTTTGTGTGGCGTGCAAACAGCATATACTGACGAGGTCATAATCAACAGCCACGGGAGTCTCACTGTCTCTGTCACCAGGTGCTAGTGAAGTCACTGTCCTGTCCATCACCCTTTAAGAGCGTCCCTGGAAGGAACTCTTCTTAGGTTTTAGTATTAGGAAAACTTGGGTTTTTATCCTACAGGTATTTCAGATCTGTCGCTGACCACGTTTCCCTCTTCACTTTCACTGCTAGGAACCTCAGAGCCAAATCTGCAACCTACTCCCATCATTTAAGCTATGCGACCATCCCACTCATCTTGCCCTGGCTTTACCTTTCCCCTCCCATATTGTCTTCTAACCCTGACTTCCTCAGCCATTTATTCTATTTGAATAATTGGGGTGCCTACCTCAAGTGTGCTTTAGAGAATGCAGGATATGAATTTTAAAAATTAACAACAAACAAAATAGTCGCATGGAAGATAAAGAAGATAATCCTCTTGTTCTTGTCCTTAGACCTCCATTTTGTGTACCAAGTGGAGTGAAGGATACCTCATGCCATCCCCCACTTATTGCTGCTGTGAGTCCTGACACCCAGAGGAGATGGTGAGAGTTTGAGGAACAGGAGTAGGTGGGAGTTGGGAGGGCACAGCAGAGGGAAGGGTAAATCTCAATGTTTGGCAGCCAGGGAGAAAGTAACTTTCTGTGGCTACACGGTCACTTCTAAGGAAAGGCAAGAAAATGCCAGTCAGGAACTTTCTGCATTAAATCCAAAGGTGACATTTAAAGTCCTGACACATTCAATTTGTTTAACATAAGAATGTCATCTCCACAATACATATTCATGAAGTAGTTTTGTTCATAGTACTGTACACCTATTGCATCACCATTTGTCCCACACACTTAGGCAATTCTAAAAATTATCCCAAACCTGTTACTATATTTCCCACCCCCATAAAGAAGAGAGAAGCTTCATTAAAAAAAAAAAAAAACACACACAAAAAAAACACAGGAATGTAGAAAAGTTGCTTTGGCTAAGTAAAATGGTTATTTTTATGATCAGAAGCAGTTACAGATCTCCAATAAATAGGACTGGGATATTTAATTTAGTATGTATAGAGAGGAAATATAACTATGGCTTCTCAGAAGCCACTATAGCTAGAGATATGGCATGGATACCCCTAGGTAGGTGAAATCTGTCCATACTGTATAGATAAGTAGTGGGAAAGAAACTTTTTGTTAGAATGTTTAGAAGCCTATATACATACATTGTTTTGGTTCAAAGACTAGCAGGCACCTCAGCATTTCACATCACCCTAACAGATGCCACTTCCTCTGTTCCTTTTCCAAATCCACACCCAGCAGGACCCACCTCCCATATAGAAAACAAACCTCTAGGGAATTATAATAATAATAATTATTATTATTATTATTCACAAAATGTGTAAAAACAAATAAAATTAGCTACTTATGTTTAAAAAATATGAAGACTAGGTTAGACAACTCAGGTAAAGAATTACCTAATTTCAATGAGTGCTAAGTAAAATAAAAAGCTAATTCAGGTCCTTTGAAAAAACTGCCTAAAATAAACACTTTTTAATGACATGAATATTTTCATGTTAAAATTATGTCTGTTAACAGTGTGTCCTTCACAGCTTATACAAATTCAAAATTCCCTCTCGACACTAATTCTTTTATTATGTGATTTACTCTAACTCTCTAATCATGACACAAAGATGTACCATGAACATGAACTTCATATTAGAATCAGTTTTTTAAAAATGTAATTTACCAACATCTTGAATGTATTTTATTTGTGGTAAAATATATATATATATATTTCTAGTTTGATGCCCTCTGTCATCTCAGAGTCAATATATCCAGAATTTAGAATGTTCCCCCTTCTCATCCAGCAGCTCTTCCTAAGTGATCCTCTTCTGCCAAAAAAACCCACCACGTATTTCATCTCCCAGACTTGAAAACATCTTCCTATTCCTTCATTCCTTATCTCCAATCTGTTTATTCTTCCTGTCAACTATCACTTCTCTTTTTATTCTCACACCAATGTCTGAGATTTGAGCTGGATTATTTCTAGTCTCCTGGATCCAGTCTCTCACCAACTACTCCACTCTGTACTACACTCCACTCTAATGAAATCTTTTAAACCATTCTTTTCCAAGTCCCTGTAGCTGTTCAATGAACTACAATAGCTCCTGTGCAGAAAAGAGTTACCATAGCAGGCCTGAGACACCATCCTTAGAAAGGCCTGCTGCAAAGCTGGCCCTTGGCATGTGGAAACTTGGATTCGGGGAGAGTTCCCGTTGCTCCTTACTGATTAAGGTGGCTCACTGCGCCCAAACTGTCTGTACAAACAATGTGCTTATGCTGAACTCCTGCTTACCTTCTGGGAGTCTGGAATTTTGATATGTACTCGGCACTAGGCAGAGGATGTCTATGTGACCAGCCCCCAGTGAGACTCCTAGGCATTCCAGTAAGCTTCCCAGGCAGACAACATTTCACATGTGCTGTCACAGTTTGTTGCTGGAGGAAGTAAGTGCATCCCATGTGACTGCACTGGCAGGGGCCCCTGGAAGCAGGCAGCTGGTTTCCCCAGACCTCCCCCACGTGCCTTTCCCTTTGCAGATTTTGCTTTGTATCCTCTTGCTGTAATGAATCTTAGCTGTGAGTGCAACGTTATGCTGAATCCAGTGAGTCCTCTCAGCAAACCTGGGGCCCCTGACACAACTCCTTTGGCCTGTTACATCATTTCTGGCCTCTCCTGTCCCACTGGGTAGGCCCTTCACAGTCTGCCCTTACCCTTCCTTCTCCAAGCGTGCCCACCACTTCAGTTAGACCACCACTATGGGGACGGCAGTTGGAGGGAGAAAGGTCTCGGCCTGGTTTCTGTTCTTAGTTCCCTGTTTGTTCTGCTGTTTCCTGTTTAGTTCTGAGTAATTCACACAACCTCTCTAGGTCTTAATATCCTCATTTATAAAATATGAATAAAACTACAGGTACAAATAATATCCAGGTGCAAGATTTTGGTTTTCTGTGCAAATAATTTTTTAGCAATTTGCTACTAAAATATGCATTCTATCAAAGTTTATTGTAAAGCAAAACAGCTCTGTTAAGGGAGGCCTATTTTCTCTGTATAGTTCTGCAAACACTTCTGGATTCACTGAAAAAAAATGTGAGAAATATTTCAGAATTAGACATTTAAAGGAAAATATAGTATGCTACAAAAATAGAAATAATACTCAAAATATCACACCTTGGGGCCGCCTGGTGGCGCAGAGGTTAAGTTTGCTTGCTCCACTTCCGCGGCCCGGGGTCGCAGGTTCGGATCCCGGGCACGCACCGACGCACCGCTTGTCAAGCCATGCTGTGGTGGCGTCCCATATAAAGTAGAGGAAGATGGGCAGGGATGTTAGCCCAGGGCCAATCTTCCTCAGCAAAAAAGAGGAGGATTGGCATTAGATGTTAGCTCAGGGCTAATCTTCCTCACACACACAAAAAATATCACACGATAATCTCCCGTGTAATAGTATTGTTTTTGAAAGTAACTGTCAGAAAAGAGTTAAGAGAAATTAGCAACCCAGGAGTCGGCGGGAAAGGAGTTGGGTTCCTGCTCAGCCAGAGCCCCATACCCCTCAGGATGAGGCAGGTGACAGAGATAGGAAACAGCCCCTTCTGAAACATTAAGAGTCCCCTTGTGAAATGAGATCAAACCTTTCAACAAGAGCCCAGTGAAAACCCTCTCTGAGTTGACTGCTGCATTTGTATACATACCTTGCTAATTAGTCACTTCTAAAATCAATTATTGTTGAAATTCATTTTCTCAATGATCAACAAAAGCCACTGAAGGAGCCACACATAAGACTCTCCAGCCTGAAACAGGTTCCTAGGCTTAGCTTATAGGCAGCTCCATCCCTTTAAGGTGTAGGTATCATCCATGTTTTAATGAAGTTGTTTTTATAATTACTTACAAAATAAATTTAAATTATATTTCACTATTTCTCTGCGTAATTCCTGGCACAAAGGAAAATGAATCACAACTTGTGAACTGCAAAGCCTGAGCAGAAGTATGTGGCATTCTTGTCTTTGGAGAGCATTCAAACTCTCTCGTAACCACTTCCTAAACTGAAGTTGCCATCACAGCTAAAAGCTGTTTCCAAACTCGTTAAGCACACGTCCTTAGAACAAAGAATTTCTGGCAAGTCGGTCAGACCAGCGTCTACCAAGAAGGCCAGATGGAAAGGCGAGATGACATTGTAGCTGAACTCCATCTGTGCTCCACTGCAGATTTTCCTACTAAAAACTGAAAAGCAGAGCTTTCAAACCAGAGAACAACTAGCGTAGCAAACTCACGAATGAACAAACATTACAAGAGGCGTCACGCACTAAAGAATAATTTGTACATTTCCCTGGTTCAATTTACATGTGACTTGCTTAAATATTTATCAAATTCAGAGTTAAAATCACAAAAACTGGTCACTTCTCATAAGTATACATTAAGGCTAGGAATACAAACATTTTACCTCCAAATCCTAAGAGGGACTTTGAACACAGATAGAGACAGATGAGAGAGGGCATGCTGCAGTGCAGTGACTGCAGTCACTGCAGCACTGACATCCGGCCTCCGAAACAGAGACCCACGGCGGTAGAAGCTGTTATTTTACTATCACATCCAGATACTCTCCTTGCATTCAAGGCTCAAGAAACAAGCCGGGAGCAGGAAGCAACCCCTGCGCAGCAGGGGGTGTCCTTCAGGCTGTACTCCTCTTTTTCCCCGAGCCCGCTGCGGCTTCCCCGCAGGACTGCACAGCACATGCTCAGGACTGCTGTGGGAGCAGCTGCCAGCAGCAGGCACAGAAGCCCACGGGGCCACAGGGCTACAGGGCTACCCGGGACCACTGGCTCCCAAGCACCATCAGAGAATCTTTTGCGTGGTATCGAATTTTCAGTTTAATTATGTATATGGATATTTTTTTAATCCTTAGTTTTTCAATTGTCATATTTTTTAAGGTGTTTTAATATTTTATCTCTAAATTATACTTTATTTTATTTTTTATTTTATGTTTTTTTGTTGAGGAAGACTGGCTCTGAGGTAACATCTGTTGTGAATCTTGCCTCTTTTTGTGGGGAAAGATTGTCCCTGAGCTAACACCTGTGCCCATCTTCCTCTATTTTGTATATGGGATGCTGCCACAGCAGGGCTTGATGAGCAGTGCATAGGTCCACACCTGGGATTCAAACCTGTGAACTCCAGGCTGCAGAAGTGGAGTGTGCGTACGTAACCACTAGGCCACCGGGCCAGCCCCTATTTTGTATATTTTTTTATTGTGGTAACATTGATTTATAACTATACAAATTTTGGGTGTACATCACTATATTTCGATTTCTGTGTAGATTACATTATGTTCACCACTCAAAGACCATACACATGTGCCTAATCACACATTTCAGCCTCCTCCCCCCCTTTCCCTCTGGTAACCAGCAATCCAATCTCTCTATGTGTTTGTTTGTTGTTGTTTTTATCTTCTATTTATCATACAGTATTTGACTCGCTCCCTCTGAATTATTTCACTTAGCATAATACCCTCAAGGTCCATCCATGTTGTCACAAATGGCCAGATTTCATCCTTTTTCATGACTGAGAATTGTGTATATATATCACATCTTCTTTATCCATTCATCCCTTGATGGGCACCTAGGTTGCTTCCAAGTCTTGGCTATTGTGAATAATGCCGCAATGAACATATGGGTGCCTCTATCTTTACATACTCATGTTTTCATGTTATTTGGATAAATACCCAGCAGTGGAATAGCTGGATTGCATGGTAGTCCTATCCTTAATTTTTTGAGGAATCTCCATACTGTTTTCCATAGTGGCTGCACCAGTTTGCACTCCCACCAGCAGTGTATGAGAGTCCCCTTCTCTCCACATCCTCTCCAACACCTGTTATTTCCTGTCTTGTTAATTATAGCCATTCTGACGGGCATGAGGTGATATCTCATTGTAGTTTTGATTTGCATTTCCCTAATAATTAGTGATGTTGAACATCTTTTCATATGCCTGCTGGCCATCTGTATATCTTCTTTGGAAAAATGTCTGTTCAGATCTTTTTGTCCATTTTTTAATTGGGTTGTTAGTTTTTTTGTTGTTGAGATGTATGAGTTCATTATATATTTTAGGTGTTAACCCCTTATCAGATATATGGTTTGCAAATATCTTCTCCCAGTTGTTAGGTTGTCTTTTCGTTTTGTTGATGGTTTCCTTTGCTGTGTAGAAGCTTTTTAGTTTGATGTAGTCCCATTTGTTTATTTTTTCTGTTGTCTCCCTTGCCTGGTCAGACGTGGTACTTGAAAATATGCTGCTAAGACGGATGACGAAGAGCATACTGCCTATGTTTTCTTCTAGAATTTTAATGGTTTCAGGTCTTACATTCAAGTCTTTAACCCATTTTGAGTTAATTTTTGTGTATGGTATAAGATAATGGTCTACTTTCATTCTTTTGCATGTGGCTGTCCAGTTTTCCCAGCACCATTCATAGAAGAGACTTTCCTTTCTCCATTGTATGTACTTGGCTCCCTTGTCAACAATTAGCTATCCATAGATGTGTGGGTTTATTTCTGGAATCTTGATTCTGTTCCATTGATCATTGTGTCTGTTTTTCTGCTAGTACCATGCTGTTTTGATTATTATAGCTTTTTAATATATATTTAAGTCAGGGAGTGTGATAGCTCCAGCTTTGTTCTTTTTTCTCAGGATTCCTTTGGCTATTCAGGGTCTTTTGTTGTTCCATATAAGTTTTAGGATTCTTTGTTCTATTCTGTGAAAAATGCCATTGGAGGGGCCAGCCTAGTGGTGTAGTGGTTGAGTTCGTGCACTCCGCTTTGGTGGCCCAGCGTTCACACGTTCTGATCCGGGGCCAGACCTACGCACTGTTTATCAAGCCATGCTGTGGCAGGCTTCCCACATATAAAGTAGAGGAAGATTGGCACGGATGTTAACCCAGGGCCAATCTTCCTCAGCAAAAAGAGGAGAATTGATGACAGATGTTAGCTCAGGGCTACTCTTCCTCACCAAAAAAAAAAAAAAAAAAAAAGTTGTTGGGACTTTGATAGTGATTGCATTGAATCTGTAGACTGTTTTGGGAAGTACAAACATTTTAACTATGTTAATTCTTCCAATCCTAGAGCACGGAATATCTTTCCATTTCTTTCTGTCTTCTTCTATTTCTTTCAACAGTGTTTTATAGTTTTCAGTGTACCGATCTTTCACCTCTTTGGTTAAGTCTACTCCTAGGTATTTTATTTTTTTGCGGCAATTGTAAATGGGATTGTATTCTTAATTTCTCTTTCTGCTACTTCATTGTTAGTGTATAGAAATGCAACTGATTTTTGTATGTTCATTTTGTATCCTGCAACATTACAATATTCATTTATTATTTCTAAAAGTTTTTAGGTGGATTCTTTAGGGTTTTCTACGTATAAAATCATGTCATCTGCAAACAGTGACAGTTTCGCTTCTTCCTTTCCAATTTGGATCCCTTTTATTTCTTTTTCTTGCCTGATTGCTCTGGCTAGGACTTCCAATACTATGTTAAATAAGAGTGGTGAAAGTGGGCATCCTTGTCTGATTCCTGTTCTTAGAGGGGACAGCCTTCAGTTTTTTTCCATTGAGAATAATATTAGCTGTGGGTTTGTCATATATGGCCTTTATTATGTTGAGGTACTTTCCTTCTATACCCATTTTATTCAGAGTTTTTATCATAAATGGATGCTATATCTTGTCAAATGCTTTCTCTGCTTCTATTGAGATGATCATGTGATTTTTATTCTTCATTTTGTTAATGGGGTGTATCACGTAGATTGATTTGTGGATGCTGAACCATCTCTGCATCCCTGGATTAAATCCCACTTGATCATGGTGTATGATCTTTTTAATGTATGTGATTTGCTAGTACTTTGTTGAGGATTTTTGTGTCAATATTCATCAGTGATATTGGCCTGTAATTTTCTTTTTTTGTGTTGTCCTTGTCTGGTTTTGGTATCAGGGCAACGTTGGCTTCATAGACTGAGTTAGGAAGCTTCTCCTCCTCTTCAACTTTTTGGAAGAGTTTCAGAAAGATAGGTATTAAGTCTTCTTTGAGTGTTTGGTAGAATTCACCAGAGAAGCCGTCTGATCCTGGACTTTTAATTTTTGGGGGGTTTTTTATTACTGTTTCGATCTCCTTACTGGTGATTGGTCTATTCAAATTCTCTATTTCTTCTTGATTCAGTTTTGGAAGGTTGTATGATTCTAAGAATTTGTCCATTTCTTCTAGATTATCCAATTTGTTGGTGCATAGCTTTTTGTAGTATTCTCTTATTATCTTTTGTATTTCTGAGATGTCCATTGTAATTTCTCATCTTTCATTTCTGATTTTATTTATTTGAGGCTTCTCTCTTTCTTTCTTGGTGAGTCTAGCTAAAGGCTTGTCAATTTTATTTATCTTTTCAAAGAACCAGCTCTTAGTTTCACTGATTTTCAAATTTTTCTTTTTTTTTTTTTTTAGTTTCTAGTTCTTTGATTTCTTCTCTGATTTTTATTCTTTCTTTCCTTCTACTGATTTGTGGCTTTGTTTGTTCTTCTTTTTCCAGTTCCTTTAGGTGCACTGTTGGATTGTTTATTTGAGATTTTTTATTTTTGTTGAGGTAGGCCTGTATTGCTATGAACTTCCCTCTTAGAACCACTTTTGCTGTATCACATAAATTCTGGCATGTCGTACTTTCATCTTCATTAGTGTCTCGGTATTTTTTTATTTCTCCATTGATTTCTTTGTTGACCCAATCATTGTTCAGTAGCATTTTCTTTAATCTCCACATATTTGTGGCTTTTCCAATTTTCTTCCTGTAGTTGATTTATTGTTTCATACCGTTGTGGTCAGAATAGATGCTTGATATTATTTCAATCCTCTTAAATTTATTGAGACTTGTTTTGTGGCCTAATATGTAATCTATCCTGGAGAATGTTCTATGTGCATTTGAAAAGAATGTGTGTTCTGGGGTTTTTGGATGGAATGTTCTGTATATATCTACTAAGTCCATGTGGTCTAATATGTCGTTTAAGGCCAATGTTTCCTTATTGATCTTCTGTCTGGATGATCTATCCATTGGTGTAAGTGGAGTGTAAAAGTCCCCTACTATTATTGTGTTGCTGTCTATTTCTCCTTTTATGTCTGTTAACAATTGCTTTATATATTTATGTGCTCCCATGTTGGGTGCATAGATATTTACAAGTGTTATATCCTCTTGTTGGATTGTTCCCCTTATCATATGTAATGCCCATCTTTGTCTCATTACACTTTTTATTTTAAATTTTGTCTGATATAGGTATTGCTACCCCAGCTTTCTTTTCATTGCCATTTGCATGCAATATCTTTTTCCATCCCTTCACTTTCAGTTTGTGAGTGTCTTTAGGTCTGAAGTGTGTCTCCTGTATGCAGCATACATATGGGTCTTGTTTTTTTATCTAATCAGCTACCCTATGCCTTTTTTTTTTTTTTTTTTTTTTTTTTAAAGATTTTATTTACTCAGTTTTTCCCCCCAAAGCCCCAGTAGATAGTTGTACATCATAGGTTCACATCCTTCCAGCTGCTGTACGTGGGACTCGGCCTCGCGTTGGACGGAGAAGCGGTGCCTCGGGGCGCTCCCGGGATCCGAACCCAGGCCGCCAGCATCAGAGCGCGCGCACTTAACCGCTAAGCCACGGGGCCGGCCCTACCCTATGCCTTTTGATTGGAGCATTTAGTCCATTGACATGTAAAGTAGCTATTGATAAGAATGTACTTATTGCCATTTTGTTACTTTTTTCCTGGGTGTTTTAGTAGTTCTTCTCTGTTCCTTTCTTCTTCTCTAGCTGTCTTCCCTTGTGGTTTGATGGCTTTCTTTAGTATTATGTTTGGGTTCCCTTCTCAATTTTTTGTGTATTTATTATAGGTTTCTTGTTTGTGATTACCATAAGGTTCATACATAATAACCTATGTATATAGCAATCTATATTAAGTTGATGGTGTCTTAAGTTTGACCTCTTGCTAAAAGCTCTACTTTTTTTCTTTTTTTGGTGAGGAAGATTAGCCCTGAGCTAACATCTGTTGCCAATCCTCCTTTTTGCTGAGAAAGACTGGCCCCGTGCTAACATCCATGCCCATCTTCTCTACTTTTTATGTGGGATGCCTGCCACCGCATGGTTGATAAGCAGTACGTAGGTCCGCACCCGGGATCTGAACCTGGGAACCTGAGGCCACCGAAGCAGTGTGCAAACTTAACCACTACGCCACCGGGCCAGCCCCTTAAAGCTTTACTCTTTTACTCCCTCCTCCTCCCACATTCTATGTTTTGTGTGTCTGTGAGGAAGACTGGCTATGAACTAGCATCCATTGCCAGTCCTCCTCTTTTTGCTGAGGAGGATTCACCCTGAGCTAATATCTGTGCCCATCTTCCTCTATTTTGTATGTGCGATGCCGCCACAGCATGGCTTGATGAGTACTGTGTCAGTGCGGGCCGGGGATCTGAACCTGCAAACCTTGGGCCGCCGAAGTGGAGCGAGCTAACTTAACTACTGTGCCACCACGCCAACCCCCCCTATATTTTATGTTGTTGATATCATATCTAATCTCTTTTTGTGTGTGTGTGTATCCATTACCCTCTTATCATGGAAATGTATAATTTTAGTACTTTTGTCTTTTGATCTTCATGTTAGCTTCATATCTGTAGCTTTATTGTATATTTGCCTTTACCAGTGATGTTCTTGCTATTTTTTTTTTTTTTTTGATAATTTTCTTATTCCTATTTGTGGTCTTCTCTTTTCCATTTAAATAAATCCCTTTAGCATTTCTTGTAAAGCTGGTTTCTTGGTGATAAACTCCTGTAGTTTTTCTTGTCTGGGAAACTCTTGATCTCTCCTTCCATTCTGAATGATAACCTTGCCAGGTAGAGTATTCGTGGCTGTAGGTTTTTCCCTTTCTGCATTTTAAATGTATCATGCCACTTCCTTCTAACCTGTAAAGTTTCTGCTGAGAAGTCAGCTGATAGCCTTATGGGGTTTCCTTTGTATTTAACTTGTTGCCGTTCTGTTGCAGCTTTTAGGATTCTCTCTTTATCTTTAATTCTTGACATTTTAATTATAATGTGTCTTGGTGTGGGCCTCTTTGGGTTTATCTTGTTTGGTGTTCTCTGTGCCTCCTGTACCTAGATGTCTGTTTCCTTCCTTAGGTTAGGGAAGTTTTCAGCTATTATTTCTTCAAATAGATTCTCTGCCCCTTTGTGTCTCTCTTCTCCTTCTGGAACACCTATAATATGGATGTTAGTGTGCTTGATGTTGTCCCAGAGCTCCCTTAGACTGTCCTCGTTCTTTTTAATTCTTTTTTCTTTTATCTGTTCAGCTTGGGTGATTTCCTCTATTCTTTCATCCAGCTCGCTGATCTGTTCTTCTGTATCCTCTACTCTGCTACTGAGTCCCTCTACTGAATTTTTCATTTCCAGTATTGTATTCTTTATTTCTGATTGGTTCTTCTTTATATTTTCCAATTCTTTGTCGAAGTTCTCACTGAGTTCATCCATTCTTCTCCCAAGATCAGTGAGCATCCTTATGACTATTAGTTTGAACTCTTTGTCAGGTAGGTTGCTCATTTCCGTTTCATTTAGTTCCTTTTCTGGGGTTTTCTCCTGTTCCGTTACTTGGAACATATTCCTTTGCCTCCTCATTTTGCCTCTTTCTCTGTGCTTGTATCTATGTATTAGGTAGGTCAGCTGTGGCTCCTGATCTTGGAGAGATGGCCTTATGTAAGAGATGCCTTATGAGGCCCAGCAGTGTGCTTCCCTCTCCTCACCAGTTCCAAATGTTGCAGCAGTGTCACCTGTGTGGGCTACGTGTGTCCTTCTGTTCTGGGAGGGTTGCTCTTGCTACAGGTGTCCGGGGAGGCGAGGCTGCCCCCTGGCCCACTGGTTGTAATGCTCAGCTGCCTGTGCAGCTTTTCTGTTAAGTGAGGAGGCCCCCAGCGTGACTGGTGTTAGGCTCGGGGACTTACAATCGCTGTAGGCCTCCAGCCTGCAAGACTACTGTCAGCTCTCTCTCAGGTCAGTGGGGCCGGCACCAGGCATGGGAGCACACAATTATTGCAGGCCTTGGAAGGCGGGGCCAATCCCCTGTGTGGCTGTTTGAGAAGCACAAACCTGCTGCAGCTGACAGGCCCCACCACCCACAGGGCCACACACCCTGTCAACACAGTCCTGCCCCGTGCGCAAGTCCCACTCCACAGTAGAGGACCCCCCCTCGCCCCACTGCAGAGGCCCCACACAGTCCCCAGCGCAGGCCTGCCCCTTGTGCATGCTCTGGTTGCAGAGGTTCCAGGAACCCTGCCTATATGGGCCCACAAGTTGCCTGAGGGCTTGCTGTTGGGTGGGCCAGTCCCTAGGGCTGGCTGCCTGCCCTGCCTGAGCTGGATTAAATCGGTGCTGTGTCAGCACACCTGTACTAGGTCACAATAATGGCTGCCGCCAATGTCTCAGTCCCTGGAGAGGTCTCACCTTTCACTGAGATGCACCCAGAGCCTATCATGTGAGTCTCTTTTCACCAAAGGACTGTGCACCTTTCTTTCTGGTGATTTTAGGTTGCTTTCCAAAATGGGTGAATTTGTGCGTGGGCCCTTTAAGAGCAGGGGTTTTTCTTCCCCCTTTATGTCCAACAGCTTCTCTGGGGGTATTCCGCATTGTAGTTAATAGTCAGCAAAGCCAGATATTATGACCCTTGTCTCGGTTGTGCTGAGTCCAAAAGCTGCTTATAGCAGTAATGCTCCCCCACTCAGATCCCCCACTCCTCCAGGGAAGGCTTTGTACCTTAAAGTTGCTCCCGGCCAGCCAAGAAGTCTTCTGGCTAAAAGGTGCCTTTTTCCTCTCCAGAAAGGAATTTCTGCCTCTTCCACCTCAGTCAGCACTGCCCCTTGTTGTGAGGGTTCTTTTTATCTGGTTTTCGGTTCTCTCACAGCTAATTGTTCCAAGAGTAGCTGTAAACTTGCTGTGTCTGTGGGAGGAGGTGAGTTCAGAGTCCGCCTATGCCGCCATCGTGACACGTCTCCCCAGCTGTCATATTAATGCACACTTCAACCATCTATGGACAGGGCTATTAAGATCAAAACAAAATCATTATACTGGAATTTCTTCCCTTCATTTTGCCAAGGACTCCATTGAAGTTCTTCTCTTCCACTTTCTTTCCCCATTATTTCCTCCAGCGAAGTCCAAGTTCATTTAACTTGCATTATTCCCTAAAGTACAACAATATTAGTAGGACTATAATGGCCACAGCAATAAGCAGAGATTCTCCACTAAGCAAATGGGGCAAATTCTGACAAGCCAGTCCACCAAATGGAGGCTCCAGAGTGAGAACTAACATTCTTTGATTGTCTATTATGCTGAATGCGAGTATTTACAGTAGCATATGTAAACATTAATTTAATCCTAAAATCAAGCCTGTGAACATCGTATTATCACCTCCATTTGTACAGATGCAGAAATGATCTCAAAATGATGAAGTATCCTGTCCAACATCTCCTACAAACCAGTAAGAAAATCACAAGCAACCCCACACAAAAGTGATCAAAAGACATGACTGGACATTTCATGGCAGAACAGAAACATAATGCCAGTAAATATGAGAAGAGGTATTCAGCATCATTAGTAGTCAGAGAAACGTAAATTAGAACCCCAATGAGAGAACCGTTTTACACTCATTCAATTAGCAAGAATGAAAAAGTCTAACAATTCCAACTGTTGAAAGAATATGGATGCACATTCCAATGAGTGTGAAAATTGGGGCAACCAACTTTGGAAAACTCTTTGGTACTATCTCCTAAAGTTGAACATTCATACACCTATAATCTGGTGATTGTATTCCTACCCAAGAGAAATTCTTGCACACATGCATGAAGAGTTATGTTCAACAATGCCAAAACAGGTCTCTCCACAACAGTAAAATCCTGAAAACACCAAAATACCTATCAACAAAACAGTGTATAAATAAATTACAGTATGTTTTACACATCAGAATATTAAACAATAATGGAACAGAATCAAGAGCCCAGAAATAAACTCACACATCTATGGACAGCTAATTTTCGACATGGGAGCCAAGAATATACAATGGAGAAAGGAAAGTCTTCAATAAATGGTGCTGGGAAAACTGGACAGCCACATGCAAAAGAATGAAAGTAGATCATTATCTTACACCACACACAAAAATTAAAATGGATTAAAGGCTTGAATGTAAGACCTGAAACCATTAAAATCCTAGGAGAAAACATAGGCAGTACACTCTTCGACATCAGTCTTAGCAGCATATTTTCAAGTACCGTGTCTGACCAGGCAAAGTAAACAATAGAAAAATAGAATAGAAAATAGATAGAATAGAAAAATAGAATAGAAAATAGATAGAATAGAAAAATAGAATAGAAAATAAATAGAATAGAAAAATAGAACAATAGAAAAAACAATAGAAAAAATAAACATCAAAGTACAAAGCTTCTGCACAGCAAAGGAAACCATCAACAAAACAAAAAGACAACCTAACAACTGGGAGAAGATATTTGCAAACCATATATCTGATAAGGGGTTAACACCTAAAATATATAATGAACTCATACATCTCAACAACAAAAAATCTAACAACCCAATTAAAAAATGGACAAAAGATCTGAATAGACATTTTTCCAAAGATGATATACAGATGGCCAGCAGGCATATGAAAAGATATTCAAGATCACTAATTATTAGGGAAATGCAAATCAAAACTACAATGAGATATCACCCCATGCCCATCAAAATGGCTATAATTAACAAGACAGGAAATAACAAGTGTTGGAGAGGATGTGGAGAGAAGGACACTCTCACACACTGCTGGTGGGAGTGCAAACTGGTGCAGCCACTATGGAAAATAGCATGGAGGTTCCTCAAAAAATTAAGGATAGGACTACCATATAATCCAGCTATTCCACTGCTGGGTATTTATCCAAAGAACATGAAAACATGCATAAAGATACATGCACCCCTGTGTTCACTGCAGCATTATTCACAATCACCAAGACTTGGAAGCAACCTAAGTGCCCCTCAAGGGACGAATGGATGAAGAAGATGTGGTATATATACACAATGGAATACTATTCAGCCATAAAAAAAGATGAAATCTTGCCATTTGCGACAACATGGATGGACCTTGAGGGTATTATGCTAAGTGAAATAAGTCAGAGGGAGAAAAATCAAATACTGTATGATCTCACTTATAAATAGAAGATAAAAACAACAACAAACACACACATAGAGACAGAGATTGGATTGGTGGTTACCAGAGGGGAAGAGGGGAAGGAGGAGGGTGAAACAGGTGATTCACACATGTGTGTGGTGATGGATTGTAAGCAGTCTTTGGGTGGTGAACATGAAGTAATCTACACAGAAATCAAAATATAATGATGTACACCTGAAATTTATATAATGTTGTAAACCAATTACCTCAATAACAAAAGAATATTAAACAATAGAACAAAAAAATGTAGTATAACATCACAATATAGGTGAATCTTCCCAATAAAAAGTTAATCTCAAAGGATTATATACAACATTATGTCCTTTTCAGAAAGTTAGAAACAATTATAATTAAAAGTTTCCTTTTCAGAATACTTATTAATACAATAAGATAGCATATAAAGAAGAGTAAAGGAATAACAGACATGTGACTCAGGATCACTTCTACATAGGTGGAGACAGGATGAAATGAGGGATCAGTCAAATGGTTAGATGAAAGTTATGGTCAAAATCCTAGCTTTTGTGTGGGGAGGTGGTGTCATAGGTGCTTATTACATTATTTAAAATGTCTAACAAATAGGGGCCTGTCACGTGACTTAGCGGTTAAGTGCACATGCTCCTCCTCCACTGGCGGCCTAGGGTTTGGATCCCGGCGCAAGCCGACTCACGGCTTGTCTGGCCATGCTGAGGCAGCATCCCACATACAGCAACTAGAAGGATATGCCACTATGACGTACAACTATCTACTGGGGCTTTGGGGAGAAAAGGGGAAAAAAGGCAGAGGATTGGCAATAGATGTTAGCTCAGAGCTGGTCTTCCTCAGAAAAAAGAGGAGGATTGGCATGGATGTTAGCTCAGGGCTGATCTTCCTCACAAAGAAAAAAAAATGCCTAACAAATAAAGAGGGAACACTGATTAGAGTGTGTCATTAACCAAGGATGATTAGTAGTCCAGCTTTGTACCTCTGAGGTCCTAAAAACACCAAAAGAACCAAGAAAAAAACAACAAATAAACAAAAGCCAGCCCAGGTCATACAGCGATGCATTAAGGGTTCAAATTCAGATCCGTCAGACTCCAAAACCCAGGCTGCCTCAGGGAAGGGGCCACTCTTCCTTCCTCAACCAGAGGTACAAACACTATGCAAGTTTCTCCCATTCACCCACAATGATGGAGTGACCTTGTCTACGAGTCATCAGAACTGATCAACTTATTTTTTTCAGAGAGTGTAGAAAGACTGGAAAGATATTACCAGTCTAACAGATACTTCTGGGCCATCTACAGACTGACCTAAGCTAGAATCTAGACCTGCTCCATACTGCCTATGTCACTGCAGGGGACTGCTTCACTCTCGCAGCCTCAGTTTCCTCGGGACGTGAGGACTGGAAATGACAATAAAGCTGGTGATGGGCATGACTAACACCTGTAGTTGCCTACAAGCCAGAGTTTTACCAACATTTTGAAATATGATCCTCACTACAATATATAAAGCATGAATAATTATTACTCCCAATTTAAAGATGGAGTGATCGAAAGAAAAAGAGGCTAAGAAATTCCCTCATGTATGTCAATTACATCCCAATCAAAAAAAAAAAAAAAGGAAATTTCCCCAAGGTCATACAATTATGATATTATGATCGAAGTCTTGAATTCAGCTCTCTCCTCAGTTGCCCAAACTCTTAATAGCTAAGATACACATATACATATATGTATATATACACACACACATATGTATATACACACACCAGACATATAGATACAAACACCAATAGCTGAATAGATAAATATGCACAGATATACACACATGCACACTCATGTATAGGTACACACGTGTATGGATACATTCACACACAGGTATGGATAGACATGCTCATAACAACATATAGATGCACACTCATGCACATGTATACATAGACACACACTCATGCACACACATGTACAAACACACACACACACAAATGCTGCCTAGCTTTTCCAGCATTGCTTGAGAGACTCATTAACTATCGTTAAAAACTCCCTGCTCCTTCTCCCTCTGGCACACGTCGCATAGAGTTGTCCACGTGAGAAGCAACTCAACTTAAAACCCTGGGTATATTTTACCTGGAGCCCCTGGCCCCTGACTCTCCCCCGGGCTACTAGCTACAAGCACCGTGTGCATTTTCGGCATATGCTTCTGGGCACGGCCTGTCCCTCCACATCAGCAGGCACATGAACCTCTGACTGAACCCCACTTTCTGCTCCTCTGGAGGGTGAGGCCTCACAGAGTGAACTAGGTAGAAGCTAATCAGTCAGTATTTATAATCAGATCTCTCTAAATTCGGAAAAATCCATGAAGCCTTTTTGGTGTGACATAACCAAACGAACAAAAATGTAGTTTGACTTATATTAATATATAGCAGATAAAGTCTGGTTCTTACTGAATGGTAGCAATTATTATTATAAAAAATAAGACTCACTATTATTACTTAGAGAATCTAGTTTTCCTAAATCTGGCTTTTGATGTGTTAATTTTGGAGCTTTTTAGTTTTGGGTGTTTACTCTTAACAGTGCCTAAATATGAAGTTCTCCAGTGAGTTTAAGTTCAGTTACAAGAACATTCTCTCAAATTGGATTTTAAAAATCTGGGGACTCGAGAATAATGGAAGAGTAAACAGGTTACAATTTTCAGTATTTTCTGATGTAAATAAGTGAGATGGATATAAGAGTTGGAAGTGGGATATAGAAATGCAAACAAACAAATTCTTCAAACCCTGACTCTCTAAAATATGTGAGAACCAGATATATTTACAACTAGGGGGAAAAGTGAATGGGCTCCCTTTCCCCCACTCACACACACACTTCATGATTTAGTTCTGCCATATTCTATCAAACCTCACTCGGGTCTTCAAAACACAAAAATTTAACTTTTTAAAAGACTAAGATGTTGTGGTTTCACCTATACCTTTCATATAAAAGGCAGAAAAGGAAAAGAAAAAGAATAAAAACTTGGAATGTTGAGTTTTACATCAAACTAGAAAATTTTACTTTCTGGTGTCTTAGCAGAAAGCACCCCAGCAATTTTAAATCCAAAGACCATCCGAGTTGGCTCTCAAATGGAACCCAAGGCAGTGGGGCCCCACAGACTCTGAAGTGTGCTCACACCTCAGAAAGGAAATCACTGGGAGGCTGTGATATGATATCAGGCTGGAAAAAGTGCTCAGCACAGAAGAGAAGGAGAAGCCACCAGAGCTGGAACAACTTCACAGACTCTTCACCCCAAAAAGAGCAGAAAGCAGGTACAGGAGAGCAGCTGCCTCCAGGCTGGGTAAAGATCTGTCATTTAGATATTTATTTCCACAGAGAACAGAGTCACACTTGGAGTCTACAATTTCATTTCTCCCAACATTAAACAGATGCTGACTTTTTAAATGCTAAACAGTATATGTTTAAGTATCTTCTAAAACTAATGTTTTCTAAATACAACAAATGCATCTTGGTGTTTTTTACAACGGCCAAAATGATTTTAACACAGAGAATATTAGTGCTAAAAAGGACCAAAGAAATGAGCTCTTCTAGCAGAAGGAAGAAACTGAGTCCCAGATAGTTAAGTGATTTATTGATTCTAAACACAGAGTTTGTGATTGAGCTGGAAGTAGGAGCCAAGTGGTAATTTTCACTTTAAATATTTTAACCTCATAAAAACTTAAATGTCCCATGGAATTACAGGAGCTGTCAAGACAGTGTAAGTGCACACTAAAAGCATTTTCCGGGGCTCCCCGAGAGACATGAGATCAGCAGCACGGATGCTGGCGTTGCAGCAGGGCCAGTGAAGGGTTCCCCAGAGAAGTCACTGGCCTCTCCCAGGAATGGGGAGCCACTGCTGACATCAGGGCAGGGACCAGAGCAGCAGAGAGGAAGGTGGCAAATACCACAGGGTAACTGAGAACACTATGCCAGTGAGACGCCCCTACAGACTGCAGAACAAAGCTGGTGGGTAGAGAAGGGACAACCCGGCCAGGACTCAGGAGTTCCTGAGACGCAGGCAGAGATGAGTCAGGGAGACAATACCATCTATGTTTAGTATGCTGTTTAACTCCCATGCAGGATGGGAGACCAATAGGTCATACAACCTTTGTAGAACACACACAACAGTCCCCACCACGTGCCAGGCCCCAGGCAAGGTACCCCACACACGTCAGCTCTTCTAAACTTCCACCAGCCTCATGAGATAAGCCTTTGTCTACCCACTGTATTAATGAAGCGTGGAGAAGTTCTGAGATGTCATGACAGAGTCATAATTTTAACCCAGGCCTACTAACTCAGGACCACCTGGGGAGAGCCCACTGCCCCAGTCATGACCTATTTACCCAAATCACAGTCTAAATGGTGGTTATGGGAGATCAAAATTGGCCACCCTGAAATATGTCTCTTTACCTTGATTATTTTCTCTGATGGACATTTGACCTCCCCCAAACTGCCTAAAGAATTTAACATAGAAGACCTGTTGCAGGAAGTAGCCACTATCATATGATGGCTGTAATATAATGTAAAATAGATGTTACAGTAGGAAAGATAGCAAGCCCTTCTTATCAAAAATTCTGTCTCTCCCTGGCCACATTCTCTAGGTGGCCCTGAAAAGAGTTGCCAGACAAACATTTACATTTATAAGGGAAATCTCCATTTATAAAGGTATCTCCCTCTCTGTACTGGGAAGAGGGGGGATGACCTCATCTCTAGAAGCTTATCGATGTGGAAGGGGAGGCCTTAAATCTGCACAATAACCTTACTCCTGTTTACTGTGCTTTTCTGGTAATCTCCCATAACTGACTCCCCCACCCCCAACATCCTCCTTTGTCTTTAGCTGAAGATAGTATTTAAGATGAGAATCTCTGCCATTGTGTTGAGAAACTCAGTTTCCCTGGTTTCTCCCATGTATACATGTTATTAAACTTGGTACTATTTTCTCCTACTAACCTGTCTTTTAGTTCTTTGGCCAGCCGTAAGAACCTTGAGGGAAAGGGTGGAGAGGCTCTCCCTCTTTCCTGACATGGTCAGGAACAGCACAATTCAAATCAACAGGCACAGTCCCTCCATTTTGTTTTCAGAATATCATCTGCATATAGCTGACTACAGGGAAAAAAGTAGTTCAAGAAAATTACATCACAAGCAACTCCTTATTTCCTCATTTTTAACAAGTAGTTTTCTCTGAACATTTCAACATTTCTGAAATCAGGATGTGAAACTGATTCATATATTTAATGTAATAGTGTTTTCTCTCTGAAAAGCTGTTATTAAATTAATGGGGTAATCATACAGCATCTGAGAACTGAAGGGCTGTGGTATTTTTTTCAGATGACAAATGCCTTTGAAAATTTCAAATTAACCATTTTAAGGGACATGGCTCTAGAAAATAATTCTTAAATGCTTACTCAACATGTTTGTGACCTGGACCATGCCTTTTCTGAGTAGGCTCTCTGTCCATAATGCCATTGGAGTGAGGGTATAGCAGAAACGGGTGAACAGCTGCTGTCTTCAGTTTCCAGATTCAATGTCTAAGGATCAGCTAGGGCCTATCTGTGGCAGATCCAAAATTCCTCGCATGGATCTGCTGCAATAGAATGTCATCCCATTTGAAACAGGTGTAATCTGAAAGCATTCAATATGTGGGGAAGGCATATTTTGTTTGTTGTATTGAGTTTAACATTAGCAGATCATATAATTTTTATTGGGGAGACAGCAAGGTTTAACAAATATTTGGTTCATTTTATAGTTTCACAAAGTTATTTAAGCTCTCTGGACCCTTTCCTCATCTTTAAAGTGAAATTAATAGAACCTACAGCATATAGCTATTGTAAGGATTATGACCTGTTAACAAAAATTGTTCTAAACTTCTTTGTGAAATAAAATGAAGTAGAAAGAACAAAGAAAAAGATAAGATTAAGGCACGTAATAGGTGTTCAATAAATGTTAGTTACCTTCTTTGAGTAATATTTTATGCTTCTTCCTATCATAAAGGGAGGAATTTCACCACTCTAATCAATAAATATATGAAAATAACTTACAACCACCAGTGGTGAGACATCCCAAAGTATCAAAGTATTTCATCTGCTTCAAAGTGAGAATCTGTAGCAAATTAAAACCAAAGGCATACAACTTCAAAGAGAAAGCTGACTTGAATTAAAAAATGAATATAATGCTAAGTCCAGCATGAGACGATGACTCAGAACACTGGACTGCAGGACTGTGTGGCTCTTACTGTACCAGTCAATGGCTGCCTTGTGTAGAGGAGGATGCAGCTTCCCAAAAATTAATAGAATGATCCTTTTTCCCGTTCAGGAATCGTGTGATACTTTTTAAGAAAGAAGACTCACAAACTGAAATTTAAAAGAAAGAGGAAAATAAATAAAAATGCTAGGTGCAGTGGCTACATTTTCGTTTTTGTTCTTTCTGACTTCTTCTAACTTTGCCTGACTGGAGTCTGCAGTTGTGAGCTGCAAGAGATGCCTGCTGCGTGTTAGCTGTGATGAAACTACTGCCAACGTGTGATCGCCTCTCTCCTTGTTCCTGCTACTCAAATCATACAGAAAGATCTTAAATACGTATCTTTGAAACAAGTACTGCAAGTACAGATGTATTTAAAAGATAAATGATTTTATTGTATACTGCTCTAAACATGTTTACCAATAGATTTCCTTAAAGGGAACCTCAAAATTCTATCATGCTAATTAATTCTCCATTAAGGACCCAGATCCATTTTCCACTTTGCTCTGCTTTGCTCAGTACCAGGGAGTTGGTAGGGGCGGGGCGGGGGGGAGAGTCTACTCCATGAGCTGCATCCTTCAGGCTGCCTGACCCTCTGACTTGGGTTGGCTTTGGCTGATGGGAAACAGCACTGGGACTTAAGAAGCAGAGGAGAGTGAGTGTAGGGTATTTTCCCCAGGCTTCCTCTCTGCTTTGGGGCCATGTGTCTGCCAGTGGCCACATCCATCTCCAAGGAGTCTTGTTATAGGGTCTCTCTCCCACCTCTTCACTTTGCAGTGGGCTCTGTCAACACTGTTTCCTCCCCTCACCATTTCAGCCTAGGGTGCTTACAGCTTCCCCCATTCTGGTTCTGGTGCCCCAACACCCCTTGTTGGTTTCTGTAAAATTCTCTGCCTTACATTCTCCAAAACTCACAGCTGAATGTGCCTCCTGCTTCCTCTGATGGTCCTGACTGGTATGTCCACAAATCGAGCTAATACATACTAAAATTTTGTCCTTACTTCAATAATTCAGTTAAAGCAAAATTCTATATTTTGTCATATTTTTTAAAAAAGTCATTTGAGGCAGAGAGTCAAGATGGCGGCGTAGGCAGACTCTGAACTCACCTCCTCCCGTGGACACAGCCAATTTACAACTACTCGTGGAAAAATTACCCCTGAGACAGAACTGAAAACTGGATAAGAGGAACTCCTGCAACAACGGACAATCCTAACTGGGGTAGAAGAGGCAGAGACTCCCTTCTGGAGAGGAAAAACGCCGTCTTCACAAGCCGCCAGCTTCACGGCCGCCGGGAGCAGCTCACAGGTACGCAGCCTCCATGGAGGCGCGGGGCCCTGAGCCGGGGAGCGCCCCCGCTGTGGGCATTTTGTGGACCCAGCACAATTGAGACCAGCAGCATAATATCTGACTTTGCCTGCTACTAAAGCATTGGGTAGCACCCCCAGAAAACCCGGTTCACAAAGAAACTAAAACTGGCTCTTAAAGGGCCCGCACACAAACTCACCCATTCCAGAAAGCATCCTAAAATCACCAGAAAGAAAGGTGCACGGTGCTTCGGTGACAAGAGACTCACCTAATAGGCCCTGAGTGCATCTCGGTGAGGGGTGAGACCTCTCCAGGGACTGGGACATTGGCGGCGGCCATTGTTGTGGCCTGGTGTGAGCGTGCTGACACAGACGCCATTGGAGTTCTCCCTGAGACCTGCTAGCCCAGGGTCTGCCCCACCCGCTAGAGCACTGATTTAATCCAGCTCAGCCAGGGCAGGCAGCCCACCCTAGAGACTAGCCCCACCCAACAACAAGCCCTCAGGCAACGTGTGGGCCTGCATAGATTGGTGACTGGATTCTCTGCAGCCTGGCAACTGAGCTGACTTGAGCGGGGCAGGGTGTGCACAAGGAGCGGGTGGAGAGTGTGGGGCGGTGGCAGAGTGTGTGGGGCTCCCGCCGTGGAGAGACTGGGTCCACTTGGGGAGGTCGGGCGCTCACACGGGCAGGACTGTGTTGACTGTGTGTGTGGACCTGTGGGCGGCAGGGCTTCTCAGCCACAGAAGACTTGTACTTCTCAAAGACCCACATAGGAGGTTTGCTCCACCTTCCAAAACCTGAAACAATTGGGTGCTCCTGTGCCTGAGGCCAGCCCCACCCAGCTGCAATCCTCAGAGAGCTGACAAGAGACCTAATAGGCTAGAGGCTTACAGCAATTGTAAGGCCCTGAGCCTAACAACCTGCCACGGTGGGGGCCTACTCACTTAAAAGAAATACTGCAACACAAATGTGGTATTAGAACTTGCAGCCAACTGTGCTGGGGCTCCCCACAGCTGATAAAGAGACTGAAGGGCCCACAACAACTACAAGCAGCTGAGCATTACAACAGCTGGCCAGGAGCATAACTCAGCCTCCTGGGCGCCTACAGGGAGAGCAAACAGGCCACAGCAGAAGGATACACGTAGCCCACTTAGGGGTCACCCTGGAACATTGAGAACTGAGGGAAGCACACTGGAAGCCTCCTAAGCCATCACTTACATAAGGTCACCTATCCAAGAGCAGGAGACGTAGGTGACCTACCTAATACGTAGACACAAGCACAGGGAAAGAGGCAAAATGAAGAGGCAAAAGAATACATTCCAAGTAAGGGAACAGGACAAAACCCCAGAAAAGGAACTTAGTGAAACAGAAATGAGCAACCTACCCGACAGAGAGTTCAAACTAAGAGTGTTAAGGATGCTCACTGATCTGGGGAGAAGAATAGATGGACTCAGTGAGAATGTCAACAAAGAAATGGAAGATATAAAAAAGAACCAAGCAGAAATGAAGAATACAATACTGGAAATGAAAAACTCATTAGAGGGACTCAAAAGCAGAGTAGAGGATACAGAAGAACGGATCTGTGAGCTGGAAGAAAGACTAGAAGAAATTACCCAAGGTGAACAGGTAAAAGAGAAAAGAATTAAAAAGAGTGAGGACAGTCTAAGGGACCTCTGGGACAACATCAAGCGCACTAACATCCGTGTTATAGGTGTCCCGGAAGGAGAAGAGCGAGACAAGGGGGCAGAGAATCTATTTCAAGAAATAATAGATGAAAACTTCCCTAACCTAAGGAAGGAAAGAGACATCCAGGTACAGGAGGCACAGAGAGCCCCAAACAAGATAAACCCAAAGAGGCCCACACCAAGACACATCATAATCAGAATGTCCAGAATTAAAGATAAAGAGAGAATCCTAAAAGCCGCAAGAGAATGTCAAGTTACATACAAAGGAAACCCCATAAGGCTATCAGCTGACTTCTCAGCAGAAACCTTACAGGCTAGAAGAGAATGGCATGATATATTTAAAGTGCTAAAAGGAAAAAACTTACAGCCAAGAATACTCTACCCAGCAAGGTTATCGTTCAAAATGGAAGGAGAGATCAAAATTTTCCCAGATAAGCAAAAATTAAAGGAGTTTGTCACCAAGAAACCAGTGTTACAAGAAATGTTAAAGGGACTGATTTAAGGGGAAAAGAGAAGACCACAAATAGGAAAAATTATCTATTTCCACGATTAGAACGTAATGGATACAAATGCACAAAAAAGAGGTTGGATATGATATCAAAAACATAAAAGGAGGGAGGAGGGTAGTTAAAGAGTACAGCTTTCAGACAGAGGTCAAACTAAAGTGACCATCAATTCTGTATAGAAGAAGAAAGGAACAGAGAAGGACTACTAAAACACTGAGGAAAAAAAAAAAAAAAGTTAAAAAAATGGCAGTACGTACATACTTATCAATAGCTACTTTAAACGTCAATGGACTAAATGCTCCAATTAAAAGGCATAGGGTGGCTGACTGGATAAAAAAACAAGACCCATATATATGCTGCATACAAGAGACACACTTCAGACCTAAAGACACTCACAAACTGAAAGTGAAGGGATGGAAAAAGATACTCCACGCAAATGGCAATGAAAAGAAAGCTGGGGTAGCAGTACTCATATCAGACAAAATAGACTTTAAAACAAAAACTGTAAAACGAGACAAAGAAGGGCATTACATAATGATCAAGGGAACAATCCAACAAGAGGATATAACACTTGTAAATATCTACGCACCCAATGTAGGTGCACCTAAATATATAAAGCAATTATTAACAGACATAAAAACAGAAATAGACAGTAACACAATAATAGTAGGGGACTTTAACACTCCACTTACACCAACGGATAGATCATCCAAACAGAAGATCAATAAGGAAACATTGGCCTTAAACGACACACTAGAACAGATGGACCTAGTAGATATATACAGAGCATTCCATCCAAAAACCGAAGAATACACGTTCTTTTCAAATGCACATGGAACGTTCTCCAGGATTGATCACATATTAGGCCACAAAACAAGTCTCCATAAATTTAAGAAGATTGAAATAATACCAAGCATCTTTTCTGACCACAAAGGCATGAAACTAGAAATCAACTATAGGAAGAAAATCAGAAAAGCCACAAATACATGGAGATTAAACAAAATGCTACTGAACAACGACTGGGTTAATGAAGAAATCAAAGAAGAAAACAAAAAATAACTGGAGACAAATGAAAATGAAAATACGACATACCAGAATTTATGGGATACAGCAAAAGCGGTTCTAAGAGGGAAGTTTATAGCAATACAGGCCTATCTCAACAAACAAGAAAAATCTCAAATAAACAATCTAACAATGCACCTAAAGGAACTGGAAAAAGAAGAACAAACAAAGCCCAAAATCAGTAGAAGAAGGGAAATAATAAAAATCAGAGCAGAAATAAATGAAATAGAGACCAAAAACCAATAGAAAAAATTAATAAAACCAAGAGCTGGTTCTTTGAAAAGATCAACAAAATAGACAAACCTTTAGCTAGACTCACCAAGAAAAAAAGAGAGAAGGCACAAATAAGTAAAATCAGAAATGAAAGAGGAGAGGTTACAACAGACACCTCAGAAATACAAAAGATTATAAGAGAATACTATGAAAAACTATATGCCAACCAATTCGACAATCTGGAAGAAATGGATAAATTCTTAGAATCATACAATCTTCCAAAACTGGATCAAGAAGAAGTAGAGAATTTGAATAGACCAATCACCAGTAAGGAGATCGAAACAGTAATCAAAAACCTCCCCCAAAATAAAAGTCCAGGACCAGACGGCTTCCCTGGTGAATTCTACCAAACATTCAAAGAAGACTTAATACCTATCCTTCTCAAACTCTTCCAAAAAATTGAGGAGGGGGGGAAGCTCCCTAACTCATTCTACGAAGCTGACATTACCCTGATACCAAAACCAGACAAGGACAACACAAAAAAAGAAAATTACAGGCCAATATCACTGATGAACATCGATGCGAAAATTCTCAACAAAATACTAGCAAATCGCATACAACAATACGTTAAAAAGATTATACACCATGATCAAGTGGGATTTATTCCAGGTATGCAGGGATGGTTTAATATTCGCAAATCAATCAACGTAATACACCACATTAATAAAATGAACAAAAATCACATGATCATCTCAATAGATGCAGAGAAAGCATTTGACAAGATCCAGCATCCATTTATGATAAAAACTCTGAATAAAATGGGTATAGAAGGAAAGTACCTCAACATAATAAAGACCATATATGAGAAACCCACAGCTAATATCATCCTCAATGGTGAAAAACTGAAAGCTATCCCTCTAAGAACAGGAACCAGACAAGGATGCCCACTCTCACCACTCCTATTTAACATAGTATTGGAAGTCCTAGCCAGAGCAATCAGGCAAGAGAAAGAAATAAAAGGGATCCAAATTGGAAAGGAAGAAGTGAAACTGTCACTATTTGCAGATGACATGATTTTATATATAGAAAACCCTAAAGAATCCACCAGAAAACTTTTAGAAGTAATAAACGAATATGGGAAAGTTGCAGGATACAAAATCAACATACAAAAATCAGTTGCATTTCTGTACACTAACAACGAAGTAGCAGAAAGAGAAATTAAGAATACCATCCCATTTACAATTGCAACAAAAAGAATAAAATACCTAGGAATAAACTTAACCAAAGAGGTGAAAGATCTGTACACCGAAAACTATAAAACATTTCTGAAAGAAATTGAAGAAGACACAAAGAAATGGAAAGATATTCCGTGCTCTTGGATTGGAAGAATTAACATAGTTAAGATGTCCATACTTCGTAAAGCCATCTATAGATTCAATGCAATCCCTATCAAAGTTCCAACAACATTTTTCACAGAAATAGAACAAAGAATCCTAAAATTTATATGGAACAAGAAAAGACCCCGAATAGCTAAAGGAATCCTGAGAAAAAAGAACAAAGCTGGAGGTATCACACTCCCTGATTTCAAAATATACTACAAAGCTATAGTAACCAAAACAGCATGGTACTGGCACAAAAACAGACACACAGATCAATGGAATAGAATCGAAAGCCCAGAAATAAACCCACACATCTATGGACAGCTAATCTTTGACAAAGGAGCCAAGAACATACAATGGGGAAAAGAAAGTCTCTTCAACAAATGGTGTTGGGAAAACTGGATAGCCATATGCAAAAAAATGAAAGTAGACTCTTACCTTACACCATACACAAAAATTAACTCCAAATGGATTAAAGACTTGAATGTAAGACCTGAAACTGTGAAAGTTCTAGAAGAAAACATAGGCAGTACGCTCTTCGACATCAGTCTTAGCAACATCTTTTCAAACACCACATCTGACCGGGCAAGAGAAACAATAGAAAAATAAACAAATGGGACTACATCAAACTAAAAAGCTTCTGCACAGCAAAGGAAACCATCAACAAAACGAAAAGACAACCTAACAATTGGGAGAAGATATTTGCAAACCATACATCTGATAAGGGCTTAATCTCCAAAATATATAAAGAACTCATGCATCTCAACAACAAAAAAACTAACAACCCAATTAAAAAATTGGCAAAAGACCTGAACAGACATTTCTCCAAAGAAGATATACAGATGGCCAACAGACACATGAAAAGATGTTCAAAATCACTAACTATCAGGGAAATGCAAATCAAAACTACAATGAGATATCACCTCACGCCCGTCAGAATGGCTATAATTAACAAGACAGGAAACAACATGTGTTGGAGAGGTTGTGGAGAGAAGGGAACTCTCATACACTGCTGGTGGGAGTGCAAACTGGTGCAGCCACTATGGAAAACAGTATGGAGATTCCTCAAAATCAACGATAGAACTACCATATGATCCAGCTATTCCACTGTTGGGTATTTATCCAAAGAACTTGAAAACACCAATTTGCAAAGGTACATGCACCCCTGTGTTCATTGCAGCCTTATTCACAATAGCCAAGACTTGAAGCAACCTAAGTGCCCATCAAGGGACGAATGGATAAAAGCTGTGGTATATATACACAATGGAATACTACTCAGCCATAAGAAACGATGAAATCCAGCCATTTGTGACAACATGGATGGACATTGAGGGCATGATGCAAAGTGAAATAAGTCAGAGGGAGAAGGTCAAATACCGTATGATTTCCTTCAGTAAGTAGTAGATAATAACAACAATAAACAAACACATAGGGACAGAGATTGGATTGGTGGTTACCAGAGGAAGGGGGAGGGAGGAGGGTGAAAGGGATAATTGGGTACATGTGTGTGGTGATGGGTTGTAATTAGTATTTTGGTGGTGAACATGATGTAATCTATGCAGAAATAGAGGTACAATGATGTACACCTGAAATTTTTACAATGTTATAAACCAATGTTACTGCAATAAACAAAAAATTAAAAAAAAAAAAAAAAGTCATTTGACAGGGGCCGGCCAGTGGCATAGCAGTTAAGTGCATGCGCTCTGCTGCGGCGGCCTGGGGTTTGCAGGTTCGGGTCCCGGGCACACACTGACGCACTGCTTATAGAGCCATGCTGTGGCGGCGTCCCATATAAAGTAGAGGAAGATGGGCACGGATGTTAGCCCAGGGCCAGTCTTCCTCACACACACACACACAAAAAAAGTCATTTGACAAAACCACTCTAGACAGAGAACTGAAAGATTCAAGGATCATATGTTAGGAATAAGTCTAAATATTTTTAAAATATCAATGAATTTTATTACATTCTGATTTTCTGTGTGTGGTACCATTTAAGATAAACAGGATTTTATGTATGGTAATTTAAGTTATTTCCAAAGATAATTATTTGGCAGCTTGGTTATTCAGTATGCTCCATGAAGCCTGAGAACATGACACATTTACAGACAGAAGTTGGAAAACTAGAGTTGGCATTCAAACCCTTGGTGTCCCCAGTAATGAGAATCATCAGTTTTTCCTCTGTTCAGAACCCTCACAATTCTTGAGCCCTTCCCCTGCACAAGAAGCAGCAGCAAGACCTGAACTCACTGAACCACCTGTGTAAATATGAATAAGTTACATATTTTGGTTTATATCATATTATGAACCATTAATATAGATTTTAATATATATCTTGGACATGACATTTAACCCATAAAAGTCACTATCCCTGTCAGAAATCAATGTTAGGAGAATAACTTTATGTAACTTTGAGGAAATAGAATAATCAGGAAGAAGGGTAGACATTAATCAAATGACTGAGGGCCTCATAACTGGAGAAGGAGCACCCCAGGGAAAGTGCTCTGGGGCACAGACCACACACAGCCATGATATTCCTTCTTTGCCTTCCTGCTTCTGTTCCTCACGTGACAGCCACAGAAAATACCACATGATGTAAAAGCCACCAACAAAAGCTTAAAAGGCTCAGAGAGAGAAGGAAAGTTGGAGAGCAGGGGGATTTTAATTCTGGAGAGGAACTCGAGTTTGTTTGACTCTTATAATCTATTAATGGCTTTCATGAAATAAAATAATTCTGTATGACATGAAAATGGGAATTCAGATGAAAATAAAAACAGCCACAATTATCACAATAATTTCCCCATACCATGAATGTAAGCCTATTAGAAATACCTGCTTAAATCTCTTAAGGGGATACCTAACCTCCACTTGACAAGAGGAAAATGCAGTTCACACAAAGGAGCACTGAAGTAACCCACTTGGAAACAAGAGTCAGCTTCACAGACAAGGCAGGCAACACACATTTAAATACAAAGCACCATCTTACACTTACTGAACTAGGAAACACAATAAATAATATAAATAAATAAAATAATAAGTCTCATGTTGGCAGGAGTTGCAGAGAGTCCTATAAATTCCTGTAAATGAGTGCAGTAAACTTGGAGAACAACCATCCAATAGTCAATAAGATCACAGCCTGGGACCTGGTAATTCCAACTTTAGAATCAGTACCCTTGGGCTGGCCCCGTGGCTTGGTGGTTAAGTGCGCGCGCTGCGATGCTGGTGGCCCGGGTTCGGATCCCGGGTGCGCATCGAGGCACCGCTTCTCCGTCCATCCTGGGGCCGAGTCCCACATACAGCAACTAGAAGGATGTGCAACTGTGACATACAGCTATCCACTGGGGCTTTGGGGGGAAAAAATAAATAAATAAAATCTTTAAAAAAAAAAAAAAAAAAAAAAAAAATCAGTACCCTTAAGATGTAACTCAAAAGGAAAAAAGTTGTATGTGCAAAGATGTTCTTTACTATGCCTTCAATAATGTGGAAATGGCCTTTTTCCAACTATGAGTGAGTAAGCTAAAAAGATGTATTATGACAAAATAATTTTATATTTGAAATACACAAGCTATATACATCCTGGAAAAATATCTGAAGCAATCTTGAGTGAAAAAGTAGAAATAAAATAGTAGATCCATTCGTTTATTCAACAAATATCTGTTAAGTGCTTCCTCCTTTCTCACATCCCTGAGATTGAAGTACTCGTCCCATGTTCATTTGTCATGAACGTTTCCACGTTAAGGACACTGGCCAAGGTCACAAAGGTTTTCACGGTGAGCAAACACCACGAGTCTGTTACTGACAGTAAGCCTCCAAGAGCTCAAGATTGTCTCTCCACTAGAATTAAAGCAGAGGTTCCTATTTTTACAGGCTTTGTGATGAGTTGGGGGAAAAAAACCAATATATCTAAAATCTTGAGACTTGCAAAGTGGAATTTATTAACAAATATGACGATTTTATTTTTTTGAAGAAAATAAAGGGTAGGGCCAATTATTACAAGATGTACTTCCAGTCACTAAAGTATTTATGACTTCTTAGTTCAATAAAAAAATGTATTACTCTGTAGATGAGAAAGTATATTTACTTTAAGAGATGGATATCTAAATATGTGTGCTATATTGCACTTAGAGGGGTGTAAGCCCACTATGTTCCCATAATTAAATGAGTAGGCAGGTGATACTAGGGGTTTATTACAGCTAAAGATATAAAAAGAGTTGATCATAATTTCTTCTCTCCATTGAGGAGAATTCAGAGTTAATTTTATGGTGTCAACTCATTACACAGTATACTCTTATAAATGCTAATGATTACAGGAAACCATTAAAATATTCAGCAATCCATAACAGACTTCCTTCCCTGTCACAGTCTCCCAAAAAAATTACTGTGAACTTACTTGAGCCTCTCGTAAAAGATCAGTAAGGATGGTGTTTAGTTTACAATAATATATGTTGTTATTTTTCTCTTACTCAAGGTGATCATGACTTGACTATATCAAAATATAGCTATAAAGCAAGTAATTGAACACATTTTTGATCATGTGGCTGTAAAACATATGAAGGTGCAGGGCTCCATTAGGCACACTGAATTATGTTTAGATGATTCCTCAGCTCCGTGTAGTTTCATCCAAACTTGTTAAAAAAAGAAAATGTATGAAAACAACAGAAACCTTTCTATAGTTTGTATACTCCCCAGTTTTCTCATACCTGAGTTTTAATTTTCAATTTCCCAAATCCTGAATTTTGCCAATATTTTCTTCCAAAGTTTTGAAAGAAAAAGGCATGATCCTCCTCATAATTTTACACTTTTTTAGGTTTGGGGGCAGTTTTTTTGGCTGCTGCTGTTTTAAATGAGGACTCTTGACAGGAGAGTGGCGCTCTGATGCTTCAAGGACATTAATCAGATTCACTGCTGGCAGCACAGTGATTTGGATAAAAACACAGAGATCCTTTGATTATTTCAACTTCTTTTTGCTAGAGTTTTTCTTCCGTCACTGTTCAGTGAAGTAAGATGTGTTTTGTCTTCCTCAGGGTAGACACCAATTTGAATTAAAAGGAGCAACTTGTAACACTCATTTATTTTCCACTGAGGGGAGAGAACGAGGGGAGAAATGGGAGAAAAAAGGCAAGAAAGCAGAGAGAAAACAGAGCGGTGATGCACTGCTCTGCTCCTTTGAAGCTGCCTCTCCTTCTGTTCCTTCCTCCCCCTTCCCGTTCTCAGGCTTACAAAACCCAGCCAGGAGGAGACCAGGACAGGCACCCTGGAGCTGCCTAGACAGAGCGTTGGGGGAGAGCAGTTCCCAAGCACATCCTCGAGGTCCCAACGCGCCTCTGACTCTGCAGAGTAATCAATGAGCTGAGATAGTACCAAGAGCCTGGTCCTTCCCCCCTCCAAAACCCCCACCTGGGCCACTATACATCTATTAGAATGGCTAAATAAAAAGTACTGACAATACCAAGTGCTGACGAGGATGTGTAGCAACTGGGACTCTCATACAGTGCAGGTAGGAATGCAAAATTGTAGAGCCACTCTGGAAGTTTGGCAGCTTCTTATCAAGTTCTTACCATGTGACCCCCCAATCCTATCCTCCTGGGCATTTACCCTAGAGAAATGAAAACTTATGTTCACACAAAAAGACTGTACATGAATGTTTATGGCAGCTCTATTCATAATCACCAAATGCTGGAAACAATCTAAATATCCTTAGAACAGGAGAATGGATGAACACACTGCAATCTATCCATACAATAATGCTCAGCAATAAAAAGGAATAAATAATTGATAAATGCAACAACTTGGATGACTCTCAAAGGCATTATGCTGAGTAAAAGAAGCCAGTCTCATAAGGTTATATATAGTGTCATATACAGGCATACCTCGTTTTATTGAGCTTTGCTTTATTGAGCTTCACAGGAGTTGCAATTTTTACAAATTGCAGATTTGTGGCAACCCTGCATTGAGCAAGTCTATTGGCACCATTTTTCCAACAGCATTTGCTCACTTCATGTCTCTGTGTCACCTTTTGGTAATTCTCACAATATTTCTAACTTTTTCATTATTATATTTGTTATGGTGATCTGTGATCAGTGATCTTTGATGTTACTATTGCAATTGTTTTGAGGTGCCACAAACCACGCCCATATAAGATGGTGAACTTAAGTGATAAATGTTGTGTGTTCTGACTGTTTCACTACCATTCCCCCATCTCTCTCCCTCTTCTTGGTCCTCCCTATTCGCTGACACACAACAATATTGCAATTAGGCCAGTAAATAACCATACAATGGCCTCTTAAGTGTTCAAATGAAAGGAAGAGTTGCTCATCTCTCACTTTAAATCAAAGCTACAAATGATTAGGCTTAGTGAGGAAGGCCTGTCGAAAGCCAAGGTAGGCCAAAAGCTAGGCCTTTTGTGCCAAATAGTTAGTCAAGTTGTGAATGCAAAGGAAAAGTTCTTGAACGAAATTAAAAGTGCTACTCCAGTGAACACATGAATGATAATAAAGTGAAACAGCCTTATTGCTGATATGGAGAGTTTCAGTGATCTGGACAGAAGATCAAACCAGCCACAACATTCCCTTAAGCCAAAGCCTAATCCAGAGCACGGCCCTAACTCTCTTCAATTGTATGAAGGCTAGGAGGTGAGGAAGCTACAGAAGAGAAGTCCGAAGCTAGCAGAGGTTGGCTTATGAGGTTTAAGGAAAGAAGCCGTTTCCATAACATGAAAGTGCAAAGAGGAGCAGCAAGCGCTGACGTAGAAGCTGCAGCAAGTTCTCCAGAAGATTTAGCCAAGATCATTAGTGAAGGCGGCTACTCTAAACAGCAGATTTTCAATGCAGACGAAACAGCCTTATATTGGAAGAAGATGCCATCTAGGACTTTCATAGCCAGAGAGGAGAAGTCAATGCCTGGCTTCAAAGCTTCAAAGGACAGGCTGACTCTCTTGTTACGGGATAATTCAGCTAGTGACTTTAAGTTGAAGCCAGTGCTCATTTACCATTCTGAAAATCCCAGGGCCACTAAGAATTACGCTAAATCTTCTCTGCCTGTGCTCTATAAATGGAACAACAAAGCCTGGATGACAGCATATCTGTTTCTAACATGGTTTAGTGAATATTTTAAACCCACTGTTGGAGACCTACTGCTCAGAAAAAAAGATTTCTTTCAAAATATTACTGTTCGTTGACAATGCACCTGGTCACCCCAGAGCTCTGATGGAAATTAATGTTGTTTTCATGTCTGCAAACACAATATCCATTCTGCAGCCCATGGATCAAGGAGTAATTTCAACTTTCTTATTATTTCTTATTATTTCAGAAATATATTTTATAATATTATAATTATATATATAAATTATATATATAAAATATATAAATAATTATATCTTATTTCTTATTATTTAAGAAATACATTTCGTAAGGCTACAACTACCACAGACAGTGATTCCTCTGATGGATCTGAGCAAAGTAAATTGAAAACCTTCTGGAAAGTATTCACCATTCTAGATGCCATTAAGAACACCTGTGATTCATGGAAAGAGGTCAAAATATCAACATTAACAGGAGGTTAGAAGAAGTTGATTCCGACCCTCATGGATGACTTGGAGGGGCTCAAGACTTCAGTGGAGGAAGTAACTGCAGATGTGGTGGAAACAGCAAGAGAACTGGAATTAGAAGTGGAGCCTGAAGATGTGACTGAATTGCTGCAATCTCATGATCAAACTTTAACAGATGAGGAGTTGCTTCTTCTGGATGAGCAAAGAAAGTGGTTTCTTGAGATGGAATCTACTCCTGGTGAAGATGCTGTGAAGATTGTTGAAATGACAACAAAAGATTTAGAATATTGCATAAACTTAGTTGATAAAGCAGTGGCAGGGTTTGAGGCCTGACTCCAATTTTTGAGAGTTCTACTGTGGGTAAAATGCTATCAAACGGCATCACATGCTACAGAGAAATCGTTCGTGAAAGGAAGGGTCAATTGATACGGCAAACTTCACTGCTGTCTTATTTTAAGAAAGTGCCACAGCCCCCCAGCCTCCAGCAACCACCGCCCTGAACAGTCAGCAGCCATCAGCATCGAGGCGAGACCCTCCACCAGCAAAAAGATTACAACTCGCTGAACGCTCAGTTGATGATTAGCATTTTTAGCAATAAAGTTTTTTTTTTTTGTGAGGAAGACTAGCCCTGAGCTAACCTCCAATGCCAATCCTCCTCTTTTTCGCTGAGGAAGATTGGCCCTGGGCTAACATCCATGCCCATCTTCCTCCACACTTAACCGCTGCGCCACCGGGCCGGCCCCAACAATAAAGTATTTTTTAGTTAAGGTTATGTACGTTGTTTTTTAGACATAATGCTATTGCAGTCTATTGTAGCAGACCACAGTATAGTGTAAACATAACTTTTACATGCACTGGGAAACAAAACAATTCATGTGACTCGCTTCATTGCATATTCGCTTTATTGCAATAGTCTGGAACCAAACCTGCAATATCTCTAAGGCATGCCTGTAAATGACTCCATTTATATAACACTCTATAAAACACAAAACTATAGTGATAGAGAAGAGATCAGTGGTTGCTAGGGGATGGGGTGAGGGAGGGTGTGCCTACAAAGCGACGGCACGAGGCAGTTCTGGTGGTGATGGAACTCTTGTGTATCCTGATTGTAGTGGTGGTTACAGGAATCGACATACACGAAAAACGCACTTGTAAAAAGGTAAATTTGTTGTATGATAATTTAAGAAATAAAATAAAAATCAAAAAGAGTTTTAGAGAAAAAAGAACAAGCTCAGAATCAATAAAAAACCCAAAATGAAAACACCATCTATCCATCATTTTCTCTCTCCTTTCCATTTCATAAATATTCATGGAATCATACACTCTAATGCCTCACTTTTCAGGCTTAGGAGGAATGATATCATTTGCTTGGGGGAAAAAAGTGGAAAAAACATTAGGAAAATAAAATTTCAAATGGCATTGCAATGATTGCTAAAATTTTGGATATGTTATTTTTCCTTGGTAAAACTTGTGTGAGAATCTCATCTTTATTCTGACCCCTAAGTTACCTAACGGTAAAAAAGAAATTCAGGAGTGAGAGAAAAGTGAAATCAAACCAAACTGTCAAAAGATTTCAATATAGAGTTTTTAGGAAAGGGAGAATACCACAAAATAGAGGTGTGATGTAACCTTTTACAGCCCCTCCCCTTCCCAGAAAAATAAAATAATTGCCAAATAACCTCCAGGCCAACTGTTGCCTGAGGGGCATTCCAGATTTCTTTCCTATGAAAGAATACTTAGCTAAGTGTGTTCTGGACTTAAACAAAATTGTTTTAGACAATGGTGAATTTCCTCAGTCTCTCTCACCTTTGAAAAACAACAAAGTAATCCACTATTATGATAAATAATTTACCTAAAAAGTTTTGCCACAAAAAAACTAATTATAAAAGTCATTCGAGGGGCCAGCCCCATGGCCTAGTGGTTAAGTTTGGTGTGCTCTGCTTCAGCAGCTCAGGTTTGGTTCCCGGGCGTGGACCTACACCACTTGTCAGTGGCCATGCTGTGGCAGCGACCCACATACAAAATAGAGGAAGACTGGCACAGATGTTAGGTCAGGGCAAATCTTCCTCAGCAAAAAAAAATCATTCCAATCTTTAAAATAGAAGTCAGATAAGCTGCTAACTGGCCCTTGCAGGAATGGACCTTAGACGGCTGGGATCCTGGCTGCGCTGGCTGAAGGATGCCCCCAGGGGTTCCTCCCTCCACTCACACAGCACACACGGAGCAATGTGTTGAAGAAGGGGAGGTTGTATCAGCTACTTTACTTGTAGGCAACAAACACATAGCCAGCCCCCCGAGAACAGAGGCAGAGAGGGAGGAGCTGTCCCCCTACTTTAGGGATGGGGAGGCAGGAGCATAGACAGAGCTCAGGTAAGACTGGCCAGTGATGCTACCTGTCTGGGAGACCCTCACTCCACATGGGCATTGTCAACCACAGCTTTACATCACTATGGGGAACTCTGGGAGCCTGGAAAGTCATACCTCTGAGAACATGCTACATCATCTCCTGCTTTATGTAATAGTCTCTGGATGTTTTCAAATCAATTGCCATAAAAAATATATATATATATCTTCTAGCTGTACTGTTGGCATCTTTCCATCAATCACATCACTGTCCAAACGTGACAACCATGCAGGTAGCATGAAGGCCCGTGCATCTCAACTCTAATTGCACTTGAGAATCACCTGGGAGCCTTTAAAAACCAAGGCCAGGGCCCAGTCTCCAGAGATGCGGACTTAATTGATGGGGCCCAGGCAGCAATATTTCTAACTCCCCAGTTGATTTTAACGACGAGAACCACTTACGACACCATAGACCTTGTACTGTTTGATTTCTTAGCACTGTATAGACATGGTGCCAATGCATACCCCCACTACATTCTAAACATGTTACCCACTTTTCCTACATCAGTGCTAATTCTTCAGTAGTTCATTCCAGTTCCTTTTAATGCACACAAAGTAAAGTTATTGGGCTTCCTTTTCTGTTTCACCTAGTGTTAACAGGTGGAAAGGAAAATACTTTATCTCTTAAGGCCTTAGATTGTAATATAATGTACAAAAAGATATAATTTGTATTTTCCATAAAAGTTCATTTAATGGGTAATATTAACATGGGCTATTTAACTTTTAATTATGATTAAAAGTCATCCTGAATTCTGACTATGGATTGTATATCTTCCACTTTCAGACAAGGGAATAGTATCATTTTCCTTCACTCTAGTTTTTAGAAGGTAGCCTCAAAACCAGCTCTTTGAATTGTGTGTTCTCACAGTGAACTTAAGCAGCCTGTCAGTAATGAAGTCCTAATACAGTCTAGCAGTGAGTACTGAGGATGAAGATTCTATCAAATCAGAAAATACTTTCATACTGCCCTATTTCTTCTGAAATTAAACAACCAAGAGATGATGCTGGGCTACATGAGGTCATCAAGACACAATTATTGTAATTATAATTGTAAAAAACAAGAAGAAAATTCTCGGGCCGGCCCTGTGGCTTAGCAGTTAAGTGCGCGCGCTCCGCTGCTGGCGGCCTGAGTTCGGATGCCGGGCGCGCACCGACGCACCGCTTCTCTGGCCATGCTGGGGCCGCGTCCCACATACAGCAACTAGAAGGATGCGCAGCTATGACATACAACTATCTACTGGGGCTTTGGGGGGAAAAAAATAAATAAATAAAATCTTTGGAAAAAAAAGAAGAAAATTCTCTCTCTTACAAGAAGTAATTAAAATCTTGTTAAAAGATTAAAGGGCAAGGTCTTATGAGCACCTATTAAGTATACAGAATTAATCAATTCACACCAGGCACATCAAGAGTAAGCAACTTATTAGTTACCAGCTCTCTAAAATGACCCATCTTTTAGTTTCTTTAAAGTAGAAGTAAAAATATAGCTCAAAATTCTAAGAAATGTCTTATGGGCAAATGGTTAGGACTCACTCTGTACGGAGAACTGCCCAATTGTTTAAGATCTAATATCCTCAGTTGGAAGAAGTTATTCCAAGAGAACCCTTGGAGCTAAAGCAGAGAATTGACAACTGTGCACATTAACAAAAATGAGGGAAGGAAAGGATTCCACTTCATCTCCTTCTAGAGATTTCTTTTCTTTTTTTGGTGAGGAAGATTGGCCCTGAGCTAACATCTGTGCCTATCTTCCTCTATTTTGTATGTGGGATGCTACCACAGCATGGCTTGATGAGTGGGGTGGAGGTCCACGCCTGGGATTCGAACCCACAAATCCCGGCCCCTGAAGCTGAGTGTAAGAACTTAAGCACTATGCCACCAGGCCGGTCCCCTTCTAGAGATTTCTATGTAACCCTTGAATAAAGCTCAGAAAGAGCCACGGGTTCCTCACTGAAAGTTCCTCCACTAGCTGGGCCTCCTGAATAGCCTTGCCTCCAGCCTTTCCTCACTCTCTTCTCTTAGCTTGCAAATGCTCCTCCAGCTCAGCTCCAAAGATCAACTCCTGTGCCATCTCTTTTGACAATTTCTCCCCAGTATTTTCTGGCAGAAGGAATCTGTGGCTCATTTGGTACTACTTCTGTCTACTTTTGCAGATAATTGTGTGAAAGCTCACCAAGAGTAGGATATATCCCACCCCAGAACCCAAAACAGCACCTTCCCTAGCAGTGAGTGAGTGATACATATTTGGCAAACAAGTGGAAACTGGAGGAAATGCGTCAGATGAGTCTCTACTTCAGGACCCCTGAAAATGTGCTTACTTTCCTTAACAATTTACAGAAAATTTTCTAAGTCAGTTCTTCTTAACCAAGTCCATGAGGACCATGGATGGGTTCTAGGGAATCTGTGAACTTCTTGAAAGGTTATATAAATTTAATGTATATTCTCGTGTTGTGGCTCCCTTCCTGCACTCACAGACACCCTGGAGAATCTTTACAGCTCTTTTTAATTCTTTAAGGTAACTGCAACACAAAAATCAATTTTAAAGAATTACTGCTCTACATGTATTTTTGTATAAACAATAAGATATAAGAACTTCCTGAAATGATTAAACAATGCAATGAGCCACCTAAGGCAGTCTCCATCCTCTGGATATTTACAAAAGAATAATTCTCTGTTCTGATTGCTCCAGACAAACACTCACCTGAAGGCCAGATTGAGCCACATGGCTTAGAATCTTATAGCATAGAAATGAGAAGGGGCCTTAGAGATCACCTGCTCCAGTGGCTCTCCAACTGCACATTGCAAAATCACCTGGAAGTCATGTCAGAACACCGTTTGCTGGGTCTCACTCCTACAGTTCACGCTTCAGAGGTCTGAGACAGCGTCCAGGAATGTATTTCTAACAAGTTCCAGGTGATGTTGAATCTGCTAGTCCGTGGAGCACACTTTGAGAACCACTGATCTAATCTTATTTTCCTCATGTTATAAATGAGTAGACTGAAACCTTCAGAAGCTGAGTGTGACCTACCCAAAGTAACACAGCTAAATCGGATACCTGGGAACTGATTACCAAGATCCTCTTAGGCAGATCATAGATGGGTCTCTGAAACTTGTAGACGACCACCACAGACACAAAAATGTGTCTCGGCTGGAGAGTTTCAAATTAGCTGGCAATACTAGTTTTACCTGATGCCTCTGAAGATATGAAGAGAAAGGAATCTCTTATTCTGCTCTTCCCGTACAGAGGGTTGAGAAAGAGGTTTTTTTCTTCTTTCTTCTAAATGAAAAAATCTCGTTTTATTGTTGTGGCTAAAATGTTCTTTTGAAACAGAATCATTATGTCATCTTTCTGAAAATGCAATAAGAAGATTCTTTTCATGGGGTCACTTGCACAGTGTTCTAATAATGGTGTATTTTCCCATAAACCTTTTGAATAAGTTTTTAAAATTATTTTCCAGCATTTTGCAATCTCCTCTCCCAGCTCTCCCTACAACTAAGCAAGACCATAAATCAAAGCACGTTCTACAAGATTTGGCTTCAGCCAAAGCCTTTCATACTCTTGCCCCATCCCAGACTGCTAGGGATCTAGCTTCAGTCTACTGTTTGTTCCTAACCTCCTCTCAGTGCCATCCTCCCCAACCTCCCTCTGGTTTTCACACACTGGTCTCCCTGCTTCCCAGATCTCTGACCCACATTCTGGACCTGTCTCGTAACCTCCTTTCTGACTCAGAACACACAAATTCATCTCCCTGTAATATGACTTGGCTTCAGGACCCTCCCTAAGCCTCCATTGTTCAGGACCCTCCCTAAGCCTCCAATGGCCTCCATTGTTCTCTTCATCCTGACTACAACCCTTCAGAGTCACACGTCAGATGGACAGGACTGTTTCCAAAGTGTTATAGAAAATGTGAGGTCAGCACATGTTATAGATGAAACACGCTTTACTCAACAACACACTGTATCACATTGCTGAAAAGCATTTGTAAAGCCCTCCCAGAATTCTTGTTTTTTTACTTTTCCAATACTATGGAACCCATTTTCTACTGTTTCTTTCTTTCCTTTTTTTTTTTTTTGAGGAAGATTGACCCTGAGCTAATATCTGTTGCCAATTTTCCTCTTTTTCTTTTTTCTCCCCAAAGCCCCAGTACATAGTTGTATATCATAGTTGTAGAGTTGTAGCTCTTCTATATGGGATGCCACCTCAGCACGGCTTGATGAGCAGTGAGTAGGTCTGCGCCCAGGATCCAAACCAGCGAACCCCAGGCCACTGAAGCAGAGTGCGAGAACTTAACTGCTATGCCACCAGGCCAGCCCCTTCTACTGTTTCTTATGTGAAAAATTGCGATTATTGGGCCAGCCCCATGGTATAGTGGTTAAGTTCGGCATGCTCCACTTCAGTGGCCCATGTTTGTGGGTTCGGATCCCAGGCGCAGACCTACACCACTGGTTAGCCACACTGTGGCAGCGACCCACCTACAAAATAGAGGAAGACAGGCACAGATGTTAGCTCAGGACTAATCTTCCTCAAGCAAAAAAAGAGGAAGATTGGCACAGATATTAGCTCAGGGCTAATATTCCTCAAGCAAAAAAAGAGGAAGATTGGCAACAGATGTTAGCTCAGGGTGCATCTTACTCAGAAAAAAAAAATCACAATTATTAATTATACTTTAAATAATAAATTTCATATTAAATATGAATATAAAATATAAAACCCCATATCTATTACATTTCTTCCAATAACAACCACCATAACTGGTTCTCTAGTGTAGTGTATTCAAAGCTTAGGAAGGTTGTGCAAACCCTGCAAATAGCCTTATTCTGGGTGGGAAGGACAGAAGACTGTGATGGACTACACCCGTAACCTAGGAATGAGACGAATACCGCCTTGTCAACAGCATCATTGTCTTCCACATAGTTTTACTCCTAGACACCCCCAAGCTGGGCGTGACTTCATTTTCTGACTCTGGGCTTCACACCACGAAGACCAGGGAAACAGCAGCATTTCATCACCAACATCACATCAGCATCACAGCCACCTATTTAGTGACTTCTATGTGCCAGCTCCTGCATGCATGTTCTTTCTAATCTTTGTAGCAGTTCTGCCAAAGGTTTAGTAACTCCCCAGGCTGTCATATCTGGGAAATGAAAAAGCTGAGTTTTGAATCTAGATCTCATCTTACCTAGACCAGCAGTTCTCAAAGTGAGGTCCAGGAAGCCCTGGAGGTTCCTCAAAACCCTTTCATGGGTTAGAAAGGTCAAAGAATTATGTGAAAAGCCTATTAAAATACTCTTTTTCAACAATATTTCAGTGTGAAGCTGGATTTTCTTACTGTACTTCAACCAAAACAAGGTATGGCAACAGACAACGTAGAGACAGATAAGAATCCAGTTGTCTTCCATTAAGTCAGACATTAAGGAGATTTGAAAAAATGTAAAACAATGCTACTCTTCTCACTAAATTGTTTTGTTTTGGAAAATATGGTTTTTTCCATAAAAAAATGTCATTTATGTTAACAAGTAATGGGTTTGCTAATGTTTTTTTAAATGAATGAATACATATTTTAAAATATTATTAATTTTGATTTCTAAAATGGTAAATATCAACAGGTATAGCTTACCTAAACAAAAGCTCTTTGTGGATCCTCAATAATTTTTAAGAGTGAAAAGTAGTATCAACCCTAAAAAGTTTGAGAACTGCTGCTCTTAGATAATACTCCTTTTTTTTAATGCATTAAATTGTTATTTTTATTTATTTATTTTTATTGTGGTAACATTGGTTTATAACATTGTATAAATTTCAGGTGTACATCATTATACTTCTATTTCTGCATAGATTACATCATGTTCACCACCCAAAGACTAATTACCATCCATCACCACACACCTTAACACTCCTTAGATTCACCATGTTACCTCCACTCCAGAAGGAAAGTTCTCCCCTGCTTTTAGAAATCCAAACTCCCATTGCACCAATTATCTATACCATACACCCGGCACGTTAACTAAATGTACAAGGGAATTTATGATCTTAGAAAACACACTTGTGCTCAGTCTCTTCAGTTAAACTGAAAGTTTCTTGAGGACACGAAGAGTAATAACTTCCTTGGAATCAAGCACATATTGTGTCTTGAATTAAAATAACGATTAACCAGAAACGTAAAGAAGAGCTGGTGTGAGGAAGGATTCTGTAAGTTTAATGAAGGTTAGTAACACGATGCAAAGGAAAAAGCACATACTATGGAGAGACACAGACTTGAGTTCAAATCCTGACACAACCTAGATAAATTACTTAATTTTTCTGAGCCTCCGTTGCCTTTTCTGTAAAACAGATCTCAGAGTCCCTGATTCGCAGGGTCTTCTCGTATGTGGACCATGCCTGTCATGCAGCAGGCACACAGGAACTGCCACTCCACTGGACCAGCAATGGGTCAGTTCTAGGGCAAATGCTGCCCATCCAAAACTCCAAATGCTTGAGAGGACACTTTTCTCAAGTGAATTTCTCAACTCTGCGTCTCTGCTGTTGATGTCATCAAGTTAGGTCATTTTCCTGTGTGTGTTACTTCAGTCTAGTATTTAGTCCTTTAGAGACATTATATATGTTCTGTTCTCGGAACTCACTGGCAATAGATATAAGCACTGGAAATTCCCCTCTATGAGAAAAAAAAATAAAGAAATTGAATACCACACAACAGTGATATTTTGAAAGTCATAAAAAACGACATTATCAACAGTCATACAACTCCACTTTGTGGTTGCTAAGTAAAAAATTTGAACCTTACAGCTGGATGCAATATAAACATTTTCAAAATGTAATTAGATGATGTTATGAAAAGTATTAAATAAAAATGTCCATCTGAAATTTAAGCCTCTGTTTACAAAAACAAATTTTGTTAATGCAATTTCAGGCCCTAACTCTAAGTTTACTAACTGTGAAGACATCCCAAATTGTTTCATTTAAGATTCTTGTCTGCTTACACCACCGGAAAATTGGATCTAAATCCATTTACCATAGGCAAAGAAAATGTTTACAACCGAAAACTGTATTTACATACATAAATAATGTAATTTTGCCTTTTAAAAAAAGGTATAAAAGTAAGAATTTGTGGAAAACGAGGAAATGAGAAAGAACGTTTCCATGTCCCTAAATTATAAGAAGCATTTGACTCATAAAACCATTTTATGAAATATCACTCTTTTGTTTTGCCCTTATCATAAAGGAGTACAGTCAGCTACCTTTTGCCTTCCCTTGCAGTGACACTACTGTTCTAACCTTTAACTCACACTAGGTGGAGCCCCTGTCCAAGATCTGGAATGATATAAAACAAAATTAATAGTGAAAGGAAAAAAAAAAAGCACATATTCTTTCATTTTAAAAATGTATCCTCAGGGTCCAGCGGTGGTGCTCCGCTTGGGCAGCCGGGGGGTTCACAGGTTCGGATCCCAGCATGCACCACCACACCCCTTGTCAAGCCATGCTGTGGCGGGTCCAATATAAAATAGAGGCAGATGGGCATGGATGTTAGCCCAGGGCCAATCTTCCTCAGCAAAAAAAAAAAAAAAAAAAAGAGGAGGAAGAGGACTGGCATTGGATGTTAGCTCAGGGCTGATCTTCCTCATAAAAAAAAATGCATCCTCAAAATCTACAGTACTATCAGACAAGAATTTTTCTTTCTAATAATTAAAACCATGACAGTGCATCAGCTTGCTAACATTCAGTACAGAGAAGCACTAGTTTGCAAAGCTGCTTCTACAGAGTCAAGAGGTATAAGGTTCTGAATTCAACGCAAACAGTGCACTTCCTTTGCGGAGGAGGTACAGAGGGCATGGAGGGTCAAGTCTTTTCTGGACACTCGTCGTTACGGCTCTCCTGTGTCTAAAGCGGGCACAGTACCCAGGGACTTCATGAGATTCCAGTCCGACACCCACTGTGGTTACCGACAAAGACTGTTAGAAAAACACCAGGGCCCTAGCAGAAGGCAAAACATCCAAAATACATTCCAACCTGGAAGTTTTCCACGATGCGGAAACACAGAAGGCCCAACCCGACATTTCGGGCCGCCTACGGAGGGACGGGCTTCTGAACCGAACAAGCCACGTGTTCAACGGCGGCTCGGAGGACCTGCAGCTAGAAGTAGCTCTGGCTGTGCTGGGGCTCCCGCGCACTCGGCGGGAGGAGATACTGATGGCCGCACTCCGCGCTCGCTCGGCCGGCGGGAGCGCCCCGCGGGCCCCGCCCCGCTCCGCCCCCGCGGGCCCCGCCCCGCTCCGCCGGAGACCCTCGCCCAGCGCCCCCGGCCCCGCGCACCGCTGACGCGCCCACGGCCAAGCTCCTATGCCATAGAATGCCGTGGAGTCTTGGTTTCTTTCAGATTTATACACAATCTTGGGCGAGGCAAGCCATAGTTCCGCTGACAGCTGAATTATGTGGCGGAGTAACCTTTGAACAAGTACAAATCACTGACCTCACATAAATTCTTCCCCAGAAAGCCCAAGAAACTGGGTGAATCAGGGTCAGATAGGCGTGAAGGCAGTTCCAAACATGACTGGGCATTTATGCTTGTTAAACCAAAACAGTTATGAAATACCAATCTTCTCTGAGGTTGCCTTCATATTTTTCATATGCAAGCTGTTTTTTTTTCCTTTGCAAGCTATTTACTAAATTCAAGTTATTACTCTGCTACCACAGATGATTTATAGAAGCAAAACTAACAGGAGTAGAGAGGAACAGCACTCAGGACTGGGTGATCTTCTCTGATGACAGGAGATTTTCTAAAAAGAAGAGAAAATACCTGAGCTTTGGGTTTTCCAGCCGTTTACTGGCGAAAGTAAAGTCTGGATGAACTGGACAAACTATATTAAATAGATAGCCTTTTTCAATATCTTTAAAACTGACAGAAGTTGTCATGTAAAACTGGTCATTAAACTGAATATTTTCATGCCAAGTTCTCATATTGATGGTAAAGCTGTTTTTCCTTTTGCTACAATTTAATGGAGTTTTCCAATTAGTTTTTTGAATGGGGTGGGGTCTAGCACATGTCCTTCAAGCATAGAAGATACACACTAACACATTTTTCCCCTTAAACAATGCACTTTCCCCATCCCACCTGCCAGTCTTGTAGCCAGTACTAAAAATATGGTAATAGATTCTTACAAAGTAAAGCTTATATTCAAATTGTTCCCTACAAGATAAAGGTGAGCCGGGCACTTAATACCTACTCTGGCAGGGTTCAAGGGAGGTGAGGAGGTGAGTAGGAGGATCAGCACAGATTCAACACATTCACAGCCCTCTGCCCTCCTCACTTGCTCTAGGTGACAACTTCAAAAGAGTCGGAAAAGGAGATGGGTAACATGCTTTAAAAATTTTAAATACAGAAATACAGGACTTGAGGACTGACAGGAAAATGGCTGATAAAGAAAGCTACAGACTAAAACAGACTGTAGAATAACTTTCTCTATCTAATAATCTCATCCTCTATATGCCCAGGAGGAAAGAACTTGATGAAGCGATTGTTTTTCATTTTGCTGACAGTATTGGTCCTGAGAACAATTTCTTTCTAAGCAAAGTAATGCTGAACCACATCCTTATCATTAACACTGCCTCATAAGCATAACTTAGAACTTCACTACTGTCATTCAGTATTCTTTTTTTTTTCTTTTTACTAAACCTTTGAGAGAGAGATTGTAATGTCTTATTCATCAGCACTGTCATCATCTTAGCAATTAAAGATAAGGTGGGGAAAACAAAGGAATTGCATAGGCACAGAAGTCCCTGAAAGGAAGCAGGAGCCTCTTCAAGGGAACGGAAAGGGAACAGGGCACTTTCTCTTAGACACAGTGGAAGTGAGCTGGTTCGCCTCCAACGTGCACAGGGCTCAGAGTCCCCGAAGGGGACAAGGGCCCACATTGGGCCTTCGAGGTGATTATAAGACAATATCAGAAGGCAAGGCCTGTAGGAGACTGTAGGCCCAACCCTGGAATTGAAATACGGTCCCACGTTTGGGGACTGTGTTCCCCTACACGAACCAAACCTGAGAGGCAAGGGGTCATTTTATTTTGAGTCTGGGAGTGGAACACAGAAGAGTTATGATTCTGATTTCAATGGCAACTGTAGGTTTTGATAAGAGTGCCCCTCCTAATACACAGAGGTGAGCAGTTACAGAAGCTATAGAAGTTGAATGGGGTATTATTTCAGGCAGAAAAGTAAAAGCTAACATTTCCTGGAAGAATCAAATTCAAGACTCTGGAGATTCAAAGCTCAGTTCATATGTCATCTCATTCCGAAGTTTCCTTTTGCTTTGTATATTATGATCAGTTGTCCAAATGTCCTTATCTACCAATGACTTGAAATCTTCAGGATACTTGACTTATTCTGTTTTTAATTTTTTTTGGTCCCACACCGGCTCCTATAGTGCTGTGTTATCTTTTGGGTCGTTAATAAGTGCTTATAGAATGAGTATCAGAAGTTTATATATTTGGAATACTTACAAACAAGGTGTTTGCTGCTTTTAGGACTGGAAAGGTTAAAGCTTCAGGGGTCTTTAAAAATCATATCTCCTGGGCCAGCCCCGTGGCTTGGCGGTTAAGTGCGTGCGCTCTGCTACTGGCGGCCGGGGTTCGGATCCCAGGCGCGCACCGACACACTGCTTCTCCAGCCATGCTGAGGCCTCATCCCACGTACAGCAACTAGAAGGATGTGCAACTATGACATACAACCATCCACTGAGGCTTTGGGGAAAAGAAAGGAGGAGGATTGGCAATAGATGTTAGCTCAGAGCCGGTCTTCCTCAGCAAAAAGAGGAGGATTAGCATGGATGTTAGCTCAGGGCTGATCTTCCTCACCAAAAAAAAAAAAAAAAAGTATCTCCTTATTCAGAGAGAAATCCATTTTATTACAACCATTTCTATTAATAGAACAGATAGAAATTGCCTATGTGTTTCATTTCCTCATCTTATCCCCAATTTCCCAAATTCACAGGCATTTTGCTCTTCAGTTAATTTCACAAAAAAGTTATGTGCCTATATGGTGGATACTAGGACATACTGCCCAGATCCCCTTCCAGGAGTAAAGAAGGGTTTATAATCCTCCACTGCTATAGGTGCTGCCAGAAGACAGCCTGCGGCTGTCAGCCAGCTTTGGGGATTGCCTTCACACCTCCTTCCAGGGTAGCCCACATCCCAAATGACCCATCTATGCGGGGGTAAAAATCCTGGGACCTTCTTGTTCTAATTAGAAACAACCTGGAAGTCATCCCAGCTCCAGGGCTCGCCATGGGGTCAGCTGAAGCCTTTGTGGGGACCACAACCCAGCCTAACTTCTCCCCCTGCCCAGTCCTGCCTTATTCCTTGGCATCAGTCCCAGAAGCACTCACTAATAAACACCTTGGCTGTCAATGTCCATTTCACAGTCTACTTCTCAAGGAACACAATCTGTGACAGCCTACCAAATTTTAGATGTTAGGTGTAAAGAAATTATTAAAAGATGAAGTCCCAGTTCTTTCCAATTTTATAAAACAATAGGGGGGATATACAAGCAAATTCATCACTCTCTTACAATATGCAAAGACGTGTGAGAAAGGCACACGCAGCATGCTGGAAGAGTGCAACAGACTCGTACATCCAGTAGGTAGGGGAGAGGAGGGGTATCAGGACAGGCTTCTTCTAGGAGCTGTGTGTAAAAGACAAGCAGGAGTTACTGGATAAAGACAAGGTTGGAGTTGTCTTTATCTTTACTGGATAAAGGAGTTAGCGGCAGAAGGAAGAAGATGAGAACAATCACGGATACATGAGGGTTCCTGGGATGCTGAAGGCAGCCACGCGAGCGGGCAGAGCAGGAGTGACAAGTGAGAGAAGGATGAGGCCACAAGTGAAACGGCAGATGGTACCCAGTGGCCGTGACAGGATCAGGGAAAACTTGCAGGTCATACTAACAAGCTTCATTTCTGACCTTTTCTTTTAGACTGAGATCCAAGACAGATGACTTGTGCCTGCAACCTATACTTCTAGATTTTTCCAACTCCTCACCTCTACCAAAATTATTTGGGAAAATAAAGCAAAGAGCAGCACTGCCATTTCAGGAGGATGAGAACAGTATTGATAACACCTTTATATCAACATGTAAGTAATGATATCATCTACTACACACTAAATCAGTCGTTTCATAAGAAAAATCCTCAGCACATAAGATTTTTCAAAATATCTTGTTTTATTTTGAAAAAAGCATCTTGTCTTTTTTTTTCCAGACCTCCATTACATGGGTGATATTGGAAAGGTAAATACACATAGACTATTGAAGAGTAAATATGTTATTTATTGTTATCGAAACAAATGAAATGTAGAGATTTTAACCTTTTATTTATATGACCTATCCTTTTGTGAGTTTTACGTTTATCATCACTTTGCTGTTTATTTGGTAATCATAAACTATTGTTGTTATGGGTAAGAATGTTCATAGCATCATTACATAAAATACAAACGTTGGAGCTTTCTTCATCGATCCTTGCCTTCCATGAGTGAAATTATATACACAAAGTTAATAACTACAAAATCACAACTCACAAGTGCTACAGAAACTCTTGATAAACAGGATTATTAGCTGTACACCAGGAACCATTAGGTGATGGGACAGATAAGCAAGGGTGATGATTTTACAGAATCCCCAGTACCTAGCCAAGCCATGGCATCCTCCCCCTCTCTCTCCCCCAAACACACTCAAGAAATAATACAAAATAAGAATGTAAACCATATTGCCATAGAAGTAGACTTGAATCCAGTCTATTTTACTTAAAAAAATAAATATTTTAATACACAATTTATTATTAGTACACCTTACCTGTGACACCCACAGAATTGATCAATACTCACAAGGCTGCTGCAATACTATGGTGGAGAAGCAATATGGAACCACCGGGGATTTTAAAGCAAGAGAGAGACATGGTCAGATCTATAGTTTGGATAGGTCTCTCTGGAGCCAATGGAGGATGGAATAAAGATGAAAAAAAGGGCTTAGTAAGCTGTTGCAAAACTCAAGTAAAATATGATAAGAATCTGCACACCTTAGGCAACTGGAAATATCAGCATTCTGGGCAAACACTTCCATAGCTTGGCTCCGTTAGCTCCTATCCTTGTCAACGGAGAACCTTGAGAGAGTCGAGCAAGGCAAGCTGGCTGACCAAGAGAACTTGCTGCTTTTCCTGTCTCTCTGATTTTGAGAAGGGCCTTATTACCCTGACTAATAAGCAGAAAATTAGCTATTAGAGAAGTACTCATGATGAGATTTAGAAACTCAGTAACACTCAAAAACAAGAGTAAAAAAATCCAAATGGAATTTGTAGGTACAAGGATTTATCTGAAATCGGAAAAAGGTTAGCTTCTGTTTGATTTTTTTTCCCAAAACTACTATTAGTTCTATTCAAGTATGATTATACTGTCAGATACAAAGATATCATCAACTTCTCTAGAAACAGAAAGCCTTTTCACAGGGCAAATCCCCTACTAACATGTCTTTTACTGCAGTCACTCCTGCCCCTAACCCCTGCCACCATAGGATGGTCACTTTTGACTCATGAAAGAGCTTTACATAACTGCCAGATAAAAGACAAACTTAGTTGTACATGACAAAGTATTGTCTGAGATGCACCAAAATTCTGTCTTTGGAGGTAGAGGAGAGTCAAAAAGTATATTAAACTGGTTAAAAGAAAATGTGTCTAGTGAAAACTTAACATCTTATGAATATGACCCTGGTGGCTTTTGGCAGGTGAAGCTCTACCTCAGTTTGCTCATCCACAAAATTAGACAATAAAAAGTTCCTGTATCATGAGGTTGTTATGAAAATTAAATGAGACTCGTGTAAAGTTCATCACCCAGTACAGGCGGGGAGGAAAGGAGGAGGGTGATGCTGAATGTGAAGGTGGTGATGATATGTGATCATGTTAACTGTGTCACTGCGAAAAAACCACCTGCTACTTTTTTTTAAGAAAATGATCCCTTAGGGACCAAACCAGAAACTCTTCAGGCTGCAGAGCCAGCCTATAAATGGAAGTTCCTCTCTATAAATGGAACAAAAACAAATAAGAAAAGCAAATTACCCTCAAGTCAAAAGATTCCTCAATAGAAGGAGGCCTCAGAAGGAGAGGAGAGGGAGAGCCCGACGAGAAGACCCACTGCAGAGTCGGCGGAACAGTGACGGCAGGACACCCTGGCGCGCACTTGGCTACTGTAGCATCAGAGGTTTCTGAAGATGTCCTGAACATCTACAAATAAAGTGTTATCTGCAGAAGGCTTTCAAGGTACCAGACAAAAGGAGAATTCACAAGATTTGGCTCATGATCAATTTAAAAGAGGTAGGTTCTGGCTACTGATTATTACTGGAAGAGAAAATGAGATTTTAAGGATGACTGTCCAGCTGGTTATCATTTACGAGAAGGAGGGAGATGAAAAGACCCAAAGAGACACACAGAGGGAAACACGATTCACACTCCAAAAGGAGGTTTCAGACGTGGAACTGAAGAACCAGAACGTAACCCAATGGCACAACAGCTGACTGGGTGGCCACTGTGTCAAAACAACTACTCACAGCTCACCAGCTTAAACGCAAATGACACACATTCCTAAGGATATTTACGGGTAACTAAATCATCTAAGATAGAGATTCCCAAATTACTTACACTAGAATAGAAAATCTTCAAGCACTGATGCCAAATTTCATGCTAACATTCAATATAATTATGGAAATGTCAGAAATAACAGATTGCAACAACAAACGTGTCTGCTCCCAGTAGGTGACCTCCTGCCACCTCAGCTGGCGAAGACGGTGACAGAGCAGTGTAGAAGTTATTAGAGGGAGACTCGGGGTGAAAGTGGAAATGATAACCAAGACAATGATTTCCCTATGGAGGTATACCTCACCTGATTTCTTTCTTCCAGTAATCAGTCATGCTAAGTACTTTAAGGAAAGTATAGAAGCCACTTCTATAATATGCTAATCAAAGGTTTTTCTTGGAATCTTCCTTCCCACATGCTCGAGAACTAAAAAAAAAAAATGTATTTAAAAATCTATTTTTTGTATTCAAAATCTGCCTATTGTCTAGTCTCCATTCCATAGCAAGAAATCCACCAGCATACATAAACCCTCTCCCACAGCTCTGCATGCAGAACAGCTAAGTGCCCGGTACATCCTTAGTGCACAGTTTTGGAAGAACAAAGTGAGAGTCTGATACTTAACAGTTTTGCTACCTTTAGTTTTAAAAGGCTCTACTGAGAAGCAATTGAAGTGTGAAGGCTTCATGTCAAGATTTATGATTCATTTAATATAAATACATCAACAATATACCATTTCCAATGTGTTTATATTCAAAACAATGCCAGCATCACAAAAATAAATACATTTGTGTCTGCCATAAATGGTAACTATGAATATTTGAGGTATAGAAACTGAACAAGAGCCTTAGAAAATTCCATTTCAAACTATGTGGGATATTTTCAAATTGCTTTGTTATAAAGAACTATTATTCAAGATCATATAAACCGCCCTCCCCACCCCGCCAAAAAAGAAAACCAAAAGCAAAGGTTTAAATATCAACTTTTGTCATGGAATGTGATTCATCTTTGTTTCATCTGAGTTTGGGGACTCCTCATAGTACACCTCAGGACTGCTCCCTGTAACGCAGGAAGATTCACTCCCACCAAAGGCACAGGTGGTGCACGCACACGGGCACTGGAATGCTGAAAATAGTTTCCCATCCAACAATTTCATTTGGCAATTTTCTTCTTCCACAAAGAGAGAAATCAACAGCTTACACATTAATGTCAGGACTCACTCACATGATCCACATCCCAAAGCCCAGAGATGACATTTTTTCCAGATGATGGGCAGGTCCCGGTTCCATGTTCCAAGAGGCAGTGAGACAGGAAGGGTGAGCAAAAAAGAGAAGAAAACAGAGTTTAGGAATAATTCAACAACTGGTGGTAACTTACCGCATCCTAAGCATGATAACAAGAGCTCCCTCCTTTCTAGAAACTGCCCTACTGCCAAGACACTGCGGATCGAGGAGAAAGTTGCTGCAGAAAAACACGTAGACAATCATGAGAGATCCAAAGGGAGCCGTCATTGACACTGCCATGTCGCAGCTGTACAGAACAGGGGCACATGCAGCCACCTCTGAATATGTAGCAGACGTTTCCAGAAAGAGTCTGTGAAAGAGCTGTACAGATATATAGGGACATAAAAATAATTAAAGCAAGTCTGGACTAGCAGGAGTGGGGGAACCGCTGCAAGGTAAAGACTTAGGCTGACTCAAAAGTTAGAATCAGAAAACCCAGCAAAATTATTTACACATTCCAACAAGCATTTGACTGAAATAATTCTAATTATATATTCTCAAAGAATATAAATCATAACCCATTTTAGATGTACTACAGGTCAAAGCCATAGAATAGAATTTGAATTATTCAAAGAAAGGACCAAAGAAATAAGTTGTTGTTTTTTTTATAGAGGCCCAGAAAAAAAACTACTTCGTGTAAAATTTCTAGGATACATTGTTTTTCAATCCTGTAAGCCATAATAGTTGCTCCATTAGGAAAGAAATTTTACAGCATAAAATCACATAAAACATATTTTCAAGTAGATGAAACTCCCCAAACTGAGCCTTCATTTAAAACAGCTCATCTATCACAGGCTTTCCACATGAGCAGTCACCTTGGAAAACCAGACTATGCCGAGATCATGCTAGAGAAATTCTGTGATCCTTGGGTCCCCTGCGGCCTCCTGGGCCTCGGCCTTGCAGATGTACACTACTAATCCGTTCCATCAAAAGCTGCTGTCAACTCAAAATAACTGAAAGCAAGGTCTCAAAGAGAAATTTCTACACCCATCTTCATAGCAGCATTATTCACAATAGCCAAAAAGTAGAAGCAACCCAAGTGTCCACTGACAGAAGAATGGATAAACAAAATGTGGTCTATCCATACAATGGAATATTATTCAGCCTTAAAAAGGAAGGAAATTCTGATACATGCCACAACACGGATGAACCTTGAGGACATTATGCTAAGTGAAATAGGCCAGATACAAAAGGACAAATACTATGATTCCACTTATATGAGGTACTTAGAGTAGTGAAATTCATAGAGACAGAAAGTAGAAAGGTGGTTGCCAGGGGTTAGCGGGGAGGGGGAAATTGGGAGTTGTTCAATGGAAGACGAAAAGAGTTCTGGTGGTTGGTTGCACAATGTGAATGTACAGAACACTACAGAACTGTACACTCAAAAGTAGTTAAGATAGTACATTTTATCTTAGGTGTATTTTACTGCAATTAGAAAACAAGAAAGCTACTGTCAGAATGGTTCTTGGAACTATTTGGCCACCCTGTGTAGACCCAATCTTCAAAGGAAAGAATGAATAAGAGCATAAGTCAACACGGTGTAAAGTGTAAAAAAGACAGCAATTTGTAATAGAACAACAAGCAGCCTCACATACATTCAAGGATTTTGGTCTTCCTCTCGGCAGATGGTAGGATGGGAGTAGTTGCTTAAAGGGCACTGGAAGAAATCATCACAGATATGCCCACAAGTCCAGAAATGAGTCCGGCTGTCAGCACTCAGTCCACACACCTCCCCCATTCTTTCCAAGTCAGTGGACGCCTTAAAAAGTGCCCATCAAGGTCTTCCTATCGCCCTTTGGATATTTTAAAAGTTTAATAAGTTGGGTTGTGGATAGCATTTTCTTTAATCTACTCTCCCTAGTCCTGGTAATGAATGGTGAATTTTCTTCTCATTATAGACATGCAAACTTCAATTGTACTGGCCAAATGATACAATTGAGACTCTCTGGCACATTCACTACTTCTATTTGCTAAAGAATCAGAAAAGGGAATACATTGGTACACACCTGAGTCACTGTAACAGAAGTGAGCTTAAATATCTGCTTTCAATTCCTTCTGCACACAATTTCTATCACCCGGCCCCTGTGTAGGGGGGCCAACCTCACAATGAAGGAAGACAACCTGCACAGGGGAAGGACTTAGGGATCCAAGGTGTGGGTTCAGAATCCTTCAAGGAACTGGGTGAGCTTGAGCAAGCCACTGAACATCCCTATTTCCTTGCATGAAAAGGGGGAACAATAGATGTCCTGGTTTTCTCATAGAGTTACGATAAAGATTAAATGAAATGATGCTTGAAAAAGACCTTTGAGAAATATGAAACAGGGTAAATTCAGAGTGGGCTTTGGAATGTCCCTAATTGTTGTCTGCCTTTCGGCACGAATGCTCAACTCCTTCCCAGAAGATGAGGATGTCCAAATAAGACAGGATATACTGTAGCCTCAGCTTAACCTTCCAACCTTATTTCCCCTTATCCCTTTCATTCACCCTGTTGACTTATTTCCGACTTACAGGTGAAGGCCTGTGAGTCTAGAGCACTGGTTCTGGAAGTGTGGTCCAGGACCCCTGGGAGGCCCTAAGACCCTTTTAGGAGGGCTGTGAGATCAAAACTATTTCCTGGTCATACTAAGACATTATTTGCCTTTTTACACACATTCTCACAGGAGTGTATGGTGGAACTTTCTAGGACCTACGTGATGTATGATGTATGATGTATCTCACCCTCAGTTTCTAATGCAGAAGCAGACGTAAGATCCACCCTCTTCTATTAAGTCAGACATTAAATAGATTTGCAATGCCACTCTTTACCCTAAATTATTTTTATTTTGGAAAACATTGTTAACTTTAATAAAAATATTTATGTCAACATGGAATAAACTTTTATTATTTTTAAATAAATATTTTTAAAAATTCTCAGTTGTAATTTCTATTGTAGTAAATTTGTTGTTAGTGCTGTTGAGTGGATTCTAACTTCTAGTGACCCTGTGTCGAGCAGAGTGGAACCCTGCCTGGTCTTTCTGTGCCATCCTCTCACCTTCTGGCACTATATCAGATGATGCTCCACTGCTAGTCATAGGGTTTTCATGGCCAATTTTTTCAAAAGTAGGTGGCCAGGTCCTTCTTCCTAGTCTGTCTGAGTCTGGAAGCTCTGCTAAAATCTGTTCACCATGGGTGACCCTGCTGGTATTTGAAATACCAGTGGCACAGTTTTCAGCATCACAGCAACACGCAGCCACCACAGTATGACAACCAATGGAGGGGAGAAGGGAGGCGGTTCCTTGACTGGGAAAGGAACCCAGGCTGCAGCAGTGCTGAATCTTAACCACTAGACTTCCAGGGCTGACTATAATGCAGTAAATATCAGTAGATATAACATGCATAAACAAAAGTTCTTTGTGGTCCTCCATCATTTTTAAAAATAGAGGTCCTGAGACCAAAATGTTTGTGAACCGCTGTGTCTAGAGCAGACAGCAGGAAGGCAAATGATAAGAGGGGAGGCTGCAGAAGGATGCAGGAGCAGACCCAAGTGGCTGGGTGAAGGGTTCTGGTCTTGATCTAAGAGCAAGGTCAGGCTATTCCGTACATGTAGGAGGCCACAGTTGCTGTCCCTTCCCCTGTATGTGGTAGTTATACAGAATTATTTATTGTTCAACTTACCTTCCCACTCTATAATGATTCATTATAAAAAATGAATTCAAAAAGCTCTGTCATAATGCTTCATCACCCTATTATAAATTTCAAGGTTGCTTTCAAAAAGAATAACTTCCCCTACATGGTTAGATGCAGTGTCTGTGCTCACCTTTTAAAACCAAATTCTTGATTAATTTGCAAGTGGGAAATGTTTACGGATGAGCTGACTTTTATGTTCCAATATGTAGCCCACGTTCCAGGGGAGCCAGAGTCAGAGTCAGAGCTCATGCCCTGGGGATACCCCGTGGGGTGGACGAAATGGAGCTCCCAGGAAAGACAGCCCCTTTCTGACTTCAGTGAGGCCCTCCCAGGCTGCGTGCAAACCGTCCCTGCTCCCCTCACTGGCTTTCTTGGGCCTCCTCCTCATAAGTTGTCACTGACTTGACCCATCTCCAGCCCCTGCAGCACCCCTGCACTCTCAGGAAGAAACCTCACTTCTCTCCTCTTCTCTTCCTGCTCGAGGCAGGAAGCTATGGAGCTAATATTCATGCACTATGACTATAAAATGTATGTCGTAACTTTAGAGTCAGCAAGATAAAAGTAATTATCTTAATATGCAGTTTCCAGGAATAAATAGCAACTGAAAGTGTGATTATGATTTTAACAACATGAAAATAATCGTATGTTAGTAAACTCAGTGAGAAAAGACAGATGTAAGCCATGTCGAGGTAAGGGCATGTGTGTGAAGAGGGACTGTAGAGTACAGCCAGAGGACACGGCAAGTCCCAGCAAAACTTCTCATCAAAGTACCCTCTCCAGGGACACTGTAGAACAGTCTCACTGAGGGGACAGCCTATATCTCGAGGCAAACAACTGATAAGTTGTCAGGACCTTCCATCAAGACTGAGATGGTCAAACATCAAGAGGAGGACAGATCTTTACAAAAGCTAAAGATATCTGAGCAAAAAGATGCATAGAATTGAAACTTTTTTCCAAGGCGCTTCTCTTCTTTTTTTTTTCATTTGAGGATTGTGAAGCAAAGAGGGAAACAGTATGATTTTACAGAGCCAGTCTGACCTTTTTTATATATTTATTTATTTTTTTGTGAGGAAGATCAGCCCTGAGCTAACATCCATGCCAATCCTCCTCTTTTCTTATTGCTGAGGAAAACTGGCCCTGAGCTAACATCCGTGCCCATCTTCCCCCACTTTATGTGGGACGCCACCACAGCATGGCCTGACAAGCGGTATGTCGGTGCGTGTCCGGGATCCAAACCCGGTCAGGCCGCCAGTAGCGGAGCGCATGCACTTAACCGCTAAGCCACGGGGCCGGGCCCAGCCCAGTCTAACCTTTTTTGAATCGACTTTGGCTTGGGTGAGTCACTCGCCCTATGTTAAGCCTGGATTTTGTTATTTCTTAACATTACACGCTACAGAGTTGCGGCGAAGGCCGCAAGAAAGGTATTTCCAGCCCTCAGATCGGGACACTGGGCACACAGCAGGCACTCAGTAAACGGCGGTTCTTTTCTCCATCTCGTCCCCTTTTCCTTCCTATCACAACAGGCCATCCAAGAGCTGCCCAACTTGTAGATAACTATGATCTATGCGCGTACAAAAAGATATTTTTTAACAGAGAGAGAGAAACAGAGAGCAAATGTGTACAGAGTGAAGATGGACGCCTGTAACTACTGAACATACTGAAAATAGAATCCCTTGAGAATTTCGTTGAAACTCTCCTCCCTGGTACCTGACATCGGAAATGGGAACCCATAAATGTGCCTTCTAGAAACTCCTACAACTTCAACATTTGTCTGGAATCTGCCTGTAATTTATCTACCCTCTTCTGATGGCTTCTCCTTACCCCATTTTCTCCAAGGACAACCCCTTTCTGTGCTGTGGACTCCTTCCCTCCATGGGTCTGAAACCCCCTCTGCCTGGGATGTCCAGGTTCTGTGCCCCTGGTTCTCCTCTAGCACCTCGACCCCGCCTTCCTGGGTCTTCCTGGTTTTCTTTCCCTGGGGTCCACTGCCCTCCCCCTGTTTCTGTGGCTTCTTCTCTTTCCATCTCAGGCACTCTCCTTTGGTAATCTCATGGGGTTTTGTTTTTTTTTTCCTCATGGGTTCCTAAGGAAACTGACTGGTATCATGGTCACCTGGCTGCCTTGCAGAGATATACGATGACAGATGCCTTCCCTCACCTCTCCCAACTTCAGCTTTTACACCTCCCACGCCCACACAGCCCACCCTAGTCACTTCGTCTCAAGCTTACTACATACATGCTTGCCTCACTCTCTCTCCCCCCACTTTCCACCACCCAACATTTGTCTGACCCTCCAAAGCCCTACTTTTCCTGCAAGCCCAGGGTGAACACAGCCTCCCCTGTGAAGCCTTCCCAGTCTCCCCGTCAGAATTAACTGCTTCCTTTTTGGCGTTTCCCCAAAACGAGAGCAATCACTTAGAAATGCATATAAAATGTTTTTATTATGCAATAATTATGCACCTATATATACATGCGTAAGCTATGAAGCATAATAATAAAATGAACACCTATGAACCCACCACCTAACTTAATAACAGGAATATTGCCAATATCATTACATCTGCTATTCAGTCCTCCTGCCTCCCCTCAGATAGGTTTTCCTAAACAATGCATGGTTTTGAGCCTTATAAAAATGATATTATATCATTCAATCTTCTGCAACTTTTTTTCCTAACCAACAGTGTTAAAGATTCATCCCCATGGTTGGTTTATAGCTATAGTTCATTCATTTTTGTGGCTGTATAATATATCATTTTGTGAATATGCCATTATTTATTTATCCATTCTCCTGTCCATAAACATTTGCCTTCTTTCCAATTTCTTGCTATTATGAATATTTTTGAAACATTTCTTGGTGCATATGTGTGACAGTTTCTCAATGGCATATAATGATATACAGAATTACTATGTTGGACAATGTGCATATCTCTACAAAATAATGTATAATTGTTTTTCAATATTATTGCTATCAATTTACCTGCTTCCCTCCAGGGATGTATAAGATTTGATACTGTCATAAAATTCTCTTTTGAAATTCATCACTATCATACTTTATATCATGTTTATCGGTGTTTTATGTACTTATCTCCCTATAAGATGATAAGCATATTTTATTCACATTTTTATTCCCATGGCCTACATCAGTACTTTGCTTGTAAAAAATGATAAATGAATATCAAATTGGAGCAAATACAACCTGTATTTGATTTGAGTTGCAAGACTTTCTACTTTCTAATGCGAATAGCACGGAAGGATTATGATGTTATCAATCCTTTGCACAAATATGATTAATTCGATCAGATTGCTTTCCTACTATTACCAAGTTAAGTCAGCAGAACTAAGAAAATGGTAGTTATATTTGAGAGAGAAGGTAACAAATTTGGAGCAAGGAGTATATTTTGGAAGAAAGCCTGACTATAAGCAAAAAGTCAGACTCAGGATAGCATGTGGACACTATAGCCCAGAGAAATGGGTGCTAGAAGATAGATGAAGGTTCAGGGAGGGTGTGACAAAGCACTACACACACTCATCCAGAGATGCTCACCACAGGCTCTCCATGTGCTTCCTGTGCAAAGTCTGACAGCTGATACTCGTTGTCCCAACTCTGCTCAAAGTACGGAATGAAGCGAGTCGCCTGGGCCAGTCTGGAAACCTAATCATACTTGTTAACATCTTCTCTCAGGGCAGAGAATTCAAAATTCCGAACAACTACTGACACATGCACTTTTGGAAAAACGACTCCTCTGTAAGCTGGGGAATGCCTGTATTCAGAAAGTAGGTCCCTGCCGTTTGTCTCTCTAATCTTTTCACCCCGAGGGCTGAGAAAGCCAGAGGCTGAAGTAAAGAAGCACTTCCATGCTCTTAAAAATAAAATGTACAACATCCATTAAACTCTTCTTGGATCATTGTTTGTCTTCTGCTTTGAAAAGTAACTCAGAAAAGGAGGGCCAAAACCTCCCCAAGTATGAGCTATGCACGCATTCCTTATGGGGGAGAGGTACAAGTTTAAAAGAAGAGGCCATGGGCTCAAAAAAGAGGAAGGCTGTGCGGGCAATATCGCCCACCTGAAGGGCACAGGACCCCATGTGGATGCAGTTGAAAAACAGAAGGCTTCAAAACCTTCAGAGGTCATTGACCTTCTCCTGCCCACATCTGTGATGCTGGCTTTCACATGACGCGCAAACTGATACTTTAGTAGGTCAATGCTGAAAAGCAAATCCCTGAATTCCAGGAGTCTCTCCTGAACAGAGAAGAGTCAACAACTGCGCCCTAAATCTAGAGCAAGCGACCCCATACAAACAAGTGCAGCCTGTCTCTACAACAACAAAACCATCCAACCATCAAGAAAAGAATGCATCAGGATTTTCAGCCCTGGTGGAAGGCACGTGCTCACAGCACTCTGACTGGTGTTAAAGGATAATCAAACTGCTCGCTGAAGTCACAGGGAGAGATTTAATAAGACAGAGATCTTTAAAATATTGCTCTGATTAACTCAGCCACTAAACTTTTTTGAAAATACATGAACAGATGTCCTCTAATTTCTAGCCTGGTTCACAATGCTAAATCCAGTCACTATAATTATTTGCATTTACTGAACACTTACTGTGTGCTATATGTAAAAGACAGCCCCACAAAAATCTGGCTCTTGGCTATGAAGAAAGTTTGGGGTTTCTCTGGCGGGGGACTGGGGTGATGTTCAGAGGCAATGGGCAGAAAAAGAGGAAGAGCTCTGACTCTCTGTGAACACCATGCAGCTGCTCTCCTGAGCCCACAACACAGAGCACCCACGCTCACCCACATCCCACACGGGGGACATGGGATGTGAGGAACTGAGTGTCGTCGTTCTTTTTGTTTTTTCTGTTCTCAACTCTTTTCCTTAACCTTGCTAAAATTATACTTTGGTCAGAGCAATAACTTTACGGATCAGATACTTTTTCCCGTATACACTCTTTCCAGGCAGTAAGCCACCTGCACACCCATGGAAAGCCACTGGTGGTTCAGCCAGGCTGCTCTCTGAGGCATCCTATCAGCAGCTCACAGTTAAACCCACTTGCTACGTTCCAGCCCTGCCTAATGGACTTTTATCTCCTAGACAACAACTGGTCAGATGTAACCAACACTCCCGTTCCTTATGCCAAATGGAGGCCAGGAGAAAGCATTTAAAAAGATGTGCTGTACTTTAGCCTGTATTTATCATTTCAATAGATTTTAATGTAAACCACACAGATAAATCATCTTGCTAGGCTTTGTAAAGATACCCAGAATATCTTTGAAATCATCCAAATCTACAAGGAGAAGTGAAAGGAGAGAAAATAAAATGAAATTCAGGTAACATGGTTAAACAGTGAAAATGCTGAGACAATTCAGAAAAGCAATAGATTAACTGTCATCAAGCTAATGTGATCAGTTACTCAGAGAACAGAATCTATATTACCTGTGATTATAATAATAATATTACTATTATTGTTATTAAAGAATTCTTTAGTATTTTTTATATAGCAGACCTTCTGCAGGGTGATATTTTCATTTCCTGGTGTCAAAATTGTGTTTCAATAACACTGAGCTATAAAAACTATCATGATGTTTATGCTATGTTATCAGGTTCAAAACCAAAAGGTTTTTAATCTATAATCATGCTTTAGGATTGTAGATTTGAAAGCTGAAGCAGCTGTAACTCCATCATAAAGATGAATAAACTGTCATCCAGGGAAATTAAGTGACAATGAACCCACAATCTGTAAAATTACATCACTGCTTATTTTTCCTGAAACACACTTAGTTATCTTCTAACTGTATCGTAGGGAGACCAAAGCTACACGTAAGATAAAATACTACATGAAGTGACCTGGAAGATAAGAGTATATTCATATATTAAAAAGTACAAGACATAAAACAAAACATCATGGTACTTTTTCACGTAGTGAAAAGGTCTGACAACTGGGTCACACATGCACTCAATGTTGCATTACCTAATTCATATTCATCCTTAATATGTTTTTCCAAGGAAGCAAATAGCTAAAAATAGCACAAATTACTCATCCTTTATAAATACAATGTAGATGATGTTGTAACATGATAATATCCCTCAGGATTCGTAATTTTGTGAGAGAAAAGTATCTAAGCCATCCAACCTTTTAAAAATAAGATCTATACATTTTTAGCTTTTGTTATTCCAGTATTTAACCATAAAAGAAAAAGTAAGGAGTCTCCTAGGAAAGAACTCAGGCGAAGGGAGAGGAGAGTCAAGGTACAAGCCGCAGTCGAGGCCACCGTGGGATGCACCGCTAGGTGCAAAAGCGGCCCCGCTGCCCAGCTAACTCTCCGTCCTCAGGCCATCACACTTTCCCAACCCATAGCCATAGCTGTGTCTACCCTCCTCATATTACTCTTCTGCATAAAATCCTTCCACGGTCCCCACTGCCTATCTGATAAATTCCAAGGTTTCATAGGTTTACAAGTTGGGTACGCTTGTTCAAGCATTCACTCTGTGCCAGGCATTTTATATGAAGGCATGGAAGCCGTAACAGACTTGGAATGTGATACAGAATATGCTTTGCTCCGTCCTCCATCCTAGCACCCGGATGCTCGTGTCTGAGTCTTGAGTGAAAGAGCACTCCACTGCGATCACAGAATCCACAGAGTGCCACTGTTGTGTGGCGGTGCCACCATGGCGAGGGGATGAATGCTGGACTTCATTGGGCCCGGGGATCACACAGCAGACTGAGCAGTGATCCAGAACCTGACCAAATCCAGACCTCAGGACAGCTAAGGAACACGTCACCTGCTGGCAGTTTGGGTGACTCTCTGTTGGGTTAGGGCCCTAGTGGGTTTAGCAGCATCCATTGGTGCCTCTGGGATCTTTGATGTTAAATTTCACTATGGTGGCCAGAATAAGAGCAAGTAAAAATGGTGGGGCACAAGCGGCACCAAGAGGATTTGGTTTTGCCAGCAAGAGGGAGATTGCCAGGGGTTCCTAAAGCCAGTTCAGAGAAATCTGACATAGTCAGAATTACTAGTGTTGCAGGTGGTGATGGCGTCAAAGATAACACAGTTGTATGACAGTTATTCAGCTCTTTGGCCTGGGAAACGTGAGCTACTCTTGTATGCACTATAAATTAAAGTGTTCTTTCAAAAACCAGATCATGGGCCAGCCCGGTGATGCAAGTGGTTAAGTGTGCGTGCTCCGCTGCGGCGGCCGGGGGTTCGCAGGTTCGGATCCCAGACACACACCGACGCACTGCTTGGCAAGCCATGCTGTGGCGGCGTCCCATATAAAGTGGAAGAAGATGGGCACAGATGTTAGCCCAGGGCCAGTCTTCCTCAGCAAAAAAAAAAGAGGAGGATTGGCAGATGTTAGCACAGGGCTGATCTCACCAAAAAAAAAAAAAAAAAACAGATCAGCTCTGTCCATTTGAGAAAAATGAAAGTGAGGTAGTTTTAGTTAATTATTTCGGTAATTAAATGATCAATGTAGATCACTTCAAGATCAAGGAGTTTAAATGAATTTGTCACAGATTATTTTAGTGCAGACATAGATAAATGTCTGTGATACTCATGATTTTTCCAACACGAATGATACAGATATAGAGGGGTAGAAAAACAAAATAATAATTTCTATGCCACCTTGAAATGCAGAAACATTTTGCAGGAGGATTATCAGGTTTTGCTTTGGTTACTGTTAAAAAAAAACTTAAAAAGTGGCAAAGAGAAACTTACATTTAAATACACTCAGGACTAAAGTTTATTTTTAAAAATGATTTAAAAATAAACAAACATAGCCAGGACCAAAAGCTTGGCACATACATATTGAGAATAAAGCTGATTTGTTAAATCTAAATTTTCCTGGTGAATTATGTGTTAATAAAATATATATCATATGACACAAAGGAATGGGTACACTTGTTTGAGCACTTACTCCATGCGAGACACTTTATAAGTATTATTTCTAGTTCTTATAACAACTGTGCTAGGTAGGTATTACTAAACTAGTTTTGCAGAAGAAACTAAGACTCAGAAAACTTAGGTGATTTGTCCCCTGACACATAGCCAGAACATACTGGTACTGGAGAGCAGTGGGCGAGTGTGGCAGCTTGACTGTCCCCCACTTGCACTCAGATCTTTATCTCAGGGATATAGATAAAGTCTATATCTATATCTATATCCCTGTCTCCGAGGGAACCCAGACTCAGACAACAGAGACACTGATGTGTGTGTGGGTGGGGGCAGACGCTTAGCTCCTAGGAGTGTGGAAGATAGGTGAAGGTGGAAAGAACATTTCCCAAAAATGACATTATTTAAACAGTTTTTAAGGACCCATGTTGCAAGTCATTGTTAACACTGTGATGAAAGGGTGTTTGAGGAATTGACATGAAAGTGTGACACTGAGATAGAGAGAAAAAATAGGCGAAGAGCAGTACCTTTTACATGTTGCCACCCCAGCATCCATCCTCATACGAATGTTTCCCCTTCTGCCCCAAAAGACTGCCCCCCTCAGACCCCCACACACTGGGATGTGTGCTGAACACACAGCAAGGCGAGTTCACTCACTTTGTAGCCTATCACCATGTTTATTCTGCTCTCTACGGTTTGCAGGCTACATATTTTTAAACATTCTCATTTTGTATAGGTATTTTCTTATTCACAATGCAAACTAAAAAGGGCATCCAACATTCAAAGAAACAACTATTTTAGGTGGAATGCAAATATATCCTAATCTGTTTGAAATCAGACCTCTAGCTTATCCAAATGGTCTTTGCCCACACAGACTCCTGGTTTGATGATTTAGCTCTGCAGAATTCTGTGGGTGTTGGGGAAAGAAATAAGTTCTCTATTTAAAGGTGAACATGAGCCTCCGATTAAACATTTGCTTGTGTTGGAATTAGTTTTTGTGAGTCGTCAGTGCTGCACTTGTATACTGAAGGAGTCACAGAGGCAGAGACCTGTACGGTATGATGCTGATTTTCTAAAACTATCAGACTAGTAATTAATGTGTTTCACTTTATGATGCCATTTAGTGTTTTTTATCCTCTATGTGACGTAAGGAATACTTTTATTTCCATTTGCCAATGAGGCAGCTGTGGCTGAGAGCGGCTGAGTACGCTCTCAGAGGAACTGGGTATGGAACAGTGTCCTGACGGGAATCACCTGTGTGGCCAAATGTTTTCACATAGTGGACAACCAACATCTTTTCCATTTTATAATATATTTATGTAAACTTTATAAACACCATGTGTCAGAATGTATATAATATAGATACAGCAGCTCTTGATCACTTAGATCCATCCAATTTCTCATATTCCAGAAGATGTTTGAGTATGTAATTCTAACATTATAATAAAGTGTCTAATTCCTAACTATTCAAAACCTCAGTACCTGAGCATGCCCTGTTTTTCTCCTACTTGTTCAATCCTGGTATGCAATGGGCTATTTGATGAGGATGAATTTATCCTCTCAAGTTTCAAGTCTTGCATAGTTAAGACTGTTTGGAAGCATTTCTGTTCCTGGAATACGGAAACTGGCAAGCTTTTTATAATAATTTGTTTCTCCACCTGTCCTCAAACATATTGTATACACACGAGGAATGGCTTAGTCTTTTCATTCTTCTAGATAAGAAACATCTGAGTAACTATCTACACTAATTAACACATGCCTGATTATATGTTGTAAATCAAGGAGCCATGAAGGAATCAGATGAAAAGCTTCCTAAAGGAGGTTCTAGATCAGATAAACTCAGAAGCCCCAAACCACTCATTCTCTCACGTATTTCTGGATGCATTCAGCACTTTATGGGCATCTTGCCCAGCATATCTCATTTTTCTTTTAGCCCAATCACTATCAGCTTGGCTATCTACATTCTAGTCTGCTTTTGAAAGCTCTGTCCAGCTCACACGACTAAAAGCTCATTTCTACAATGAAGAATGTTAACAATTACAGTTTCTTCCAGCTACCAAAGCTTAAATTATTCATGTAATTAGACCAAAATGAGGTAGAGGGTGGTTTGTGAAGTTTTCAGACGATTGCCTCTTTTTCACTTTGCCTACAAAGACTCGATCAAGGGCTGGCTGCTTCTTCCTCACGCCAACTTGACTTGGGTTTGGAATACCTTTCTCCTGTCATCCCCCTTCTCGGGCATCCCTACGCAGTCTTTCGCTCAACGAAAAGTTACTGAGCCCCTACTCTGGGCACCACCTGGTGATGAATACAAAGATGAGAAAGTTCTCAATCAACAGGAACACACTAAAGAATTAAATACAAGGTACATGCCACGTGAGAGGAAAAGCAAAGAGCTGCAGAAAAAAAGATGAGGGAGAGAGACCTGAGAATGGCCAAGAAAAACTTCACGAGGGAGGTAGTGTTTGAGTTGGGCCTTGAAAAACCAGCAGGATTTCAAGATGAAGGTAGAGTCAAGAGGGGCATTTCAGTTGAATGAAATAGATGAGCAAAGGACACAGAAATAAAACCTAAAGGTATGCATCAGCCAGGGCAACAGGTGTAATGAGTTTCCTGTTGGGGCTACAGAACATGTAGACACAGGAGAGCAAACATAGGGTTTTGAATACACATGTAAAAGATTTAGATCTTATCCTTTAGGAAACAGGGGAGACTTGAGGTTTGGAGCCGGAAGTGATATAATCAAAGCTACAAGGACAGCACTGGAAGCAGAAGTTAGGGGAGGTGCGATGAGCATGGGAAACAGGGGAGACTTGAGGTTTGGAGCCAGAAGTGATATAATCAAAGCTACAAGGACAGCGCTGGAAGCAGAAGTTAGGGGAGGTGGGATGAGCGTGGGCTAGGATGCTCACCACAACAGTCCAAGCAGGAGGTGGCAAGAGCCTGGGGTAGGACTGGTGGCAATGCAACAGAGAGGGAGTGACCGTGGGAGTCACCACCACAGGGCCACTGACCTTTCCAGGGTGTGTATCTGTGGGAGTGATGGGAGAGAGGAAGTCCTGAAAAACGACAACCAGGTTTCCTGCCCAGTGACTTGGGACATGCTGCACGGGCATAAGGGAGGAAAGGATAAAATCGATGGATAAAATTTTTAGTGTGAGGTGAGTCTTCAGTCTGAGGTGACTGTGGAACAGCTGGGTAAAAATATCTACTTGGCAGTTGGAAATGTGAGACTAGATTTCTAATGGAGGCTGGAGATAAAGATCTGGTAATAACTCATCCAGCAAACACACGCTCCTGGTTCTAGAAAACCAGAAGCTTGTTGCAAGGCAGCTAACCTAAAAACCAGGCTGGGTGTGAAGTGATTTCCATTCTTATCCCCATTTAGCTGATGGGGACACTGGCCCAGAGGCATTACACAACGTGCTGGAGTAGGCAGGGAGGGCTGAGTTCTGATCCCCGCCCTTGTTTGTTCACCACACCTCTTATTTCAGAGTTCCCAATGTAAGTACTGCCATGCATTCCTCTGCCCATTAATATCTTTCCTCAAGTTCTGATCTTTGTTCATTCTACTTGACTGAAATCTCTCCAAATTGGCCCCAATAATATTCAGTGCCATTCCCTATCTCATCACTGCTTTTAATCTAGTTAGCTGCTCACTTTCTCATTATAGAGGATTCCAAGATAGTGGATTTTTAGCTCCCGAGTCTTGAGTTTTGTCCGCAATCCTACCAGGATATGAGCCCCCTGTATTCAGTGTGGGTCCGCGACCCATAGCACTTCGGAACACATGCTGGACATCGATCAGACCTGCTGTTTTACAGGATGTGTAATCAGAACACCAAATGTTCCCCAACAAAAGCCTCACCTGCTGCCCCACCAGCATTAAGACAAATACATTCTTCTCTTCACCTCAGCACCTGGTGACGATTTGGTTTCTGTGTATTGCACTTTCATCTACTCCCTGGCAAAATGACAAATCATAAACTTTCTAACAGCTATTTACATTTCTCCATCTTTACTGTGAAGATCATGGTTCAATTGCTTTTTAAATCTCCAGCCTCTTTAGCAGCTCTCCACTGAAAGTCATATTTCCTAACTAATTGCTACTCTTGGTTAACTCTTTCAGAATTGGAAAATTCTATGCTCCATGTGCTAAGTCTCACACTGTCCTTCCAGAATATCCGACAACTCTGAAGTCATAAATGAATTCTCACAGTGTCGCAGGTGAAAATTATTATTCTCCTTCCAGATGAGGAAGCAGCTGCCCAGAGTGGACTGTGACTCACCCGGCTCCCTGGATCTTTTCAAGGAACAGTTCACAGCGAGCCGCCCTGACTGAGAATTCTACCGAAATCATCCCCTGCTTTAGTTTTGGCTTCTTTTTCTCAGAGGAAGCATGTCAACATTCAGTGTGTCGTGAGGAGAGCCAGCAATCTGGGGTTGGGGGTCACATGAAGAATCTGTGGCTCTTTGGCCTGGAGAAGAGAAGAAACAGAGACATGGAGCCTGTTCTTAACTATAAGAACGGTGGGCGTGCAGGAGAGAGAGAAGGCTGGGTGTTACAGCTCAGGAGGTGGAACTGGAAGGAAGGAATAGAAAGGCAGGCCAAGCTCTGGGGAACTTCTTAGTGTGTTTATATAGTCCTCCAGGAGAACTTTTCCTCCTCCTTCAAATCCAAACCACAGGACCCATCCTTAGTCAAGTTTCCCTTGCTGTTGCTGCTCAAAGCATGAGATCACTTCACTGAAATTCCTTAACGTTCTCACATGTCTATCCAACAGCACCAAAATCACATTTCCTTTCTGGCCCGCCAGCTAGAATGTGAGCTCCATGTGGGCAGAAGCAATGTCATGTTCACCCTTGTGTTCCTAACATTTGAATAATGAATTTACCTAAAATAGATAGAATACTTGTAAAAGTCGTGAGATCCCCGTTTCTAGAGGCATTCAACCAGAGACTGCTATACAGGGACTTCAAGCATGCAACTGTCATTCTGTTATTTCTAATTTCCTAATATCTTAAGTACATTTTTATTTAAAGTGATTTCACAAATCCCAAATAATTTAAAAATATTTGTAACTAAACAATGCACATTAGTCCTCAAAATGAATATTATAATTAGTTTAATATTCTGATTTAAATGATGACTGATCCTAGAAATTATTAAATGTCTTTTCAGGCCAATGTTCTTAATTATAAGCACCAGTTTATAAATGTTTGTTGAACACCTACTCTATACCAGGCCCTGGGCTGAGAATGGACGAAATGGGTGAAAGGATGAGAAAGACAGAGCCCCGGCTTCAATAACTTACATTCCAGGAGGGACATCTCCATTATCGGAATTGAGAGGTCATAATGTAGTCACAAAATTTCGGTTTTATACCTCTGCTCCTCAGAACAGACAACGTTTTCCTGAGGTTACTACACGCTCTGTTCTAAGAAGCCTCTTTAAAAGTCCTCTTTGGAAACTAATGTTACAAGAGAGGATCTCTAACCCCTTGGTGTCAGTTAAGTCCGAAAAGCAATTGATCCGGCTGGGAAATGCCTACGGCAGATAAGGGAAAGGGAGGAGGGCCTGCAAGGGCATTTACAAACCAATCTGAATCCTCATGGTTGTAAAATAATTACAGAGCTATGTGCACCCCACCCCCACCCCCACCCCCACCCGCAGCACAAGTCCATCTTGGGAAGCGCAAACCCTGCAGGCCTTTCAGTAACTGTCATTAGAAGTGCAAATATAGAGGCCTCTCTCAGGCCCCGCTCTACCAGATTAGAGTCTGTATCTAATCAAATGGAATTTAGATTTAAACCGGAATTAGATGTGGATTTACAGTCGTTCCTCCGTTCATTCACTTCGTGGATTCCGGCCCTCTCTCGGCCCAGTCTTAATCCAATGCACTGCGGAGGGAATTACACGAGTTGTTGCCGAGCCGGGGGGGGGGGGGGGGGGGCGGCTCCCCCGCTCGGTCCCCTCGGGAGAGCGGCGCCATGGGCCGGTAGCAGGACCTCGCGGCTGGGTCAGCCTTGCCTCGCCTCGGGCATCTTTGGCGCTCACCGCCGCCCTAAGGCGACTGCGCCAGCCGCCGGATCCCAGCGCCTTCCCTTCCTGCGTCTTTTGGACGCCGCCCCTCACCCCTGAGAGAATTTCGCCGGCTTTTCGGGCGCAGATGCTTCACTTCTGCAGAAGGAAAAGCGAAAGCCCGGCCGGCGGGCCGAGGGGGCGGCCGAACGCGCGGAGTGGCTGCTGCTTCTCAATCTGCAGCGGCCGCGGGGGCTGTCACCACGCGCTGCGGACCCCGACCTCAACTTCCAGCGCAACTGCGATGCCCCGGAGCCCACCGCAGCCGCGACGCGCCCTCCTACGCCGGCGCAATGCCCTTCGGCTCCCGCCGCCCGGTCCCCAGCCACCCCACCTCCCGCGCAGCGCGCCCCCGCCGGCCCCTCGCTCCTCGGCTTCCAAGCAAGACGCGCCAAACGGAGTTTGGATGCTCAGCGGCCACAACTTCAGCTTCCCGAGTGTCACCGACGCCCTCCCTGGAGCGCCGACCCGCCTCCGCCACCCGAGGTCCTTACAGCCAGCGAGGGGCGCTCCCCCAGATTTTGAAAAACCACCTCATTCGCCTCGGGAGCGCCTCGATCCCCCACTCGCTCCCTGTAGCCTGATGACTTTTACCCCGGACGCGCCTAGGTGGAGGGGCTTGGGAGCCGGAGCGTGAGGAGGAGAGGAGCCAGCGGCGCTGAGTTGCTGGGCTGCAGCTGCGCGCTGCCGGCGGCGAGGGGCGGCGGGGCCATGCAGCTCGGCCGGGCAGGAGGTGGGGGCTCACGGCCTCCGCCTCACGGAGGGTCGCACATGCTCACCCTCACACACACTCACTGCCGCCTGCACCGCCACGCCGCGAGCCCGGACGCGGAGGTCAGAGACACTGTCCACTTTAAAGCAGGGGCTGAAACGCCCAGGTGGAGGCAGAGACTGTAGCCTCTTCCCCAAGGCTCGCACCATCCTAGGAGGCCCCCCAGTTTCCTGGAGTGAGCAAGGTCTGGCTTCTGAGATTCCGTCCGCTCCCTGGGCAAGCGGTTCAAGCTGCAGGGGGGCGGGGATGGATAGAGGGAGCACTGAAGAGCAAGCCCGCGCTCACCTCCGCCCTCCGCGCAGAAAACTGGCCAGACCCACTCGCCTCTAGCGCACAACTAGGCGGCGGGGCGCTCCAACTCCGGCGAGCCAGGGAGGGGGGAGCGATAGCAGCAACCACTCCACGCGGTGGCAAAGGCACGGAATCTCCGAACAGGCTGAGCCGCCGGCGCCGAGGGGTGGAGGCGAGAGGGGCGGAGAAGGAGTTGCGGGAGGCCGGAGGCATGATGTCCTCCCGCGCTTCTGGCTCTCGGGGACTGAAGATTCGTGCGCTCGCCCGGCCCGGCGCGCTCACTCGGGGCTTCGCAGAGGCGCCGCGCCCGTTCCCTCTGCGGCTCTCGAACGGCGCGCACCGGAGCGATCCCGGCCAGCTTAAATCAGAGTGCAAGCCCTTCGGCCACCTCAAAGCACCTCTCTGCCCGTCCCTCGCCTCAGGGTGCCCGCCCGGGAGTCCCTGCCGATTCCAGGAGGAACCTGGCAGGCAGCCCCCGGCCGGGCCAGCCTCACCCCTTCCTCGCTTTCTCCCTCATCGACCTCGAGCCAAGGGCAGGAGCCCGCGCCCCGGCCCTTGGCCACCAGGCGAGCAGGCGTCCCGGCCTGCGCCCGGCAGCGAAGAGGAATAGGACACTAGAAAGGAAAGGAGCTCACCTGGGTCACCTGGAGCCTTCCTCCCCGATCCCTACCGGAGCCTGTTCTCAGCCCTCAGGCACAACCTTCCTTGAAGAAAAAAAAGTAGCGCAAGGGCAAAGAAGAGGTAGGGCTGCTCACAGGTCCCTGCGCAGCGGCTTTTTCCTTCGGATTCCCCGAGTCCAGTCTCGGGCTTGGCGGCGGGAAAGGGCTCCCGGAGGCTGGAAGGGGCCGCCAGAGCCAAGCTCCAAGTTGTCACCTGCAGCGCGCGCCGCGCGCCTGTGCCAGCCCGCGCCGCTCGGCCCTTGCCGGCCCTCCCTCCTCGCGCGCTTGTTGGCTGCGCCGGGTGCCCGGGCGGTCCCGATGCTCGGCCCGCCCCGCTCCCGCCTGAGAGCCGCCCGCTCGCAGGGAGCGTGTCTCCTCCTTCCCGGCTTCCTGGGCTTTATAGCCGGCGAGTCCTGGGAGCTGCTCAGGCTTTTGCAAGCGGGGAAGAATCGAGCGCGCGCGCGCACACACACACACACACACACACACACACACACACACACGAGTTCGTGTAGATTGGGGATTGGAGGAAAGAAAAAAGATATGAAAAATGCCCTTCGTGTGCCTTAAGGGGACCTGGTAACTTGGTTTCATTTGCTGGTATTAAATTTGTGCAATCTCTGAAAAGAGTTAACGTCACAGCGGCAAATAGTGCAGGGATGTGAGCCAGAAAGTGGTTTGGGGGTTGTTTCCGCTTAAGTATCCCACAAATCCACGTGAAGCGCTACAATGTGATGATCAGTCCTATGGTCCCTGTATTTTCTCACCCTGCCCGCGCCACTGCTGTGGAGGGTTCCAGCACCCGCAAAGCCACGCACCCCCACTGATGCCCATACAGCCTCCAGGCTGGAAGGCCCAGCGTGACAGCCACCTGCTTGCTTGATCCTGCTGCTGGGAGTCCAGGCCATGAAAATTCATGCCTGTGCATGTACGAGGCCTGTGCTTTGCACAACTCTTGGACCTTTTAAGTAAACAGAGGGAACCTTATCTTTGTTTTCCCTTCCACTCTCACCCCAAAGACTGGGACAGGAGTCCATCGCACAATCTCCCAGGGCATTCAAGCACATGCTTCCTTCTGCCTCTTAAGACCTCCTGAAGTCATGCTTTCTGGAAAACTGATTTGATAAAGTCTTCTAGAGGAGAAAAACTATAAAAATAGGAAAAGTACCTGTCTGAAAAGCCATCCAATCAACCAGAAACATCTCGCTCCTGGGTGTATCTATGCTAAAGAGGTACATTGCCCAGTACCTATTAGTTTAATAACATTTCAAAATTAACTTTCCAGGTAGCATATTTTATAGCCCATTAGTGTTACCGCACCAGATCCGTTTTTGCCCACCGCCCAGAAAGCCAATCACCAAGATGGCAAGATTGCAGAGAGAGAGGGTTTAATCACAAGGCAGCCAAGTGAGGAAAAACGGGAGAACAAGTCTCAAATCCGCCTCCCCGAAAATAGGGACTCAGGGGTATTTATGGGAAGGGGCAAGGTGGTCTGAAATGATTGGAGGTGAGGAGAGATGAGGTAATTGATGATCTGCGCAGGCGTAGTCAGGCTTCATGCCTCTTCGTAGGACACATCTTCACAGAATGGGTGCATTAGCATGCCCTGAGGGTGGGGTTCCAACCTCTTGTCATCAAAAGGGCCCAGTTGATGGGTTGGTGGTCTCAATCCGGCCTGAAGTGGACAAGGGGTTCAGTTCCTGAAAAAAATAGCTCAAACACCCATTACCATGGTGACCCAGGCTCCAGGGGGATATTACCTATAGGAACCTAGTGGGAGTCAGATAGCATATTACCTAAACAGCACAGTTAACAATAGGTAAGTCTATCATGCAGATTTAAGTCTTCATTTTCCATTCTGATAAGTTTCTAGGTAAGGCCATCCCCCCCACTTCCTGGTACAAGGAAGAAGATACCTTTACAAATGGAGATTTTCTTTACAAATGTAAATGTATTTTATAAAGGGTAACCAGAACTAAGAATGGGCTTAGCACAGACCCACCCAGACACCGGAGATGCCTGTGGTGATGGCCTGTTCTGGGGGCAGGCCTCCCAACCCAAACTCCTTTGGTTAGTTAGTGGGGGTGGGGGCCTGTTCTGATCCCCTATAGTTACTAGCTGTTTAATCATCAATGGCTAACTCTTTGCCAGTTTCATTAGGGAAACGTCTGTTTTGGGAATGCAGGTGTGGCACTGTTAAGAGTGACAAAGCACACATGCAAACTATGTCTAGCTGTGCTTTGTAGAATCTTCAGCAGGGTGAGGCAGGAGGAAAGGGGCTTTACTGAAGGAGGTCAGAAGGTGGCTCATCACATGGGCATATTGGAGACAGCTGGCACCAGTCAAGGAGCCACTCCCTGTCAACTGTTGCTAAGTATCTCGGAATCCTGCTTTATTTTTGTTTTTTAATTTTATTTTGTTTATTTTTTCCCCCAAAGCCCCAGTAGATAGTTGTATGTCATAGCTGCACATCCTTCTAGTTGCTGTATGTGGGACGCGGCCTCAGCATGGCAGGAGAAGCGGTGCGTCGGTGCGCGCCCGGGATCCGAACCCCGGGGCCGCCAGCAGCGGAGTGGGAGCACTTAACCACTAAGCCATGGGGCCAGCCCTCGGAATGCTGCTTTGTAGCACCGGTTCCTGGCATTTTAAGGCAGATTTTGTTTCATGAGATCCTAGTATTTTGGGTCTACTTTGGGAATTAATAGCCAACTTTTTTTCCTGCAGCCAAGTGCTTACTTTTACCTGTCTCAGGAAGAGGCAAGCTCATCCTTATCCATCTTCTTGAAATTTCTTGAAACCCAAGAAGTCTTGGGCAGCGCACTTCAGAGGCAAAGCATTCGCAAGGAGATATTTCAATACTCCAGGTTAAGTGCTTGCTTAATGAACTACACTTTGACCTGAGCTGGGTGAAACAATGAGTAGAATGAAGGTGTGGCTTGCTCAGGTTTGAGTGCAGGTTGACTCAATTACTGGAGGAGTACCTGGTAGAAATTGGGGGTAGGGATGGAGACGGAAGGGGGGGAGTGCAGAGGGGCGGAGGGCAGTAGTGATCATTAACCCAGATATGCATCTGAAGTGTTGACAGCCAGGCGAGGCACAAGCAACTAGACAAGATGCGTTTCCTTAATAGTGCAGAAGGAGCTGAGACTCAGGTGAATGAAAAAGCATTGTGTAGGAAAAAGAAGAGGAATGAAAAGGATTGAAAGAGAAAATTGGAGAGTCTATTGACAATGAGAGCAATCAACAAACCCTGGTTCGCTGGACATCCCAGTGGTCACTGTATGGTTCAAGATTCTGCAGGAGGAGACAAAAGAGAATTGCTGAGGCTTAGAGGCAGTAAGTACAGAGGCTAAGAGTCCTGGAGTGGCTTATGGCGTCTGCAGACATAGGGCTGAATCCTAGCTCCAACACTTCTGTGTAACTTGTCTGATTTACATGTGGGACACTGTTTAAGCTTCATTTTCTTCATCTGTGAAGAGGGGATAAGGGTGCCTACCTGACAGAGTTGTGGTAAGGATTAGCTGAGACAATGTATCTGTCATGCTTGGCACAATGTTCTGCATATAGTAAGAATTCAATAAATAGTAGCTATTATTGTAAATAGTGTTTAAAGGGGGCTTAAAGGTCACCTAATACTTTTGATATTTTTTCTGGTAGAATATTTCTGTTGAGTGCTCATCCTGCTTATGTATTCCCAGTGATGAAAATCTCACTAACCCTGAGCCCATTCCATCTTCCTTACTTGAAGATGAAGTGTGTAAAACTACATTTTTTTATTGGTTGGTTCTGTTTCTATTCAGGATGGTCATACAAATTTCTAAACCCTATTTCACAAGAAAGCCTTCCAAATTATTTAAGATAAATAACAGATCCCTTGTGTAACTAACTCCTTTTGTCCATGCTAAAATGCCTGCCCCTTCAGCCTGTTCTCACATTGCCTAGTTTCACAATCTTTTACCATCTCTCACCCTCCAAATTGCCTCAGACCTTCTTAAAATAAGAACGTGGCACTCCAGCCCAGTCCTTCCGGCAAAATACCTTTTTTCAACGTGCTGCTCTTGGTGCAGGCTGCACTTTTTTCAACGTGCTGCTCTTGGTGCAGGCTGCACTTTTGTACATTTTGAATGGGAGATCAACTCTTGATACCTCATAAATCTTCTTCATGTGTTTCTGTTTGTTCAGAACCTTGGGGGTCCTAGTGTTGCATTCAGTGTTTCCTTTCTGTAAAAGGATAGGATTAGACTCAATGACCAATGAAGTCACTTTTTTTTTTTCGTTTTGGTGAGGAAGATTAGCCCTGAGCTAACATCTGTTGCCAATCCTCCTCTTTTTGCTGAGGAAGACTGGCCTGAGCTAACATCCGTGCCCATCTTCCTCTACTTTACACATGGGATGCCTGCCACAGCATGGCTTGATAAGTGGTGCATGGGTCCGCACCTGGCATCCAAACCTGCGAACCCCGGGCCACCAAAGCGGAGAATGAGAACTTAACCACTACACCAGCGGGCCAGCCCCTGAAGTCACTTTTGAGTGATTTATTTTGAAATAATTTCAAACGTAGAAAAATAAGGAAAATAGTACAAAGAACTTCAATGCCCTTCTCTCCTAGTTTTCCCAATTATCATTTTACATTTGATCTGTCTTTAGATAGATAGATAGATGATAGATAGATGATAGATAGATAGATAGATAGATACTCATGATCAATATTCTTCTTCTGAACCATTTAAGAGCAAGTGTGGACATGATGCCCCATCATCCTTAAATACTCCAGTGTATGTATTTCCCCCAAACCGGTATTCTCTCCCACATAAAGACAATACAACCAATCCATAGATCCCATTCAGATTTCACCAACTTTCCCCAGAAAGTCTCTTTTTCATTTTTGGTCCAGAATCCAATCCAGGATCACACATTACATTTAGTTGCCATGTCTCTTTATTCTCCTTTAATCTGCTACAGTTCTTCAGTCTTTCCCAGTCTTTCACGCCCTTGACAGCTTTAAATACCATATGCCTTTCATTCTGTAAATTTCATAGATCTCAAGCTGGATCTATCTGATGTTTCTTCATGTCCGACCCAGGCCATGCATTTTTGTCAGCAATATCAAAGATATGATGCTGTGCTCTTGACAGTGCATTCACATTAAGAGGCACATGATCTTGAACCATCCCATCATTGTGATGTTAACCTTGATCACCTGGATTGATGGACGCTTAAATTCTCCATGATAAAGTTACAATTTTCCCGTTTGTAATCGATAGGTATTTTTTAGATATTTACTCCAAGGCTACACCCTTATCTTCTTCCTCACTGAACCTTCACTCAACCAGTCTTAGGGGCACTGATGACTCCCACCTAAATGAACCACCACTATGAAGGTTGCCAAGTGACAATCTTCCATTTGCATCATTACCTTTGCCTTTATTGATTGGCATTCTTCTGTGAAAAATCTTTCCCTTTCCTGCATTTATTTATTTATGTCAGTATAGACACATGAATTCCTATTCCATTCAATGAGTTGTTTTCTATTATTTTCATTACTTATTTTCATGCTCAAATTGTCCCAGATTTGGCCGTTGGGTGTCTCTTCAAGCTGGCTCTTAGGTCCCTCTGACATGTCCCTCTTGTTCTTTGCGCACCTGCTTACTGTCTGGCACATCAAGATGTTCCAGGCTCATTTTGTACTTTCCCTGCCCCAGCCCTGGAGTCAGCCAGCTCTCCAAGGAGCTCTGGTTCCTTTTAATGGAGGATAACATTTAGAAATGAGATCTGGGCACCCAACACGCTCACTACTACTGGCATGTCATAACCTTTAGGCTCTATCAGTGGATAGCGCTAGGAAGTAAAGGATACAGGTTCACACACAAGCATATACACATTTATGTCTATTTCTACGTGTGTGTGTATATCTATGTATCTATTTCTCTATATATCCATTTATAGATATATATCTATGTAAACATATAGAGGTATATATCTATCTCCCTATCTCTATCTCTATCTCCATCTCTCTCTATATATCTATATCTATATTATGCTAATACCTCCAATTCTAACCCAATACATCAGGGTTCTTTCCAGCCTTCCCCCTTTCTATATTTATAAATCTCTTCTCTGACAGAGAGGAACCTGACTCCATTACCTTCAGTATATTGACTTATTTGCTCTGGCTCACCTTATGTAACAATCTTCTGACCACATCGCCACCTCCTCACCCTGGCCCCAGCTGCTGCCCACCGCACTTGCAGCCTCCTTGGCCCCTGGCTCCACCACAGTCTCTTCTGTCTCAGTCTCTGGGGGCCCTGGTGCTGCTGACAGAACATCATCAGTAAAGTGACTCTTCTGTACTTGGCAGTCGTTCAGGTCCCAATCCTGAAGTCATCCTTGATAACACCCTTCCTTTTACATCCCATACCTAATGGGTAGCAAATTCTATTTGTTCTACCTCCAAATAGGTCCAGAATCCAACCCTTTCTCACCACCTCCACCATTACTACCCTGGCTCAGGTCAACATCATCCTTTGTCCTGACTATTGTAATAGACTAACTGTCCCCTGGGTTGGCCCTTGCTCTCCTAAAGACTATTGTCAGCCCTGCAGCCTAAATGATACTTTCAAAAATACAAGTCATATCATTTTACTTCCCTGCTCAACAGTTTCCACCTTGTCAAAATAAAAAGCCCAAATCCTAATAGATTTGCCTCTTTGGCCCCAGTGCCTTCTTTTCCTCTTCTCCTGCTGCTCTCCACTGTGAGTCCCCACTCCAGGCACACTGGCTTCCATGCTTCTCCTGAAAGATGCCAAGCGCCCTCCTCCCTCTACCTGAGACACTCTTCCCCAGGTATTCTCATAACTCCCACCACCTCCAGGTCTTTGCTTAAAGTGTCCTCCTCAGTGAAGCCTTCTAGGAGGACCATATTTAAAACTGCACTCCCTCCTTCCAACCCACTCTCTCTCTCTAACTCCTTGATTTTTCTCTATGGTATATATTACAATCCAACAGAGTATATATTTTCTTTATTTATATACAGTCTGCCCCCTCCCCTGCCTTGACTATAAACTCCATGAAAAGGGGGATTTTAGTCTCTTTAAAATCCCCAGTGCTTTTCCTGCTACATCCCCAGTGTTTATATCAGAGCCTGATATACAATAGACCCTCAATAAATATTTGTTAAATGATTGGATGAAATTACAAAAACACATAAATACATTTACGGCAAACTATAGATACAGCCACATGCTAAGTGGTTGCCAATTTGACTTGAGAGATTGAAGCCAAATGGTGTTAGCTTGAAAGGATTCATATACACATTAAAGGCAGAGTGTAGTAAAAGGTGATCAAAAAAGAAAAGATAGAAAAAGACTTTGTGTTTGATGAATATGATGTAAAGTAGGTGATCTGGAAACAAAGTGTTGTTAAATATCAGTTGATCATTTATTAGACTGAACGACTACATTACATACCACCAGGCATTAAAAATAAAAGTTCTACAAATATTTCCAAACATATTCTTTAAAATCTTGTAGTATGTTAAAAGGAATTTATACATTTTCCTCTTGTGAAACAGAAGTCTCTTGTAGCAAAAAGAATTCGTTAAAGGGGTTCTCAATACTTCAGATTTAGCACCTCCTTTTTTTTAAGGTAGCAACTCAGCTCACAAAGGAAATAAATTCTCATCTTGTATTATTGAAGCGCTGTGTCCAACATGGTCCTTTATAAGCCAAAAGTCCTAAGAAAACATGTATACAAAATGAAATGTATTAAACTCACACACATTGGACAAATTTTTAGCATTGAATGTCATCAAATTTTTAACATACCTTATTCTGCATACTTTGAAGACTTTGAGTACACATTTGAGAACTGTTTAGAGAGCAAGTTTCACTGAGGCCAGTCCTACAGTTATTTAATGACTGTGCATGGAGATTACACAGAAGGTAAAGTGATTTATATTTGGAATTGCAAAAATAGTTATTTTTATTTCCTATAAATCCTCCAAAGTATCCAGGTAGATATTTCAATAAAACTCGGTGAATTGAATGAAAAGATATAGCTCTGATAGAAATTTGAGATATTCTACCTTTTAAAGGTTTTCAGCACATCCTTAATGGAATGATGAGATAGGTGGAAAGAGAGTCATTTCTCTTGAACTTATCTCATTAGTGCGTAGCCTTGAAAATGAATTTTGGACTCTGAAAAAATAGCTATCTAGTTTATACATTAAGCTTCTTTCGAAAGGAAGACCTTTCCATGTTTTCTCGAAGGTGCCATCATTGCTAACACGATGGCTGGCAAAACTCATTGCTGGCACCTTATGCTGACTGTTTCACAACCTGGAGACCTGCCTTTGCAGCATAAATCTTTGCTTTCTGATGCTGCTATTCTGCTGCTGAAAACTTCAAAATGTTAAGCGAAAAGGCGAATAAAGTTATGATTTCTTGAAATGACTTTCAGGTTCTTCTCCAGTGTTGTTTCTTTACTAGCTGTGTGATCTCAGGATTAACCTCTCTGAATCTTAATTTCCTTATATAAATTGGGAATGGCATTGAGTACCTCATCGAATAGGTACGATTAAATGAAATAATTTGATGAAGGGCTGCACATACGATAGGAGCCATTAAGAGTGACAGTGCCATCGTCACTGGCGCCCTCCTCCTCCTCCAGCTAGTTACATTGAATTATGGCAGAAATATGAAAATGCTGTTGATGTGAAGCCAGTCTTGTTTTTTTTCACAGACACTCCTACACTCATAACCAGCTTTCCCCCAAGTGCAGTCCACTCTAATGCTTACAGCTGTTCAATCTTAAGTGACTCCTCTGCACTGTAGAGCTTGTCAGGCTTGGCATGGCATGAAGTAGCCCAGAATGATCTTTCTTTTTTTAAAAAAGATGTCTCTAAATCGTTATAAAAATTTAACGAAGTTGCTGAGAGCAGAAAGTTCCAGAGTACGCTCTGCCCTTTGCAGCAAAATATCAAACAGCAGCGACGGATCAATAAACCTTCTACGTAACTAGAGATTATAAAGTCATGGTGAAGATTTAAGACTTGCTGGCTCCTTTCCTCTCCTCGACACACGCCAGCCTGTGAAAAGAACACTCTACAGGCAGAAACTGTTTAGGTTGTTCTCTGATCTGGGGCAAAGCAAGCGAACTCAGCAATAAGTTGAAGTTAGTTATCTGAAAAGTGAATTCTTTGCCAAATTTTACAAAGCAAGAAGTTTTCCAAATACCGTGTAAGACTGGTTTAAAGTTGGCAGCTTTGACATCTGTATCACCTTAAGCCAGTGTTGATGAGTAGATAATATTAATCTGATTTTCACTTTTTCTATTTTAAATCAGAGCTACATTCTTTGCCATGAAGATCCACGTATTGTAGCTGGTTAGTGATACTTATTTTCATTAACTGAGATTTAGTAAATTTTTATTTTTACTGTAAGAGATCACTAAATCTCTCTCAGTCAGCTGAAAACTGGGGTCAGAAGCTCAGTTTCTGAAGGAGGCAGCCATGTTCTCCAGTTAACTTGGGGCTCTATTGCCATAAACCACTTCCATTCTTGTTGAGGTGATGGGTAGGGATCATATCTTCTACTGTACTCGAGGTTTAAGTGCAGGGCCACCCAGAGGGCTGCCTTTCCTGAAAATTAGGAAAAGATTTCCCTTCCAGTAGAGCACATCCTACAGGCCACAGCTGGCCTGTCCCAGAACACACAGTTGGCTGGGTGCCAGCACTTCTGGCCCCCGGCCCTGCTCAGACTTAACAGATGAGTATCTCTATGTCCAGGTCCCATTGAAATCTAAGAGAAGCGGATTCTACCTTGTCAGGTCTCCACTTTGATTGTCTTCAGGAACTCCATCCCAGTTGGTGGCCTCTGAGGTTATTTGTGGTCACAGTGGCTTGAGCTCCCTTTACCTGAAGTTATGTTTCATGAAGAGAGGGAAGAGGAAAACTCATCAAAATACCTTGGGCCAAAACAGGACCTTGTGGTTGGATAGGCAATGCATAGATCAAAAATGGATATTCTGTGGGTTGAATTATTACCCTTTCACTGCATCTTTACAAACCCTCATAAAATCCATTGAGGCTAGTTCAGGTCAAGGCAAATCGCTGGCCAATGTCAGTGACAGATTTCTAGACTCTCAACCATGTGGCTCCCAGGCCTTGTCAGTCTCTGTCTCTGATCTAGTCGGTTGTCTAGGTAGTGGGGTCATCCCCTGGGGGCAAGGGCTGATGCAGAACTTTACCAGCCCCGAGATGTCATGAGAAGGGGTTTGACAGAGGTGTCACTCTGGGGTCTCGGAAGGTGAAAGGTTTCTTTAGACTGTAAGGAGCTAGGTTATGGGTAGTTTCCTAAGTCTATGTGTGAGTGACGCTTTGAAGGGGAGGGTTTGCTCCCAAGAATTGCTCCCTCACCAGATCTTTTTTTTTTTTTTTTCTTTGAGGAAGATCAGCCCTGAGCTAACATCCGTGCTAATCCTCCTCTTTTTGCTGAGGAAGACCAGCTCTGAGCTAACATCTATTGCCAATCCTCCTCCTTTTTTTTCCCTAAAGCCCCAGTAGATAGTTGTATGTCAACTATGCACATCCTTCTAGTTGCTGTATGTGGGACGCGGCCTCAGCATGGCCGGAGAAGCGGTGTGTCGGTGCGCGCCCGGGATCTGAACCCGGGCCGCCAGTAGCGGAGCGCGTGCACTTAACCGCTAAGCCATGGGCCGGGACCCTCGCCCACTCTCTCACCAGGTCTTAAGCATACTTGTTAGCGTCCTCCTATTCCACATATTGTTGATCTGTAAAAAGAACAATGCTTATTTTAAAAATATAATCCAGAATTTAAAATCTATAAGAAAAGGACATTTCCTCCAGTGTTTCAAATTTTAAACTTGTGTTTATGTGCACATAGCAAGGATTCCTATGGGCCCTTGGATCACCTGGGGACCTGTCAGGTTTGGCCAGATCTACCTCCGGATTACATCTTGAATGTGTCCATCTCTCCCATCGCTGTAGTTTCCAACTGCCATCTTCCCTTGCCTGGGCTCTCAGTAGCCTCCTAACTGCTGTCCTGCTTTTTTCTCCACCCTTGCTGCCCTCTGGCACATTCTCCTCATACCAGCCACGAGGATCCTTCCTTTGCTTAATACTTTTCACCTCAGATAAAATTTCAAAATGCCTGATGTAACCCAGTCTGGGATTGCCTCTGCCTGCCTAGCAACTGCGTCTCCTACACCTCACTCTGGCTGGCGGTGGCCTCACTTTGGGTTCCAGTACTGCAGGGAGCCCTTTCCCCAGGCCAGGCCTCTCACGCTGTTCCCTGCCCAGACCCCTCTTCTCCCTGCTCTTCATCTTGCTAAGCCTTATTCATCCCACGAGGCCCAATTTAAGATGGCACTTTCTCTGAGAGGACTTGCCTCCCTTGCACCTCTCAATTTAAGTTAGATTCCTGTTTCCTGCCCCTCTGGCACTTATCATTCCGTTTTGGTTGATTGATGTGCTTTCCTGATGAGACTGTGTTTCCTGAGGACAAGGGATGGGAGGGTTTTGTTCTCTTGATCTACAACATCTGCACCTAGAAAGAAGCTGTCCTGTGTGGCTTGTCACCCAGTGCAGGAGCCACCTGCTGGGGTGGATTCTAGCTCTGTTTTTCTGAACAGGGTCCGTGACCCAATACCTTTGTCAACTTCCCTATGAGTAAACAGGGGCCATTGAGACACCTACCGCATTGGAGTTCCTTCTCTGTCAACCAGGGATACTAGTAGGTCCTTTCCACAGTGGGAAAATGGGAGGCTTCACTTAGTTAATATGCTTAAAGTACTTAGAAGAATTCTAGGCAAATGGTAAACAGTGTTAGTTATTATTTTAGCAGGCACTTAATATATATTTTTGATAGAAAAAATGAATTCATTCATATTACCCTGGTCACAGATTTCCTTCTCATTTTGGATAAGTCTTCCTTGATTTAATTTATATAATACAATATAGAGAAAACAAAATTCTTGTGATTAACATAATTAATAATGAGAACTTTCCCTTCATCAAGAAAAGTATCACAAACAACACTAAAATTGTCAGACCTACAATATATATCAATTCATAAGTTGTAATGGATATTTTTTGACACTTTCTTTGCCTTTCCTTCACAGTCCAGGCCTAAAATGATGGCTCCCACAGGATCCCAAGTTTAGGGCTTCTTTTTTTCCTCCAGCTTTATTGAGATATAATTGACATATAACATTGTGTAAATTTAAAGTCATGGTTTGATACACGTGTTTATTGTGAAATGTTTACCACAATAAGATTAGTGAATGCCTCCTTCACCCCATAGAATTATCCTTTAGCTGTTGTGGTGGTGAGGACATTAAAGCTCCACTCTCATAGCAGCTTTCAAGTGCACAATGCAGTGTTGTTACCCACAGTCACCATGCTGCACCTTAGAGCCCCAGAACCTATTCATCTTATAACTGAAAGTTTGTATGCTTTGATCAACATCTCCCCTTTTCCTTCAACCCCTGGCAACCACCATTCTACTCTCCTTTTCTATGACTTCAATCTTTTTAGATTCACATCTAAGTGAAATCATATAATAATTGTCTTTCTCTGTCTGATTTATTTCACTTAGCATAATGTCCTCAAGGTTCATCCATTTTGTTGCTAATGGCAGGATTTTCTTCATTTTTATGGCTGAATAATATTCTATTGGGTATATATACCACATCTTCTTTATTCATTCATCCATCCATGAACATTTACCTTGTCTCTATGTCTTGGCTTTTGTGAATAAGGCTGCAATGAATATGGGAGTGCAGATATCTCTTTGAGATTATGATTTCATTTCCTTTGGATATATACCTAGAAGTGGGATTGCTAGATCATATGCTAGTTGTAGTTTTAATTTTTTGAGGAGCCTTCATATTGTTTTCCACAGTGACTATACCAATTTACATTCCCACCAACAGTGCACAAGGGTTCCCTTTTCTCCACATCCTCGCCAACATTTGTTATCTCTTGTCTTTTTGATAATAGCCATTCTAACAGGTGTGAGGTGATATCTCATTACGGTTGTAATTTGCATTTCCCTGATGATTAGTGATGTTGAGCACCTTTTCATGCACTTGTTGGCCATTTGTATATTATCTCTGGAGAAATGTCTATTCAAATCCTCTCAGCATTTTGTAATTGGATTTTTTTTTTTTTTTTTGCTACCGAGTTGTATGAGTTTCTTATATATTCCGGATATTAATCCCTTATCAGGTATATGGTTTGCAAATATTTTCTTCCATTCCATGGGTTGCTTTTTCATTTTGTTGATTGTTTCTTTGCTATGCAGAAGCTTTTGTTTGATGTAGTCCCACTTGTTGATTTTTGCTTTTGTTGCCTGTGCTTTTGGTGTTATATCCAAAAACTCATTGCCAAGACTGATGTCAAGGAACTTTTCCCCTTTGTTTTCTTCTAGGATTTTGATGGTTTCAGGTCTTATGTTCAAGTCTTTAATCTAATTTGAGTTAATTTTTCTGAAGGCTGTAAAATAGGGGTCTAATTTCATTCTTTTGCGTGTGATTATCCAGTTTTCTCAGCTCCATTTGTTGATGAGACTGTCCTTTCGCCACTGAGTATTCTTGGATTTCTTGTCAAATATTAGTTGACCATTTGTGTCTGGGTTTATTTCTGGGCTATTGATTCTGTTCCGTTGGTCTATGTGTCTGTTTTTATGCCAGTACCATGTTGTTTTGCTTACTATAGCTTTGCAATAAAGTTTGAGACCGGAAGCCAAATGTGGCACTTCTTTTGATGGAAAAAAGGAATAAGGATCTGGAAAATCTCTGTTAATTAATAGAGAAGAGATATTTTGTTCTTTTTCTTTCAGGTAATTTTTATTATCATTACAACGTATTTTTTAGGAACACTGCCATAGAGAAAAATCAGTGAAAGAGTGGCCAGTACCTTGACTGATGTCGGGAAAACTTGCCTCAAATGACATTAGCTATCTATGTCTTTGGTACTTTTTTTTCTTTAAATGAATAAATCCATTACATAAATTGAGAGAATAGTGACAAATAACATTTGTTTCTACTCAAACCTTACCTCTCTATGGTTGTAAAGCATCTTTTCAGCTCAGTGCATCTTGATGGTTGTTTTCCATAACTAGCCGATTATTTATCATTTTGTGGTTCACAATGTTTAGAAAAACCATTGTGACCCTTATGCTAATGTAGTGTGTTATGTTGGGATGGTTTTTCTAATAATATACTGATAGCCATGATTTGGATGTACAAGTATTTACCTTAGAACTGGGCAAAATAATAGGATATTTTTTAAATGCCAGTATACTATATCCTGGATAGATTTTTTTTTATCTATAAAAAGCATGCATATATGTGTGTAGACTTTGCACTGAACATTGAAGAAAAATATCCTCTAGTTTAAAATGCTAATAGTTTCCAAATTCTCTCAGGGCATGAGTTAGTTGCCTGCTTTACTGAGTTTTGAAAAGGCTTTTGTACATAAAATTATGCCTTAATTTAGTGAATCTAGCCCATACCTATTTTGGTTAGCAGATTGGAACATAATCAATGTCCTGAGCTGTTGGCTGCTTTATCCTTGGCAAACTAAGTTGAGATGCGTAGAACCATTTTATATTCAAGTCCATTTTATTTGCTGTTTGGTAAGTTCCATTTTTTTATTTAAAATAAGCCTGTATATCTTTCCACATCTTCCCACCCCCATCCTCAGATTATCACACTATCAAATTTACTGTTTTGAATTTCTGACAAGCTTATGCTTTTATATATATTTTAAATATATAAATAGAATCTTACTGCATATACTGCTTGATAACCTGATTATTTTCACTTAATAAGAATTGTGAAAATCTTGCCACTTAATAGTACAATTCTTACTTATTTTTTAAAACCATAGTGCTGGTTGTTGGTCGTATTTCTTGAGGGCTCATGTGCTACAACACTGACTCTGCAAGTCGATATCTTGATGCAAGTCCCAACAGTCCAAATAGCTGCACAAATGTTGTGGTCAAACAGGGTCACTAAGTATTTGTCTTACAAAGTGTTAGGTTTTGCAAATAGCTCCCCAGTAAGGCAACAATAGTCCAGGGTGCAAAAGTCTGTTGTTCACAATTTGACTATTTTTACCACACCTACACATATAGTGATTAAAATAATCTTTGTGTTCGAAGTACAGATCTATATCCATTTTATTGCCTGAGTATGGATCCCCACTTGCTGAGATCAGGCCATATCAAATGTAGTTTGGCACATTCTACCTGCTCAACTCTGGAAATTGTGTTGATTTAGGCAGCTCAGAGCAAGGTTGGAGTGGCTTTCCTTTACTATAGCTGGAGGCCCCCCTCCCTTTTTTATTGTGGTATAATATACATAACACAAAAGTTACAACCTTAACCATTTTTAAATGTACAGTTCAGTGTCATTAAGTACATTCACATTGCTATGCAACCACCGCTCGAGCCGTTTTGGGTTAAGCAGCAAGATAGACTACAGTAAGGGTTCCTCTGGGGGCCCCTCTCTGTCCCCCAGTGACTGATGAGAGCACACAGCTAACCAGAAATACCTGGAATTTCTGGGTACTTGAAATCTTTTTCTACATAAAATGCTTCCTGATATTGTCTTGAATGACTGTTTAGAATGATTTTGAGCTTTTCAGCTATTACTTAGAAGTATAGAGATTTGTAGAAGTCTGCTAGTATTAAATCCATCGATCCATACCAGGAGATAGCTTCCTCAGAATCTGGCCCTTGAAAGTGGACACTTCTGGGCCGGCCCCATGGCTTAGCGGTTAAGTGTGCGCACTCCGCTACTGGCGGCCCGGGTTTGGATCCTGGGCGCGCACCAACGCACTGCTTCTCCAGCCATGCTGAGGCCGCGTCCCACATACAGCAACTAGAAGGATGTGTAACTATGACATACAACTATCTACTGGGGCTTTGGGGGAAAAGAAAAGGAGGAGGATTGGCAATAGATGTTAGCCCAGAGCCGGTCTTCCTCAGCAAAAAGAAGAGGATTAGCATGGATGTTAGCTCAGGGCTGATCTTCCTCACAAAAAAAAAAAAACAAAAACCAAAAAAAGTAGACACTTCCTTCCCCTCAGCTCCTCAAGTTCTGAAGGAGACAACAGTGGACATCAGTGCTGCTTCTCTCTACTTCATCAGATAATTGCAGCCTTGGGTGCAAACAAAACCGCCAAATGTGGTGTTGCTGTTTGGCTACACAAAGCAGAACTCATCAGCCTGCTGTTGCAAGATGTGCAATAGGCAGCTTTGAGACTGAACCCAGTCACTTGTTCTAGGAGTGCCATCCTTGAGGAGACTGAGCAGGTAGGCTCTCTGTAAAGCCAGCATTCCTCCACATCTGTCATCTGGATGCAGAGAAGAGCTCGTGCCAGGCAGACATGTCATCTGCTTCTGCTTTCCTTTCTGTACTCTTCAAAGAGTGCAGACACACCCTGCAGATGAGGCCGGTGTGCCTCAGGTTGCTGCCCAGCTGCTTGTGCGTGGCCACACGGATCCCAGCATGCGTGCACACCAATTTTCATTTGAATTTTTCACTTGAATTCCCCATCTAGATCGACTCATTGTTGCTGAATGTTAACTCTGAATGAGTGTTCAAATCAGAGATAGACCACTGCTCTTTTATTTCTACCCCTTCCATTTGCTACTGTATGTGCAGAGAACTTTCCAGGTGTGTGTCCCAACCTGATGTGCTCCGAGTGGTCTTTGGGAAACTGGAACTCACATTACTTTTCCTCTTGTGACCTTCATCACCATCACCACCCTGGTGACATGGTGCCTTCCTTCAGGATGTTTCATGAGATTCTTATTTCAAATGAGCAAGTATTTCTTGGAACAGCAGCTCTCAGACTTTGTGGTTTCACAATCTTTTTCCATTCTTAAAAGCTATCAGGGACCTCAAAGAGCTTTTGCTTATGTGCATTATATTAATATTTATCATATTAGAAAGTAAAAGTGAGAAATTTAAAAAATATCAGAATACAAGCTGTCAGAACAATGATATCATCACATGCCACGTAGCCTCTGGAAAACTCTACTATACACTCATTAGACAATAAGAGTAAAAAAGGCAATAATGTCTTAATTTTCTTGTGAAAGTTATTTTAACTTTGCTCAGAAGACCCCCTGAAAGGGTCTCAGGTACTGCACAGGGTTCCCAGGATGACACTTTGAGAACCACTCTCCTGGAATAAATCCTCTTTTTTTTTTTTTAGCTCTTTGTACTCTTTAAAACACTGCTATTTCTCAGAATCCAAAGCACGTATTTTAGGAGAAGATATTTGGTAACATTCTTAGCTTGGAATGTAGGTGGGAAAGGTGCTTGGAAAAGGAAGATTTTTAAAAACCTGAAGATGTGTTTCTCATAGTTAGATTAAGTCTATTTTTTCCCACCTCCTACATCTCACAAAGTTAGTCCTCTGTCAAGATTAGAATCTTCACTTACAGTTAAAGAATTCTAGTATAGAAATGGCAGATAAAAATGCATATAAAGCTAAACTTCTTGTTTCCACCGCTGTGCTGAAGTTCTGTTAATGGACTTCGTGGATATTTGAGCCCTGTGTTTGAAATACAGTCGACATAAGGACAGCAAGTTCTCCCTGGGACGTTCATTCTGCAGGGGTGGTGCGTGTGTGGGGCAGGAAGGGGGGTATTGGTGGCATTTCAGGAAAATGCCATCAGAGCTGTTACTGCCAGAGATTTCGGGGAGAAGCCACAGGGAACCAGAATATACTGAACTGTTACAGCAACAACAACAAAACCCAAAGGAAAGAGAGTAGATTCAGGAATTAGAGGAACTGGGCCAGCATGGGGGGACAAGTGTGCACAGATCTATATCTATACACAGCAAGTGTGTAATAATCAGTAGCCGCTCAATGCTGCTGGCAAGAAGCAGCGTGGTGAGGTGGCAAAGCCTGAGTTTAGAAGTCAGGCTGTCTTGACTTCTACTTGCAAACTGCATGAATCTGGGCAAGCGCCTTAACCCCTCTGAACATATTTTCTCATCTGGGTGATAATATTCTGATCCCTGCTTTGTCAGGTGATTGCAAGGAGGTGAGATAATAGTTTCTGTACATGTAGCTGATTAATAAGTGATAACAAGGAAGATTGTTAGGAAATGAAAGTCTCATCATGATAATGCCAATAACGATGGTTGTCACCTCTGTGCCCCACAGACCACCGGGAGTTTAAGGGATAGGGGAACAGGCCAGCAACTTCGCTGCCACCTTGGTTCCCGCTTGGCCTCGACCACCTGAGATCATCCCCATTATTCTGCAGGTGCACCCGAGCTCCATGCTTTTTTGCATGACATCACACTAGAGGGTCAATGGGAGGGGCTCACATTGTTGGAGTCATTCCAAGACCAGCTCTGCAGGGGCTAGGAGTGACTCCCTCCTGACCAGAGTCTGCTTTCCAAAATCATATGCAAAATCACAGTATTGGTTGGAAAAATTCTTTCACCAAAGGTCAATAAAAGCACCTATTACCTTCCACTGAAAGTGGAGCAGAGCAGCCCCCTTGTGTTTTACACTGAGGAATATGGAAAACAGGTCTTGCTGAGGGGTTTTGTCTTCCCTGCCAGTATTATTGCACATCTAAGTTAGGGTGTTAATGCTTCAGATGAGAGTCTAGCAATGGCTAGACACTTTCTCATTATTTATTGAGAATGGTGTACTTTTTATTTCCTACCCATCTTTCCTCCTTCTCTTTGAACCCTTTGCAACTATCTAATTTGTTAGCATGGGAAAATTTCACTTTTGTGCTACTTTCTCCATCTCTCAGATAATTGACAAAGGTGTAAAACATGAGGAGGAGAACAGAAAAAAATGAGACATGTTTCAGGAGTTTTTAATGACATAAGACTACATTTAGAGATGTGAAAACGACACTTAAGATAAAGGAAAAAAGCACGCCTCAGTAATTGGATTCTCTACTCTTTCCAACCAAGGTTACTATTCTGAGCAATGATTGACTGAAACTTTTATTAGAGAGGAGGAATGATTTTAAAACATTATATTGTCCATTAGATGTTGGTCAGGGTGCATGGTGTCACCTTTCATTTTTCTAGGTGCTTCAGAGAATGTCATCTGACCTCCAGGTAATCCAGGGACATCTATACAGCGTTCAAAGAGAAGCAGAGAAGAAATAACCAGTGTTGGGGGGAATGTGGAGTAAAGCGAACCCTTGTGCACCGCTGACGGAAAGGCAAATTGGTGCAGCCACTATGGAAAACAGTATGGAGGTTCCTCAAAACATTAAAAATAGAACTACTATATGATCCAGCAATCCCATTTCTAGGTGTATGTCTGAAGAAAGTAAAATCACTGTCTCAGAGAGGTATCTGCACCCTTTGTTCACTGCAGCACTCTTCGCAATAGCCAGGACGTGGAGACACGGTTTTATCCAATGACCAGGGGCTAGGATCCAGCAATGACCAGCAGCCTTGAAAGCTTACCATGTCAGCTGAATGCAGTGGACATCAATTAGCTTGTATCACTAATGAATTGGGCACCTACTATGTGATATTCCATTTTAGTCACTGGAAACCGAGTTTGTTCCCCTCAAGAACATACAATTTATTTTTTAAGATAATGTAGGGACATATGACAAACTAAACAAGGAAACCTGGCAGCATAAGACGAAGTGGCCATGAGTGGTCAGATCCTGGGTTCTGCACAGTGGGTGGTGGTGGGCCTTGCACCTCTGGGGTCCTCAGGATGTTCTTTTGAGGTGAAGGGAGAAAATAACCAGAACCACCAATGTTTTAATTCCTATTTTTGCAATGCTTTAAAATGTGCATTTACAATGTGCATAAGGTAGTACGTTTATATAGTTTATAAATGTGCATGCACAAATGTTTTACCGAGGGCGATGTTGTTTGATAAGGTTAAAAGACCACTGCAGCAGGCAGTGAGAGCTGAGGGAGAGCGGGGAAGAAAGAGGTCAGTGTGGGCTCAAGTCAAGAGGTGATGACAGGCAGAATTGGAATGGGCAGAAGAGAGAGGGGAGAATATCCCAGTACAGAGGATCACGTGCGCTAAATAATAGGGCTGGGGTTATTGTGAGGACTAAGTGGGATAATGCAGTTAACACCCTTTGCAAAGGACTTATCAACAGTTAGGGCTAAGTTTTTAAAAAAAATTTATTTTAGTTAAAACAGCAGCAAAATGTAAATATTCATTAGATTAAAGGCTATTTGAAAACAAACTTTGAAGAAAAATACATAGTTAACAACTTTCTATTGATCTAGTTTTCTGTTTCTTTGATTTATTTGTACTTACCATTTCATGCCTTTAAAAGCAAACATTTAATTTTCACTCATACGTGCTTGTTTGAAAATCCTACCCCTCCCCCGCTCCTCCACGGACTCGTATTCCCTGAGTGGTAATGGCATTCATACTTCTCAGATTCTCGGGCTTCAGTGGGGCTTATTAAACACAGATTGCTGGGTTCCCCTCAGGGCTGCTGCTAAGATCCCAGGTGATGCCAGTGTTACTGGTCTGGGTCATTCTCTGAGAACCGCTGCTCCAGGTAACAGAGGTCCAGGAAAATAGGTTTGGATACTTGGCTCTGCAGATAACTCCCTCATTCCGTCAGCTGAAGAAAAATTGGTAGTGGTGGTGTGGCGTGGGGGGTGAAAAGATGGGACATGGTTTTTATCTCCTTGGTCGTAGCTTTGCTGCTGTTTCTTACATGTGGAAGGAAAAGCAGAAGACGACAGAAATGCACATAGACTTTGTTTTCTTCTCCATCAGAGAGATACACCAAAGCTTTGTTCTCCCATCAGACAGTCATCCCAGAGCGTTTCTCTGGCCATGTGGGAAGAGAGTTAAGAAGCACCCAGCCTCTTTCCCTACATCCTTTAGTGTGGGTAACGGGTCGTTTCTGTGTTACGAAGTGTAATCACAGTGTTTCCCTTAGCACTGGCTCTAACTCATACGCTTGGGTCAAACACAAAATGTGGAGCTATGGAGATTTTGTTTACAAGTCCAAGCTTATGCTAAGACATGCAATCTTTAAAGATTTTTAAAAGTTAAAAAATTGTGATAAAATATGCGTAATATAAAATTTACCATCTTAACCATTTTTAAGCGTACAGTTCAACAGTGTTAAGTATATTCATCTTGTCATGCAACCAGTCTCCAGAACTTGGCATTTTCTCCGACTGAAACTCTGCACCCATTAAACAACTTCCCGTTCCTCCCCCTGACCCCCAGCCCCTGGCAACCACTGTTCTCCTTTCTGTCTCTATGACTTGCACTGTTCTAGATATCTCATCTAAGCAGAATCTTACAGTATTTTTTGTGTGTATGTGACTGGCTTATTTCACTTAGCATAATGTCTCCAAGGTTCATGTTGTGACGTGTCAGAGTTTCCTTCCTTTTTAAGGCTGAATAATATTCTGTTCTATGTATAAATCACTTTTTGTTTATCCATTCATCTGTCAGTGAACATTTAGGTTGCTTCCACCTTTTGACTACTGTGAATAATGCTGCTATGAACATGGATATATGCATATCTCTTTGAGACCCTTTCAGTTCTTTTAGATGCCCAGAAGTAGAATGGCTGAATTAAACGGTAATTCTGTTTTTAGTTTTTTGAGGAATTGCCATACTGTTTTCTATAGCAGCGGAACCATTTTACATTACTATCAACAGTGCACAAACGTCCCAGTTTCTCCACATCCTTGTCAATGCTTGCTATTTTCTTTTTTTTTTTTTTAATAGTAGCATTTTAAGGGGTGTGAGGTGATATCTTATTATGGTTTTGATTGACATTTGTCTAATGATTAGTAATGTTGAGCATCTTTTCATATGCTTGTTGGCTATTTGTATATCTTCTTTGGAGAATTGTCTGTTCAAGTCCTTTGCACATTTTAAAAATTGAGTTATTTGTTTTTTGTTGTTGTAGTTGAATTGTAGGAGTTCTTTATATATTCTGAATATTAACATCATATCATACACAGGATTTGCAAATATTTTCTACCATTCTGTGGGCTGCCTTTACATTCTGTTAATTGTGTCTTTTGATGCACAAAAGTTTTTAATTTTTAGGTAGTCCCATTTATCTATTTTTCCTTTTGTTGCCTGTGCTTCTGGTGTGACATCCAAGAAATCATTGGCAAATCCCATGTCATGAAGTTTTCCCCCATGTTTTCTTCTACTAGTTTTATAGTTTTAGCTTTTACGTTTATGTCTTTGATCCATTTTAAGTTAATTTTTGTATATGGTGTAAAGTAAGGCTTTAACTTCATTTTTTTGCATGTAAATATCCAGTTTTCTCAACATCATTTGTTGAAAAGACTATCCCTTCCCTTTTGAATGGTCTTGGCATCCTTGTTGAAAATCTTTTGACAATATATGTGAGGGTTTATTTAGTGATCAGTAAGTTTTAACTATGTATTGTTAACATCAGCACTATCATCCAAGATTGAAATCTCTTATTGGTGCCTGAGGTGACTTGAAATGTGGCGATACCACATTGCTTCCTTGAGGATTTTAGTATTACTTTTTAGATTATCATAGTAGAAATTCACAGTTTCATGAATTGTTCTATCATCCACTGTGGGAGGAATATTCCTCAAACATCATTTTGATCATATGATTCCCCTGTTCGCAAACTTTTAGTGGCTATAACTTGCCTGTAGGATGAAATCCAATTTTTCCACTTAAGCACTGAAATGATCTTCACTTGAGTCTTAATATCTTCATCCATTGTATGTACTTATGTGTATGCCCCGGGTTCACGTAGGGGAGGAATACAGACCATGGTTGTGTGTTTGTGTGTATGAGGTATTTATTCAACCTTAACTCCTCTACCACCCATGGAGGTAGGCACTTCAGAGACAGTGCAGAGAATATCTTCTTCTCCAGTCTCATCAAGAGATTGATACCTACAAATATGACCCATCAATGTGATTTTTTATTAGTTCTGTTGCTTCCGCTTCTTGGAACTATGTCAGGCCAAGAAAGCTCCTACCACTACCAGTCCAGGCACCCAGTGTTGTAAAGAATGGATTTTAGGTTGCTTTCTCCTGTCTCAGTGCCGAGAGCTCTCGTGCTCTTTGTCTTACTGGAATTCATTATGGTCCTCATTAAGGACCAAAATGAACTTTTAGAGGTGGGTGTATTGACAGCAATAAGAATTGCCCATTGACCAAGGAAGGGACAGACCAATTACAAAGAAACACAAAATATCAAAATCTCTAGGAAGTTTTCTGTCTCTTTTGAGCACTTTTATAGCATTCTGTGCCCTCAGCGTACTTGATAATAATGTTTACATTTTTAAATGCCCAATATGTTGCAGGCACCAGACCGTTGCCTTCTAAGAACTCTGTCGGGAGCTATCAGTTTACCATTTTTAAATATGAGGAAGCTTATATTCCAAAAGGGCAAGTAACTTACACAAGATACCAGAGCTAAGTGACAAAACCATATTAAAAAATAACACAACTATTTAATTCCAAAGATCATGCATAGTCTAGTAAAACTGTCTTTTTATTTGTTCATTTTCCTCATTCTACTATGAGCTTTTTTTTTTTTTTTTAAAGATTTTATTTATTTATTTTTTCCCCCCAAAGCCCCAGTAGACAGTTGTATGTCATAGCTGCACATCCTTCTAGTTGCTGCATGTGGGACTCGGCCTCAGGATGGACGGAGAAGTGGTGCCTCGGTGCGCGCCCGGGATCCGAACCCGGGCCACCAGCATCGGAGCGTGTGCACTTAACCACCAAGCCACGGGGCCGGCCCTCTACTATGAGCTTTTTGAAGGCAGGGAAAGTCTTATTCATCACTGCATCTTTAACATTCAGCAGAATGACAGTTTCTTGCTCAGTGAATGAATTAGTAGATGAAGGATGAATAAATGAATGAAATATGTGAACTGAAAAAGCACAGCAGCCTCATGTCATTACCTGAAGGGATAAAAACCATACACACCCGAATAGCCTCAAAGGCATGACGTCCTTAAAGACGAGTGTAAATCACAAAGATATGTTCATTATAGTCTTATCTGGATGATAAGAAAAATATTCTAGAAACATTGCAGCTTTGCAGTTAAAGTAATACAGTTTCAGTTACTGAGAACTTACTTATGTGGAACATATAATTCTATATTCAGACCAGAAACATAAGGGATTTCTCTGAAAATTTCACTGATTCCCAGGAAGAACTGAGGTTACAATATTGATTTTCATTTCTTTTTCACCAAAAAATTGAATTAGTTCTCAGGAACCCTACTATGTATATGGACAGCAAATTTCAAAGTACAAAGTGGTCACCTAGAGGTAGAAGCTTCATGGCTTCCACTCCATGTGCCATAAAGTTTCATGGGAAGAGTCTTTGGATCAAGCAAATGCAGAGAATGAAAAATTATGTCACAAATCTTGCTGCAAACATTTACATATCTTTTAAGGTAACTAAAATAAAAAAGCATGTGTATGTGTATGTATAGATATGGATATATAGAGATATTATCCACATATTTATAATTTACAATGATCTTTATTTCATCCTTAAATCTGCCTCAACATCTGGTATCATTTTTCTTTAGCTTGAAGAAATTTCTTTAGTATATTTTTTTATGTAGATCTGCTGGTGATAAATTCTCAATTTTTATCTGAAAATATCTATTTCATGATTATTTTTGAAGGATAGTTTTGCTGGATATAGAATTATGGGTTGACTTTTTTTCTTTCAATACTTTGAAGATGTCACTTCACTATTTTCTGAACTTCATTGTTTCTGATGAGAAGTCACCATTATTCTTATTATTGTTCCCCCATTGTTATTTTTCTCTGGCTGCTTTTAAGATTTTCTCCTAAGCTTTGCATGTCATCAGTTTGACTATGATATGCTGAGTGTAGTTTTCTTTGTACTTATTTTGTTTGGAGTTTGTGGAGATTCTTAGATCTGTCATTTGATATTTTTATAAAATTTGGTAGAGTTTTGCCATTATAATCTCACATTTTTTTTTCACTCTCATTCTTTCTGTCTTCTCCTTTTGTGACACTTGACATTATCCCACTGGTCTCTGAGAATCTGTTCATTTTTCTTCAATCTTTTTCTCTCTGTTGTTTATAATGAATAATTTTTTCAAATTTATTAACTCTTTCTTTTAGTGCTATTATGTCCATCCAGTGAATTTTCATCATAGTTATTCATTACATCTCTAGAATTTCCATTTAATTATTTTTTGTTCTTTCTATTTCTTTGCTAAGATTCCACATCTGTTTATTAATTATTCATATATCTTCTTTTAAGACTTTGAGCATATTTATATTTGCTACTCTAAAATCCTCTGTTAATTGCAATATCTGGGTCACCTCATTGTCCGTTTCTATTGATTATTATTATGTTTTTTAATGTGAGAGCCATTGTAGCCTTTATTTTTTTATTTTTTTTTATTTTTTGTGAGGAAGATCAGCCCTGAGCTAACATCCATGCTAATTCTCCTCTTTTTGCTGAGGAACACCGGCTCTGAGCTAACATCTATTGCCAATCCTCCTCCTTTTTCTCCCCAAAGCCCCAGTAGATAGTTGTGTGTCACAGTTGCACATCCTTCTAGTTGCTGTATGTGAGAAGCAGCCTCAGCATGGCTGGAGAAGCAGTGTGTTGGTGCGTGCCTGGGATCCAAACCCAGGCCGCCAGTAGCGGAGCGTGCGCACTTAACCACTAAGCCACGGGGCCGGCCCCGATTACTTTTTGTTTTTAATGTGTGTCTTATTTTCCTGTTTCTTTGCAGGTCTGGCAATTTTGATTGGATAATAGACATTATGGATGGCCCGTTGTAGATACTCTGGATTCTGTGATGTTCTGCTGAAGAGTAGCTTTTGTTGTAGCTGGCAGGTGAGTCGGCTGGATTTGAACTCTCAACTGTCTCCCATATGGTGGGCAGCAGCTGACATCTCTGCTCAGTTCTTTCAATTTCTAGCTTTTTCTTCTTGTCTGGGCCTTCCTGTGATTGCCCCCATACATGTTTCGTTTAGAAGTCTGCCAGGATTTAATCACATTTTTGAACACAAATTTTTGTGCTCTCCCTGTGAGACTGCTTTCCTTCCAAGATTTTCCTCATAACTTGCTGGTTTTTCTGTGAACCTCTAAGTCTGTCCTCTGGCACCTTAAACCATTAAGGCTACAGATTTATACTGCCTAAATACACAGAGATTGAGGAATGTACTCAGGCAAAAAAATCACAAACTTGCAAATATCACCCACTGCAGTTGATCTTTCAAGGGCAGAATGCCTGCTTTTGATCACTTCAAACAGTTCAAATAGTTGTTTTATTTTCTACTTGTCCACATTTATAATTGTTGTCTCAGGGAGGGTAAGTCTGATAAAATTACTTCACCATTAACAGAAGCTGGAACCCAGAGTCTGTAAAATACGGGATTTAATAAAGAATTTTCTTAGCATAGGGATTGCACATCTCAATTTATCTTAATGCTTTAAGGATTGAGAGTTCTGGCAAATATTTTCTTAGCTTACTAATCCTCTCATATGACACAAGTTGACAAGACATACTTTGTAGTTTCCAATTATTATGCCTGCATGTTACACTCATTTTATAGGTTTCATCCTCACTGATACTCTAAGCTGAATATTCTTTTTTATGTGTTTGTGTGGGGGTGGGGAGGTGGGGGTGACTGCGCTGGTCTGCAACACCTAAACTTCTCTAGAGATCAAATCACCTATTCTTCTTTTTAGAAGGTCTACATTGTTGAGAAGCTTAAGACTCCTATGATTCCTATTTCCCCAGATGTCTGAGAATCTTAGCTTCTAAACATTATTTATTTGAGATGGGAGAAGGAAAAAGTATGTTTTTTAAAGCAGCTGCTTCAAAAACCACTGATGTAATATAGAATTTAAAAGAAAATCTCTATTGTATAGAACTTGTGATGCACATTTTGTAGCATTTCTCCAGAGTCCTGTTCAGAGAATCTGGAAGCAGTTTTCAAAGAGATTTTTAGAATACATTGTATGTCCAAACTGCAAACAGAATCAGAAATTGGAAAAATAGACATTAGGGATACAAGTGAAAAGAGTCCATTTAGTCAAGGTGCTAGGAAGCAACGCTGGGCTTTTAAAAATGGCATCACACCTCAGATTAGAACTTCTGAGAAGCAGACGTGATAGTGATGGAATTCTCACACTGTCCTTGTTTCCCATGCCATCAGAGGAGGGATAGTTTATGCAAAAGGAGTAAAAATAATCTTATCAATTATTTCTTTCATGGATTGTGACTTTGGCGTCATGTCTAAAAGTGTCATTGCCACACCCAAGGTCATCTAGGTTTTCTCCTATGGTATCTTCTAGGCATTTTATAGTTTTGCATTTTACACTTAGGTCTGTGATCCATTTTGAGTTAATTTTTGTGAAGGGTGTACGGTATATGTCTAGATTTATTTTTTTGCATCTGGGTGTCTAGTTGTTTCAGCACTCTTTGTTGAAAGCACTACTTTTGCTCCATTGCTTTGCCTTTGCTCCTTTGTCAAAGATCAGTTGACTATACAGATGTGGTTGGTACCTGTCTTTTTAAAAGGCCCCCTAAGGGATTCTATGAACACCCTCTAGGCACCTAAGGAAAAGTCTCACCAATAAGAACCCATAATAAATAGTTGCTCACAAGTAAGGAAATAATAGAAAGAAGAATGTTTACTGTTTCACTGAAGTCAAATCTGCAATATTTCAGGACATGAAAGATGCAGTGATGCTATACGCTCTACAGTCATGTGCCATATAATGACGTTTCGGTCAAAGACCACCCCTTATACGATGGTGGTCCCATAAGATTAGTACCATATAGCCTAGGTGTATAGTAGGCTTTACTATCTAGGTTTGTGTAAGTAACTCTATGATGTTCACACAATGATGAAATCACCTAATGATGCATTTTTCAGAATGTATCCCTGTCATTAAGCAACGCATAACTGTATTTGGGTGAAATTGTGCAAATCTAAGAGCATAAGTTTTGCAGGTTATTCTTGGTGTCATCATTTAAAGAATTACATAAGGTGCATTAAAATATTGCTCTGATGACAGATTAAGGACCTAAAAATTCTAACATGCAATTAGTTCCCTTTCAGACCCAGTAAATGGGAAGCCGATTTCAGCTACATACAGAATTTAATATGCATAGAGCTGCTTTCATTCTCAGAGGTAAATCTAGTTTCTGGTTGAAATCATGTCACCATTGTAGCTCTTTCTATTTTACTTATTGAAAGAGCTCTTGCCATGATGGTGGATGCTAAAATAGACTTGTGAAGAGCTGGATCATGGTCAGACAGAAGTAGCAGATGTAGAAGAGGCCCTTGCAAAAAATGAAGGCGCGAACACCAACTCTTGACCTATTTCCCAGACACCTTTTTCCTCTGGAGTCAGCATCTCAGTCTCAGCTTAAACACTGGAAGAAAGGCACTCTTCATGGAAGTTGTTTGAATACAAGAACCAGCTACATGAGTAGGTGTACTTGGTTACTGATTCCTTTGTAGATTGTCAAGTGCAAACCAGGAAATAGACAAGGAAGGTAATGTTCCTGGAGTGATAACGATGCTCTCATGTTCAAACGTTTTAATCCCTATTGCCCTCCTTACAGAGTGCCATAATGAAGTCATTGACACAAGTGATCATACCTGAAAAAGCTCTTCCTCAATGGCATTGAAGACTGAGAAGATCTTTTACATTCCTTCAGTGCTTGAGAAATGGGTGAATTAAGTTTTCAGTGTAGAATAGTGGGAAGATATTCTAAGCTAAGATTACTGAAAAGATTGGAGATACAGATAATTTCTGGAAACTTCATAAGTGTGAAATGATACAGCTTTAACATATTTTATAATATTGGAAAAGTCTTACTGTACAGTTTTTTTTCAGCCAGCAACATTTCCCCAACAATCTTGCATTCTCCAGTGTGAAAAGTGTCTGGAAAATTTGTAAATTTGTTATGAGGAGAAGTAGAGTGCCAATGCTGAGAGATATTACAGAAACTTCCTTCAAAATTTCCTTATACACTTTTAAAGTTGAATTAATGTTTTTTAGGTCATGAGCTTGATTCTAATGCACAATGGTTAATAGTTCTCTGTAGACAATGTCCATGACAAAGTATGAGATGTTGTCCTTCGTGATCAAAATGACATTAACAGTGTTATGATATTCATGCAGGCATTTCTAATTTTAAATCAATACCTATGACATATAAGGGAGCAAAACAAAGTAGCTTTTTTTTGGTGTGTGTGAGGAAGATCAGCCCTGAGCTAACATCTGCTAACCCTCCTCTTTTTGCTGAGGAAGATTGGCCCTGGGCTAACATCCGTGCCCATCTTCCTCCACTTTATATGGGACACCGCCACAGCACGGCCTGACAAGCGGTGCCTTGGTGCGCGCCCGGGATCCGACCCTGGGCTGCCAGCAGCGGAATGCACACACTTAACTGCTACGCCATGGGGCTGGCCCCACAAAGTATTTTTAACTGCTAAGTGTTGTTCACCAGAAGTGGATATTCCTCCAGAGCATTAAACATGGCTAAAACTCTCTCTATTGAGCTCATTTTTGCATTCTTACATTGTCATTTTTGCATTGATCATGCACTATCTGCTCATCATTAGCTCTTTCCCTTGAATGATCTGAGGCCTCATCATATGCGATGGCCCAAAAATCTCAATCCAGAGATGTTTTATTAGCCTCAGAAGGACATGATGTAGTGTTAGAAATGATTTCAGAGCAAGATTTAGCATATTCTATTCTTTTTTTTTTTTTTTTTTTGTGAGGAAGAGTAGCCCTGAACTAACATCTGTTGCCAATTTTGCTCTTTTTGCTGAGGAAGATTGGCACTGGGCTAACATTCGTACCCATCATCCTCCACTTTATACGTGGGATGCCTGCCACAGTGTGGCTTGATAAGCCGTGCATAGATCCGCGGCCGGGATCCGAACCTGGGAACCCTGGGCCGCTGAAGCAGAGCACACAAACTTAACTACTATGCCACCGGGCTGGGCCCTAGCGTATTCTATTCTGATTCATGCTCTGAAGTGAGCTGGATGAATCTATGCTTAAAGTTGGATAATTTATGAATAGAATAGAATTGATAACACCGCCAGCCTCAAGGCATCCTCTTTCTGGAACGAGAACAGTTTCTAGACTAGAGGGAATACAATGCTAAACAGAAAAAGGAATCAAAATAAAGTGAAATCCAGTTTATGTTGTTGCAACAGCTAGTTAATATTGTTACCCACCAAGAACGTGTGCCACATCATTTCTTTCTGTGTGTGCTAGCAAGATGATGTGCTGAGTTTCCACACCTCCAGTTCCACTTGGCAGTGCTTAGCCCACCCAGATCCTGAGCCAGTCTTGGCCAGATCAGGCCCACTTGTCTCTAAGTGACTGGGCGCTGAGTGAGCAAGGTGGGGAGGACGGGGTGGGGAGTCTTAAATTGTTCGGAGCTGTCAGCCCAGTGCTGGGGGGGCCCTGGAGTGGCTCTGTGCACACTCAGCCATGGCCTTTTTCTATGCCTCCTTGGAGTTTGCCCAGGAGCCAGCACAGCCCAGTAACTATGATCCAACCTCTGAGTCAGCATCCCAGCTTCAAAGCTCAACTCTGTTCCTTACTGTGGGACCTGGGCAATTTGTTCAACCTTGTCAGTGCTCAGTTTCTCTATCTGTAACACAGATAACCATAGTTCCTTTCCCCTAACCCACAAGATTATGTAGGTGACTGTGCCTCAGTTTCCTCATCTGTAAAACAGTTTTAATAGGACTTACCTCACAGGTGTGTGAGTATTAAATGAGTTAATCTATGGAAAACTTGTTGACTGTGCACAGCACATAGTAAGTGCAACAGAAGTGATAGCAGAGGAATTTTTTTAATTGGCAAAATACGCATAACATAAAATTCACCATCTTAACCATTTTTACAGGTTCAGTAGTATTAAGTACATTCATATTGTTGTGTAACCATCACCACCATCCATCTCCAGATTCTTTTCATTTTGTAAAATTGAAATTCTATATCCATTAAACAATAACTCCCCATTTCCCCCTCCCCTGAGCTCCTGACAACCACCATTCTACTTTCTGTCTGTATAGGTTTGACTACTCTAGGCTCCTCGTATAAGTGGTATCATACAGTATTTGTCCTTTTGTGACTGGCTGATTTCGCTTAGCATAATGTCCTCAAGGTTCATCCATGTTGTGGCAGGTGTCAGAATTTGCCTCCTTTTTTAAGACTGAATAATATTCTATTGTATGTATAGACCATATTTTGTTTATCCATTCCTCTGTCTATGAACACTTTGGTTACTTCTACCTCTTGGCTATTGTGAATATGCTATGAACATGGGTGTACAAATATCTCTGTAAGACCCTGCTTTTAATTCTTTGGGGTATATATCCAGAAGTGGGATTGCTGGATCATATGGTAATTCTATTTTTAATTTTTTGAGGACTCACCATACTATATTCAAGGGAGGACTTTTTTTCATAAAGATAATATTGTGTTATTTTATTCCATGGTTCACCTTGATATGAGTTATATAACTATGTATTGCATTTCTACCATCCACATTTCAGCTTAGATGCCAATACTTGAGGTCTACCCAGTTAATTTTTGTGATCATTTCATGATGGAAGAACTTTGGTTATAAAAACCTAAATATGCTGAAGGAAATATTAAAATGCTAAATCAAGAAGAGAGAAGACACTAGGACATCTGGAAATCATTAGCATCAATCAAGAAATCGTTGCCTTACGAATATTACTATGAGTATTCCTTGTCAGTTATAAAAACTAGCTATCTATGAGGAGAAAAAAGGGTAGTTTTGCTGAGTAAAGAGTAATTAGCTTAGACCTCAAGGAGAGCAGATGTTAGCTTTCATTTCTTAAATATCAGGCTGGAAGGTCTTGTGTTATGCTATCAAATTATGATATTTCAGGCAAGGAACTGCCAACTTTGTTCTTGAGCTTATTTCAAAGTGGAAGCTTTACCACCTGCAGTCTCATGTTGACACAAAGTCTAAATGGAACCTCAGGAGTTCCCATCTTATCTCCACCTTCTGAATGTGTGAACCTCTAGGAATCCCAGTAGCCACTGATTCAAGATCATCCGTTAAATAATGGGAAGGAGCGGAAACAGGAAGTCCTTAGAGAGGAAGTAGTTTTGAATTCTTGGGAAAAACACCAAATGTCCAAGAGGGGTGAAGCCGACTGGTAACCAAAAATCCACTATTTTAGTTCATCCAATCAGAAATTTATCTGAAATTTCATAATAATGTTGAAGTGATGTACTGCATATAAAAGACAGAAGATTGATTGGTTTCATCCTTATTAGCAGTTTCCTACACGTAGAGAGGGATTTTAGGTTCATGTCAATTTCTGTTTACTCTTTGGATACTTTATTTTGTAGAAAAGAAGAAAGTAGAGAATTAAATGTTTCCCAGTTTCTACTGAATATACATTTTTAAAATCTCAATTTCCACTCCAAACAAGCTAATGACTTTTTAAATGGCTTTGTAACCCTTCGACCTTAGACAAAGACTTTAGAATTGACTTTTCATAGGAGAAAAATAAAAAAATGGAAAATGTTTCTGTTAAAATCACTTGTAATACAATAAGGTTGTTTTGGTTTTCTATAGAGGAAGAAGGCAGTGAATAAATTTTAGTTGCAATGTGGGCCTAGACTCAGTTTTAACTGGTTCACCAGGTCTACAATACCATAACTTACAATGCTGATGTCAAATATCAGAATTCAGTCCCAGAACATACACAGCCCAATCATGTCTCCTTGTAGTTTCTTTTCTTTTTCTTCTTTTTTCTGCAGGGAGTCACCCTGTGCTAACATCTGTTGCCAATCTTCCTCTTTTTTTTTCCTCCCCAAAGCCCCAGTGCATAGTTGTATATCCTAGTTGTAGGTCCTTCTAGTTCTTCTATGTGAGCCCCTGCCACAGCATGGCTACTGACAGACGGGTGGTGTGGTTTCGTGACTGGGAACCAAACCTGGGCCACTGAAGCCATGAAAGCGCCAAACGTCAACCACTAAGTTATGAGGGCTGGCTCATATTTTCTTATCTATGGAGAAAATCTACAGAACATTTGCAGTCCCAGAAAGAGATTTCAGAAAGATCATAGAAGCAAACAGAATATTTAATAGGCCGAGTATTAATGGTACTAGCAAAAAGTGTTTTGGAAATACATACATTCACACACACATTGATTATATTCTACTAAAATACTGGAAGAAAGATGTGGGTGTTTCTATTTTGTATAATTAGTGCTAGTTCTGATTAGGCATCAAATAGGAAAAGTTTATAGTGTTTTCCTTGCGGCTAATAAATAATTAGAACTGAAATATGAAGGGTTAAAATATATGCTGCTGCTTCTTTTTTTTTTTTTTTTTTCGCTTACCCCACCTTAAAAGTTGGAAATTTAAACCTTAGGTTTATTTTACATCTTTGGTGCTTCCCATAGTTCTTCACATCGTGTTTAAATAGGAGCCTGGGTAGAACAATCCATTTATAACTGCTGAGCAGGTGGGAGGGAGAATTTCAGTGATTGCTTCAGTAACTTCACTTAACCACTTAACCCAGCTGAACTCTGCAGACCTACTTGTCTCCTGAGATGCTTGTTAATTGAGCCAGACATGTAAAAATTATTTGTTGTGAGCCTGCTCTGTACTAAACACTATGCTAGGTGCCGAGTCACAAGAAGAACAAAGGAGGATCTGTGCCTGCCTTCAGGGAGCTGGGGGTGGACAGATATTAAGCAAATAACTACAGCATATAAATTGCATCCTTTGCTAAGTGCTTTGAAGGAAGAGTTTGGGGTGCCAAGGAGTTAAATGCGGGGTGCTTCCAGTGCGGAGGATGGGTCAGAGCGTGGCCTTCAGCTGGGAAGCCTCGTTGCACTAGGGCTTTGGGAATATAACTCTTCTAGGGCTATTTGCACTTTTAAAGTGAAACTACTTGACCAAGTTGAATCTCCTGACTGAGATGGCAGAGTGCCGACAGGTACTCTGAGATGGGGTGGCCTCCAGAGTGCCAACTTAGGCACCTGTGAAGCATCGCATCCTCCCTTCTACAGGGCACCAAAGCCTACTCTAGACACAGATTTCTTGACCACTTTCGTATCCTTTACTTAGTTAAATGCTTAAGGTCTATTCTCAGTTTTAAACCCAATTCTTACTGGCAAAGTGCTTGAAGCAAGCACCTTAGAATCTCAAAAAAAATCAGATTTCTTTTGTCTAAAGAAGGCTTTTTTTCATTACTGCGGTAAAAACACACACATAAAATTTACCTTCTTAACCCTTTTTAAGTGTACAGTTCAGTAGTATCAAGTACATTCACATTGTTGTGTAACCATCACCACCATCCATCTCCAGACTCTTAATTTTGCAAAACTGAAACTCTGTACCCATTAAACACAAACTCTCCATTTCCCCATTCCCCTCAGCCCCTGGCACCCACCGTTCTACTTTCTGTCTCTATGAATTTGACTACTCTAGGTACCTCATATAAGTGGAATCGTACAGAATTTGTCCTTTTGTGACTGGCCTATTTCACTCAAGGTTCATCTATGTTGTAGCATGTGTCAGAATTTCCTTCCTTTTTAAAGCTGAATATATTTCATTGCACGTATAGACCACATTTGCATATCCATTCATCTGTAGATGGAAACTTGGTTTGCTTCTGCCTCTTGGCAATTGTGAATAATGCTGCTATGAACATGGGTGTAGTGGCTTTTGTTTTTAAATAATAATATACGTGAATGATTTTTCACCTGTAAGTATAAATTCACAAGACAGAAATAATTATAAGGGAAAAGATTCAGGAAACCTGAGTGTGAGACACAGCTGTATCTTACATTCAATGTATAACTTTGGGCAAGTCCTGTCCCTCTTTTGGCATTAGTTTCCTCGATTATGAAAACAGAGAGTTGTGCTGCATCTCCAAGGTCCACACGTGATCCTACCCACCACTTGGAAGGCAGCCTAGGGTTGTAGCAAATTAAGGATTGGATAAATATGGATACTATATAAGGTCTTAATTAATTGGGCTGTCTCATGTCTTTAAATGACCTTATGCACATGTCATTTTCTTTTTCCTTAATCTTCTCATCCTGGGAGGGAAGGGAAAATTAAGGTCAGCTACTTTCCAAAGGAATTTAGAAGTGGAAAAAAACAGGGGTCTTTTTCTATGTGGGAACCTATGAAAAGAATGCTAAGTGCTCTCCTTAGCTCACCTTGTGAAGCGACACATGCAGGAGAGGGCCTGTCTAATAGTAAAGCAAGGTTCATTTGAATATAAGTGGAATCCTTTGTCTCTGTCAAACGCAATTTAGAGAAATGGCTACAAAAAGCCCAGTTTTAGAGCATATTACAGTCCTAGCTGTAGAACCAGCTAAGATCTTCATGCCCTAAGAATTGTGCTAAATAATGCCTTAACATTTGAGAGACTGTGAAAATCTAAGCCTAACCTCAATATGGGCCCAATATTCTTTTTTTTTTTAATAACTGAAAATCACAGTGCAATGGATAAAGATAAATGTGCCCCCAACACTAAAAAATACCCAGAGTAAGTACAATAAAAATTAGGTAAGCAGACTTAGAAGAATTATCTTAGATTCTATTTCCTTTTATATTTACGGAAATCTACATTTGTGGAGTAACTCTAAACACAACTGCTGAAAACAGATGTTTCTGTTCTATTAGCCCAGAGTTACATAATGAACTAGAAAGAGGATAGAATGATTTTTAAGTGGAGGAGATTATTTTTTTAAATAGATAAAAATTTTAAATGTTATTTAATCCTCTGTAAAAGATAGTTGACTGTTAGGGAAGATGGTTTTATTAGATGTAAAAGTTTGTGGTAAATGGAACAGTTGAGAGACTAACAGCATTTTTACAAACCAATGATTTAAAAACTTTCAGGGGCCAGCCCCGTGGCTTAGCAGTTAAGTGCGTGCGCTCTGCTATTGGTGGCCTGGATTCGGATCCCGGGCACGCACCAATGCACCGCTTCTCCGGCCGTGCTGAGGCAGCGTCCCACATACAGCAACTAGAAGGATGTGCAACTGTGACATACAACTATCTACTGGGGCTTTGGGGGAAGAAAAAAGGAGGAGGATTGGCAATAGATGTTAGCTCAGAGCCGGTCTTCCTCAGCAAAAAGAGGAAGATTAGCATGGATGTTAGCTCAGGGCTGATCTTCCTCACAAAAAAAAAAACAAAAAACTTTCAAAACCACTTGAATAGGTGCCTCACAAGCAATTTGCTGTTGCAGAAATAGCTCATTTTACTTGAGTTGGTCTGGGCACCAAGTTCCAACATTCCCCTCTACCTGTTTGCAGTCAACTCTTAAAATCTTGACCAATCATACCAGCCAGTGATGGGCTCACAGCCACAGGACTGCCCATTAGTAATTGGCGATGAGCCAGGACTGTATCAGACAATGTGAGATTTCTTGAGCCAAAAAATATAATTAAACCAAAAAGCGGTACATTCAACTGCACAGGGTTGCATTACTGGAAAATTGTAGGCTCCCAGCATTGCAGAGAAGGAAGGGCTCTGGGGGGGCCAACTTTACAGATGGTGCAACGTTGATGGCAACAAGATCTTGATCTTTAAATGTATATTGATCAGCTATTTCCAAGAGAAGAGCTAGTTTCTATTTCAAGCAGAAAAAAATTCTGGTTCATTTTCCCCTCTCATAAATGAAATGATGGTCTGAAGAAGGCTGAGCCAGCAATATGTACTTCACTAGGCAGCAGTTCTCATCTGTATAACTAAAGCTAACTCCCCAGCCTAAACAGTTTTCCTACTTGGAAATAATAAAATGAATGAATAAGATAACAAATCTCTTGAGAGTTCTGAAAAGGTTCTATGTCTTCCTTTCTGGAAGGATGAGGAAGAGGAGGTGACTTACCATGATCCCTTTCAACATCTAAGAATGGGGAAGGAGCCCCACCCTTTCCTCAGGCCTTGGGAGAAGAAATACAACTGACTGCCATCCTCCTTGACTCCCTCCTCACTCTGAAGCCCCTCATTCAATGCCTCCACATTCTCTTCTCTCACCTCCCAAGATTCTCGAAGGTACAACCCTTCCACTCCATCTTGCCATTGCCTTGTCCCCACTTGCATGACCTTCCTCAACTGTCTCCTCATTGGTCTCCTTCCCACCAGCTGCTCGGCTCTTGAAGAAATTATACAGTTATCAAAAATGGCATTTCTACATTGTACACTGAATCCTTAGACCCATTTTATCCATGATGGGTTCAAATTCCTCAGCACGATTATAACACCCTTTCTTACCTTTGCAGTATATTTTCTACCACTGTCCTCATCCCAGAATGCCATGCTCCAGGTATTCTAAACACGTTCCCCAAATGCGTGGTGTTTTTTCATGCACAAACCTCCCAGCCCTCTGGCCTCTCTAATGAACCCATTTTTCAAAACTCAAACCAACCACATAACTCCCTGTAGCGTGCAGTTACAACTGTACACGGTGGCCCTGCATCTCTCTTATGGCTCTTGGATAGTTTAAAAATCATTTGAATCACACTACACATCACAGGCCTTCGAAAAATGTTGGCCACAATCAAGAAATAAACCCTGATTATTTCTTACATTTTATCTCTTAAATGTCAGCTTGGCGGTAAGAAACGTAGGAAGGATCTTGAATATATACATATACTTAATCCTCACCTTCTCCCCAAGCCCTTCCTTCCCAGTTCCCTCCCTCACCTCCAGAATAACAGTGTCAACAAGAATGCTCTGCAGATTCCTTCAGGAGTGTTCTTACCATTTCAGCTCCACTGTCCCCCCAGCCATGCTCTAACCTGCATTGCCTTTATCAGGGTGTGCAATCTGAGAGCTGGAATCTGAGTTGGACAGGGGCCAGGGTGCCCTTTGCCTAGGGGGTACCCAGAGTCTATTAGCCAACTCAGTAGGAGGTGAGCAGAAAGGAAAATCCCTAGATAAGGCAATGGGATGGGAACTAGGGTATTAGATAGCCTAAAGCCTAGGGCGGGGGAAGCTAGACAGATTGGTGGTTGCTGCTGCTTTTTGGAAGGGTAGAGGGTCAGGTATTGGAGGTGTAGAAACTATTAATGATGGTCACCTGGGCTGGATACATTTGGCACAATCCATTTGCTGGCAAACCCTATTTTCTGCTTCCGTCTCAGTCATCGTCATAAGTTTTGTCTTTACTTCATTGCAGTCAGAGCTTCCTCTAGGTCAGGTCCAGAGCCCACATATTCTTGTAAAATGAAAACAAGACTTTACGTTACTTTTCTGCAAATTCTGCAAATTGTTTTAAAACACAGCCTAATGGACAAAGGTATGACTTACCTTTCAGCATTGGGCTCCCTGTTCTCTGAAGATTAGATGGGAGTGTAAAAGATGGTCACTGCAGAGCTGTGCTGCAGAGAAAGGAAAAAGAGCCACAACATATCTTTATGAGCTTTTCCAGGGAACCAAGCTTAATAGTATGTTTTATGCAGCATTTTTAACACTAAATTAACCTCCTCACAGGCTGTAGCTAGAGCTTTTAAACACAAACAGGGAGACCTAGTTTCTCTATGTGACCTGGTCCTGGTGGCCAGCAGGGCACTCTGGCCCCAGCCCTGGTACAGGGGGAGATGTCCTTGACAAACATCTGGCCCACTCAGGGCCACAAAGGGCAAGTCTGCGAGGGCAGGAAGACAACAGTTGAGCCTAATTCTATAGTGGAATCTCCCAGGTGCCCCTCAGCCTCCCGTGATCAGTCTGTTAACTCCTTGTGAAAGGAGGGAAAGGTTTCACCTTGTGAAACCATCACAAGGTGAGCCCTTGCCAGTGACCACACAGCTGCATGTTTACGCGCAATGCCTGCCTGTCTTGTGGAATCTGGAAGAAGGAACTGTGGCTCCAACTCTTCCACATGGCTGTGTGGGGATTTTGCTTCTTGAGTTTAAAGGGGAAAGAGGATTCTGTGGATGGAGGGCAGGTTATCCAGCTTGAAATTTTGTATTCCAAAATTCCAGTGGGTATGACCCTGAATGGTGTTTCCAAAATGTACTAAAACATGGTTTTAAGTGGTTTTTATTTAACTAACATATGTGGTTAACCAATATGAAAACCAACCTAAGTGGTTTTCAGAGCAGGCTTCAAGGAGCCCTCAGGCCTTCAGAGGCTGCAGGACCCACTGTGCAGTGTGAATGTGTGTATGCGTCTGTTCATGGGCGTGTGTGCGTGTAGGCGTGTGTTCATGTGTATGTGAACGTGTACATTCATATATGTGTGAATGTGTGCCCCTTCAAGTGTGTATGTGTGCACATGTATGTGTGCTCCTGTGGGTGTGTGCACATGTGTGTACAGGTGTTTGTGTCCATGTGGGTTTGTGCACACGTGTGTATAGGTGTGTGCACATGTGTGTGCATGTGTGCATGTCTGAGCACGTGTGGTGGGGACCCTGTATTGGGGGCAACAGGAAGGGAGGGGACCTGAGCAGGTGCCACTCACTGCATTCATCAGAGCAGTTACATTGAATCATTTCACATATTTAGTTGCAAAATACAATTTTATTGAAGTTAAGGGCTCTGCTCTTTAAAAGAAGGAAAAAATGAGAAGGAAGAGACAGAAAAGAAGGAAGGAAGGGCGAGAAGAAATGAGAGGAGGGAGGGAGGGAAAAGGAAGAGAAAAAGGAAACCAATTTTAAAGGAAAAAGAGGAAAGAGTTTAATCTCACTTTCTCCTCCCAAATAAATTGCCGTTATTTCCCCCTCGGAGTCTGGCACAAGTAACGTGTCGTCTGGGTTGGGGAGGGGTGAACAGTTCTCATGCTGAGTCCCTGAGTATGTTCAGACTCAGACTATCTCCGAGTGCTCATCAAGGCTTTGTTGCCAGATGCACAAACTGGCTTCCTGAGTGGGGGAAGGATCACTTCTCAGCGGAGGGGCTGGGCTTTCTCGGAGGAGCGGTTGTGAGACGCTGTGCAGTCCACCGGGGAGCCCTTCCCCACCCAGCCTGGGGCCCGTGCCTATTAAGAGGCTAGAAATGGGCATAATTGGGGAATCTGAGGGCTCATAAACATGCCCCATTTGAAAGGGAAATTTGGCAATATGGATACAAAATAAAAATTTTGAGACTCCAGGGTATAAGATTAGGGCAGAGAGTGACAGTGATTACCTCTACTGAAAGATTTGCATAAAGGAGAGTGTCATTATCAAGAAGAAATAATGTAGGATTTCCTGTCAGCAAGCTTTGGGCTGATGGCTGCTTCTGGAGTCAGCTCTCCTCCAAGAGGCATTTACACGGCAGTCAAGGCTGTCTGGACCTGGGAGTTCTCGCTTGACAATGCTGCTTCAGACAGAACGCATTCTGTTCCTCCCAGTCTTGGTACAGAGCTGCCAGGACACCCAAGGGGTTGACAACCCAGTTATAATGCACTGATGACTTAGGTTGAACAAGGTTCTTTTCCCACTGAGACTCACCCAACCAGACAAGCCCTCCAAGACCCAGACTGGGTTGGTGAAGAGTAGATTGCCTGATTTGCAGCCAAAAATGTCAGTTCCAGTCTTGTAAAAGTAATGCACACTGACTGTGCTAATCATGATGTGGACTCATTCTGAGTAGAAAGACGGTGAGTGGTTTCTCTCCTAATTTTCAACCAAAGCTAGATTATTTCTTATTTTTTCTTGCTATTCCCACATGTATGTGAGGATTCATTTTTTCAGAGGAAAGGCAGCGTGACCACCATCTTGGCGCATATCCCAAAATCTGGACCTCAAAACAAACTCAAGAGGGGCAGGCCCCAGGGACTACTGGTTAAGTTCGGCGTGCTCCGCTTAGGCGGCCCAGGTTCACAGGTTTGGACCCCAGGCAGAGACCTACACCACTTGTCAGCCATGCTGTGGCAGCGACCCACATAAAAAATAGACGAAGGCTGGCCACAGATGTTAGCTCAGGGCTAATCTTCCTCAAGCAAAGAAAAGAGGAAGATCGGTAACAGACGTTAGCTCAGCAAATCTTCCTCAGCAAAAAAACAAAAAACAAAACAAAACAAACTCAAGAAAAGATATTTCTTGTTCCTGCTCTCATTCCTTTTCCAATCCTGTTCAAACCCATAAAATGATTGCAAACCTTCACTGTAAATCTTTATTGCTTAGGCCTATGTGACTTCTGTCTGAATAAGGAAATAATCCACTGTACAAACAATGCCTGGCTTGGAGCAAACTCGCTGTAGCTGCTGGCTTCAGAGCTCCAAGCCTGCTGGCCTAACAGGTACAGGGTAGATGGAGTGAATAGGGACCGGATGTTCTCGTGGGTTTGTCTTCCAGATAGCAAATGCGATATTGTCCCTTTTAAATATGGCACAACTGTTTCTCCTATTTTTATATGCCCTACAAGGGATCTTAGAGGGACAAGAATGCCTCCCTGAGAGATCTGGGATCAGGGGCCAATACCACTGAACGCAATCCTCTGGGCTCAGAGCAGTCCTAGAGAGAAAGCAGAGCATAACCTTTGCTCTGATAGGGTTCTCGTCTGTGGAGATCAAAGGCCTATAATCTGTTACAGATTTAAAGTGCTTTTGGATTTATTCAGTTCTCACAACTGGGTGTTACTGTTGCCAGGCCTATGTTAAAGACTGGGACAATGGACTCAGAGAGGTTGACTTGTTAGTTAATCACAGGCTTGTGAGCGGGATGAGCCTGAGCTCAGGTCTCCTGACTCCAGACCCAATGCCCTTTCCCACTGCCGGAGAATGCCCGCCATCAGTGGGAAAATTGGCAAAGCTAATGAACTCCTCTCTTCAACCCAACAAGCTCTTGCCAAGTGCAGATGGTGTGCCGATTCTGTGCTGAGATGTCAGCGTGGGGGCTGCACACTGGAGAGGCAGCAAGCTTTGTCCCTCAAGAAGTGCCCTGTTGGAGACAGTCAAGCAAGCTGGCCGTTAGGTCAGGTGATAGATGCCACACTGAGTGCTGCAGGTGAGGGAAAGTGTGACCTGAGCGTGTGACAAGGGACGATTGGTGGAGAAGGAAGCTTCCTGGCAAAGACGAGGGCTCAGGACACAGTGCAATGGGATTTGGGAGACCTGCAAGAAGCTTTCCGTGGGTCAGAGTGGAGAGTCTGGGGTAGGAATGGATTCTGAAGAGGTGACATGGATCCATCATCCAGGTTCTTTTAGGCCAGGTTAATAACAGAATTCAGATTTTTATCCTATGTGCAGAAGGGCCACAAAGACTCAAGATGACTTGATCAAGATAGAGCTTTGGGGAGACCCCCTAGCCCTCAAGGAAGAGATCTGCGCCTCCTGCTGGCTCACAGCCCCGTGGAGCCTCGCAGGGCCACGTGCAGTGCAGTTGTTTAAGAAGCACTAGCTGAAAAAGTAATCTGGAATCAGCTGGAAGAAATAAGAGACTCATGACTAGCATTAGAGAAAAGTTTCCTTTAAATTTTTTTTCTTTATGAGTTAGTTGTTTAAAAAAAAAAGTTAAATATTTTATGTATCTCTCCTTGGATTGTGTACTCCTTGAGGTTACTCCCTTACTATCCAGAAAAGCACCATAAAAACGCAATAAATATTTCATAATGTTCTATATCAGGATGCCAACGTCTGAAAACGACTCTCTGCCCTTGCCTGACTCAGGCTGGGAGCTTATCAGAGAGGGTCAGAGGCATGTCTCCGCCCGCGCCTCCCTCCCGCTCTCCCACGCAGAGCACTGAGAGGCCAAGTTATTCAAGACCGTGGGAATTGTGGGCATTTTAAAGATATGAATTAAGTTTTAACTTCTCTTCTCTCCATCTATAGCTTCAAACCCAACACAGAATTGTTGAGATCAGTTCCCAACTTCTTACTGAAGACGGTGAGGCCCAGAATTAAGAGAGTAAAGGGTATTAACATTAAACATAGAGATGTTTTATTTATTGTTATTAGATGGCTTTCTGAAATTGAATGGGAAAGATTGTGGATTAAAATAAATGGAAAACACTAGAAGGGACCATCATTAAAATGTAATCACAAAAGACCCATCAAGCCCATTGTTTTGAGAATTGCTTGTCTTTCCCCCTCCATGCAGCCCTTCTCAAACTTGCTGAAACTGAAAAACTTATATATGCATGCATGTCTGTCTGTCTGTCTATCTCATCTTTCTTTTGTTTCTCTTCCTTTCTTCCTTCCCTTCCTCCCTTCCTTCCTTTATTTATCTATCTAGTATTGGATAGGGAAAAGCTTTGGTAATCAAAACCCCAAATTTCCTGCAGAGATCTGGAATTACACTGGAACGTCTTGAGGGGCACCTGGTAGCATGTAAATTCCTCTCGGTTTTACCTCTTACAAAAAGGGAATCTGTCCAAAAGTTGGAGAGCTTATACCTTTATTTATATTAATCAAAGAGATTACCTTGATTCTAATTTTGTCCTGATAAAATGTCTCAATGTTACTCTCTCCTTTTGTGCATTTTGCAAACAAATCAAGGAATGATACTTTTTAAAAAAATTAAATTGTATTTATGCGAACGAAAACTAAAGCTATTACAAAATCCTGGGATTGATTTTTCTTACTAGGGATCTAAATAACTAAGGATTTTTTAAATTTTAAAAACAAATTATTTCTCTATGATAATATCAAAATTGGTTAAAAAATCTAAGAGCTTGTTTTAATAATCATTATAGATCTAGATGCCTTTATCCTAAAGTGTTCATTGAATGTTGTTAACATGGAAGTAGATAGCTGGCAAAAGTATCAGTGTGACTTGATAGATAGAACTCCAACTTTCGATAATACTACAACTGTCCACAAAACCTAGGTTTTCTAAGTACTGATTAAACCAACACGAGCTTGATTCTCTGTGATTTCCCTTATGCACAGAAATGGGGAACATCTCTTAAGCCCAAACCTTTTCTATAAATCCAAAGTGGGAGACCCAGGACCACCACAAATATGTATTTTCCAAGGCAATCAAAGGAGAAATGAGGAAAAGCTAAATGATTTAACAAAAATTTCTGTATGCTTCTGCCCCTTCTGTAGCTGTCTGAATCTTTGGAATATAAGTAACTCTGTCTCCACCTGTCTGGGTGACTGCCTTGGAGCCTGGAGGGATCACTCTCAGAGCAGAAAAGGGAGTTCTGCTTCCAAAGTTTCTAATCACTTCTACTGGGGCCATCTTTCCTTTCTTACAAATCACCTTTGTGTTGAATTTCTATTTTTCAATAGGACTTTCTAAGATTTTATTTTTACTATTCTGTTGATTTTACAAGACATATTTTTAACATTATTCAATACTGGTAAGTGGCAATAATATTATGTCATCTGGGTTGTCCAGGCAGTTGTCACTGCCTGAAAATAAATGAGAGGGAAATTTGCGTAACAGTGAGCACATATAGGCAAAGATAATTGCAATTTATCATCACCACAAATGAATCAGTTTTTTAGCATCAGATGAGGAAATAGCAATATCACCCCTGATACTGAAAGGCAAATAAAGAGCTAGCATGTTAGTAATAGTTCTGAATAGGGACAATTTCAGAGTACATTTGAGGAAACATTCCAAGGATATCAATGTTTATTTTATAATTGTTTTGGAATTAAATAGAATTTGGCACTAATGCTTTTACTAATAGAGGAAGGATTAACCTGAGCAAATAGCTACAGCTATTAAAAACTCTATTAGGAATCCTTTTCGATGGATAAAGATACTAGAGATGGAGCGCACATTTTTTCCCTCAATGGCAAATTTTCAAAGGTTCCGGCCACAGCAACGCAAGAATTCGAGGGAGAGGTCTAGCAGTACCAAGTGCGAGTTATATCGTCAGGGTCTCACACACTGGTTGGTGGGGGCTCAAGTCACAGTGGCTGGAGGCAGAGGGACTTGGTCAGCAGCAGTACCATCTCGCTATAAGGACTGTGACACTTACTGGTTGCTGGGAAAGAGGAAATGTGAGAACACTTCATTTCAGCACTTATTCATAAAAACGCTCTGTTGCTGTACAGTGTTCTGCAGCCTACCTGGAGACTCTGTACCCAGTGCCCCTTCCCTCCCACCTTTAGATACCCTGAGGCTCAGATGTTCGTAAACCTTGGAACCACCTCTAACACAGACAGAAATTGTGTCAAGAACAAAGATACCTTCCAGTTCTGAAAGGCATATGAGTTTCTGAGTCTACTTTTTTCCCCAAGATCAACCTCATGCATATATTCCAAATACATACTGTCTTACTACTTATTTGCTACCCAAATTGTAGTCCACAGACCAGCAGCATCAGCATCATCCAGGAGCTCATTAGAAATGCAGAACCTCAGGATCCATCTCAGACACAATGAATCACAAGCTTCCTTTTAATAAGATTCATATCAGATGCATCTTAAAGTTTGAGAAACATTAGCTTTCTTGACCTCCTAGATTCTGTACACTTCTCCGTCTTGGCCACTAAAACTTGACTTCACCTTCTAACGTGGACTCACACATGCTGGTTACCACATGCTTGGTTTCCTTTGGATCCAGTAACTGCAGGAAAATGCATACTTGTTTCCAGTCACAGACCAAGCTTTCCCTGTTTTTATTGCTGCTAATAGAACTCTTTCACTATCTGTGTACATCTGAACCCTAATTATTTGCAACTCTATTGAAGGCATACTCATGAGGTATTGTGGTCAAGGGAATATAGTTCAGCAACTAAAGAGTATTTCAACATAAATGAAATGTGTAATTATATTTGTCAAATGTCGTGAAGCGTACACTTTTTAAAATTCCTCTTTTCTCTCACATCTGCTTTCTTCTTGTATTGTGGTCCTCCCACCCCTCTTTCTCACACTTCCTGAAAAGCTCCTTCTTCAAAGCTCAGCCTAACCCTTCTCCCACAGTCCTGGACTGCCTATCTTCTTTTTCTAGCCTTTTCTTTTTCTGTTCCCTCAATTCTGCATCTAGGAAGACAAAGAAACCAGTTGGCCATGATAGAAACCTTTTTGAAAGGGACAGGGAGGGGAAGGAACTGAATGAACAGGGACCAAGGCGCAGAGAAAGCCTGGGAGCGCCTGCTGTTAGTAACATTCTCGCTGCCCCATGGGCCCCTTCCTGTCTGCATTTCTCTCTAGCAGACAGCTTGTGGCGGAGACAGCTAGCACTCATCAGTTTTCAGTTCACGTCAGATTTCACTAATCCTTTTCTTCCTGAGCATTCGGCTAGAAAATATTTCCCAGGATCCTTGATGGGGACATGTGATTATTTCTCACCAGTGAAATGTGAGCCTGAGTGGGGATGTCACCTCAGGGCCAGACATCTATGAGTGGATGGGCCTTCTCTCTTTTCTTTTATTTGCTAGCTAAATGTAGAGGATCTAGTGGAGGACTCCCAAGGGTGAGGGAGGTAGGAGATGAGAGGACAGGAGGTGGTTTTGACCACCAGGTGACACTTGACAATATTTGGAGATATTTCAGGTTGTCATAACTAAGGGGTGCTACTGGAGTCTAGCGAGTCAAGGCCAGAGATACCACTAAACATCCTACAGTGCATGGGATGGCCCCCTAAGACAAAGAATGATTCAGTGCAAAATGTCAATAGTGCTGAGTTTGAGAAGCCCTGTCCTCAGGGATGGTGGAGCCCCACTGCTGACACACATGGGACTGGGATAGGAGTAAGAAATAAACTCTTGGTGGGTACACACACTGAGATTTGAGGGTTGTCAAAATTTGAGCCTACCCTGACTGATAATACAGACTTCCACCTAGAACAGAGGCCTGGGGTGATTCTGGTGATGTGCTGTACAGACCCACCCATGCAAGCTTTATTGGAATGTCCATTTTATTCAGAGACTTCGAAATAAGCTAAGCATTGTGAAGAAAGTAGCATCTTTCAATTAGAAGCAGTAGACATTTACCACAGCCTCATGCCTTTCTGTCATGACATATCAGAGCTGACTCCAGGGCTGAAGGCAGGGACCTGTGACGATGAACAAACCACAGCTGCTGCAGGGCTCTCTCCGCATTCTGCACCCACCCTTAGAAAAGCGTGAGGCAAACTGGGCTCAATCACCTGTGCGAAGAGGCTTGATTTGAGATTAGCGTCCTCGTGCCACCTCCATTTCAATACTTTTTCAAATGAGAGAAGGCATATCCTTTTATGGATTCAGACTTAAAATGTTCATTTTGATTTTATAAACATCACAGACAACTGAAAGAGAAGCCACACTATTAGCAAGCTCCTATAGCCTGGAAAATAAAAGGTGAACATCTTGCTGCAATACGACTGTAACTGATGGTTGTGACCACCAAGTTGACTCTTCGTTCTTAGACACGAAGAAGTTGACATCGAGTGGTGAGTGACTTGCCCAAGCAGGAGAACAGAGGTAAAAACCCCCACCACTCAACAACCCTTGCTGCCTTCTGCCTCCAGGTTGCTTTCAGAAGCAACAATCCCCTATCATGGTTACGTGCCACCTTTTTCATTTACGACGTGTTTTGCTGCTCCAGTAGGCAATTAGAGAATGAGGCTCTGCAGTAGCATATTGATCTTTCCTGTTCAGGTGTATAATTAGCTGTTAACATTTCATTATAATCAAGGTTTTCCCAGGTTTTCCATGACCCTTGACTTGTGAAGTTCCCAGACTTTTGAATGCTGTGAATTAATTAATTTTGCTGTCTGATGTGAGCATGTAAAACATGGAAACTGGAGCCTTAATAGGAAGATAATGTTTGGTAATCACATTATTTTTCGTATTAACTAAACTTTATCAGAAACACCGACAGAGAAGCAATTTAACAAGGCAGTTCTCTCTAGTCCCAACAGAGAGGCACTTGGCTTGCAAATAAATGCTAAAAGAAGGGCTATATTTAGTTATATATGACTATAACTCGAGTGTCATTCTTACTGAAGGAAAAAGAGGTTGATTACTCAAAGGAGAGAAATGTCTTGATGTGTTACTTTGCTTATGGGATGCAGTCAGGTGCGTATGCTCAGGTACTAACACACACTTGGTCTCCCCACAAGCCAGGTCCTACTGTCAGCTCCTGAAAAGGACAGAGAAGGTGACAATGAGTAACTCACCCAGGAGAGAATCCAGTGATGGATTATGGAAAGCAGATTATAATGTGTCCTTTGAATTCAAAGATGAAACTATACAGTGACAGGGAGAGTACGCTTCCAGTCCTCTCCTTACTGTACACAGGTATAAACTTCCTGCAAATTCACCCACAGCTGTGTTGATCAGGGAGTGCCTGATTTGTAGCCCTGTCTCTCCCTCCCAAGTCCTAAAGCATCTGATAAAAAAGAGCCTTGCTCATTATCAGTGTTCTGTTTGATAACTTGGCTCCACTAGCTTTGCAACTATACTACCCATTTCAAGTGGTCTTTTTTCCTGTTTATAACTCTTCTTGCAAACTCAAACTCAAAATATTCTTCCCGTTGAATGAAGGAACATACTCATCCAGAATGCTCCTGGGTCCAATCCACTGGAACTGTGAAGGGGCAAAAAGGGATTTAAAGGCAAGTCAACTGCTTGTATTCCAGGATGTCATTGTTGGTGATTGTGGTCTTCATTTAAAATTTAGTATGGCTTCCTGCAAACTGCTGAAACTAGGGAAGAGACCAAATATCATATCTGGGTATGTTTAAGTCTTATAGCCTTACAGAAAACGGACCAGCCGAGGCCAGAGTGAGAGGCTGTATCTGAATGAGGGGTATACGCACGTGGTGGGCAGAGCAGTGTGGGTGTGTTGCTGGCACTCGTTGACTAAAGCTCTTCTTTCATTTTATGTCCCACCTCTACTGTCCTTTCCCGGTCTCCTCTTCACTTCTGGAATGCCTTGTACGGAAATTTCCCTGACCTCATTCTCTCTGCTTACACATCTCTTACATATGCTTACCACTCTGTGGTAGGAGTGGAGAGCTTAGAGTATTCTGGAACTCTGCCTTGGGAATCAGATCCATTTATTTTGAATTCCAGTTTCAGCACTTAGTGGCCATATGTTCTTGAACAAGCTATTTCACTTTTCTGAGCTGTTTTCTCTTCTGCAGAACGTGGATAATAATAGTATCTACTTTATAGACTTTTTGTGTGAATTAAAATAAAGAGTGTGTGCAAAATGCTTGGCAACAGGCCTGACGCATAGGAAGTATTCTACAGACAATAATTGTTGGCGGACTTTGCTTGTGATTATTACTGTTGTAACTGTTATTACCATGAGGCTGGTCAGCTCCACCTTCAACCGTACCTGGAATACAGCCGTGTCAGCTGCCTGCCAGCTGTCATCCTAGCTCCAGCCGCTGTCTCCCCTTGCCTGGACTTCTGCAGCGCCTTCTGAACTGTCTTCCCGCTTCCACCCTTTCTTACCTATTGCCCATGTAGCAGCCAGAGCAGTCCTGTAAAATTTGCTTCTATCAGGTCATATGACTCCCCTGCTTAGAACCTCAAGTGCAACTAGGGGAAAGTCTGTCCTCCTTCCCTAAGACCTTGGCCTCCTTTCCTCAGCCTCTGTCCGTGTCTTCAGCCACGCCTCCTACCAGACCAGTCTCTCTTTGGTTCTCTGTGACTCAGCCATTTGCTCCCTGTCAGTCCCTCAACTCTGTGTATTCCTGCATCGGTGCCTTCACATTTGTTTTTCTTTTGCTTGGAGAGCTCCATTCCAGGTTTTTGCATGCCTGCCTCTTCCTATTGTGGGTAATCAGCTCAAGTGCCACCCCTCAGAAGGGCACTCCCTGATCAACTTGTTAAATAATAGGTTGAACTGTATGAAATCGCTGATATTTGACCATTCTTGACTACAAAAATGGCAACTTTATACGATTCAGCCTAATAACTCTCCTGACACCCCTCAGTCCTGTCAGCATGTTGTCCACACAGTCTGTACTTTTAAATAGTAGGCAGTATTTCATTTGCAATTATGTGTGTATGTTGAGAATAACATGGAATTCTTATATTAGAATGTAAGTTTCCAGGGGGGAGGTACTGTGTCTTTCTTCTTCACTTCTGAATCCCCAGCACTTAGTGGGTCCTCTGCGGATATTTGTCAGATGTTGTATAAATGAGGAAATGAATAACACCAGGCTCAGAATGCCATCTATGTCAGGTTAATCTATGTCGGGAATGCAAATAGAGTCTATCTCAGGTAACAGCTCTTATAAATAGGTACTGCCTGTTGATGCACTGTGTTGATAAAGCTTCTGAGGTTGTATCAGACTCAGCAGAAAGACTGAGTGGCGGCAGGATCTTCCATGGGTGAGGCACTTGCCATTCCAACCCTGAGGAACTGGACTGTATGTGGGAAGTTCCGTCAGTGCAGGCTGGGACAGAGTCTCAACGTCCCCCGTCCAATCACAAGTTCATGCTCTTCTCTTTCTGTGAAGCAGCTGTATCTTTTTTTTTTTTTTTTGAGGAAGATCAGCCCTGAGCTAACATCCGTGCTAATCCTCCTCTTTTTGCTGAGGAAGACCGGCTCTGAGTTAACATCTATTGCCAATCCTCCTCCTTTTTTTTTTCCCCCAAAGCCCCAGTAGATAGTTGTATGTCCTAGTTGCACATCCTTCTAGTTGCTGTATGTGGGACGCGGCCTCAGCATGGCTGGAGAAGTGGTGCGTCGGTGCGCGCCAGGGATCCAAACCCGGGCCACCAGTAGCGGAGCGCGCGCACTTAACCACTAAGCCACGGGGCCGGCCCCAGCCGTATCTTCTTACACGTCTACTTTGACAGCCACTTGTTGGTATTCAGTGGCTCCTATGTAATTCGGAAAACTTCCAATAATATTTTTGTGCTTGCTGATTTTTCAGTTTACCTAAATACCATAAAATATTCTAAGTGAGTCTCCAGATAATTTTTATATGACTCCCCTAAAATTCATTTAAAAAAATTAGACACTTTATGCAGGACTGCTTTGTTTTATTTAGATGAATGGGTCAGATAGGACACTAGGGAGATTTTAAAAAATGGAAAGCTTCTTTAGGCAGCCATTGTTGCTTAACAGCTTCCAGAAACTACCCTTAAGTTTCCTAGAATAAAAGATTTAAGGGACAGTCATGGAGAAAATATATTGTCCCATACTTCTTGTTAGCTAATTGTTGCGTTCAATTTGCATCAACTATGGAAGAATGATGCAAAGCAAATGATTAGATTAAAACATGGATTTGGTGATTGGATCTGTTTAAACCTTGAATCCAGCAGACACTCAATGAAATAGACTTGGCCTCATTCGTCATGCTCCAGACATAGATCCCTATAGGACTTATTTTCCCCTTAATTCTGATGGCTGAGTGAGTTGGGTCCAGGGAAGAAGCCAGTCGTGAACACTCTGGAAACACTGCGTGCCAGGTGTGCTCTGATGCCGTATTTTAAATGAGTTGTTCCAGCGGACTCCTCTGGGCCTGTCCAAATTCTGTCTTAATTCACATTTGCTGGGACAAAGGAGGCAGATGGAAACCTGCCTTTCTCCCACACGTCTCTGCAGGAACCACTGTCCCAGTCAGACTGCCATGCTCGTTTCCCAGCCCAACCGCATGCCTTCTGGAGACCATGTCCTTCCTGCCCACCTCCACCTTGCAGGAAACCTTCCTTCGAACTCCATTGAAGGCCTAACGTCGCCTGAGCATTCAGTGTGATTCATTTCAAGTAAACACAATTTCTCTGTCTCTTTCTAGTTGCTCCACAATGCTCATTTGTTCAACTGGCTAGAGAGTGAAAAGACTTCCTCAGCAAAAAGTGATCTTTTCTTTAGGCTGTCTACAGACCATCTATTTCATTTCCATCTATTTTATACCACTATCTTTTCTGTTTTGTAATTTAGTGCCATCAAGTTTTTATATTGGGTTTTGACTTTTCGTGTGTGTGTGCACGTTGCACTTTAGTTAGAGTCCATGTTCCTGGAAGAAAGGGAACGAATCATTCCTTATATCTCAAAACAGGTAAAATGGGGAGCAGATTTCTATGCACAGAGAAGTTTCTTAGTTAAATAATTGCAAAGATGAGAAAGAAGAGAGACATGGAGTAAGGAAGGGAGAGGAGGAGGGAGGGAAGAGATAAAGGGAGGCTAAGGTTGTTCCTGAAACTCCAGAGTCTAGTACAGTGCTCGTTTTAAAACACATGCTAGGGCCGGCCCCATGGTTTAGCGGTTAAGTGCGCGCGCTCTGCTGCTGGCGGCCCCGGTTCAGATCCCGGGCGCACACCGACGCACCGCTTCTCCGGCCATGCTGAGGCCGCGTCCCACACACAGCAACTAGAAGGATGTGCAACCACGACATACAGCTATCTACTGGGGCTTTGGGGGAAAAATAAATAAATAAAATCTTTAAAAAAAAAAAAAGACAGATGCTAAACACATGCCTGATTAGTATAGAGACATACTCCATCTTGTCAAAGTGTCCTAAAGCTGCAAATGCACTTGTGCTCCTAGCTCTCTTCACCTCTCTGCATAGACAAAGCATCTGTTCACACTCCACTTCTAAAATGCAGATTCCTAAGGATACCAATCCAAAGTAAAAACCAAAGCCATTAATTAAAATATTCTCATCAGTGTATAGGCTGATTTTCATTCACCCAACTTCCAGAGCTGATGGGCCTCATCCTTAGGGTGGTGCATATTTTATACCAATACTCATCATATCATCACCAATTTAAAAGTTGCTCATCAGATTTCACATGTGGTAACAAGGACCTTTTAAAACATGACATCTTAGAGTTCAAAATCAAAAGTTGACAATATTTTCAATAGAAACATATAAATGTATTTAGTAAGGAGGAAGATCCTGAAAAAGTAGTTTAAGTAGAGAAATCTTCTCAGTTCGGTGAACCAAGTCCCCTTTTCCCCCAGTTAGGAGCAAACTGGTTGAATGAGATGCTGGTGAAAATAGAAACAGAAGCCCCTCCACAACACTCAAAATTGACAGACCACCAGGACAGTTTCACAGACTTGCCTGAATCCAGAGGGGTGAATGTGTGTGTGTGTGTGTGTGTGTGTGTGTGTGTGTATACACGCACACAATAGGCATTTGCTAGACTTTAAAAATAAAAGTGCGCACTTTCAGGCAGGTTCATCCTCTTGCACTCCCAGTAGATATAATTTCAGGGTCAACAAGTCATATCACTTAGTGAGTGTTCTGCATGATGTCCTCAAGCACGGAGCACACAAAAAAGTTTACACCCAGTGTGTCTCTCTTTGTGGGCACGGCCTACCAACTCCTTCTTTTTTTCTCTAGAGCAATGTGGTCACACACTCACTCAAAGCAATGTTCCCTTTTCATCTGGCCCATTTGGGGAAACAAGTTTTTCACTTTAATTACAAAGGTACTATTGCTCAATGTAGAAAATTTGTCAAATATATAAAAGCGTGCAGGTGAAAACAATGCATAATCTTACCACCAAAACAGGTCTGTTGTTTCTGTAACTTACATTTTAGTGTCTGCTCTTCAGTGATTTTTTAAATATAATATTAGGATTTTCATATACTGTTGTTATTCTGTTTTTTAGAAAATATATAGGATATGGCAGATGTTTTAGCTGATTATAAACTGCAACTCTGTCTGATGATTGAAACGATAGGCATCTGACCCTCTGGTATCTGCTTTCAGGAGCTGATGTGATTGGGGAGAAGTCTGTCACCCTGCTGGGGCAGAGCAGGAAGATGGGGAAATAGAGAGTCCTGGGTGCACATGTTTGAAGCTTTGAAGTTGTATAAGAAGTCCTTCCCTGTCCTTAAGTCACAAAATAGTGTATTGCAAGGTCTTCTGATAACACTGAGTCTTTAAATTTTACATGTAATCCCTCTGGTGTTCTTTTTTTTTCTTTGTTTTTGGTGAGGAAGATTAGCCCTGAGCTAACATCTGTTGCCAATCCTCCTCTTTTTGCTGAGGAAGATTGGCCCTGGGCTAACATCTGTGCCCATCTTCCTCTACTTTATATGTGGGACGCCTGCCACAGCATGGCTTGATATGCGGTGTGTAGGTGCATGCCTGGGATCCAACCCTGATAACCCTGGGCTGCCAAAGTGGAGCATGTGAACTTAACCACTACGCCACTGGGCTGGCCCCTGGTATTCATTTTTATGTGATATTAGGCAGGGTTCCACTTTCCATTTCCCCATTTAGTGAGCCAGTTTCCAAGCACCATCCACTAAACGACTCATCCCTTCCCAGCAGATCTGTGAGGCCACATCTGTCCTCTAAGATGATCCCATTGATGTATATGGATCTGTCTCTAAGCTCTCTTTTTGGCCAATTTGTCTATTCTTCTACCAATATTGCATGTTATTATTACTATGGCTTTATAATATTTTAAGAAATCTGCTAGACAAGTTCTTACTCTTTATTCTTCTTTTTCAAAGTTGAGTTAGTTATTCTTGGATATGTATTCTTTCATGTAAAGTTTAATCTAAATTTGTTGAGTTAAAAAATAGAATGGGAACTTTTATTGATTACATTAATTTGTAGATTAATTTGGGGGAGAATTTACATCTTTATAATATATCATCTCACAACAAAGCATGGAATGTCTCTCCATTTAGCAATAAAATCTTCTATGGCTTTTAGTAAAGTTTAACAATTTTCTCCATAAGAGTCTTGTGTATTTTTGTCCAGTGTTTTATTATAAAAATTTTCCGATGTACAGAAAAGTTTTAAAAATTTTATAGTAAACACCTATATAACTACCACCTGGATCCTACTATTAACATTCTACTTATTTTTTCACATATCTACCCATCTATCCATTCCTCTATCCATACATTAATCTCTCATTTTGTATGCATTTTAAAATAAATTGTAGACATCAGTATACTTCCTCATAAATACTTCAGTATGCATATCTTTGAATGGGGTTCAACTTATTTACAGCATTTTTTGATGACTCCATTTATATGAACTTCCAAATGGACAAAACTTATCCACAGTGAAAAAAAATCTTAATTATGGAATCATTGTGTATGTGTATGTGTATTCACACAGCATATTTTTTGAAATTAATCCATAGTGTTGCAAGTATCAGTAAAAATTAGTTATTTTTTATTGTACAGTGGTATTCCATCATATGAATTTACCAGCTTGTTTTTCTATTCTCTTATTATTGGACACTTGGGCTGTTTTCAGTTTTTGGCTTTTATGAATAAAGCTGCTATGAACATTCTTGTCTAAGTCTTTTGGTGAACACATGTTTTCATTTCTCTAGAAATGAAATGGCTGGGACATGGTTGTATGTTTAGTTTTATTAAAAAAAAAAAATGCCTGCCAGAACTTTTCCTGAAGTGGTTGTGTCATTTTATAGTCCCACCAAAAATTAATGAGAGTTTCAGTTGTTCTGCAACCTCAACACACTTAGTTTTGACATTAAAAATATATAACTAGCTATTCTGGCAGTGTGTGGTAGTATCTCGTGATGGTTTTAATTTTCATTTTCCTGATGACCAATGACATAGAACATTTTTTCTTGTGTTATTCACCATTTATGTATCTTCTGTTGTGAAGGGTCTGTTTAAATCTTTTGTCCATTTTTCTTTTATCTGGATAGGATATTCCCACTGAAGAAAGTATTCTAGATGGCACAATTTTCTTTCAGCACTTTGTGGTGACATTACATTTTCTCTGGCTTCTTTCATTTCCATTGGGAAATGAGGAGTTGGTCTTACTGTTGTTTATTTGAAGATAATATATATTAGTTTTTCTCTAGATGGTTTAAAGATTTTCTCTTGATCTTCATTTTCAACACTTTGAGATGTGTCTTTGTATTTATTCTGGGGGTCCTTAGCACTTCTTGAATTTGTAGCTTGATGTTTTCACAGTTTGGGAAATTTTTTGGCCAATATCTTTTTTTGTGTGTGTGAGGGAGATCAGCCCTGAGCTAACATCCGTGCTAATCCTTCTCTTTTTGCTGAGGAAGACTGGCTCTGAGCTAACATCTATTGCCAATCCTCCTCTTTTTTTTCTTCCCCAAACCCCAGTAGATAGTTGTATGTCATAATTGCACATCCTTCTAGTTGCTGTATGTGGGACGCGGCCTCAGCACGGCCTGACAAGCGGTGTATCGGTGCGCACCCAGGATCCGAACCCCGGCCGCCAGCAGCGGAGCGCGCGCACTTAACCGCTAAGCAAGCCACGGGGCCTGCCCCGGCCAATATCTTTTTAAATAGTCTTTCTGCTCTCCTTGAAAACCCAAATTGTTGCTTTATCTATATCTTCTTGATGTTCGTCCGTGTTGCTTGACGTAGTTTGAGACTATGTGTGTAGGTATGTGTGTGTATGCATGTTGTATCTTTTTGTTCTGTTGTTCCACTTACCAGACACCCCTTTGTCCCTTTTGATGTTTTAGATTTTTCATTTCTATTGTCAAATATTAAGATTTATTTTGCTTCAAATTTGCCTGTTTTAACTTTTTTCATAATTTTTCTGTCTTTTTTGTTTTAAGCATTCTCTCAGACAATGTACTGCAAACTTTGTTTTCATTAAATCAACCTAAAAACATCTTTTAATATATGACCTTAACCCATTTATATTTATTGAGTACTATAACATTAGGAATTGTTTCTTCCGTTCTGTTTCTTGTACTCCATTTCATTTTCTGTATTTTGTTTTTTTCTCCTTTCCTATTTTTCATTTGATAAATGAGTTTTTTTCTGATGGTTTAAAAGCTAAATATTCTATTGTTGTCCTTATGTGTCCTTAACCTAAAACTGTTCATGATTATTTACTTCTACTGATTTTCTAAAAACTCAACGATATCTTTTTTTCCCCACTAGCTAATAAGTATTTGAGCATGTCCTTTTGGTCTCCCTCACTCCTCCAACCCGTGCTCTCATCAAGTTACCATTGTCTAGAATTCCAGCTGTGAGTTGTCTTTTTCCCGTGTTTTCTCTTTTTTCATCAATTTGTCACCCCAGCAGTGCCCTGTTGATACCAGTGACCTGGACGGTTGCTGCTGGCTTGTTGGAGAAGGAGCAGGCAAGGTTTGTCTCAGGACATCTCAAGGAAGAAGTGAGAGTAGAACCTAATTCTTCCTTTACCCCATCGCCTCACTGCTGTCTCCAGTCCCCTGCCCCCAACATACATCAGCTCAAAACAACTTTCAGTTGCCCAAGAGATTTTCTCACTTTTTAAAAGATCCTGGAGTCCATAATTCCTTCTAGCTTCTGTAATTTCTCTAGGGTTAATCCTGGGAAGAAGCCAGCGTCAGATTCTTTATGAGTACAGAAATCTTCGTAGAACAGGGCACAGCTCCTCTGGGGAGGAAGACCTGAATAGAGGAAAGCCCTTGGTTCTGTTTTATGGCTTTGAGGGCGTCAGAGAGAATGCCATGAGCCACTGTAGCTATGGCAATGGTGAAGTACCTGCTCAACTAATTTAGGGGACGAGGAAAACAACAAGGAGATGGAAATGGAAGGATATTGACAGGTTTTTTCTGTAAAAAAACCTCCTAGGAATTCCCCTCCAAAAACCTGAGGGAAGTCCGTGGAGGGGGATGAGGGCGGAGGTGGATGGATATTCCGCCAGAAGTCTGTAGCTGTGCAGGCAGGGGCTGTCCAGACTGTGACATCTGAATATTGTTATATCGTTAGTACTAGTGTATACTAGGTATATTTTAATTATCCTCTCTAAATACTTTTTCTCCTTCCCTCCAGCTTCCCGCAACTGGATTGAAGGCTCCAAGCAGTCCAGGATCGTTCACAGTCTTGTTGACTGTTATGCCCTCCAGTCTGACCTGGTGCCTGGCTCATGATCATATGTGCTCAATAAATATTTGTTGAAATTGTGCTAAAATTGAAGTGTTTCTTTACTAAATTTATGCTCCTATCAGCCATGTATGGGCATGCCTGTTTTCCCAAAACTTTACCAACATAGGTTATTATTGTTCTTTGCAGATATCAAATTAGCTAGATACAAAATGACATCTCATTTTTATTTTTAATTTGCATTTTCTAATTTTTTTTGCAACTGAATTTTTATCACAGATTTAGTTTTCACTTGTGTCCCCTCTACTGTGAATTTCTTGTTCATGTTTTTTGTCCGTTTTCTTTTGGAGTGTTCATTTTTCTTACTGGTTTTAAGAGCTCTTTCCACAAGGACAGCAACCATCTGTTCTACGTTGATATTGAAAGGGTTATTTTCCTCCTGCTTACTGTTTGCCTTCCTATTTTATTTTTTGATAAAGTTAATTTTTTACATCATCAAATCTATTAAATATCTCCTTTATAATTATGTTCCAAATATATTTTCTTGAATCAGTCTTCTATTCTATTCTTTCTTTCTTTTTTTTTTTTTTTGAACATGTAACACTCAAATATGTTACCCAAATAGTTAACTGATTATTTTGGCGTCATTTTTTTTCCTTTGGCATAATTTCCTCCACTAATTTGAAATTCCAACTTTATTGTCTTCTAAATACAATAAATTCAAATGTAATTTTTAATGAGGAAATTGAAGCACAGGAAGATTAAGTATCTCTTCCAAGTAATGGGGGCAGGATTTGAGCTTGGGCAGGCTGCCTCAAAAGCCTGTACTCTTTCCTACAATTAAAGAATATTGATAGAATGAACTAATTTACAGTTTTCCATAAGAAATTTTTAGGAACAGGACAAATGAACTAATACAATGAAAGAACCATCCATACTGTTCTGTTCAACAAGTGGAAGGCTGCCTTTACCCATCTTTTAAGACACATTTGATCACATGTTCCTCTTTTGTGTGGCTGCTATTTCCATGTCTTATGGCCACAGCAGTTGTATGTCAATTGTTTTCTAAATGTCTTGTCTGAAAGGCACACTCACAGCTACAGACACTGAGTGAGACAAAGCATCTGAGCAAAGAACTTCAGAATTTAGAACGGTTTCAAAGAAAAAAGTAATAAGCATTGGTGACAGTGTGCCAAAGGTTGTAATTTGAAATAGAAATGCAGGCCTCCGTAGTGCTGCTCTGGATCCCTCTGAAGAGAAAGGCATCACGAATGGCTCTCGTGTCTCAGGCATCCCTTGACCCTCCAAAGCAGACACGCACTCAGGTTAACACGGAGCAGTCCAAGGTGTCTTCCTCCTGAGGATCAGAGTGTGGAGTCACATCCTTCCTCATCAGAAAGGCCAGGAAAGAATACACAAAGGTGACTCCTGAAGATTTTGGTGGCTCTCTGGCATCCTGACAAAAACCAAGTGAAAAACATGCTTGCACTTAAATGGCCTCAGACAGCCCTCCTGCAGTAGGCCTAAGTGCCAGCCATCTCTTGGAAACCAGACATACACGTAATATCTAGCAGTGCTTGCTTTGCTCATAAAGAGGCAAGGTATGAGGCTACCCGCCCCACGTGTCTTGCAGGCCTTACCCAGGATATGCCCTTCCATTAGCTGACTGATGGATTAGCTCATAGATGTGGGATCCTGTAGTCAGAAGGCCAAAGGCAAAATGCTCTCTCCCATCGGCCCATTAGCACAGGGCAAGAGTCTCTTCATCATTGATCTCTTGGTCCCAGAGGGAGTGATATTTGGGTGAGCAGCTCTCCCCCAGGCAGATTGTGTCACTAATAAGCCCTAATGGCTACAAGACACCTGAGACATAGGATTGGGAGGTCATCCCAGCATGATGACACTCAGAGCTTGGTCCGAGGCCAGTGGAGACTAAAGAGCAGGGTGACAGAGATGGATGGAACTGAAGCCAAAATGTCCTGTTCTCAAATTTTCCCAGGACTCTGGCCTTGATGTCTGCACAGGGAGTTCTCTTGTCCTGTTACCTTATAAAGAAGGCTTATGGTTGAGAATTAGTGGAAGAATTGTAGATCTGAAAAAATGTGGTGAGAACTGTTGGTCCCAACTCTGAGGTCCAGAGAGGAAAGTGACTTGCCCAACATCACAACTGTGGGTGGCAAGGTCTTCGGGTTCCACTCGGCAAGACCTTCAAAATGGTGGCACTGTCACCGTGAGCATAGCTGTACCTCAACATAGCTGAGAAAGCTCTTGTGGATTCCATTGAGTGTTACCTTTTAGAATAGCACTCTGTAAGGGGGATCTACTGCTGGCACGAGAGCCAAGCACGCAATGAATCCCGGTGCTCATGGCTTTGTTGCCTACTGAGGTCCCTGTAGCCTCATCTACTTTATCTCTTTCTCAAACATTTCTGTCACTTCTGGGCTCTTCTTTCAGCCTTCCCCATCCTCTCTGAAACCTGCTCTGACCTGTTCTGACCTCTTCTTCCTGGTGTGATAGAATGATATGCAGTGAGCAAGGTGCAGGAGTGGGGAGTGGGCAGAGAGAAGCTCGGGAGCTTCTTGGGTTTTGGACTCAGTGCAGACTTCAGCACTTAGTCTCCCTCAGGTGCCCCTGCTGCCTCTTAGGAGGAGCCTGTATTTGTGATCACTTCTAATATCAAGCAGTGGGCTCATACCTCATAACTGACAGGGTCATCATTTTCTAGAACTGAAAGATCCTGGAACCTAGGAAAGGGAAACTATGAATCCCCAAAAGATAATTAATAAAGAACACAGGCTTTGACTGTCAGCTACCTAATCCTAAGTAAAGAGGAAACCTTGTTAAACCAAGTGCGATATTTGGAGAGACTAACCACTTCAGTGCAGCCATCTAGACTTGCATTTCCGTGGCTTGCTTAGTTCAGCCACGTCATAGGAAAAGCTCCTACCTGAGAGAGATTTCCTCTTTACCTTGTCCAGCCTGCAAGGCTCTTCAGACTTCTCCAGTAAGGTTCTGAGGTATGGAGTTCTTACTCTGACTGGTCAGTGACTAAGGCAAAGTCTCCTTTTCTTCCTTCACTCTCTTATTCATGCAATAGACAAATGCTTATTTTATGTCTAGGTCAGTGGTCTTCAAACTTTATTGTACATCAGAATCATTGGGAAACGCAATCCTACTTGTGGTAATGTATCTGAAGGAAACAAAATCACTATCTTGAAGAGATGTCTGCATCTCCATGTTCATTGCAGCATTATTTGCAACAGCCAATTCATGGAAACAGTGTCCATTTTTTTTAATTAATTAATTTTTTTATTGCAGTAAGATTGGTTTGTAGCATTGTATGAATTTCAGGCATACATCATTATACTTCTTTTTTTTTTTTTTTTTAGGTTATAAATCCAACTATTGGTTTATTGCAGTAACATTGGTTTATAACATTGTAAAAATTTCAGGTGTACATCATTGTACTTCTATTTCTGCATGGACTACATCATGTTCACCACCAAAATACTAATTACAACCCATCACCACACACATGTACCGAATTATCCCTTTCACCCTCCTCCCTCCCCCCTTCCCCTCTGGTAACCACCAATCCAATCTCTGTCCCTATGTATTTGTTTATTGTTGTTATTATCTACTACTTAATGAAGGAAATCATACGGTATTTGACCTTCTCCCTCTGACTTATTTCACTTTGCATTATACCCTCAATGTCCATCCATGTTGTCACAAATGGCTGGATTTCGTCGTTTCTTATGGCTGAGTAGTATTCCATTGTGTATATATACCACAGCTTCTTTATCCATTCGTTGGATAGGTTGCTATCCAAGTCTTGGCTATCGTGAATAAGGCTGCAATGAACACAGGGGTGCATGTACCTTTGCAAATTGGTGTTTTCAAGTTCTTTGGATAAATACCCAACAGTGGAATAGCTGGATCATATGGTAGTTCTATCGTTGATTTTTTGAGGAATCTCCATACTGTTTTCCATAGTGGCTGCACCAGTTTGCACTCCCACCAGCAGTGTATGAGAGTTCCCTTCTCTCCACATCCTCTCCAACATATGTTGTTTCCTGTCTTGTTAATTATAGCCATTCTGACGGGCGTGAGGTGATATCTCATTGTAGTTTTGATTTGCATTTCCCTGATAATTAGTGATTTTGAACATCTTTTCATGTGTCTGTTGGCCATCTGTGTATCTTCTTTGGAGAAATGTCTGTTCAGGTCTTTTGCCCATTTTTTAATTGGGTTGGTAGTTTTTTTGTTGTTGAGATGCATGAGTTCTTTATATATTTTGGAGATTAAGCCCTTATCAGATGTATGGTTTGCAAATATCTTCTCCCAATTGTTAGGTTGTCTTTTCGTTTTGTTGATGGTTTCCTTTGCTGTGCAGAAGCTTTTTAGTTTGATGTAGTCCCATTTGTTTATTTTTTCTATTGTATCTCTTGCCCGGTCAGATGTGGTGTTTGAAAAGATGTTGCTAAGACCGATGTCGAAGAGCGTACTGCCTATGTTTTCTTCTAGAACTTTCACAGTTTCAGGTCTTACATTCAAGTCTTTAATCCATTTGGAGTTAATTTTTGTGTATGGTGTAAGGTAAGAGTCTACTTTCATTTTTTTGCATATGGCTATCCAGTTTTCCCAACACCATTTGTTGAAGAGACTTTCTTTTCCCCATTGTATCTTCTTGACTCCTTTGTCAAAGATTAGCTGTCCATAGATGTGTGGGTTTATTTCTGGGCTTTCGATTCTATTCCATTGATCTGTGTGTCTGTTTTTGTGCCAGTACCATGCTGTTTTGGTTACTATAGCTTTGTAGTATATTTTGAAATCAGGGAGTGTGATACCTCCAGCTTTGTTCTTTTTTCTCAGGATTCCTTTAGCTATTCGGGGTCTTTTCTTGTTCCATATAAATTTTAGGATTCTTTGTTCTATTTCTGTGAAAAATGTTGTTGGAACTTTGATAGGGATTGCATTGAATCTATAGATGGCTTTAGGAAGTATGAACATCTTAACTATGTTAATTCTTCCAATCCAAGAGCACGGAATATCTTTCCATTTCTTGTGTCTTCTTCAATTTCTTTCAGAAATGTTTTATAGTTTTCGGTGTACAGATCTTTCACCTCTTTGGTTAAGTTTATTCCTAGGTATTTTATTCTTTTTGTTGCAATTGTAAATGGGATGGTATTCTTAATTTCTCTTTCTGCTACTTCGTTGTTAGTGTACAGAAATGCAACTGATTTTTGTATGTTGATTTTGTATCCTGAAACTTTACCATATTCGTTTATTACTTCTAAAAGTTTTCTGGTGGATTCTTTGGGGTTTTCTATATATAAAATCATGTCATCTGCAAATAGTGACAGTTTCACTTCTTCCTTTCCAATTTGGATCCCTTTTATTTCTTTCTCTTGCCTGATTGCTCTGGCTAGGACTTCCAATACTATGTTAAATAGGAGTGGTGACAGTGGGCATCCTTGTCTGGTTCCTGTTCTTAGAGGGACAGCTTTCAGTTTTTCACCATTGAGGATGATATTAGCTGTGGGTTTCTCGTATATGGTCTTTATTATGTTGAGGTACTTTCCTTCTATACCCATTTTATTCAGAGTTTTTATCATAAATGGATGCTGGATCTTGTCAAATGCTTTCTCTGCATCTATTGAGATGATCATGTGATTTTTGTTCTTCATTTTATTAATGTGGTGTATTACATTGATTGATTTGCGAATGTTAAACCATCCCTGCATACCTGGAATAAATCCCACTTGATCATGGTGTATAATCTTTTTAATGTATTGTTGTATGCGATTTGCTAGTATTTTGTTGAGGATTTTTGCATCGATGTTCATCAGTGATATTGGCCTGTAATTTTCTTTTTTTGTGTTGTCCTTGTCTGGTTTTGGTATCAGGGTAATGTCAGCTTCGTAGAATGAGTTAGGGAGCTTCCCCCCCTCCTCAATTTTTTGGAAGAGTTTGAGAAGGATAGGTATTAAGTCTTCTTTGAATGTTTGGTAGAATTCACCAGGGAAGCCGTCTGGTCCTGGACTTTTATTTTGGGGGAGGTTTTTGATTACTGTTTCGATCTCCTTACTGGTGATTGGTCTATTCAAATTCTCTACTTCTTCTTGATCCAGTTTTGGAAGGTTGTATGATTCTAAGAATTTATCCATTTCTTCCAGATTGTCGAATTGGTTGGCATATAGTTTTTCATAGTATTCTCTTATAATCTTTTGTATTTCTGAGGTGTCTGTTGTAACCTCTCCTCTTTCATTTCTGATTTTACTTATTTGTGCCTTCTCTCTTTTTTTCTTGGTGAGTCTAGTTAAAGGTTTGTCTATTTTGTTGATCTTTTCAAAGAACCAGCTCTTGGTTTTATTAATTTTTTCTATTGTTTTTTTGGTCTCCATTTCATTTATTTCTGCTCTGATTTTTATCATTTCCCTTCTTCTACTGATTTTGGGCTTGGTTTGTTCTTCTTTTTCCAGTTCCTTTAGGTGCATTGTTAGATTGTTTATTTGAGATTTTTCTTGTTTGTTGAGATAGGCCTGTATTGCTATAAACTTCCCTCTTAGAACCGCTTTTGCTGTATGCCATAAATTCTGGCATGTCGTATTTTCATTTTGATTTGTCTCCAGGTATTTTTTGATTTCTACTTTGATTTCTTTGTTAACCCAGTCGTTGTTCAGTAGCATTTTGTTTAATCTCCATGTATTTGTGGTTTTTCTGATTTTCTTCCTATAGTTGATTTCTAGTTTCATACCGTTGTGGTCAGAAAAGATGCTTGGTATTATTTCAATCTTCTTAAATTTATGGAGACTTGTTTTCTGGCCTAATATGTGATCAATCCTGGAGAATGTTCCATGTGCATTTGAAAAGAATGTGTATTCTTTGGTTTTTGGATGCAATGTTCTGTATATATCCACTAGGTCCATCTGTTCTAGTGTGTCATTTGAGGCCAATGTTTCCTTATTGATCTTCTGTTTGGATGATCTATCCTTTGGTGTAAGTGGAGTGTTAAAGTCCCCTACTATTATTGTGTTACTGTCTATTTCTCCTTTTATGTCTGTTAACAATTGCTTTATATATTTAGGTGCTCCTACGTTGGGTGAATAGATATTTACAAGTTTTATATCCTCTTGTTGGATTGTTCCTTTGATCATTATGTAGTGCCCTTCTTTGTTTCTTGTTACAGTTTTTGTTTTAAAGTCTATTTTGTCTAATATGAGTATTGCTACCCCAGCTTTCTTTTCATTGCCATTTGCATGGAGTATCTTTTTCCATCCCTTCACTTTCAGTTTGTGAGTGTCTTTAGGTCTGAAGTGTGTCTCCTGTATGCAACATATATGTGGGTCTTGTTTGTTCATCCAATCAGCCACCCTATGCCTTTTAATTGGAGCATTTAGTCCATTGACATTTAAAGTAGCTATTGATAAGTACGTACTTACTGCCATTTTTAAACTTTTTTTTTTCTTGGTGTTTTAGTAGTTCTGCTCTGTTCCTTTCCTCTTTGTTTGCTGTCTTCCCTTGTGGTTTGATGGCTTTCTTTAGTATTATGTTTGGGTTTTTTTCTCTTAGTTTTTTGTATTTATTATGGGTTTCTGGTTTGTGATTACCATGTGGTTCGTATGCAGTAACCTATGTATATAGCAGTCTATATTAAGTTGATGGTCTCTTTTGTTTGACCTCTATCTGAAAGCCCTACTCTTTAACTCCCCTCATCTCACATTTTATGTATGGATATCATATCTAACCTCTTTTTTGTGCATTTGTATCTGTTACCCTCTCACCATGGAAATAGATAATTTTTCCTATTTGTGGTCTTCTCTTTCCCCCTTAGATAAATCCCTTTAGCATTTCTTGTAGAACTGGTTTCTTGGTGACAAACTCCTTTAATTTTTGCTTGTCTGAGAAACTTTTTATCTCTCCTTCCATTTTGAATGATAACATTGCTGGGGAGAGCATTCTTGGCCATTGGCTTTTTCCTTTATCACTTTAAATATATCATGCCACTCTCTTCTAGCCTGTAAGGTTTCTGCTGAGAAGTCAGCTGATAGCCTTGTGGGGTTTCCTTTGTATGTAACTTATCTTTCTCTTGTGGCTTTTAGGATTCTCTCTTTATCTTTAATTCTGGACATTTTAATTATGATGTGTCTTGGTGTGGGCCTCTTTGGGTTTATCTTGTTTGGTGCTCTCTGTGCTTCCTGTACCTGGATGTCTGTTTCCTTCCTCAGATTAGGGAAGTTTTCAGCTATTATTTCTTCAAATGGACTCTTTGCCCCTTTGTCTCACTCTTCTCCTTCTGGGACACCTATAACATGGACGTTAGTGTGCTTGATGTTGTCCCAGAGGTCCCTTAGACTGTCCTCACTCTTTTTAATTCTTTTTTCTTTTATCTATTCAGCTTGGGTATTTCTTCTAGTCTTTCATCCAGCTTGCTGATCTGTTCTTCTGTATCCTCTACTCTGCTTTTGAGTCCCTCTACTGAATTTTTCATTTCCAGTGTTGTATTCTTCATTTCTGATTGGTTCTTTTTTATAGCTTCCATTTCTTTGTTGACATTCTCACTGAGTTCATCCATTCTTCTCCCAAGATCAGTGAGCATCCTTAACACTCTTAGTTTGAACTCTCTGTTGGGTAGGTTGCTCATTTCTGTTTCATTTAGTTTCTTTTCTGGGCTTTTGTCGTGTTCCCTTACTTGGAACGTATTCTTTTCCCTCCTCATTTTACCTCTTTCCCTGTGTATGTGTCTAAGTATTAGGTGTGTCAGCTATGTCTCCTGATCTTGGAGAGGTGACCTTATATAAGTGATGCCTTATGAGGCCCAGCAGTATTCTTCCATCTCATCACCAGTTCCAAATGTTCCAGGAGTGACCCCTGTGTGGGCTACATGTGTCCTTCTCTTGTCGTGGGGTTGCTCTTCCCATAGGTATCCAGGAAGGCTGAGCTGCCCCCCTGTCCAGCTGGTTGTAATGCTCAGCTGAGTGTAGTTGTTGTGGGCTCTTCAGTCTCTTTATCGGGTGTGTGGGGCCCCAGCACAGTTGGCTGCAAGGTCTAATAGCACATTCTTGTTGAAGTTTTTCTATTAAGTGAGTATGCCCCCAGCGTGGCTGGTTGTTAACTCTCAGGGGCTTACATTTGCTGTAGGCCTCCAGCCTATAAGGCTCTTGTCAGTTTTCTGAGGATTGCAGCTGGGTGGAACTGGCCCCAGGCAGAGGATCACCCAGTTGTTTCAGGCTTTGGAAGGTGGGGCAAACCCCCTTGTGGGTCTTTGAGAAGCACAAGTCTTCTGCAGCTGACAGGCCCTGCTGCCCACAAGCCCACACACTCAGTCAACACAGTCCTGCCCCGTGCTGGCCCCGACCCCCTGAAGTGGACCCAGTCTCTCCAAGGTGGAAGCCCCACACACTCCACCAATGCCCCACACTCTCCACCCACTCCTTGCACATGCCCTGCCCCCCAGAGGTGGACCCAGTCACCAGGCTGTGGAGAATCCAGTCGCCAATCTATGGAGGCCCACAAGTTACCCGAGGGCTTGCTGTTGGGTAGGGCAAGTCCCTGGGAGATCTGGATTAAATCGGTGCTCTAGTGGGTGGGGCAGACCCTAGGATAGCAGGCCAAGGGAAGAACTCCAATGTCATCTGCCAACATCTGTGTCAGCACACCCACACCAGGCCACAACAATGGCCATTGCCAATGTCCCAGTCCCTGGAGAGGTGTCACCTCTCACCAAGATGCACTCAGAGCCTATCAGGTGAGTCTCTTTTCACCAAAGGACTGTGCACCTTTCTGGTGATTTTAGGTTGCTTTCCAAGATGAGTGAATTTATGCATGGGCCCTTTAAGAGCTGGCTTTAATTTCTTTGTGAACCAGCTTTTCTGGGGATATTCCGCAATGTTGTTAGTAGCAAGTGAAGTCAGCTATTATGCCACTTGTCTATGTTGTGCTGGGTCCACAAAATGCCTATAGCAGGCACACGACCTGGCTCAGGTCCCCCACTGCTCCAGGGATGACTGCATACCTTTGGGCTGCTCCCAGGCAGCAGTGAAGTGCTGTGGCTTGTGAAGGTGGCATTTTTTCTCTCCAGAAGGGAATTTCTGCCCCTTCCACCTCAATTGGGATTGTTGTTTGTTGCAGGGGTTCCTCTTATCCAGTTTTCAGTTCTCTCTTGGGGGGTAATTTTTCCAAGAATAGTTGTAAATTGGCTGTGTCTGTGGGAAGAGGTGAGTTCAGAGTCCACCTACGCCGCTGTCTTGACTTCTTGCTAAGTGTCCATTGATGGATGAATGGATAATGAAAATCTAGTGTGTGTGTATATATATATATATATACATACAACGTGGAATATTATTCAGCTATAAAAAAGAATGGAAATCCTGCCATTTGCAACAACATGAATAGACCTTGAGGGCATTTTGCTAAGTGAAATAGTCAGACAGAGAAAGACAAGTACTGTATGACCTCACTTATATGTGGAATCTTAAAAAGCTGAACTCACAGAAACAGATCAGATTGGTAATTTCCAGGGGTAGATGCCTGCCGGGTGTGGGAAAATGGGTGCAGGTGGTCATAGGTACAAACTTCCAGGCATAAGATAAATATGTTGAGGGAATGGAATGTATAGCATGGTGAGTATAGTCAACAATACTCTATAATATATTTGAAAGTCGCTAAGAGAGTAGATCTTAAAAGTTTTCATCACACACAAAAAATTGTAGGTATGTGAGGTGATGGGTGTGTTAACTAAACTTATTGTGGTAATCATTTTGCAGTATACACATATTTCAAATCATTATATTGTATGCCTTAAACTTATACAATGTTATATGTCGATTATATATCAGTAAAGCTGGGACAAAAAAGAATCATCTGAAAGGCAGCTTAAGTCACAGATTGCTGGGCCCCACCCCAAGGGTTTCTGTTTCAGCAGGGCTGGAGTGGGGCCGGAGAGTTTGCATTTCTAATGAATTCTCAGGTGGAGCTGCTGCTGCTGCTTGGTGCCCACGCTCTGAGAATCACTCATCTGGATGCTGAGTCTGGAAGATGTAAGGTTTGTCTTAGTGTGGTTTCTCTTGGGAGCTGAACCCTGAGGCGGAGGTTTGGGGCAAGGAGTTGATGTGGGAGACGATCCCAGGGGGCTCTGGAAGGGACTGGGGAAGTGAGAAAGGAAAAGAAAGAAGGAGAATGAGGGTGCATCAGTGACCTCCTGGTGCCGTCTGGGCTCAATTCCGCGGGGCCTCATGGGAGATGGTGGAGAACACGCTTCTGAGTTCTCCCAACGGGGGCCGGGCGTCCTTCCTGTCAGTCGCTGGGTGAGGACTTTACCTCACTGCGCTGGTGGCCTGGGTGGGTCTCTGAGTCAGAGATGTGCACAAGAGGCCGAGAGTCGGAGCCCGAGGGGTTGGTCAGTGGTTGGAACCAGAGGGCCTTGGGCGGGGCACCGACAGGCTTTGCCACACAGGCCTTCTAGGACCTTATATTCTAGTTGGGGAAATCAGAAATTTTTAATAATTCCAGACAGCGGATAAAAATTTCAAATAAATTGCCATGTTAAAAACTTTCCTGTGCGATTTTGGGACATAGGGCCAGCTTTTGTTTTTTGTTCCCAAACACTTTAATTCTTTGGGAAAGAAAGCCACCTTCCTTTGGCTCCAGACTCTTCTGTTGAGACTGACCACCATCGAAACAGGATACCTGTTTCCAAAATTAAGGCAGAAACCGTGGATCCCTCCCAACACAGCTTCCCCCATGCACATCACCACGTCCACAGCCATTACCACCACCACTAACGTGGGAACACACACACGCACAGGCACACACACGTGCACATGCACAGGAAGACACACGCATGTGCACACACACGTGCTCACGCAGGCACACACGTGGTTCCTGAGCTTGTTGAGCTCCTTCCTTCTCCCTTTCTCCAGTGCCAGGATCTGCGGGTGGTCCGATTCCTCCAGCCACTGTCCCCCCACACCCAAGGAATTGGCTCTGTACAGCCCCAGCTGGTTCCTCTTCCCTGCCGCCCACACTGGGGCAAACCTGCTCTGAGATTAGGGTGGGGGGAGGAGCTCAGATGCTGGGGTCAGGCTGAACTCAACCTTATCAGGCTTGTGCAGCTCACTGGCTATGTGACCTTCAGACAAGTTGCATGGCTTCTGAAACCTCAAATTTCTCATCAGTAAAGTGGGAAGAAAGGTTTTTCTCTCTTCAGGGACTTGGTACAAGGTTAAATGCCTTGGACTTCCTAAGTGTTCACTAAATATTAGTCCCTACAATAGTAAGCCCGATTTCACAGCTGTTGTATGGATTAAATATGATCATGCCTATAAAGTGACCAACACAGTTTCCAGCTCAGTAGGCACTTCGGAAGCAGTAGATATTCTTAACAGTTATTGCTCTCCAGGAGCAATTGAGAAGTGAGTATATTTGCCCACAGGATGAGCTAAATTCAATGTGGGATGATTCTGACCCTAAAGGGTGTCTGCCCTCCTGGAGCTTACCCTGGTTCTCCTAGCCAGGACCTGCTTCTGCCCATGGCCCAGAGCACGGGGGCAGCGTCCGGGGCCACATGATCAGTGGGCGGGGCCCCCCAGCACCCTCTCCACTGCCACTGTCCTGCCTGTTGATGGTAATTCCTTGTTCATAATAACTATGCATTTGCTTTGTGAGCACACATTATAGCACACCTTACTGAATTAAATAAACATTTCGCTGTCTTTGCAGACCATGAAATTACTCACATTTTAATCTGCTTGTTATATTAAGAAAAGAGGCTTCTAATATATTTAGGTTCCACAAAAGTAAGTAATTCATAAACATGTTTGCAAACTCTTTAAAGGCAGATGAAAGAGTGCAATGATGTGTTAGGAAAAAGCCATTCAAATCCCGGTCTGGGGACTCAGGGCATGACTACCAGCCCTCCCAGCAGACAGGGTCTGGAATTGGACTGCCTCGTGAAGCAGAGTCTCCTCTGAGGGGTGGCAGGCTCCTGCCGCTGAGTGACACAAGACAACTCCTCATGCTCTTAGGCAAAATGCCAGCTGGACCAAAATATGCACCTACAAATAGATATTTTCTACTCTCCTTTCCAGCACCAAATTAGAGACTTTCTGTAACCACACTGTAAAATCCAGAAGGAAGGAATGTTATTGTGTCTTTCCTGTGCCTTATCACATGGCAGAAATATGATCAGTATCTGCTGAATTGCTGGAGATATCTGATATTAGGCATGAAATGCTTATACACGTGTTGACGGAGAAGTGATGGAGGGGACGTCGGAGGTGTTTAGGCTTCTCTAACTCCTGGAAGTTACTGCCTTGATGGCCTGAGAACTTGTTCAAGGTATAAATTGCCAAAGAAAATCTGAAGTCTATTTTTAAGGTATAGTTTACAAATATGAAGTACATATATCTTAACTGTACAGCTTGATGATTTTGTACCTACCTGTGCAGTCATCATGCAGATCAATATTTAAGATGTGCCCATTACCTCTGAAAGTTCTTTTAGGTTCTTTCCTGTCAATACCACCACTCCACCCTCCCAGGTAACTGTTATTTTGCCATCTGTCACTGGCGTTCTTGAACTTTGGGGTTGCGTAGTGTGTATTCTCATGTGTCTGGCTTGTTTTGTTTGACACAGTGTTTCTCAGATTTACTCATACAGCTGCATGTATCAGTGGTTTCCTCTTTTGTACAGCTGAGTAGTATTCCATTATATGGATATACCACAATTTGTTTATCCGTTTACCAGTTGATGGACATTTTGTCTGTTTTTAATTTTTGGCTATTATGAATAAAGCTGATGTGAACATTCTTGTACAAGTCTTTTTGGAGATGTACACTCATTTCTTTTGAGTACAGATCTATGAGTGGTATTGCTGGGTCATATGCTAAGTGTATGATTAACTTTATCAGAAACTCCCAAATAGTCTTCCAAAATGGTTATAACATTTCACACCCCACCAGCAATGCATGACAATTCCAGTTGCTCCACGTCCTGGACAAGTCAAGTCCAGCTTTTCTAAAGGTTAGTAGATAATCTGTTTCCTTTGTCTACTCCCTGTGCCTGCAGAAAACACTTGCCAATACGGAGGACTTCCTGTATACCTATTAAACGTTTTTACTTTAAATGTCACAAGAACTCTACCAAGTTGGTCATTTTATTTTCCATTTACGGATGAAGATAGGTGAATAATTGCTCGCGTCCTCACAGCTAGTACGGTGCCACACCAGGATCCAGCGTGTGCTCTTAGCTTCTGGGGGCCACTGAGGGGAGAGACGGCAAGAGCCTCAAGGAACACCTCTACCTTCCTCCTAAACTTGCTGTTCGAGGGGCCGACTGAGGCGCGAGGACTCGTGCGAAGCCACCAAGTTAACGCCTGTGTGTTAAGTGGTTTGGCCTCACTCATCCCTGCAATCAGGCATCAAATGAGCCCGACAGTAAGGTAACGCGTCTCAAAGATCTGCCAGAAAACTGCCATCACTTACATTGCTTATTTCTTTTTCACCTGTGTGAACACAGATTTTAATCTCTAACATCACACGAAAATTGATTTTGCCACTGTAGGAGATAATTGTTTTTAAAAGTGAGGAGCCAGCCCTGATGGCCTAGCGGTTGAAGTTCAGTGCGCTCTGCTTTGGTGGCCTGGGTTCGGTTCCCAGGCTTGGAACCACACCACTCCTCTGTCAGTAGCCATGCTGTGGTGGTGGCTCACAGAGAAGAACCAGAACTTACAACTATACACAACTATGTACTGGGGTTTTGGAGGGTCGAGGAAGAAAAAAGGAGGAAGATTGGCAACAGATGTTAGCGTAGGGTGAATCTTCCCCTGCAAAAAAAAAAAAAAAAAGTGGGGCAGAGGTTACCCTGATCAGACAGCCAACTTTCAGGAAAGAAGGGGCCCCTGGCCTCAAGATGGAAAGAAAGAAAAAAAGTGAGAAGACTTGCATAAAAACACCTGGAAAATTCCTACACTGACGATCTGCAGAGGTGGTCTTCCGCACTGATTAGAAGAATCAGGGTGAGGGCCTGGAGCAGGTGGGTTAGGAAGGCTAATGATTTCCTAAATCGATAGTTCAAATCCAAGTCAGTTAGTAGAGATTGCTTCCCTAAAGTGACGTGTTAGTCAGGGTTCTCCAGAGAACCCGCAGGAGACATATATGAAGATTTATTATAAGGAATTGGCTCACGTGATTATGGAGGCTGATAATCTGCCCTCACGATCTGCGCCTGCAAGTTGGAGCCCAGGAAAGCCTGTGGTGTGGTCCAGGCCCAGTCTGGAGGCCCGAGAACCAGGGGGGCCGATGGTTAAATCTCTGTCTGAGGGCAGGCGACTGGCGTCCCAGCTCGACAGCAGGCAGAGAGTGGATAGACTGTTCCTTCCTCTGCCTTTCGTTCTCTTCAGGGATTGGAGGGCCATCTGTGTTACTGAGGTCCCTGGTTCAAATGTTGATCTTGCCTAGAAACACCCTCACAGACACACCCAGCAATAATGTTTAACCACATACTGGAGTATCCCTTGGCCCAGTCAATTTGATGCACGAAATTAACCATCACAAATAGAATCTGTAGCAGGCATGACCTGAGCCGGCAATGTCACAATTCTAGGACAAATAGAAATTCCGATTATTTGGTATTGGTCAATACAATATATGCTACAATTCTTATTTCAGTTGTAGGGGAAGATCTGACTTCTCTTTACCAACTACCAGGCACTGGGCACTTACACATATCCTCTCATTTAACCTCCACCCTGGCCCTGTGAGAGAGGGATTTACATCTTCACTTTTCAGATGAGGAAGTTTAGGCTTAGAGAGGTTAAATCACTTTCCCATGGTCACATAGCAGGGGCAGAGCTACAGTTTCACTCAGATCTGTCTAACTTCAAAGCCAGAACTCAGTCCATTAGACTATGCTGTCTCTCCAAAACAGAATTTTTTTGTTACACATTTAGATAAATTAAGGTTATGTGATTTAAAAATATCACAAGTGTTTAAAAAGTCAGAATTTCCCCTAATGTACGATATGAATCAATGTTGTACAAAAATTATACTTAATACTCTCCGGACAACATTCATTATTTTTATGAGGTACTCTGATCTACAGAAGAAAATGAGTCTATGGAGCCAAGAACCTGAAAAACAGTATTAGTTTAATTAGAAAATAAATCTAACAGCTGTTCACCAGGATTCTAAAAAGGAAAACAAAAATTTCAGTTGTCTGGGATCCAAGTAATCAAGACCCTCAATTATCCAGACCCCTTTTATAGCCTCAATAGCAAATTACAAAAAAGAAATGGAAAGACTTATTTGTACAACTCAGCTTCTAGAGCATGTTGGGATTTGTCCACTTGCAGCTTCTATACCTTCTAAATCGGTATCCATAATCTTGTAATTGGCATTCAGAAATGATAGTGCAGAAGTACTGCTGAAATTTCTGTCCTCAGAGAAAGACTCCATTGTGTCCACTCTTCTGTACTTACAAAGACAGGAGAATGGAGTAGTTCATTTCAGAAATGTTGTCCATCACAAAGATCGAAGTGAAGAGGATTTCGCACTTAACTGTCAGTTACCTAGAGCATGGAATTAATCACACTATCCCATTGCCCAAACACTTCTCTTAATCAAGACTTTGTTGTGCTCCCAGACTTGCTGTTTTTTTTTTTTAATCAAATATGTCATTCTGGTGACACTGACAATCACAGAAGACAGGCTGAGCAGCAGACTGTGCCCTGAGCAGACCCCAGCACATAAACCAATGGTAGGTGGGAGTGGAGGAGAGAAGTGGTGGGAAGAAGCCAAATGCATCACCAATTAGCCTCCCAGAATTATTTACCTGGCATTTGCATTAATTACGTTTAAGCTGGGGAAACATGCATCCTCACGTTTATTCGTGGTGAGCCATCAGAAATGCTCCCCTTTGCACTGAGGAAGGGACAGAGCTGGGCTACCCATTCACGCTAGTGATGGCTCATCCTCAGGGAAGCCCAAAGTCTGATATTTTGTTCCTGAGAGATTGGCTTTGTGGTTTTTGCTGTTGCTGTTTGTTTTATAATCTGAAGCTCTAAATTTTCCCATTTCTAGTTTGTAAAGCAAAGGAGGTATTTTGGTTCAAATCCCCTGAGGAATGAAAGTGGAAAGAAGGGACTGGGAAATGGGCGACTCGCACACCAAAACAAACATAATCTTGGGTATCCAGGCTCAGGGCACGTGAGGGGTTCAGAGAGCCCCCAACGGGCAGTGTCCTTGGCATAATTAAAGTGTATGGCTCGTTATACTTCTTGTTGAAGAGAATTCACCCTGGCACTGAGGCATCTTGGGAAATTCCATTCTATTTTTCAGGCTACGTTGAATAATTTAGTAGATCTTGAAACAGTAAGTTACTGAATCTCTTGTGGCAAATTCAACAAAGCCATAAATATTCCTTGCATGCCTATTGTGTGCCAAACTAGGCATTGGGACTACAATGACAGACAGCACAGGGTCCCTAGCCCCAGGTGACCCATCTAAGAGTGAAGTGATGCCTGCTGGGTGTAGCCCACCAGTCCTTGAGAGGTGGCCTTGCAGAGGCCTTGCCCCCAAGTGGTGACTTCAGGGCACCATGCAAAGCCAGCTCACAGGCTCCTCATAGGGAATGTGACAGGGAAAGAATGGGGCAAGACCATTTTATAGATGTGGATTAAAAACAAGCACTGCTTACCACGTGGGAAACTGGGACTCTTGGCACTGCTAGTAGCAGTATAAATTTATACAGCCATTTTGAAACGTGTGGCTGTCTGGTAGTAATTAGTGAAAGTATGCCTGGGCTTATGACCAAGTGACTTGACTCTTGCCTGCACATCCCAGGGCAGTTCTTGAAGATTTTGTGAGGTAATGTGTGCTGGATTTCATTTCGGCCCTGTAAGAAAGGTGAGTGGTTGATTACCTTGTTTCCTGTGGGTGGTGGGCTGTGGACAGGTGACAGGTGGGGAACACCTGCTATGAAACACAATGAAGCTAGGAGAAGAGACAAACCAAATGTATCTACAGCGACATGCAGAGGATGATGTGGAAAGAAAACAATAACAAAACAACTTAAGGGGCAGAACAAGAATTATAGCACAATTGTGTGCATTAAAAACATGCACTCAAAAATATTTTACAAGGACGCCTGCATATTTAAGGATAAATCTATTCTGAGATCAAGATGAAGGGGAAAAAATAAAATAAGAACCTTGTATGGGCCAATGTTGATAATACTGAGGAGTATTATAATGACCGACGAGGGAGATTAACTCAACCTTCTATGCCTAAGGTCCAGAAAAGAGGGGAGGTGGGGAAAGGAGCAGAAATGAGAGGATGTGGCCCCATCTTCAGTGTGATTCAATCAGCATGCAGACTGCTTCTGTGGAGGTGTCCTCCCAGGGCAATTGCTGACATTCTGTTCTTGTTCAAGGACCTCTGTGGTGACTCTCCTTGTATAAGGCAAGGTAAGCTGGATTGTGCTGTGCTTTAAAACACCACTCAGATCTCAGTGGGTCAAAACAACCCATGCTATACATTCATCACAGCTTGGCTGGGGGCTGTGGTCTGCATGAAATACTCCAGGGCCCAAGCTCCAGACCAGTCACACCAGAGTGTTACTGGTCTCTGTGGCAGAAGAAAGAAGCCTTCAGGTGAACTGCACACTGGTTCTCAAAAACTCCAACTAGAATGGACGGTTATCACTTTCACTTACATTCCACTGGTCATGGCAAGTTACATATCCATGCCTGACTGGAGCACACCTGGAAAGGTGGTGGCCAGAAGTATTTGGTGGAAGGCACTAACATCTACTATACTTGCCTTCAGATAACACTCTTCTCAGATTTCTCCCAGCTTGCTCTTTTGAGCTGTGTGACCTTGAGCAAGTTACTTAGCCTCTTCGTGCTTCAATTTTCCTTTCTATAGAATGGGGATTTTGATACCTATCCCATGAACTTGCTGCAAGGATAGGTGAGATGGTACAGTGACTGTGCACAGCGACGGGTCAGGCACCCAGTAAGCCCTCAGTAAACTGTATTTGCCGTGTCCTTGTTATGATTGCCCCTAATCTCACTTCCTCTTCTCGCTCCTCCCTCAGATCCTTCCTCCATACTATCCCTGCTTTAATCTCCCTTCAGCATGGCTCTGCTCATGTCACCACTGAAGTCAAAAGTATGCGTTGGCTCCCCATTGGAATAGTCCAGACTCTGTGTGTAGCATTTACGTTTTGGGTGCCACACTCTTTCTGCCAGTTGAACCTTGCTCACAAGCTCACTGACCTGTCTCTGAGGCCCACCCAAACTGGGCCTGAATCTAACTCTCCAACCACAGCTTTTTTTCATCCTGACTAAACTGTATGCAATGTGAACTACTCTAATGCTCACTCATTCCTTGCATTTTTCAAGGAATTTCAAGGAACAAAGAGCGTTTTTCTCCTTTCATTCATTCATTCATTCATTCATTCATTCAATGACTGCTTACTCTACAGCAGATATTATTCTAGGTGTTGAAGATACAGAAAGGAAAAGACACACAATGCTTGGTTCTCATGGAGCTTACGAGAAACAAAATAACTAAGATTGTTTGGGGCTGGCCTGGTGGCACAGTGGTTAACTTCGCGCACTCCGCTTCAGCGACCCGGGGTTCGCAGGTTCGGATCCCAGGCATGGACCTATGCACCACTTATCAAGCCATGCTGTGGCAGGCGTCCCACATATAAAGTAGAGGAAAATGGGCACGGATGTTAGCCCAGGGCCAATCTTCCTCAGCAAAAAGAGGAGGATTGGCAACAGATGTTAGCTCTGAGCTAATCTTCCTCAACAACAACAACAACAACAACAAATAACTAAGATTATTTTAATTAGTGATGTGTGCTAGAGAAAACACTTAATACGGCAATTGGATAGAGAGTGCCTGGCGATGTTGGCTAAGTTGGTCAGGGAAGGCTGAATGATGACCAGCTGAAGAGGAGATGGCCACGTACAGATCTGGGAGAAGAGCATTCCAGAGAGATGGGGACAAATTTCATGTCAAGGAATGGAAAGGAAGGTGGGAGTGATTTAAGGTTAGTGGACAAGGAGAAAGTGGTAAGAAGAGAAGAAGCAAAGAGGAACGTAGGGGTGGGTCATTTAGGACAATTGAAAGCTTTCAAGGGTTTAAATGCTTTTCCTATTCTGTGCAAGGCCCATGTCTTCTATAGCCACATTACCAGATCTAATTATTCCTCAAGGTCCAATCCAAATGCACTTTCTCAGTGAGACTGTCCCTGATCTTTATCTTTCCGCTCCCCCATTTCTTGCTAAAAGCAGTTTTTTCACCTCTAAACCCATGGAATAATTTATCTAGCCTTGGGGTTTGCATCCTTTTACCTGCAGAAACACTCCCCAGTGGCTCAATGATTTCAAGTCTATAAAACAAAATGTGTATTATTGAAAGATATCCAAACAAGAGGCATTTCTTTAGTAGTAACAGTAAAAGCAGTAATGATATCTACCTATAACTTACTCTAAAGTCACATAGGACCAGCTTCACAAAATCAGACAAAAATATTTCTAGAAAATGGAACAAGCCATTCAATGCCTTTGGTACAAAGAGCTGGAACAATAAAACCACTTTGTCTGGATAATTCTTTTAAAAAACATTTTAGGCAGACCATTGGTCTTATTCCCCAGAAGCCTTCGTCCTTTTGCCTATTTCTGAGTACTCAGTGAATGATAAAGCTTAGCTAAGGAAAGAGCAGCAGCGTGTCTGTCAGTTGTTTCTGATGACCTTCCTATATGGCTGCCTGAGTTAGGATTCTTTCCCAAGCACGAAGAAAATAAAACAAAACAAGGAGAACCCAGTAAAATTAAATCATCCTAGGCATTTCTAGGCCTGAATATAAAAGATTGCTTCATTGTTCTCATATAGTTCAGTAGCTTTCTAATCTTAATTAATAACCATAGAAAGCTTCGGAATTTGTTGTTTAGTCGTTCTGGTCACATTGTGCTGGGGACTTGATCCCCTTACTCAAGCACACAGTTATTATTTATTAATATTCACTGAACATCGGCAATATACTTAGATGCCACTGGGAAACTAGAATTAGCTATGATCACTCTCCAGTGAACTCAACCTCTGAATACAACAGGATTCAGACCAAAGAAGTAACGTATTTCTGGAAAGCAAGGATGACATCACAATACGGGCTTGGGATGGCACAGTGTGCCAAGCTGGCTCCGATATTAGTGGGTCTTATGATTTTTCAAGTAAGTAATTTGGTTTTGCTTGGTTTCAGAGGGACTTGTGAAGCAGTGAGCTGAAGGGGGGGGTTGGTGACGTGTGAAGCACTGGGGGTTCATTCTCTTAGGCTGCAGAAGGAATGTTCTTCAATCTTGCTGGGAAATAAGTCTTTAATCTATGAATTTAGTTGTACTGTATCTTGACAGAGGGTGTGTTCAGAATGAATGAGTGAAGGGGACGGTATAAGGGAATGAGGCCAACCCTCTGGTAGCACACAGAATCAGGGGTGGGAATGCAAGGAGGAGCCCTCAAAGTTGAGGTTACAGTGTGAAGAAATACTAGATAATAGCAAAAAGTCTGGGAAGGGAAAATTTTGCTTTTTTAAATATTTGTTTTTATTGAATTACGATTTTCAGTGAAACTCAGAGATCTTTAGTGTACAAGTTCAATGAGTTTTGACAAATGCACACATGCATGTAATTCACATTCCTGTCAAGATATAGAACATTTCCACCACCCTAGAAAGTTTCCTTGTGTCCCGCACTAGTCCATCCCTACTCCCTACCCCTTACCCAGCTCAGAGGACACCACTGTTCTGATTTCTGTCTCCATACTTAGTTTTGCCTGTTCTTGAACTTCACGTAAATGGAATCACACCGTACCTACTCTTTGATGTCTGTCTTCTTGCTCTTGCTGTGTTTTTAAGTGCCATCAATGTCATTTATGTGTTGTCCCTTTTTGGTCTGAGTAGTAGTCCATTGTATTGTTCTATTGCACTTTTAAAATCCATTCTCCTGTTGATGCCCCCCCACCCCAGTTTTGCCTACTATTAATAAAGCAGTTGTGACAATTCTTATACAAATTTTTTTATGATTTTATTTTTCTTGGGCAATATGTAGAAGAAAAATTGCCAGGTATAATACAGTTATTTTTTAGTGTTATAAGAAACTGAGAGTTTTCCACACTGGTCATGCCATTTTACACTCTGCCAGGGATGTACAAGAGTTCTAGTTGTTCTGCATCTCGCCAACTTTGGTGTTGTCAGTCTTCTAAAATTTTCATTCCCCTGATGACTGATGAAGTTGAATACTTTTTCATGTGCTTATTGGCCATTTCTCTGTCTGAGGGTTTTTTTTTTTTTTTTTGCCATTTTTAGTTTGCGTTTCTTCTTCTTACTATTAAGTTGTAAGAATTCTTTGTGTATTCTGTATACAAGTTATATATCTAATAGGAATATTTTTTGATAGTTTATGGTTTACCAATTCATTTTCTTCATGATTCTTTCTTATTGAGTAGAAGGTTTTAGTTTTGATAAAGTCCAATTTATCACTTTTTTTCTTTGACAGTTAATACTTTTTAGGTCCTTTCTAAGAAATCTTTGCTTACTTCAAGGTCACAAAGATTCTCTCCTATATTTTCTTCTAGAGACTTGTAGATTTAGCTTTTATGTCTAGGTCTAATTAATTTTAGGATATGAAGGTTACAACTGTGAAGTAGGGGTAAGGTTCATTTTTCCCCATATTGATTCCCAGTTCTTCTGACACCACTTGTAGGAAGACTCCTTTCTCCACTGGATTTCTTTGGAGCCTGGGAAGTCCAGCATTTGACTAGGAAGAAGTCATTGGTGACCTCAAAGGAAAAAAACTGGGGAGTCTAGAGAAATGCCGAGAAAAAGAGACAGAAGGACCTGAACAAGACAGGAGAGAGTTTTAGGGAAACAGCTAGAAGCCAGACTGTACAGCCTGATGCACAGAAAGCAGATACAATGGAGATAGCAGGTAAAGATCGCCTGTCTAAGGAGCGTGGCTTTGAAGAAATGGGTGAAAATAGGACAGTAATGCAAACACTCCTGTCCAGGTCCAGAGATCAAGAGGATATTTATTATCAGGCAATGGGCCAGAGAAATAATAATGTTAAGTTGGGAATTTAAAGGGCTTTGGCTGGAAAATGGCTCATATGACCTCCCTCTTACAGAGACCTTGACACTCACATTACAGTGAACCCAAAGGGACTTACTGGGAAATACATGTATTCTGCAAGTATCTAGTCAGTGTACAAGACTTTCTTGGCAAAAGTACAGTACATGGAGGTGAGTGGTCTGAGTTAAATGGCTAGTCTGCCAGACAGGCTGAGAGCAGAGCACCAGGAGCTGCTGTGTCTGTGCCGTTGTGAAGAGGGTCTACACATTTCCCTTGGGCTAAAGAAGAGTTGAACGACTCAGTGCCCTCAACCATTTCCGGGCAGAAGAGACACCGACAGACAGCTATAGCCACCTGCTTTTCCACCTGAGTTTTCCTTAAACATTTACGTGGATGAGCAGAACAGCCTAGCTATTTTCTTCAGATCTTTAACGACGTGCTGTAGACTCTAGCGGCTCTCCTGACCCCTTCCGGGACGCTTGAAGACCTACTACTATTTGTTCCTTATAGCAGCTACTAGCAAGAAGAGACGGAAAGAATGTAACACTTACTGATTATTAACTGTATGCCAGGCAGGACTATTACACACAGTTGTCCTGGCTGCGCACTTTACAACTGCATGACGCCAGGGAACACTATCCCCGCCCTACCCTGGTGGTGTGCAATATGATGGCCTTGGTATCAAGTGTTGCCTGTGCTCTTTGAAAAAGCAAGTTCACTGAGTCCTTGCAACCACCCTATGAGATTTGCATTACTACGTCCATTCTGTAGATGAGAAAACTGAGGCTGGGAGAGGTAAAGCCACTTGCTCAATGTCACTCAGCTGGTAAGTAGCACAGCCATAATTTGTAGATTTGCCAGCTCTGAAACTTAACATCTCAATGGCCTTAAAATGTGGATTGACAAGGGTCATCTTTAGAAGCCAGGCAAGTAGACTATTTGGGGTGGAACCAGCAACCTTCTGGAAGGATATGGAACGAAAAAGGCCATTGGACTGGAAGTCAAAGGGGATGGAGGAGTAGGAACTGCCAGGGCGGCTAGAGGGAGACGGAGAGAAATTCTGGGTTGGCAGAGGCTGGAGGAGCAGACGGTCCAGCAATCCAGGCACATCCACCACGTGGGAGAGTAAAGAGCCAGCTACAATGTATCAAAACTGGCCCAGCCATGATCTGCTTGGGAAAACCCTAGAAGAGCTGATCCACTGAATTAGGGGATCTGAGATAGGGGATACAGGGGGCCGTCTCCTTGCTCAGAAACTGGAATTTGTTGAGAAACCCAGTCCTTGTTGGGAAACTACTGTGTCCTCTTGTAGGGGTAACCTGGCTCAGAGGAAAAAATAAAGGCTTGAGATTTAGAGGTCAAACCCTGATTCCCGCATTTACCAGACGTGAAAGGAAAATTACTGAATCTCAGTTTCTCATATGCAAAATGGGATTATAGTGTCAACCTGAAAAATTGTTCTGATGATTAAATGAGCTAATGTAACTTGTATGCCTAGGCAGCATTTAATAAATGTCAGTTACTCTGTGGCTTAGGGCAAATGTGACAAGACATGATCACGATGATGACTTATCAAAGCCCATGCCTTGCAGCTCCTGGCTCCCAGCCGCTGTGTTGGCCTGTGCTGGCCCTCAGGTCCGCACTGGGGAAGGTGTGGCAGCTCAGGTGCTGCCTTACTCCACAGCAAGCTATTTATGCTCCTTTTCAAATTTGTTTTTATCTGTTCATACTCTATCTCTCTTTCCACTACACCAAGCACATAAGAACAGCATCCTACAGTGGTGCCAGTGACAAGCAGAGTTGTGTCATCTGAACTGGTCTGAGCTATTCCTGGAAGGGAGGAGTTGGGTCTTGTTCATTTTTGCATCTTCAGAACTTGGGACCTAGAAACCCCTCCATAAATGTTGATTGAATGAATGGCCAGTTAGTGTCCATTTGCCTGGCCCCTGCACTTCAGATCTGCTGTGGACCAAGGGCTGGTGACTTTCCGTGGATGTGGGTGAGGAGGCACTGCTGGCTAGAGCACTACCGTAGGGTAGGAAAGCTGGATTTAGCTATGGGCTTCAGAACCAGACTCTCACTGCAAGCCATCCCTGGTGGGTGCTTTACACATGCATTGAGACCACAGACTGGAGAAGCAGATGCCTGGCGGGAGCAGGCTGCCTGTTTTCAGATGGCAGCCATGCCCAGTGGACACCTGGAACACATGTCCCCATTGCATATGAGCTGTTCTGTCAGGTGCAGAAATAAGCCTTCCTTTTTCCTGGGAAGTAAAAGAACAGAGCTTCTGAAAAGCAATGGAAAAACAAATCAAACAGTGCTGCTCTGTGGAGAATCCTCCCCTCTTCTCTCCTCGTAAAACAAAACGAGACTGGCTCCGCTAGTCCATCCGAATTGGTTACTGGTCAGTGCCAAGAAGACTAGTTGAACACTTGAGGGAAGAGGTCAGACCCACAAAGTTAAACAATAAAACTTAGGGGATATCTTCTAATCAGAAAAGAGGTAGGAAGTGAAGAATGCTTTCAGATTTCCAGTAAACGTAATGTTAAAATTTTCAGCCACTTGGATGTTGCTGTGTTATCAATCTAATTAACCTTGCTTCATGCTACCAGTTGTGTTCAGTGATACTGACATGTTACAAAGCAATATGAAATACCCCACTGCTGATTATGATCCTAGATAACAGAGAAAATATAGCTGCTAAGTTTTGAAAAGAAGTGAAATTCAATTCTCAAGTTATGAACACAGTGATAACCTGTGATTTGGTTGCAAACAAATGTGATTTTCATTTTATCAGTAACATAAATTTGTCAAAATCATCAGCATATAGGACTCCGTATTCTGATTCTTGGTGATAATGGGAAATGAGTTTTAATATCTGCAGTTGAAATAACCCCATTAGTAATAAAATAAAATTGGTACACTGAAATGTTTTCTTGAAGAAAAGTTATTTTTTTGAATAATGTCCACTGTATTTTATCACTTTTTTTCCCAATTGCTTTATAAATAGAGAAACACATGTTTCTCTTATAGCAACTGTGCTTTCTGACAATAACATTTTCTGCTAAAGGTAAGAAGTACAAAGTACAGGTGGGTGTACCATTAGTGCTACCCTTGCTGTGTTTGAACATTTCCAGAGTTGATTTTATAAGTAATTCACTATCAAAAAACACATGCAGGAAGGAAATTGCCAAAATATCTTGGATAACTATTAGGTCTTTGGTTTTATTTCAACTTGATTTATCTATCTATTCATCCACTTATCTATCTTTATATGTAACTGGAACATTTCTCACAACTCACTGCATTGGTAACTCTTCTACAAATATGACTGTGGCTGAAACGATTACTAATATGTCCACACTCAAGGATCTACGTGTAAGGCTCACTAGAATTTTGGCAAGATAGCACAGAATCCAGAAGAAATTAGATTTGGTATTTCTGTTTCAATTAAATGTGATTTAAACATCAGTTCATCAGCAATTCTCAACCAAAAACAAGGTGAAAACTTTCAGAAATATTTCCTAAAGTCTACGGAATTTAAATCTCTGCTTTGAAGGAAAAAGGAAGTGGTTCCCATTTAAATGTTTTCCAAAGTCACTGGAAAATAAAAAACTTATTATATTTATGTTATTTATTTCAGGCTTAGGAAGGAAATGACAAAGTTCAACCTTTTCTCTATAAAATATTGTCCCGTAACTTTTTTTTTTTTTTTTTTTGTGAGGAGGACCAGCCCTGAGCTAACATCCAATGCCAATCCTCCTCTTTTTTTGCTGAGGAAGACTGGCCCTGGGCTAACATCCATGCCCATCTTCCTCCACTTTATATGGGACGCTGCCACAGCATGGCTCAACAAGCGATGCATCGGTGCGCACCCGGGATCCGAACCGGCAAACCCTGGGCTGCCGCAGCAGAACGTGCGCACTTAACCGCTTGTGCCACCGGGCTGGCCCCTGTCCCATAACCTTTAAACCTGACTATTACTACTTATGGAAAATGAGATCTTTTCCTGACATGGTTTATAATTTAAGTGCATGAGAGTCAAAATGATTTGAGATCCTGAAATGAATCATTGCAGCTCTGGCTTAGTAATAAAAGGAATTTATTGAATTAGGTGGGGACGGTGCCAGTGAGTCTAGCTTTGAACAACAAACATCAGGGTGCATTTATAGTGGGAGAATGTGCCAGAGGAAGGAAATACTTTCCTCCATGAACCACAACCTGTGGTTCCTCCACAACCAATGATGAAGATCCAGAGGAGGCCCAGGGGCAGAAGTGAGAGGAGGCCAGACCAAGGTTGTGCCTCTGGTGGTGACGCTCTCTTGCTCACCTCCTCAGAACAACAAAAGCTATCAGTGCTGGGGCCTTGTTGGTAGGGCGTCTGCTGGCTCCATGCCCTCCACCTGTATGTGTGTTCCATTTCCCATTTGGCTGGGAGACCCTAGAGGCCAAGAACCTTAACTGTAAAAGCCTGACACATTGTAATGTTCTGGAATACATATGTACTGAGAACTTTGCTAGGCATTATGGGGAGTAGAGTAAAAGAAGAGATTCCTGACCAATAGGAGCTTATAATCAAGTCAGAGAAAGAATGCAAACAAAGAGAATTAGTAACACAAGGTAGAATGTGGTAAATGCCTGAGTGATAGAGATGTTAATTACAACAGGAATTAAGAAGAATGGGGAGAGGGGTCGGTCCCATGGCTTAGTGGTTAAGTGCGCACTCTGCTACCGGTGGCCTGGGTTCGGATCCCGGGCGCGCACCGACGCACCGCTTGTCCGGCCATGCTGAGACCATGTCCCACATACAGCAACTAGAGGGATGTGCAACTATGACGTACAACTGTTTACTGCAGCTTTGGGGAGAAAAGGGGGAAAAAAAAGAAGGAGGATTGGCAATAGATGTTAGCTCAGAGCCAGTCTTCCTCAGCAAAAAGAGGAGGATTAGCATGGATGTTAGCTCAGGGCCGATCCTCCTCACAAAAAAAAAAAAAAGAAGAAGAAGAAGAATGGGGAGAGGGATGAGGAGAAGGAGGAGAAAGCGGAAATTAACCAATAGACGGAGGTCAGATGTTTGCTATCAAACATTTGTTACATGCACTGTAATGACAGCAGCCAGGTGTGAGAACTAGCTGCTTAGAACAGTAGACTGTGGATTCCCTAGGGTGGAGACTAAGCCTTTTTATTCCTCTTTGTATCTATATTCAGCTTGTGATTCAACACCTGACACAAGCAGCACTCTGTAAAAGTTTGCTAAGTGACTAGAATGAGTACACGAGCGTGGACGGAACGGTTGACTATGGATTGTGCATGAGGGCTGGAGTTGAAGGTGAATGGGCAGCGATGAGGTGGGCACAAGTGAAGGAGGATTTCTAAGCACAGGGGACAAGCAGAGACAACATGAGGTGTGCTGAGAGACAGCCGCAGATGACAGAAGGATGCTGGAGGGGAGGGTTGGGATTAGGGGAGGGAGAAGTGGAGAGGAGGGTAGAAACTCTGGCTGGGGACAGACTGTGCAGGGTCATGACCCACTTTGTCACCTGGCTAAATTCCATTCCTCCTCAGGACTCACTGTGATCTGTCGTCCCCTCCTTGGAGATCCTCTGACCCCCAGGCTGGGTCTTGCACCTCTCAGCACCCCTGGCTCCCCTCTTTCCTGCACCCATCCCCTGGCCTGGCCACGGTTTATTCACTGGCTCTTCCCACTCCAGGGGAGACTGTGCACCTCTGTGCAGAGGGACTGAGATATTATCCAACAAATACCTGTCGAGTGAATTAACGAGTGCCAGTAATGGGGTTCCCCTGACATTTTCAAAAGGGGTGTGATTGGAGCTGTGCTTCTGGAAGGTTTACTGAAGGCAGGAGACAGGTCTTCTGGTATGAGGAGAACCTTGCAGGTGGATGTCTGTGGAATCACTCACGGCAAGACCTAGGGTTGAGGTGATACAGGCGAAGGGCTGAGTTGGGAGGGGTCAGCATGATGCAGAGAGCAAGGGCGAGACATATCAGAGGAGTCAAGAGAACCCAGGGACCGACAGCAGATAAAAACAGGCCGGCACACAAGGCCCAAGCAGACAGTCTGACTGCAGCAGGGAGGGAGAGGGAAAGAGCAAATATAAGCTAAGAGGAGATGGGGTGACCCAGGCAGAGGAGGCTGGGAGGAGGAGTGGGCTCAGGCTGGAGAGAGCAGAAGGGATCTGAATGGAGTCGGAGAGACTGCACCGTGTATTAGCCGATGCATAGGGACGGGTGGGCATTCCAGGTGGAGGGGCAGGGACAGGGACCACACATCCGGGAGGTCATGCAGCAAGAGCCTTGAGCACGTGAGTGTCACAGTTCTCCAGCCCTCCCTCTACTTACCATAAAAAGATAGCTGTCTTCCCAGTAAACAGAGAATGTGTTACCGCACCAGGTTGGTTTTGCCTGCCGCCCGGAAAGCCAATCACCGAGACGACGAGATTGCAGAGAGAGAGGGTTTAATCACAAGGCAGCAGTGTGAGTAAACGGGAGAATGAGTCTCAAATCCGCTTCCCTGAAAATAGGGACTCAGGCGTATTTATCTGGAAGGGGGCAAGGTGGTCTGAAATGTGGAGATAAATGATTGGAGGTGAGGTAATTGCTGATCTGCGCAGGCGTAGTCAGACTTCATGCCTCTTCATAGGACGCATGTTCACAAAATGGTGGCGTTGCCATGACCTGAGGGTGGAGCTTTTAGCCTCTTGATGTCAAAGGTCGCTTTTCCGACATCTGCGTGGGCCCAATTGATGGGTTGGTGGTCTCAACCAGCCTGAAGTGGACAAGGGGTTCAAATTCCTGTAAAACAGCTCAAACATCCGTTACCATGGATGTCTTCAAGGAGATGTTATCTATAGGAATCTAGTGGGAGTCAGATAGCATACTGCCTAAACAGCACAGTTAACAATGGGTGAGTAAACAGCTAAAAGCTATAGCCAGTAATTGCAAAAAGGAAAAAAATTTTAGTCTTTAGTCCCTAGCTACTTAATCATCACTAGCCAACTTTTTGCCAGTTTCAAATGGAAGGCTTATAATTGTCCCTGCATCTTAACAGGGAACAATAAATAACTGTAATTTCCAAAAGTTTGTTTCTCTTAAGGAACATACACAAGCATTTCTAAGCCAATGTCTCATTGGTTCGCTTTGAGTTTCTGCTGGAAAGTGGAACACAGAAAACCCGGGGGATTTATTTTTAGTTCTTGCAGGGATGAATGACCATCCCCTGTGGTTTAACGATTATTTGAGTATCCCTTTTGGCAGCAACCTGCAAAATCAATCTATGGTTAACACAGTTTAGCCTCTTCAAAAGTGACCATTTTAACTTGTATTTCAAGGGGGTGTGGGGGTGGGCCAATGGGCTGGCACCAGGAAAGGGAAGCTTGCCTCAGAGTCCAAGGTGTGAGGGTCTCAGCCACGTTTAGGTGTCATCTGGTTCTGGACTCTGGAGGGGTAGGCATCCTCCCTGAACTCCGTTTATCCATCTGTGAAATGGGACATTGCCTGCCCCATGCTTCCCACACAAAGAAATTAAAATGAGGCACATATCCTAAAGGAGGGTTCCTTCTGCCCAGTTCTTAAAAAGAAGGGCATAGGACTGTGTGGACTGACACAAAAAGATCTCCAGGATAACTGGGGGAAAAAACAAGGTGTAAAACAGTGTACACACACACATGTTGTGATCCCTTTTATAAAATAATGGTAAGTAGTATGTAGATATTTATGTATGCACAAAAACTCAGGGAAGTCTATATAAAATAATAACTATGGTTACTTCTGGGCTGTGTGATTACAGGGAATATTTGCCCTTATTTCTCATATTCTTCATCCTTTGCATTTTTACAAGCTTGCATTTTGTTCATAATCAGAAAAAATTGTGATGCAAATGTAAATAGATAAATGAAGAAGTTTCTCTGCCTGTGGAAGCCCATTTTGCTCCATCAATCAATAGATACTCTTAACCACGTGCTTCACCGTCTCTGGAAAAACTCTGACACAGCTAGGGTTGCAAGACCTCAAATGGCCTTTACCCCTGACAATTTACTTTTAATGTTCCCACGTCTTATCCTGGGGCTAATGCCCACCGGCTGTCAGAGACACACTGACGTCAGCTCATGCAACATGCCTGTGCACAAGTTTAGTTTGTTAAAATTTTAAAGCCCACTAAAATTTTCTCTGATGGAAAAATGCCTACTCACCAGGAATAAGCAAGAATTTAGAAAAACACATTTCTTTGCCTCAAAATGGTTGGAGAGCAAGCTGTAAAGGGTTTTTTTTAAAAAAAAAATTTCAAGAGATTTTGAAAATAAGATTTGGCCAAATTTGTGTTTCTCCAAACAGAAGTTAAGAACCAGGACAAAGGCAGGCATGTGTGGGACTCAGGCTCTGCAGGGCACCGGAGGGCTGGTTTGAGCCACTCACGCTCAGCCCCACTCATTGTCTAGGTCTATTGTGGGCTGGAGGACAATTGTGACGAGCAGGATGAAATTAACTACAGCTCTGTCTGCCAGTTACTGCTGACCAAAGTGAATTCTGGTGTGTGGTAACTAGGCTGCAACTTTTAAGAGACTTAGGAGGGCGATAAAAATGCACACTCATACACCCCAGGCACGTGGAGGACGTGTTGCGAAGGAATGGCAGGAAATTCACTCTCAAAAGTCCATGCCCAGTTTACTATATTAAATAGTAAAATATTTGAATGTAGCTATTAACCTTGATTTGCAATATTCAAAATTCTGGGCATTTCTCTTACGCTTCTGTTTAGACTCAGAAAGGAATGCTGCATCTCACAGTGTGCATGTCCTTAGACTCCAGAAAGCTGGGTGCTGAGCATTGCATGACATCTTTCTTTGGAAATCTTGAGAAACTTCATGAAGCATTAGTAAGAGCTGGTGATCTTCACAGGAACCCATGAGAGAAAAGTTGCATTTCATACCAGGTTTAGTGTGAATTATTTACAGAAAATAAGATTTTTAAAATGTAGATGGACATCTCTCATCGCCACCATGTCTAGTCCCCCAAGTCCAAACAAATAACACTGTCAAAGCATCGGATCTTCTAGCATAGAGACACCAACAAATCTGCTGTCCTAGTCCAAGCTAAGAGGGCTACTTGATGCAGATGTGATAGGCAGCATGTCCAAGGGGAACGAAAGAGGATGTCATCGGGTCCATGAGGAGATCAAGGCTTGAAATTGTGAGGGACTCACTACACATCATGCAATCAGGTATTAGCAAGCCAGGAATCAAACCAACCATTCATCTCTCAGTCAGTAAGCATTGTTTCCACTACTAACTCGAAAGACTGATGCTATGACAGTTGCAGACTTCACAGAGCAATTGCCGAGGGAGATATTTGGGTCCACAGACCTTCGGCACTCTTCCAGGTCACTGCCCTGGGGCCATGGGTCTGCTTGTGTTGCTTTCCCCTTGGAAAACCACTGCTTGGTTTTCAGCTCAGCTGGACTTGAAGGAGACACCATGCACATGGATTTTCAGAGTTCTAGAATGCATACTCAGTTTTCTTTGATTAATTGATAAGAAGGTCCGATACAGTTTATGTTGCCTTTGTCCTATTTCAAGTACACATTTTTCTATCATCAAAAATATTTGTTTGAAGCAGTGATGTGCTGGAGCTGGCTTTATATAATTTATATATTATAGGTTATTTTTATTTATTTATTTTTTATTTTTATTCTTTGGTGAGGAAGATTGGCCCTGAGATAACACCTGTGCCAATCTTCCTCCATTTTGTATGTGGGTCACTGCCATAGCATGGCTGCCAACAAGTGGTGTAGGGACGTCCACGCCTGGGATCCAACAAGCCGCGAACCTGGGCCACTGAAGCGGAGCATGCCTGACTTAACCACTATACCACAAGGCTGGCCCCAGGTTATTTTTATTTTTAAAAGCAAAAGCAAATCTCAACTATAAGAGTTAAAGTATCTGACACAGTCTCATAATATTCTGCCTCTCTGATTACTAGCTCCAGAAATTATAAAGAGTTGCTTTTAAAATTGATGTTCAAATTCAATATGATTGAGCCGTGCATCTTGTTCCAGTAAAGTCTCTTGTTGGTTTGCTTGTCAGGAGCCAAGAATAGCAGCAAATTTTGCTTTGGAAAATCCTGTGAATATTTATATAGTGACTCTAAGCTGCAGGAAATTTAAGAAGTTTAGAAGAATTTTGCAAAGATTTTAAAGCAAGAAGTCACTGTAATACCATGAATAGGAATATCCGTGTCAAACTTGAAATCGTGTGAGTGCTTACTAGTATTCTATTGGAGCTGGACCCACACAGCCTTTTGAATATTTCTGAAGGAATGTGATGTGGCAGTTTCTACTTACTCAGAGGACTGTGTTCAAAACTATCTGCACTAGTTTATGTCTGCTAAACTTCTATTAATAAAGGCTCAGAGTTTTGGTTTTGGCTTTTCATAAACACCTATTCGAATCAGGCAAAAAAATTATAAACCTGATATCATCTCTTGTATAACTTAACCTCAAAATTCTATTGTTCTTGGTTGAATCTTACAAAGAGAATATTGAGTAAAGGAGGCTGGAAACAAAAGCGTACATACTGTATTATTCCATTCATATAAAGTTCAAAAGCAGGCAAAACTAATCTGTGGTGTTAGAAGTCCACACAGCAGTTACCCTTCCGGGCAGACAGTGAGAAGAGGTGACAGAGGAGGCTTTCTGGAGGGTAGGTCATGCTCTGTTTCTTGATCTGTTTTCTGGTCACACAGATGTGTTCATTTTTTAAAAATATATCAAACTGTGTGCATAAGATTGGGGCACATTTCTGTATGTAATGTATTTCAATACAGTTTATGTTTAAAAAATTGGCTGTTCCCTGATTCTCTTTGAGATTCTAAAGCATTTCAAGGAGTGAATCCAAGTAGACGAGAGTGGCTTCCAAGAGGATGTTACTTAAATGAGGTCGATGACTGAAAGGGAACTGGAATACCTACACGGAAAAAGACTTGATGCTACCCCAGGAGCTCCACCAGCTGACTCGACGGAAGCGAAAGCTTCATGCACTTCAGCGATTCTTTTCAAGGGACAACTTCAGGTTCCCCTGTGCAAGTGGTTGTCTGTGAATAAGAAGCAAACACTGTCTTTCAGCTCTTTACAACATGATTAGAAAATAAGAAAGACAATTTTAGGGGTCACATAGATAGCTCTGCAATGTCTTCAGAGAATCCTGTTCTGGTGTCTTTTCACCCCATTCTAAAATCTGCTCAGGGAAGCTCAGCTAATTAGAAGTGACCAGCTAGCATTTAGGCAATAAATAGTGTGGCTCAGCCGACAGTTAATGCAATGCCAGATCAATAGGAACTCTGAAAATTATTTCTTCATTTCCTTCTACGGCAAGCAAAAGTCCACGAAGGACAGAATGTCAGCCTTCAGTCAAGGAGGCACGGGCCTTTCACTATTCTGATACGATGTTGAGAGGAGCAAATGTAAGCTGTTCTAAGCTCCTTATCGATGGGATGTCAGAGTTTCATTTTGAAATGGAAGAGACTCTGAGAAGATCTTCCAAAAAAGGCTCCATCTTCTCAACCAAAGTCCTTTCTTTTCCTGGAGAGAGCCGTCAGAAACGCAGTGGAGGAGCAGAGAGGGAGTTACCTTTCATAAAATTACACAATAATGGAAAAATTAAAAGAATGTTGAAAGATAGGAGGAAACATTTGGTCGGAAAGATATTAAAATTTTTCTTTATGTGACCTTCTAGTAATTATACGGAGTGCTATTTGGTTTCAGGTTTACGGCTGTATTAGGGTGGAAATGAAGCTCCTTTCAGCCCCCTGTGAAGTAAAAGAGGCCTTCCAGCGCCACCTTCACCGTGACCTGCCTGCAAGGGCTTTGCGCCTTGGGAAAGCAATGACACAGATCCTAAATGTGGAATAATGTGCTTCCTAAAACTAAAGCCCTCCAGCCACCTAAGAAGTCCAGATGGAAGTGTGATGGCTGTCTTGATTTTTGAGAAGTGAGGGAAATGTAGAGTAAAATTATAGAGTATCAGAGCTCTTTCTTTTCGATGATCACTTCAAAGTCATAACTGAAGTAGATTTTTGCTCCCGCATACTGTTGGAGAACTCCTTTCTGAATGTCAGATGCAGAAAGACGTGTACACCTCAAGAGCAGTTCATGCTCTACTTACTTCCTTGGAACCTCCTTCCTTCTGGCAGCACAGGAATATTTCCCTGGGGGGAAGCAATCTGGAACTAGAGAGTGGGGTTTTTTTCTTTTTTCTTTTTTTTAGGAAAATGAAAAGACTACAGAATTCTTCTGTATCTGAAGATAAAGGTAAATTCAATTGCAACGTCATCAATTCAGGAAAAATAAAAGGACAGATCTATCAATTCATCCACATTTGCCATGCATCCTTGTTTTTCTCCCCAGGGTCTTTGTTCTCGCACTCCCTCCCTACAATCCTGATGGAACACGGGCTCACTGGGAAGGAAGTCTCAGCTTTTCCCGTTGGTTTGTTTTCCCAAATTACCAAAGACAGTGTGCCGCTATAGCCCACCACAGGCTTTGGTGTTGATTGCTGAGTTTTCAGATCTGAGCAGTTGCGTGGACAACTGACTCCACACCGTCGTCAGAATCAAAGATCTCCACGGAAGCCAGGCCTCCTGTGTGAGGGCCAGCGCTCAAACTTAGCTGTTGGTTTCCCTCTTGCATGGTTTGGACGGCTTTCTTCCCGCGCCCACCGTCGGCACTTCGCACTCACCTCGACTAGGGCGCGGACGGTGTTCCCGTGCACACGCCCCGTCCTCTGCCCGGCCGCGCGCTCACGCTTCCCCCAGTTGGTTCTTTCTTCAGTCCAGTTTTCAGCTTGAGGAGCACCTCCTTTTGCAGCCCGTGTTGACCTCTCTATGTGAAACTGAGATCAACAAACGCTGTTCTCTTGTTCACTCGCCCTCGGATTTTCCTTCACAGCGCCGATTCTTCTCCTCGCCTTTCCACTGAACCGAATCTTCTGCTTCCCTGACTGGGACGCAGGAGCCGCCGGTCCCGGACGACGCCTCTGTCCTCCCCGCCCCCGCGCAGGGCCTGGCGCGCGCCTGTGCGTGACCCCTGGCACACATCCGCAGACCCTGACTCCTCCTCGGCCTGTCCCTGGAGCTGCGTGTGCTTTCTGTGAAGGCGGATGCCCTCGGAGCGCTAGACCAGCAACAGTTCGAGGCTGACCCACAATTATTTGACAGGCTTTAGCTGCTCTGTTCAAAGTCACTTTTTGTGTGGGTAAATTCAACTTGAATACTTTTTGAGGTCACCAAATATGGACCTAAACCAAAGGTACCACAACGTCCTTTAAATGTTATCTTGCAGGTGCAGCTAATTCTGCCAGTACTACTCTATTCATTCTATTGTTGGTTAAAATTGTTGTTTTAAATTCATGAAATCATTTCTGATAGATCAAGTAAAATTAATGAATTTATATAACTTATGTCCCTCCTGTTAACAGGCCTGGTGAGACAACAGTAAGACAATCATATGTCTCTTCTGCACCGAATTTCCACCTGTCCTTCCTCAGTAGTTACCTTTTCACTTCCCTCAGGTGCTCAGATCTGTGTTGGTATTCTTCCTCTCTTAATATAAAAATTAGTCGTTGAATCCTTTTCTCACTCCAAAGAATACATAAGTGGTTTAAACATCATTATCTCTTCTAAGGATGTTTATTAGAATCAAAGTGACATAATGAATTACATAGTCCAACCTCCTTGTCTTAGTCCTGATTTGCATTTTAACGTTCAAATTTGATGATATCATTCCCTCATGCAACATCTCCCCCCTTCCAGAATCCCCCACCTGGCAGAGCAGGGTCTTTGGACCCGGCCCCCTGCTATGCTGTGTTTTCTGCACCCTTTGCCATCACAGGCCAGGCTCAGGCTTTCTCTGTGCCCTTTCCTGTGGTGTGTTCTCCTGTGCGTGCTGCCCCCACTGATTCCTGTGTTCTGACTGCCTGTGTACCTGTCTGTCTCTCCCCTGGACAGCGGGCAGATGCTTATCTCACACCTGTATCTCCAGCCCAGCCCAGGCAGGGCCTGGCACAAGGTAAGATCAAAATCAACAAAGTGAATGAAGGAAGCTAAAGAGATGGAGCTCTGAGGGTGGAATTTCAGGGATCAGACAGCAGAAAAATATGATTATTTGGGGGCTGAGGTGTTGTTTCCCCTAAAACTGTACCTCCCAAGCTGTGTACCTTGCCTGTGTTTTGGTACATCCACTTTCTCTGGACAGTCTTTTTGGTGATAAATGCCACACACACTTGCTAGGGTTAGTCCATTCGTCAGTCAATAAGTGTATTTTGTATTATCTGCTTTATACGCCACTAAGTAATATTGTAGCGAGTCAGGCTCACTCTCTCTCCCCTGCCCCCCAGAGACTGCTCCTGCAATCATCCCTTCACGCACTCTGTGCATTCTCGGCTGAACGCATCAGCTTGGTCCGGCCTCTCTGCCTCCCTGGCCTGTCTTACAGTCGGTGACAAAGCTGATGAGAGTACACCCCTGTGGCATCACGTCTTCCCCTCCTCAACTGTCGTACCTCCAGATACTTTTCCTATTGGATTGAGTGAGCAAGTAGATGGACAGGAAGAATAAGGAGAGGATGAATGTTTGAAACTTGGTTATATTCATAGTCCAATGAGGAGGCCGTGGCATAGTGGTCTGGGAAGGCTGTGGGTCAGGTGGACCTGGTTCAAATTGCAGCTCTGCTGTCTTCTGGGACCCTGGGCAGTTAAGTGATCTCTTCACGGCTGGGAGAATGGGGCCTGACCGACTCACGGAGTTCTTCCGAGTCAGACAGGAGACAGCGCACTGCAGTGCAGGGGCCTGGCTCATGGCAGGTGCCCTGTCGTTATTCACTTCCATCCTCTAAAGGAGATACCTGGGTGTCAGAAGCCCTGAGCTCCTGGATTGGACAAACATTTCCCAGATGCCAAGAAACATTTAGCCACTTTATTTTCTCTGAGTTTTCCCCTTTTTTTCTTAACTGAGATATCAATAGCCTTACACACCTTAAGCCTCTACTCACAAAACTTCAAAAACCTCCTGAAAAACCTGTTCCGTAACTGCACCTCCCTGCTAAGAGTTTGTACTTTCTCCATGCTATGTTCCTAGAAGGTAACCAGAGTCTAGTCCTAAGCTTTCATGTGTCAGGTGTTGAACTGTACGCTCCTTGGGGCAAGAGTGTCACCTTTTTGTTTTGTTATTGTTGTTACTCAGCAGAGCTTTATCCATCGCAAGGCAGCTTAGATATTAATGACACTTTATGAATAATTAACAATGACTGTATCCTTCCCAGAGCCAGGCTGTGTGTGTGTGTGTGTGTGTGTGTGTGTGTGTGTGTGTGTGTGTGTGAGAGGGAGAAAGAGTACTCTGTGTGAGTGCGTGTGAGCATGTCTGCGAGTATGTGTGGAGCCCTTAACAACTGCTCTAGGGACACAGCTACATATCTATAGTTGTGAAAAGTTCACAGCTACGGAAGGTACTGTTGTTTCGTCCCTGTAAAGAAAAGGAAATTAAGGCTCAGAGAGTCACAGAGCTGGCCCAGAGTTACAAGACAAGCTGGAGCTGGGGCAGAGTCCAGCGCGATTGACCCAGGCTCTCTCCTCTTTGCCGCTCCCTGATAGTTACAGTTCTGGAATCAGAAGGAAGAGGAGGATCAGGAGTCAAGTTGTAAAGAGACTCAGACAGTGTCCAATGTTGCTTCACTGATGAGGAAATGGAGACCCAGAGACACGACTTCTGCACAGACGCACCTCCGGAGGGCAGAGCTAGGATGACAGTGCAGGTGTCACCACCCACAGCCAGTGCTCGCAACATTGAAACCCTTTGTGCTCCCTCGCTGACTCTGGCCGCTGATGAAGGCCTGCGGAATGAGGCTACCGTGCTTGTTTCCACTGCTGATCCTTGTCACAGTGAGTCCAGAGGGCCGCGCTTCTCCCTGCCAGTGGAGAACAGGCCTGAGGACAGCAAGAAACATGTCAAGCAGGATGCTGAGCAGAAAGCTCTGTACCACATTGCAAAATCCATTTTATGGAACATTTATTTTCTTGTCTTGCACTTGTAAAAGTTGTTTTCTTTCCAAAGGAAACTCTAGGCTTATATGTGCATTGTGGAGTATAGAACAGATTAAATTTATGGCAGAAATAATAGTGATAATGGTAGCAATAGTGTTGAGATGAATTATTTTAGCTTATCAGGGATGGAGAATGACAAGGGTCACAGTCTCTGATCAGCTTATCAGAGAAGAGTTATATGATGATGACAACCTAGTTCTTCCCTATATGTTCAACTTCAAGCTCTTGTATCTTCAGGAGAGAAAAAAATACGCAAGAATCTCTATCCAGATGGCTAAGACACCATCCATCACACTGGTTTCCAGGGGACTCTGCTTGACTACAGCAACGATGGCTTCTAGGCTGGGGATGAAGGAAGCAAACAACACTCCAATTAGGCCTCTTTCCAGTCAGTGCCCTCTGTACTTAGAGTAAACTCACCAGGCACTAGATAGAAGAGGTGTGTTTATTCTTTATAGCATACCTGGGTGTATTTATGTTTTGTATTATAAACATATATTTAGTTACATTATCATATTTTAAGAACCGAAGGGGAAATCTACAAATGATGGTGCTTCTTTTTCCCACTGGACGTCTGCTTCCTTTCCCTCCCAGTCTCTGCCAGTGTTTCCAGAGGGGTGTGGACAGATTCAACATGGGCCTTAGGCTGGGGTTGCTAGGAGCAGGGCTCAAATGGAGCAGTCGGGGCTGCTTTGGGCAACAACAGCAACAGCAGCTGTGACCACTGCTCAAGTCCCTAGTGTGTGCAGTGCGATTGCTAGGAAGTTTGTGCACTACACATTTAATATTTAAATAATATATATATAGACTTGCTCCTTCTCTTCTGCAACTTCTGTTCAAGTGAAACAATCCTTTTCAAGCATTTTAGCTGTTTCTTCTGGCATTTTTCTAAATTTTCTGCTTATATTATGATTTATTGACTTTTCAATTCTATTTATAATATACTGATTTTTACTGCGACTGATAAGCTCTCCCTCCCTCCCCTGCCACTCCATGTACACTTCCTCTCATCCATCTCCTCCTCGTGGTGATGTCGTAGTTTCTGGTTAAATAAGTGTGTAATGCTTATAGTATTTACATGCATATAATTGTCTGTATACTTGAGCTACATACCATAATGATTGTACTTCTTTCTTTTACAACTTTTTTCACCTCTGGAGTTAATACTACCATGATCTTGTTTGTTTATTTTTCTATGGACCTATCACTAATTCATCTCCAACAAAACAGTACATGTCCTCTCAATAGATTAGAATGCACCAGATTATATGTGTTTCTTTTTTTAAAAAATGTGAAGATATTCCTGGTGAAGCTCACTATTCTGTTACAATCTGGATTGGACATCCCTACCCTGACACACAGCTGCCACCCTGGGACTTCTCTGACCATCCTCCCCGACATTGTCTCCTTGTTGGAGCCACCATTTTCATCTGCACTCGTCATTGCTTCCCCTACCCTCCGCCTGAGGTTGCTATTGTTGAAAGACATCCAGTGGCTGACTAAGTAAAGTCTCCTGGAAGGGAAATGTTTGAGATCTTGAATGTCTGAAATGTTTTCACTCTACTCCTACATTTGATTGATAGTTTCAGTACAGAATTCTAGATTGGATATGCCTGTCTCTTAGAATTTTGAAGGCATTGATCCTTTCTTCTAATAACTCTGAGCGTATTAATGATAATTTTATTGAAGTTTTCTTCTGATCATTACACTATATCTATTTCTTCCAAGTTTCTTTTACTTTTTTTTTTCATTTGCTTGTCTTGGTTTTTGTCTTTCATATTAGATTTCCTCAAACATCTGAGGATTCTTGGTTGTTTGTCTTTATTTAAAAGTGAGGCATTAGGGGCTGGCCCAGTGGTGCAAGCGGTTACGTGCATGCACTCTGCTGCGGCAGCCCGGGGTTCGCCGGTTCGGATCCCGGGTGCGCACCGATGCACTGCTTGGCAGGCCATGCTGTGGTGGCGTCCCATATAAAGTGGAGGAAGATGAGCATGGATGTTAGCCCAGGGCCAATCTTCCTCAGCAAAAAAAAAAAAAAAGAAGAAGAAGAAGAGGATTGGCAGATGTTAGTACACGGCTGATTTCCTCGCCAAAAAAAAAAAAAAAAAGTGAGGCATTAGAATTCAGGTGGGAGACTCTTTTGTGTACCTGAGGATTGCCAACCAATAGAGCTTGTTATAGGGCCTGGGCCACGTTGTTGGGGGTGCCTGAATCAGTGTCTGGAAAGGCTTTTCCTTTGGCTGAGTTTCCTGAGAGGAGTCCTGCCCCCCATTGCTGGGGGCACAGGCCTGGCTGCCAGGATCCTGGGAACAATAGGGGGAGGACAGGGTGGGGTGTGTCACACCCCAGTGTGTGGACTGTTCCTCATTCTTCCTAGTTTTAGCATGGTGCTCTACCCCAAGCTCGGCTCTGCCTGGTGTTCCAAGCCCAGAACCTCTCTGGGTCAAGCTCCTCAGAGAGGAAACCTCCACATTTCAGCATCCATATTCCTGCCCCATGAGAGGGGCAGTAGCCAGGATGGAAAGACCAGGGAGGAGATCTGAAGATTTGGTGCTTTTCTTCCTTTAATTCTCACCCACACCCTCGCTTTCAGGGGTTCCAGGTTCCTGCAATTTCTGAGCATTTCTGCAGGCCAGTGTAATGAGTCGGCTTGCTCATTATTGGTTTCCCCTCTGCAGGCTGAGTTTTCAACCAATTATCTTTATTCTGAGCTTTTCAACCTTCAAAAATTTTTAACCACTCTTCTCTGCTGTCAACTTTGTCCTTATAAGTTTATCACCTCTCCCATTTAAAAAAATTCACTGTAATTATAATAGAATTTTAGGAAGAAGTGAACTAAATATGTGTTTCAAATAAACACTTGCCATGTTTAACTGGACTTATCATCCTCACTTGACTCAAAGAGATTAAAAACCTATGTAAGGCCATACAGCTCAGTACGTGGGATGGACAGAATTTCAACCCTCTAGGAAGGAGAGAAAAGGAAGATAAAGGAAATCAGGACTGAGATTGTGCAGTGTCTGGCTAGACAATGATGGGGAATGGAATGATGAGTTGGTCACCGAAGGTGCTGCTATGAAACATGAAATAGAGGTGAGAGAGCAGCACATGTAGTGTCCTTGAACAATGATTTTGCCTGACTTCACCCTTCTTCCTTTCATCTGTTTCTCGTTCCGTCTTCTCTTTCTCTTCCATGCCCTTCCCTCCATGAACTCATACAGTCATGAGTTGCTTAATGACAGGGACATGTTCTGAGAAATGCGTCATGAGGTAATTTTGTCGTTGTGCGAACATCATCGAGTTTTTACACAAGCCTAGATGTTATAGTCTACTACACTCCTAGGCTATACGGTACCAGTCTTATGGGACCACCATAAGGGTTGTATATGAGGTCCGTGGCACATGACTGTATAGAGAGATTACCACGTGTTATGTTCGGGGCTAAATCTTGGGGACGCAGTGGTTCATAAGACAGAGTTATGCTGCCTGTCCTCAGGGAGCTCACAATTTAGTGAAATTAAACAATACTTACAGTGCAGCCTGCTCAGAGCACAGAGGAGGGACATAAACACCTAGCCTAATTTTGAGCAACAAAGCAGCTGGTTCTTCTGACCACTTCCAGAGAGACCTGTTCTTTGACTCGTCCTTCATGTCAATATCATCTTAGTCATCAAAATCATCAATATTAACATCATAACTATTCATAGAAATTCTAATCTTTGCCTGGTACCGTGGTAGACCTTCTATATAGCTTATTTAATTCTCACAACAATCCAGCAAGATAGGAATTATCAGCTTGAGAAAACTGATGCTTAGAGAGATTAACTAACTCATCCAAAGTCACCAGTAAGCAAGACTTCCTGGTCTGCCCCCTCCCTCTGACTTTTTAGATGTCCCTTCTCTGTGCCTCCCTAGTACCCAATGTAGGTCATTATCACTTTTCTTAGCCATCATAAATTTAAAAGTTTTAAATGTATCTTTATTTCTAGACTGTGTGTTCCCAGGAACTATTCCTTACTTATCTCTGTATCCCTAATGCCTAACTCAGTGTCTGGCACAGGATTAGAACTCATTAAATAAATAGTTGTTTACGTAAGGCAAAGTCAGGATTTGAACCCAGATTTTTCTAATTACAAAGGTCATGCCTTTCCGCTGTGTGACGTTGTCCTCCAGTTGAGGCTTTCTCTCCTTAGTGTTCACTCTCTCCCTCACAAACAAAGCTTCACATTTTGCTCACTCTTGCCTTTTGCCCCATAAATGCTGAGCTCCATCTTCTTTTTTCTGGGAAGACTTGTGATTAAACCAAAAAGCATAGACACATCTTTTTCAAAACCAAATAAATGCTTTTGGAAAAATCCCTCGTTGCCTTCAAGTGCAGTCACAGCACAAATGTAAGCATCAAAACAAACTTTTTGTTATAAATATTTACTACATTATGGACAGAGACTTAGGAGTCTATCTGTTCTATGAGATTTTCATTTTAGCAGAATCTTTTGAAACCAGATCTGCAAAGCATTGTTACTATTGGCCATGCATGGAAATACCTCACTTAAACAGAACCCCATGTTCAAATGGCATCGTTCTGAATCTTTAGTTCATCTACGCAGAGCTGCAGAAGGTAGCAACAACAAGTGATGGTGGGAACCTGACTCAATGGCAGTCGATCAAGAGGTTGCCTTTCCTGGAAAAGCTCCGCCAATTCCCTGGAGCTGGGAGCCTAGGTGAACGCAGCAGATGGAGCTGGTGCTGGTACGGTGACGTTGCTGCCTCTCCGCAATTCTGCGCTAAGTTCTTTTTCTTTGCCAGGTTTGTAAATGCTTATGGAGGCGGAGTAGCAGAGGAACAGACCTGGAGCCTGGGACACAGAGTGCTGGCTTATATTCTGGCTGTGCATTTGGAAACAGCAACCTTGGCAAGTTTGAAGCAACTGAAAACTAAATCTCTATTTCCTCAGGTGTAAACTAAGACTAACAGTGTCGTGAAGACTAAATGAAAGAACACGTGGAAAACATGAGCCCCTTCAGAGCAGAGAGCGGTTGGGCAACAACTGTTTATTCCCCTTGAAAGGAGACCAAGAATCACACATAGAGGTGCCGTGAATTACCCCCAGATGTCCTGATCCATTGTGAGCCCTGGGCACCTGTATGTCTTACAAGTGCTCAGAGAAATCCAAGTGGAGAACCACGGCCTTAAGTGAGCTACGGAACAAGCTTTCTCAGCTGAGGCAAAGCTCTGGCTCCCAATCTGGAAGTAAAACAGATTATCAAGTGCAGGATATAGCAAGCAATATCACTCTCTATTTATAAAGCATTTTACAATAATTATGTTTATTCTTTTTATATCCTTGAGGACAAGATTGGCTTTACGAACTGTACTTTCTCCCTCAGGAAGCAAAGATAAAAGATTAGCTCAGAATGTTAATGGCAGCAGCAGGATTGGCATCCAGCACATTTATCATCCACAATAGGTGAACGCTACAGTCCTCACTCACGCAGAATGTCTGCTGACAGCCAGAACAAGGGACTGCATTGCAGACTTTGTCAAATCAGGCTCATAAACTGTATTTTAATAGAATATTACGAGTTGGCTACAATAAAAAGCAAATATCAATCTTATGATTTGTATTTAAGAATAAGTTGAAATTTTCATTCAACCATTTATGGAAATTATTACAAACTAGTCCTTCAACTTAGATTTTTAGTGAGAATGAGCCAAACTCAGAGGTATGTACAAGTGAAAGAGAATTATATCAAATATAGGTTTCTAGGTACAAAATAGGGAAATACTAATAAGAGATCTTGGGAAATTCCAGGAGTTTTTATTTAAAACAGAAAGTTAAAGTGCACTTTGACCAGGAAGCTCCTCTCCCAAGCTGCCATTTTATGCTGAACTCAGTGCGAGTTTAGTATTTCATGTCTTGAAACATAACTGCTTACATAACTGCTTTATGTAAAAAATCCAAATTAGAAAAACAACAGACCAGTTATTTAGACACTATCATTTGCTGGAAATTTTGTTTAAATGTAATTTACTCCCCATTCTTCTGTCAAATAGATGAAAAACATGAAGACGATGTACAACATTGTACAAAAATCATTTGCAAAGGTTATAAAGAGGTTAAAAGAATCCAAATAATAAAACTCTTCCTATAACACAATTATCTTTCAAAGTTGCTTTTGTACCATTCTCCCTCAGTTCCATATAAAGGGATAAGGAGTGTAGTGTCCACCACTCTAGGTGCTCCAGCTATAATTTTTGCAATGAAATACCACGAACTGTGTTGTAACACAGAGGCACGTAACTGGAGTCATTTAACACGTCGTAACTCCCCAGTGATTTTTGCCTTTAGCATGTTTCAAACAGCTGAGCTTCAAAAGTGTGCAGATTTGTTCACCACTAAATGTCCATGGGCCTCTACAGCTGTGTGGCCCCCTAAGTACGGTTTGTATATGTAGCTTAATGACTCCTCAGAAGCAAGACAAAACCAAGGAAACAGCAGCAAAAAAAAAATATCCAACTGGAGAGGGAGTTAACTCAGCCATGAAAGAGGGACCCTACAATGGGCCGTGGGCCAAAAGACCTCAGAAAAAGCCTGAAGGAGAGCAAGCAGCGAGCCAGATGGAGAGTGGGCCCCCGGCCTTGGGTGAATGTAATGTGCCCTCATGTCTCTCTTTTCTTGAGTTCTTGGAGAATCTGTGTAGGCTGGGGAACTCAGGGGGTATTTTTTACAGAGTACTCCCCCACCAGTCCCAAGGACAGGCTTGAATTGCACAGTGAGGCCACAGAAGGCTCCAGCTGCCCAATTCCAGTTCCCTTATTATCTGCTCCCGTGGCAGCCCCTCGCCTCTCATCTGACATGAAGTTCCCGGTGTTGAGGTTACTGCCCTACCTAGCATCAATAGGACAGGGAAGGCCATTGTTACCAGAAGGAAAACGCTGCCTGAGAGGGACATCAGCTCTCCCTGAATTTCACTGGTTTTTTTCCAATATATTCCTCCCTTCTCATGAAAACAAAACCAGTTCTCTAAACAATTTAGAAATAGATAACCAAAAAAAAGAAGATATGAGAGATCCCATTAATTCCACAACCAGATATAAGCACTGTCAGCCTGTGAAGCATGTCCTCTCAGCCCTTATTCTTTGTGAGAACATCCTTCTCCATATACTTTATGCATATCTACTATCACTTCCTGGATACAGCCCTATAGGGGATTTCACTGCCTCAGACGCTATGCATATTTAAATCTTTTTGATAAATATTACAAAGTACAAAATTGTCCTCTAGGAAACTAATTATTTTATATTTGCATCAGAAGAACATGAGAGTAACCATTTCTTAACACATTTGCTTACAGGGAATATTAAATAATTTGCTAATTTGAAGGTGGAAGTCATTTCATAGTTGCTTAAATTCACATTACTTTAACATTCCCCTTGAATTTTCTCCTCCTCTTTCCAGTCCCTCCGGGGATGGTCCTCACTGAACATCCCCCTTTCTCTCAGGCAGACATTTTCCAAAAGGATGTTGCTTGCTAAGTAAGAGAGAGCTGTACTTGTAAGGTGCAGTCTCTATGGGCAACGTCAACTGCTGATCTTTTATTGGGTTTGGGGACGGTGGAGTCCAGGGATTGGCGGACTTTCACTGTTGGGAGTGTTGAGCGATTGTGACCTCGGTGTGGAAGCTAGGCTACTGGAGTGAGACTCTTGCTGATTGGCTGACTTTCAGAAGCGTGTTTAATGAAGGAGTTGTCGTTATCAAGTGGGTTCTGGTGAGCGTTCATGGCTTCCAGCTACCACCAAAGAAGAATCAGTTTTTTCGTGTCTTGAATTTGAAGGAGAGGAACATTTTATTCTTACTTGCTTGCTTTATCTTTGAGAGACAAGTCTTCTTCACTAATAATATGCAGTTCAGTAAAACTAGATAAACATGAGACCCAACTGAATGACCAGAGTCGTTCAATTCTTGTATCTGAGCTTCAACTACTTCTGGAGTATTTTGTGATAACCTTCAGATTAATGTCTTAGAATGGCATCAGAGAGTAATAAAATTAGATGTGCCTTGGAAACTATCTGTTGGGCCTTATTTTGTTGCAGGGGGAAAAACTGAAGCTCAGAGAGGCGTCTTCACATCCCTAGAAGATGTGTCTTTCCCTGGTCTCCTACCCACCCCTCGACGATGTACATCGGCTAGACATCACACTTTTCTGGCATCATTTGGTGGAAATCTGGTCAGTAAGTAGGAGGAAAAACTATATCAATAATTTGTTCATTCAGAGTCATTATACATGCTATTTAAAGAATTATAATCTAAGTTAAATGGAAAATACACTATTAACGTGATATGTACACATTCCTTTCATCTTTTATACACCAAATATTTCCTGTTTTGTCCTTATTTTCTAAGAGTAGAAAAGGGAAGTATAAAAGAAAGGAAGAAAGGAATTTGGAAATGTTTTGATGCAGAGAAAGAAGAGGGGGCCAGGGGAAAAACTGGAATGAGAGAAAAAGGAGATCATGAAGATGCAGGCAGCCAATTTATGGCCCATAGAAAATAGAATGCCAACGTGATATATAAAACCATTTGTTTCTTTTTCATAGGAATGTAGAGAAATTGAAAGTAAAGGCAATGGAGTTTGGCATAGGGATAACCTAAAGCAAAGGTTGATGGTTTTACCACTTCATCCAAAGAGGCTTACTTGTACTCCTGCAGTCAGCAACAAAGAAAACAATAGAAGAACCTAGTCGTGATTTGAGGTTAAAAATACAGCTCATATCTTTTCACTACTCTCCATCGCCACCACTCTCTTTCTGCTAGTCCATGTCCATAGTTTCCTAATTGGTCTCCATTTTTTTTCACTCTTCCCATCTTCTACACAGCAACAAGTTATCTTTTTAAAATGCACATCTGATTAACTCACTCTCCTCCAAAGGCTTCCCATTGCCCTTGGCATAAAATCCAAAATCTTTAAAATGTCTGATAAGTAAGGTGGATATATTTTATCACGCAAACTGAGGCGTTTTGAGAGAGAAAGAGGGTCTTCTTGATGACGACAACAGGTGTACACGAGGACTGTCTGGGGCATTTGGTCACCCTACCACTAGGGCCTTTCTTGATCTTGCCTATCTTTCCACTTTTGCCTTTTCTCCTCCCCCCTCACTCACCACACTCCAACAACATTGGCCTTCTTTCTGTTTCTTAAATGCCCAATTCCTCCTCATGTCATAGCATCAACACATTCTGTTCTTTCTGCCTGGCACACTCATGCCCCTACTGGCCAACTTCTACTCATCCTTCATGTCTCAGCTTTTGATCCCTGGAAAAAACTCCCGTGACTGCCTAACCTAACTCAGGTGTCCTGTTTACTCTCACCAAGCCCTCTATTTGTCTTTCATAGTAGTTTCACAATTAGTAATTTTGTATTTATTTGTGTGGTGGTTTATTTAATGGCCATCTTCCTCTCTATCTCCTGAAGGCAGATACTGTACCTCTGTGTTCAAACTTTTAGCAATTTGCAAGATACATGGCAAGCACTCAAGACATAACAATATTTGTTGAATGATTGATTGAATAAATATATGGATTGTATAAATATATGGATTAAGAAGAGACAGTACTTATCAAAGTGTGTAGGATGAGGCCAATGCAAATACTTTAAATTAGACTTCTGCTGGACCTATTAAAAGACTGTGGAATTCCCCAAATAATATGTGTCAGTTGGCTTAGTATACTGTAGTTATACAGTTATGTAGCAAACATCCTCAGAATCTCAGCAGCTGACAACAGTAAATGCAATTTACTTCTTGGTTTATTTCTTGCTTACATTACATGCCCATCATAAGACAGCTGCATATCTTCATTTGGAACCCAGGCTGTTGTAACAATCCCTATTCCAACATTGCTTGTCTCTTGGCAGAGGGAAATGAGAGCATGGCAGAGACATGAGAAGGTCCTTAAAGCTTCTGCTTAGAAGGAGCACACATCATTTCTGCTTCCATTTCATTGGTCAAAGCAGGTAACATGATATCAATGGGACAGAGATGTTTAATCCTCTCATAGGGAGATATTCATAGAAAGGGGTATATGGGGCAAAATCAATATTTTGAAACATAATATTATTTAGTACATAGTATATAGGTGTCTAGTACTCTTGGTAGATACCGATACAATAAAGAGAGTTTGTTGCTTGCATATTTTGGTAAGATCTGGTAGATTAACAGAAAATGTGATGACTCCAGTTTTATTCTTGGGGAAATAAGGACCCTATGGGATGAGGCAGCACCTACACTGCCTGGGAGAGTGAGCATCGTGACCAGCCCACCCTGGCATTGCCCTCTGTGGCGTTCTATTTCCTTTTCCCCTATGCTCGGCCCTTGATTCATCTTCAGATGCTTTATGATACCCTCTGATACCTTTTTCACTTGTGAGAGTTCTCTTAATATTAAAGTTAGGCTTTTCTATGGAAGAGAGAAATAAATGCAAATGGAAAGAAAACACAGGCTTTTGTTTCTGGTCAAGAAGGTCTGTATTTAACACCTTCTACAGACCATTAATATCCCATTTCTTAGAAGAAAATTGAAGTGTTCAACTGGGTGGGTTGCTCAGTCACTCTCCTGACTCCTGCCTCCATCTAGTTCTGGTGGAACAAAACTCTAATAGAGGAATTAAACTCTGACATTCTGGATATACCTCATCCTTTCCTCATTTTAGAGTGAAATGGACAGAAATCCTGAAGAATTAAGACGCAGGTGAGAACACAGAACTCACACAATAATTCAATTAGTATCTGCTTTGTCAAGAAGGGCAACTAAGTTTTTTTGGCATAATCTGAACTCTCTGGAAATGGGATGATATTTATGGGAAAAAGTGTGTGACTAGAAATGCAATGAAACGTGGCTGAGACAAAGCTTGGGTCAGGCTCAGGAGCCTCTTTAAAAATGCCTATGGGCAGCAAATGTGCAAAATAAACCATTTTTTTTTTTTCTTCTGGCAAGTGAGGCTCTGATCCGATAGCCTTCATACATATTTAACAGCAGCTGACTTCAATTGACTCCAAGTACCTTCAACCCCATTTAACATAGCTCTATTTTGCCAAAAACGTAAAATCAGAGTTAAAACTAGAAGAACATAAATGATAGCAAAAGAGGCTGAAAGGCAGGAATCGTGTAATAACAATTCAGCAAGCAGTGAAACTCTGTAACTCTGGTCACCAAGGGAAATCTTGGAGTAGTGGAATGCATATCAATCTTTTGGACATGTGTGTGCTATGCCAGGTACTGCTTATAAAACATTGAACTATTTCTGAAGCTCTAGAGAAAGATGGTCAGACATCTTTATCTTATTAAATTTTCTGCTTTCAGCTTTATCTCTGTGTGATGTTTACTATCAGAGAAATGTTACATTTTCAAGGAATACCCACACTAGGGTGGTTGTTTCTGTTTGAGACCAGTAACACCCACCAGTGAACCTTGGTGTCAGACATTACAGAATGTCAAACTTGCAGTCTAGTGGTTACCATTAGCAAGTGCTAAGATAATCAAGACATCAAAGTGAATATTCATCCTATTTTGAATGTTTTGAATAAGACTATTCCCTTGTCAAATCCCTTAGTATGAATCAGCTAAGTGATGAATAAATAAGAAAAATCTACTTAGGAGCAAGAGTTAAAGAAATTACACAAGGCAGGTACAGATGGATGGTTGAAGTTTACGGGCAAAACTGGCTTTTTCAAGTCAAGATGTTTAATTAGATTTTACTGTTTTATTTTCATAAACACAGTAACATTATAGTTACTTGTGGTAACTACTATAGGATACAAATCTTTCTCACGATTGCTCTTTTTTTCTAAAGCTGCTGAATCTCGCTGTCATATCTTTAGTCTTTACCTGTGCTGTTCTTCTTTCCACCCCAGCGTTACAACCAGAGAACCTTAACTGCCAACCCCCCAAACACACACACTCACCACCATTGTGTCCAGGAAAGATGCAGTAACATGATTCCATTTTCTTTGTACCTCTGTGTATTTCATTGTCCATCTTGTATTTTAGAATTCTGAGTACATGATATGTCTATCTGTTACCAAAGAGGTATTATGCTGTAGTGGTTTATAGCAAGGGCTGGCAAAGTTTTTATGTAAAGGGCCAAGCAGTAAATATTTTAGGCATTGCAGACTTCTCAACTCTGCCATTGTGATGCAAAAGCAGTCATAGACAATATGTGATCAAATGGATGTATCCGTCCAGTGTGACTTTATCTGGCCTGTGGGCTGTGACTTGCTGATCCTTGGTGCAGAGCATGGACTTTGGAGCCACACTTCCTCACTCACTGGCTTTGTGCTTTTGGGCAAGTCACCAACCCCTCCGTTAGTTTTCTCTTCTTCGTAGGAACAATGATAACACCCACTTTACAGGGTTGTTCTGAAGATTAATTTAGCTGATGCATGTAAATTTACTAGATTTGTTCCTGGCTAAGATTAAAATCAATATAAATGTTTGCTATTGTTACAAGCAACTTGAGAAAAAAAGACCATGTATTATTTATTTTTTTCTTTGTACTCCCACAATCTCCTCACTCTACACAGTACAGAGCAGGGTACAATTTATATAGATGCTCACAGAGTAATTACATTAAACCAGTTCCTGGAACCGTTGGACTACAAAGTGCCTTAATCTAACGTATCTGTTTTACTGCTCTCGTAAACAACCCCAAAGGTCGCACTGGGGTGTGTTCTTGCCCCACGAAGCTGCTCTCTTCTCTGTTCAAACCAGTTACTTCTTTGACCCTGAAGTACATAAGTCACCCCCAAAGGCAACTGTCTTTAAGCTTCTAGGGAATTTTTTCAATGCCTAGATAAACTCCTGATCAACAGAAAACTACTCTAAGCTACCTAACGGGCTCCCTGTCTCCTCAAATCTCAGCTCCCTGATCCCCCAGGGTTCACTTCCCTCCTCATCTCTCACCTGGAAGCCTGAGTAAAAGAACTACCCCACCAGTAACAAGTGCAGTTAAAATACACCTGAATCTCACACCTCATTAACAACAGCTCAAGAGGAGGGCTGAGAGAAGAGCGTGAGCTGTTTGTTTAGGGAAGTATAGCCATACACGTGGCAGCTCAGCAACGCTTCTCTCAGATCCACTAGGGGTTGCAAGAAGCCACCCCACAACATGCCAGGAGTCATGCTATAATTAGAAGAGGGTTGGGGCTGGGCCGGTGGTGCAAGCAGTTAAGTGCGAGAGCTCTGCTTTGGCAGCTGGGGTTCGCAGGTTCGGATCCCAGGCACGGACTGACACACTGCTTGTCAAGCCATGCTGTGGCAGCGTCCCGTATAAAGTAGAGGAAGGTGGGCACGGATGTTAGCTCAGGGCTGATCTTCCTCACAAAAAAAAAAAAGGAAAAAATTAGAAGGGGGTTTTATTCACAGTGTGATATTTTCTCTTGCACTGGTGAATTATGTTCAAACAAAACACATTTCCTTTCTTTCCCATAGCGATATAAGAGCCTTCTTTAACTCTTTCCTTTCTACAGAATTCTGAGATGAGAAGAAGTTAAGTCATGCCGCCCTGAGACTCTTCCCTGTTCGCCATTTCCTAGTCTGTTCCCTGGGGGACTGGGTGGGTGTCCGAAGGCCTGAGTTCCAGGCTCAGGGTTATTAGCGATTGCTCACGGTGTGTCTCAGAGAGTAATGTGTGTTGGACACTCCCTGACGACTATGTGAAGGAGAAAGTCATTGTTGAAGGATGAAAGAGACTCTTTTTCCCTGATGCCTCCAAGCTCCGCCTCCTTTAAGAAGGATGACTGAGTGAAGCTAGCATCACTTAGGGCCCCCGTCAGTGTTTCCTACCTTTGGCATAATGGTTTTAGAAAACCCTTCCTGTCCTGCAGAACACCCTTCACCCCTGCAGCCAGGTGTGCCTCCTGCACGTGACCTTCTCTGACCTCTGCAGGCTGGGACGGGTTCCTGCCCATCCTCACAGGACTCTGTTTTTTCCTGTGGCTGTACCAACCTCACTGTGTTATGCTCTACTCTTGGGTCTCTCGCCCCCAGTTGACTGGAAGCTCCTGGAAGAAAGGATCATCCATGTCTTACTCCTTTGTGTATTCTAATGCCCAGCACAGGGCCCAGCACACAGTGGACAATCAAAAAATATTTTTGAATGAATTTATAAATACATGATGGCAAAGAATATCAAAAGCAAACTGTTCTTTAATGAAAGTAAATGTTACAGAATAAAATTGCCCCCCTGAATTATCCCTGACAAGCACAGACCCTGGAGTCCTGTGGTCTCTTAGGAAGGGAAGTAGACACATTCCTCTAACGATTGCTTGGGGGACAAACCTGAGTTGTCCTTACATGCACTATGGTCTCGGGCAGAGGCAGAAAGTCACGGAGGCTGACGTCAGTCCTGGCTTTTGCACTGAGGCAAGCCCCTCTTCACTTCCTGTCTGGAGGCTGGGGTTTCTGGTTTCCTATGATCCTGCCTCAATTTTCCACCCATTACATGGTAATAATAATAATACTTGCCGCCCTTTTACCACTGATGAGTTCTGGGGAATGAATGAGGTTGCAGGAAAGAGAAAATAAAAAGGATTTTGACCTCCTTGAATGCTATCTAAAGAACAGATACGTAATTATGCTTCTCAATTTTATTGTCACATACTCTAGGCAACTGCTGTCTCTCTTCTCTTATTCCTCTCCTCTGAGCTACGGCACACCCTTAGGGCCTTCAGGCCCAGGCCAGGCAAGTCCCCCAGGCTTACTCCAGACAAGAAGCTGCAGGAGCCCACACAGCGCAGAGACTTTCCCCACTTGAAGGGGGTTGCCACCAGCTGAGAACCACCCGCCCTAGCAGACTCAGGACAATGAGCCTGTAAACTCAGCCATCCCCAACTTGACAAACGTGGAGGAATGGATGTCCCTTCCCTTTTTTTTATACCCCACTAACTGCCCTTAGGTTTTATCTCTCAAGGAGAGAAGCTCCTCATTGCTAGAACCAGAACCTACCACTAACTAGGAAAGCCAAAGGGGGAAAACTCTCCCTGCCCTCCGGTGGCCAGAGTTTGGGCACATAACCTAGTCTTGGCCAGAGACAGCTGGACTGTACACTCAGCTGCTTGCAAGAGGAGGGTGGGGTTCAGCGGAGGGGGCAGAATGCATGTTCCCACTCCCTGGCCTCTGGATCCCCCTTAATTCCCACTCATTTTCCAAGCCTGGCCCTCCCAGAGTCTGTGAGCTCTCTGTATCCTTCCAATAAATGTCCAAATTTTCATTTGTGTTAATGTGCACCATTTTAAGAGTTAGAGAGTTCTAAAATACTAATTCTGAAAAATAGCAGCCCTCCCCTCTGCCCATACACACACACCCTTTCCCCCATCCTCACAATGTGACTCATTTAATTTTTGTTAAAATTTCAATGTTTATATTATGAGGAGCATGAAAGTTATTTACAGCTGCATACATACTATACCATGATTATGATTCCTTTTTTTACAACTCCCTCCATCTGGAGTTAATAATTGCCTCATTTATTCCTTTGCATGGTGTTCTATGTATCCATCGCTATTGTCAAACCTGATGATAGAACTGTCAGTCTTTTCTCAGTACATTAGAACACATTGGGAAACATATCCATTCTATCTATTTATACATCTATCTATCTATCTATCTATCTATCTATCTATCTATCTATCTGTATCTATCATCTATCTATCATTTATCTTGGAGACATACCTTCTGAATCCCTCTATTCTTTTTCTACTTCTTTGCACTAGTTGCTTTCTAGGCCTGATGTACAGAGTTTCTTTCTCTCTTTCTCTCTCTCTCTCCTGCTTTGGTATTGGATCCCCTGTTTCCTAGATACCACCTTTCTTTCCCTTTCTTGGTTTACTCTCCTGTTTGATGGAACAAATCCTCCAGTAGTTTCTTGAGAAAGCACTTGTGAGTTAAAATTTCTAAAACATTTTGTTTTACACTTGATTCATAGTTTGGCTGGGAAGGGAATTTGAGATTAGGAAAACTTGGCATCAGATTTTGAAAACATGGACTCATTATCCTCTATCTTCCAGGTTGCTCTTAAGAAGTCTGATATCATTCTAATTCTTGTTATTTTGTATAAACCTATTTTCTTACTCTAGCATCTTTTAAAATACTCACTTTGTCTTGTATGTTCTGTTTTCATGATGGTACGCTTGTGTGTGGGTCTCTTATCATCCATCATATTGGGCAATGGCTGAGCCCTTTCAATCTAGAAATGCAAGAGCTTCAGTTTGGGGAAACATCCTTGAATTATTACATTGATAATATTCTTTTCTCCGTTTTCTTTGTTCTCTCTTTCTGGAACTCTTATTACTTGTATATGACACTTTTTGGATTTCTCCCCTAATTCTTTTTTTATCTCTTTTTTTAAATCGCTTTGATCTTTTAAATAATCTGTCCTCTGTGAAATTAACTGAACTTTTTCCTTTTAATATTTCTATTAAGCTTTTACAAATATTTTAATTTTATTTTTAATTTCCCATAGATCATTTTAGTTCTCTGTTGTTTTTTTAGAGTTCAGTTTTTGTTTTATGGATGGAATATCTTCTCTTGTCTCTCTGAGCATATTAATTATAGCTGGGTTTTTTCCCTAATTTTTTATCTTAGTGTATAATTTGTTTTTCTTTTTTCCTCTCAAGTTTCTTTATCCTAGTATTTGTCTTGGTGTCTGTGTTAGTTTGCTAGGGCTGCTATAACAAAGCACCACAAACTAGGCAGCTAAAAACAACAGAAATTTATTGTCTCACAGTTCTGAAGGCTGGAAGTCCAAAACCAAGGTGTTGGCAGAGGTGGTTCCCTCTGAGGGCTGTGAGAGAAGGAGCTGCTCCAGGCCACTCTCCTCATCTTGCTGTGTCTCTTCACGTTGTCTTCCCTCCATGTGTGTCTCTTTCTCTTCACATGGCATTCTTTTTATAAGAGCATCAGTCGTATTGGATCAGGGACCCATCCTAATCCAGTATGACCTCATCTTAATTAATTACATCTGCAATGACCCTAGTTCCAAATAAGGTCACATTCTGAGATACTAGTTAGGACTTCAACATATGAATTTGGGGGGCATATGATTCAACCCATAATAGTCTCTGAGTTTCATGTTGGAGCTTTCCTCAAGTGTCTGGTATATGACATAAGAAGCTGCCCTCTTATATGTAAGAGTAGGGCACTGAAAAGCTGAGCTGGAAGCCCCACGTGGGTGGAGCTGGATGGTGGTGAATTTCACTGTAGATAGTTCTACCTGGGCCTGTCAGCCTCTGTAGGTCTTTTCTTGTGGGCTGATCAAAAAAAAATCTTTCCATCTCCTACTTGGAGGATATAAGCCTGGAGGCCAGCATTCTGGAAGGTAATTATGGGAAGAGGGCTGAGGTTTCCAGCATTCAATATATAAACCATTATTTAATTCCTTGTTTTCACCATCTTTTCCTACCCTCATCTGTGCCTATTGTCCTCCAGTCCAGAGATTCCTATTTTACTTTCTCCAAAGAACAAACAGTCTTCTGTTGGGTGGCAGTGAGGACCAGCTACCCAGCTCTTGCAAGCAGAGGAAGGATTTGGAGGTCCACTTACTGCTTAACAGATTTCAAGCCAGTCTTTCTGCTTTCAGTCCTACCTTTACCCTGCTTCTAGAGTTACCTGGTACCACCAAGTCCCGAGGCTTTTGGGTCTTCTTGGGGCAAACCAAATTGCATAACAGCTTTTGTTTTTTCTTTATAGAAGGAATTCTGTATCCTTAGGTCTTCTGAGTCAGATACCAGTAAACCATTTTCTTTTCAGCTTCCAAAAATTTTTTGATCTTATCTATTTTCTTATTTTCATTATCCTTGTGTATTTATGCCATTAAAAAAAAAATCCCTTACTGTCTTGCTGTGCTTTTAGTGGAATTTCAGTAGGGAGCACAAGTAAAGACATGTATTCAATCTACCTTGCTTAACTAGAAATCTCTTAAACCCTCTTTGTGCTTAAAACAGCATAAGTTGGTTTCTGGTGATGTAACCCAGAATCAGGCTGAGGCTGGGAGAGGAGGACAAATGGAGACAAATGGAGGGGGTGGGAATGACTAAAACCACTGCTCTTTCTCCATACATGTGCACCCATCTCTTTAGCCACATTTTAGCCAAACCAGTTATAGATGCTCACAGAAGCCAGGCTGTTACTTTCCCCTGTATCTTCATTTATGCTTCTCTCTGTGTCTGGACTAATACCCCTATTTTCCCTTCTCACCTCTGACTGCCTGATAAGCACTCATCTTTCAAAAGTCAGTTCAGGACTTACTGACTTCATAGAAGCCTGTTCTAATCCCTTCAGGCAGAACTGGCCCCTCCATATCCCCTCCAACACACACACACACACACACACACCCAAGTGCATAATGTATTCTATTGTACTTGTCTGTTTACAGGCGTATCTCCCTCTTGCCTCTACACCTCTCCAGGTGGAAACTGTTTTATTTGTCCTCTTATCTCCAGAGCCTGACATATGGTAGGTTTTTAATAACTTTTCGCTGTTCATGAACCAATGAATCCATGATAAAGAGATATATCCCAGAGAACTAGGTTCTAGTATGCTGTCTGGATTTCATACTGAGAACACTGTATGAACAACATGTTTGCAGGCAATGCTGTAGTTCATGGATAAATGTGGAATTCTGTTTCCTCCTCAGCATAAATTAACTTTTAAAAGCTGTTAAACTGCCTCAGTTTTTCCAAATTGATTTCTCTCCAGAAGGTTAAGAGGAGAATGGGCAAAAGGAGCATATCATTTTCTGCAGCTTCTCCCTGGCTATGCAGACACTCAAGAACTGCTCTGATTTCACTGGAAAACAGTCTTGTACTCTTGGAAATCATGTGATAGTGTAAATTTTGACATCATTTCCAGAAGAGAAATAGTGGTCATTTCCCTTACAGTCCCTTGGATGGTGATAAATTTTATTGGACCAATTTCATTTCTCTCTCTGGGTTCCAGATCTCTTAAGGGCAGGGCCACAGCAGCCCTCAGAGGTCCAGCCTGGTTTGGAATATGTGTGTGTACATCCAGGTGCTGGGGGCACATGCACTCTGATGGCCTCTGTCCATCAGAACTGGTGATGATGACGATGAAACATTCACTAGATGGTTCCAACTGTGATCCATTCAGAGTGTCATTCATATATCATCCTTTCACCCAAAATATACTGCATATTCGCTATGCAAATTGTTAAACACTGAGAGGATAAAATAATTAAAATTCCTGATAATTAGTAAGTGTTCACTATGTGTCAAGCATTGTACCCAATGTTTTATGGGAATGATCTCATTTCATACTAACCACCTGGGGGCAGGGACAAGCGGAGGGAGTGAGACTTAAATCAGGAAAGTAACTCAGCCCAGCTTGTACTGATGGTGAAGAGGTCTGATTCTGGAAGTCGAGTTCTTACAGCTGCCCTCCGCAGCCTGCCCCACGCTTGGGAGATTGTCCCCCCATTTGGAAGCCCTTCCCCAGCCCTTCTGGAGTCAGTTATTTCTCCTCTTCTCAAGAAGATTTGATTGAGAGAGGAAAATTATTCTCTCAGGACCAGAGAATTAAAAACAAGAGCCCACAAAAAGCTGGGTCATTAAAGATTTAAGTTTCACATTGATCTGCTCCCTTTGCTCAGGGAGCTGCTCAGGCCTCTCGCTACCCCCGCCTCAGCACCATCCTCTTCTTTGTTTGGAGGCCTCACCACACCCAGGGAGGACATCAACCAGCGGTCACCACTCTCCATTTGAAAAATAGTCTAGGAGAGGTATAAAAAATCCCCAACACTCAGAGATTTGTCCGCATGTTTTAACTTTTAAGGCTAGGAATGGGGGATTTTCTTTTCACTTTCATGAGTGGAAATGTATGCCTTGAGAATGCATTTGTCACTGCCTGGTTTTAACTTTCTAACTGGAAAATAATGATACTCATGTCCTTTTCTTGATTTCAGCCAAGTCAGAAAGCAGTGAGTAGCCGGGCTGTCTCGTGGAGGAACCACCAGTCTCCAGGGACTTTACGTCTAAGATGTGCCCACTGGAGTCATTTACAGAGGTCTTCTTGCCTTCATAGCTGACCCCACTGTTGCTTTCGTAAAGCCTGAATTATGGGGCTGTGAATGGGATGATGGCTTTGTATTTTAGGTTAGGGCAGGTTAAGAACAATGTAATGGCTTTAGGATAAAATATAATATCAGTACTTTAAAAAGAGGGTTTCAGGTTATATCTGTCATAAAATTGTACAGATGTGCAAAGTCTTCTTACTCCTACAAAAGGAAGGACTATTACTCTGCAGTTTAGTGTACTGGTAAAAAAGAAAGAAGGCAAGAAAAAGAAATAGAAAAAAGGTGTGAAATAGCACCAAGCCACTCTTACCATAGCTCCTAAATAATTAACCACCTCCAGGAGCACCTAACTGAAGGAAACAGAAATAACAGTGATAAAAATAGCATTTTCTATAGAAATCAAATGATGTCAGTATGCTAGAAGCCATTTAAAACAGAAAGATCTTTGTCTTGGAAATCTATAAGCTCCTTTCTCATTCAGCTTGGGTATAAGAAAAGATTAAACTGCTGCAGAATTGTCTAACCTGGATTCAGGGATTCATAATCTCCAGTGCAGAAAACAGATCTGCTCATACTGGGAAAACCATGAAACCAAAGTCAGAGAGAAAATTTAGTACCATATGGTGAAATAGTATTTTGATCTGTTTTTCTAAAAAAAACAAAACAAAACTCTGTTCACTCTCAAAAAATAGATCTAAAATAGTTAACATTTTTATTGTGCTTTACATTTTTAAAGATTTAATCAACGAGTAAAATGTGGCTCAGAGAGTTTCAAAGCTACGCAGCTAGTTAGCAGCTGAGCCAAGACTAGTCTTCTATTTCCTAACCCACTTCTGTTTTCACTTGTTCCCCAAATTAGGCTAACTCTTTGCTTCTTTCAAGCATTTCTTCTTTGGTGATTGTCTGCCATCTTTCCCATATTTTTGAACAGCACCACCTCCTAACCTTTCTGGGAATCTTAAAACTGCAGCATGTTTCAACACTCAAACATTTTCTCACTCAACTTAAAAAATATCACTAGTAAACTATCCATTCCCCTTTATGTTTTGCCTAATTCTGTGTGCAGAGAGAAGCAGCTCCCTCCTTCCCTCCAATTTTCTCCAGCACAATCTAGACAACCCTGGATACCCCAGAAAGGTTGGACTGCTATCTGGAGGTGGAAAGACAAAGCTACACATCTATTGGGTCATGGTGGGAGCACTTGGCCAGCTGCTCGTCCATCTGCAATTCTTACAACAATCCCACAGATAGGTAATATTTTTAATGGATAAGGAAACTGAGGTTCAGAGAGAGGTTAAGTTGCTTGCTCAATCATGTAGCTAGGAAATATCAGATCTTGAATGTGAACACAGGTCAGCTGGTCACCAAATTAGGTGTGCATTGCACTCCACACTGCTTCTCCTTCAAGGTGTAGGATATTGCACTGAAAGTGTAGGGTTATATGTTAAAGCTAGACACAGATCCTTCTGGAGATTACAGTCTAAAAGGGATAAAGGTAATAATAAGAATAATGCATTATAGCTATACGTATCTGTCAATTCTGTGCAAGAGAGAGAGGGAGACCAGCATAGCGTCTTTAATACCTAGTATACTGTAAGAGCTCAATAAACCTTCAGTAATTACAAAAAGGAAGACAGAAATCCAATCCAAAGGTGAATAGCACACTATATATACACTGGCAAATCTTACAGTCTAGATAGTGAGACAGACATGCCCATAACTAACTCTATTCTAACTAGAGCCATGCTTCTCAACCTTTGCTTCATGTTAGATTTATGAAAGGAGGTACAGAGGGAGGAGGTAGGCAGTGAGTACAGCTTATAAAGAAACACCCATGCCCAGTGTTCATCCCTGGCCAATTAAAGCAGAATCTCTGGGTAGAACCTGGTGAGTATTTTTAAAAGGCTCCCCAGGTGGTGCTAACGTTTAACCAAGCCTGGAGACCACCAATGTGTACATCACTGCATCTGTTATGAGGGACAAAGAATGGAGGTGTCAGTGTAGCAGTGCACTCATGGGTCTTTCTGAAGGGATGTGGTGCTGCAGAGGCATTGTTTATAATTAACACTGGTGACAATACCAAGAGATAGACATTGACCAGGAAGCCAAGAAAGATCAGGGAGTCACCTGGAATCATGGGTCAGAAGCCCAATCTCAGGTGGGAAGGCCAGGCTTGGGACCTCCAGTAGGCCACTGCTGATCCTGGGATGGCAGATGTGGCAAGAACAGAGTGAGAATTCATTTTGACACTGGAGTTTGAAACGCTGATAGTAACTCCCTGTGGGCAGCTGGAATGGTCTCTGGTAGCCTAGCATGGACTCAGCATTTTTCCACAGGGAGGTGAAAATAAAGCTGTGCTCTGTTTGGAGGTCTGGCTCTGTCCCTCTGGGACTCAGGGGGCCTTCTCTGTGAAATAAGTGGCTTGTCTCAGAATAGCAGTTTTAAACTGCACTTTTGGAGTGACAGGCAGTGGTTCTCAAGTCTCATGACTAGGAGACTCAGCTGATGAGTTTAGTAAAATCAAGATTCCCAGGCCCCTCCTGAGACTCTGATTTAGTAGGCTGGGGTCCGGAAGGCAGGAGTGCATGTCTCCTGACAAGCACCATGGAACCTCCTTCGAGAAGTGCTGCTTAGGGTGCCCCTGGGTGCCTTAGGGATGCTGTGTGGGGGTGCAAAGAAGCAGCAGGCAGGGCCTAGGTTCCGACCGCCCCTCAAACACAGAAGCTCCCCCTCTGTCAGGTTCATATATTGGTCTCTCTGCAAGACTTGCTTTGAAGAAAGGGTTTTATTGAGAATAGCAAAAAGAAATCAGAAACCATCACAGTAGAGGATCTCAAGGTCTCCTCCAAATTCCAACAGTCTACGAACCTCTGTGGAGGAGACTCCCAAAGGGATGGGGAGGGAGAGAGTAGACTAAATTGGGGACAATGTTTTTATTTAAGGAGTGGGCAGAGGAGATTATTGTCAAGGAGAAACATTTTTAAAGGCTTTAGTTTTCAAATGCTTTTGAAACCCACATGCCACACAGATAAACCAGTGAAACAGCAAACATCTGGCAATGTAGCTTTTTGTCTTATATAAAGGGATGGCTCATAACCCCAGCTCTAGGATCTGAGTGGGCAGTTGATGATGGGAAATGAGAAATCATCAACCAGGACGGGGAAATAGCTTCAGGGCAGCCATTATCAGAAAAGACACTCTACTCCAACTTCATCCAGCAAAGACTGTAGAATCCCTCCTGCCCAGTTACACAAAGTATTTCCAGAATGCATTTTGAAGGAGGCATTCGTGGAAAACATCAGTGGAGTATTTCGCATTGGGAAAGAATTGCACCACTAAACCTTTACAGCAGCTCTGAATTCCAGCATGGATTTGTGCGGTAGCAAGAAGAAAGAAATGAAGAGAACAATAGAAATAGTAATAAAACATGGACTTTGAATCAGAAAAGCCAAGTGATAACTCTGTTTATAGTGTATTACTTGACATACAGAACAGCCAGCCTGAGTGTACCCATGCGTCCTATGTGCTGTCATGGTTCCAGATGGCTGCTCGTCTCTCCGTAATGTAATTGCTTGTGTCCCTTGATAGACTGTAAGCTCCCTTCGAGGGCCACTGTATTGCGTCCAGTGTTGTACCCCAGCACTTAGCAGAGCCTGTCAAATAATGGGCATATACTAAATATTGTCTGGCTTTATATTGGCATGGACCAGAATGGAATGCAGAGAAGAACTCTCTGTATGTGACTTAATAGAAACAGGGTTTGAATGAAACCAGCACTGAGATACTCCCTACTCACCCATGGCTCAGGTTATTCCTACCAAAACCACACTGGCATGTAAAACACTACATTTACATATTATTTCTATCTTAAATCTCTGCTTAAGTAATGAATGATTCCATAAACTCCATTTTGTCCTGTCCATTCTGTACTGGGAGTCAAGTCCCCAAGTTCTATATTATCTACTTTTAGGTCCTAAGTTCAGGGATCCCTTCAGCTCTTGTTATGTAAGAATTCCTGAACCAGGTTGACCCAAGAATTTGAGGTCTATCTCCAGGTGCTCAGATTAGTGGAGGAGGCTAACCATGCCCTCCGTGCACAGCACCTGAAGAACTACTGCCATCATCACAGACAACACTTTCCCAATACAAGGCCAAATCCGACACGGAACTGACCAACCTAGAGGCCCCAGGCACCACCACCCATACCTGCTCAGCACCTGAATGTGAGCCCTACCCTACTGACAGGTAACTGGAGGGTGGGAGTGTGGGGAATCAGAATTAGCCACCTCAAAGTATGTCTTTTTACCTTGATTATTTTCTCTGAAAGAAATTTTGACCTCCCCCTCCACTAACTGCCTAAAAGAATTTAAGATAGAAGGCCTGTCCTCAGGTCAAGCCATCACCATAGATAACTCTAGGTATCAATAGACTGGGATGGTCCTTGCTAAACCCATTCTTACCAAAGTTCTGTTTACCAAACGTTTACATTTGTAAGGGAAATCTCCATTTGTAAAGATATCTCCTTCTCCATACTGGGAAGAGAGGGGGATGACCTCATCTCTAGAAACTTGTCATTGCAGAAGGTGAGGGCTTAAATCTGCATAAACTTTACTCCTATTTACTGTGCTTTTCTGGTAATCTCCCATAGCTGACTCCCCCCACCCCCGACATCCTCCTTTGTCTTTACCTGACTATGCTATTTAAGATGACAACCTCTGCCATTTTGTCGAGTTACCCAGTTTTTCCAGGTCTCTCCCAGGTATACATGTTATAAAGCTTTGTTTGATTTTCTCCTATTATTCTGTCTCATGTCAATTTAATTTGTAGCCCAGCCAGAAAGGACCCAGAGTGGGTAGAGAATAGTCTTCCTCCCCGCAGGAGCATGAACTTTCTCCATCTAAGGGGGCTACAGGGAAAGCAATATTCTCCAGGAAGCACAGAGAAGAATCAGGATGAGAGTACAGAAAGGATGTAAGAGGACGAGAGGTCAGGCATGGTCAGCATTTCCCACTTCCCAAATCCTCTTCCATGTCATTACTCTTGTGCCTTTTGAGAAAACTCTTCCTCTTTTGAGGTGCTTTTGGTCTGGCTATATCCCAGTGTCAGTCAGGATTCCCCTGGTTGCAAGCAACAGAAAATGGCTGGCCAATGTGAGCTGAAAATGAATGTGTTCAAAGGATGCTGGAGAGCCACAGAATTGTGTGGTGGGGATAGTATAGTGGGATGGGGTGAAGGTCCAGGTTGGAAAGCCAGGTTTTCAGGCTATGCAAGCAGGAGCAATGCCCAAAACCACCCTGCAGGACTGGTCTGTTGAAAACCCATGGCTGGCCCATTCAGCACAGGGTACTGCTGGAGGCTGCCACCCACATTCGTGCCTCTGCAGCTAGAAACTGGGCACGAGGCCTCGGCAGCCATCCCCTGCAGAGCGGCTCTGGGACAGTGGGTACAAGCTTGAGCTTCCTGCCACAAGTTTGGGGCAGGCATATCTGATTGGCAGAACCTCTGGCCACACACCTTTATGCCATCTGCAAGGGAGTCTGAGAAAATGATCCCAATTTCATAATGAAAGGCAGCCTCCACCTGCTAAGGTAGGGGATGCCCCAAACAGATTCTTGCCTGCCAAAGTCAGTTGCTGCTATCATTATCATCTCTCCCTCTCATTGTTACTTCTGTCTACCAGTCTCTAAGTCATTCAATCTCATGTTAGCAGCCCCACCACAGACTTTTTCTGTACTTTGTCCTGCTACCATCAGCCATGACTTCAGAATCCACGTGGATGGCCCATCAAACCTCAGGGTACCTTGAGAGCCTCAAATCCGGAGACTTCCACCTCCACACCACTCTCGTCAATTATACCCAGACTTACACCAAGGAGCTTGCCGTTGCTGAGAACTGCTCCACTTTAGAACTCCTCACCTCCTATTTCCCACTCATGCCCTTATCACCACTATACCTGCTCTTCTTCTGGAGAGAGGCCACCAGTGCCCATACCTTCCTAGTAGTCCCCCTGAAGCCTCTCTTTCTTTCTAACACAAAATGGAGCAGAGCATGGTCTAGGAGCATGCCTAATGCCTTGGTACCCCTCTTCTTCTCTTGATCTGCCCAACAAACTCCAACAATGGATCCATTCCATAAATTGTCTACTAATACACCCAGGCTGCCAGTCCTACTGGAGGAAGTTCCTCAGCTTATTGATTGGTGTCACTACAAATCCTTGGTCTCCTGCCTTGGTTGGGCCTTGAATGCAGAGAAACTATTTCTTTCTGTTTGTCAAATACCATTTTAATCATTTTCCACTTTCCTCAAGCTCCCTAGCCATCCCTCCCCCTTTTAACACTCTCACCCTCGGAAAACTGCATGCCTCCTACTTTATTAAGTGAATGAAGACCATAAAACATGAATGATTTCGTATTTATATTGAAACTCACACTTTATTTTTTTCCTTTCATTTTCAGATAAAGGGATATTTCCTTTTCAGGTCAAAGTTAATCCCGCTTCCCAAACTTTGTTCTCCATTGCCCCCTCCAAAAGTTTACTTCATCTGCCTTGTATTTTCAACTTCTCTCTCTCCTATGAGCTCTTGCTTCGCAAATATTTTCAAGTCATCTTCTCCAGATGGTAAGAGCCTCAGGAGCAGGGGCCCTGATTTATTCGTCTTCGTATCCTATCAGTCCCAGATATACAGTAAGCAACATGTTTGTTGGGTTGAATCATTTACATTTCCACAGATGTTATCCATATACCTAAAATTTATATCCTGATTAAAAACTCACCTTTGGTTAAGAACCCATTAACAGGGAAAGGCTTTTAGCAAATTCCTTAATTAGGGTCATTCTACCATCAACTGTATTTGCTCATCTGAACTGAGGTTATGTTAGTTTTATACTATCATTACTACATGTCAGTAAATGATAATGAACTTATGATACCAGCTCAAGATGAGGTTGACATGAGGGAAGCCATATTGTAGAAAAGAAGCCATATTGTAACTTTGAATGGCCTCTGACAAACTAACCCAGCTGGATATGCACCCTCCAGGAGATCTAACTGTTCTGTAGATTTTACAACCCTTGCTTGTGCATGTACCTCCCAGCTGCAATAAGATGATAACCTTGTTCCTTTTGAGTTCCTTAGGAATGTGATGACTCTCGAACAGAGAGTCTATGCTGATAGCCATCATCCATGAAAACCGAAAGATCTGGTGCGGCACTCCCAGTCTGTATCACCTGAGGGTCAACATTCCTAACCCCCTCTCCTATAACCCCCCAGCCTATATAACTGCTGTAAGATTTTGTGCCCCCTTAAGATGGTTCTTTGAGACATTACTCGGCCATCTTCCTCCTTGCTAGCAAGCTGTAATAAACTGTCCTTTCTTTTCTACCATCTTGCCTCTTGACGACTGGCTTTTGTCTTGTGGTGAGCAGATCGTGCCCTTTGTGCAATAACACTTGAATTTCACAAATATGTGCAAATTGCACTTTAATTGTTACTATTAATATTTACATGTCTTTTATTCCTAGAGCAGGCCTGTGCTAATTAACATATTTTTCATACTAATACTTGTTATGAAGTAAAAGTTCTCAGGGTAACTCCTGGTAAGAATCATTTTCCACATGTACTACCAATGTGCATTTGACCTTGGGAATGCTAAGGGCAGGAAGAGAGAACACAGCCAGAGCTTAGAGTCTACTTGGACGGTACAGGAGTTTGTCAGGGGGAAAAAAAGCTACTTTGAAGAGGTGAGTTTTGAATTTCAATTTAAAGTGGGAGTGACACTCAGAGCCCCAGGCTTGATACCCAGGGACTAGACCACCTTAGGGAGTTCTGAGCCCCTCCTAGCGAGTTACGCCACTACTCAGAGAGATGGCCATACTCACTTATTTGAGTCACCAGAGTGTATTCTTTCACAGACCTCTGATTGTTGAGCTGCACTCAACATGTCTAATTCCACACTTGTTACATATCTGTTTGACCAGCCTATTCCCACATCTTGAAAAAAAGAAGTTTTCTCCATTCTTGCTTCTAGCCCTTATGGGTTCTCTCTGATGTACTGGTGACTTAGTGTGACAACCTGGCCCTGCCCCACTCACCAAGTGCCCATCCACAGTGCCAGGCCACTTCCTCTTTGCCTCTGCCTGCTACTCAGACCTGGAGCTACGGGGGCGCTCCTGAGGTCAGGACAGGGGAGTTTCCTAGGCTGAGACAGGGTCTGCCATCGGGCTCCTTATTTCTAATGACAATGCCTCACACTTTTTCCTCAGTTCCAGTCATTGGGTTCTTTCTTGTCTTCCTGGCCCTTCTGAGTAGAATCCAAATTTGTTTGACACTGGGGCTCTACCTTGTTTTTATCAGCCTTCCCATGGCCTGCCGTGTCCACTGGCCTTTCCCCTTGCCTAGGCCGGGACTAGACTGCAGACTTCCAAGAGGCAGCTGCCAAATGCCTGCTGTCAAATTCCCTCACACCTGCCAAAATGCCACCTGCGGCCCCTCAGGCCTTCCTGATTCTGGCCGCCCACCTGCCCACCTCAGCCTCTTTCCTGCTCCTGGTCTCCTCTGTCCATCCCTGCTGCTCCTCTTACCTACGACAGGACCTTCCACAGGGGTCTTCTGGTTTCTGGGGTCCCGAGGGCTCTGTATGTGTCTGTCTTGTTTTCAACCAAGTTCTCACATTTAGTGAGTCAGAGAACAGAGGTGGGCATTAGGCTATAAAAATTCAGTGTGTGCCATCCTTTCCAGTAACCATATTGGGATGTTGTACCTGGCCAGGGCCCAGGGCCCCCTGAAAAGATGCATAGGGGATGAGGATAGATAAAGCCACAATGATCTCTCTGCTCTGAGGCTCTTTTCTCACAGCTGTAGTACCTGTGAACTTTCAGAAAAAGAATACCTGCTTCCCTTGATGCAGAGAGTATGCTGTGAAAAGTCTAGTTATGTGGCTGCCTATTATTTTTCCCTTCATTCAACATAGTCATTTCTGGTCCAGCTTATGAGGTCAAAGTGTTATGATTCCAAAAACAAATGCTACTTGCAAATGAGAAGTCAGAGAGAGTGTTCTTGAATCAAAAGACTTTTATCTTCTGGTTTGAAGATGAGGAAAACCTATTTTTTAAAATATACTATGTCATGAGCAGTTCACTACACGAATGCCGGGGTTAGGAAGGGAAAGGCCAGAGTTTGGGTGAGAGATAAAGAAAGATTATCTTTCATCAGCACTCAAGAGTCAAAGACCCTTTTTGAGTAGGAAATACATAGACTTCTCTGATGAAGATGCAGCACTGGCAAGAAATGTTTCTTGAACTCCAGAATCATGAAGTCATTGCCTGGGCTGCTAGGCAGAATGCAAGTCCACAGTAGACTTCAACAGATTCTGAAACCTCACGTCTGTGATCTCGGAGTCATGCTCCACGTTGTCAAATCCTAACACATGTGCAGGTTTGTAATGATGGATGTTGCCTCAATGGGCTTTTTTGTACTCTTAAAATTTCCAATCAGATTGAGTGACAGCATCATGGCGGAGTGAGCTTTCCCGTGAACTCTTCCCCCGACAAGATACAACAAAAGGAATAGTCACAGACCAACAACGGAATCCCAGACAGTGAAAAGCTAGAGCAGAAAGATCCACACTGCCGCACATCTGAGAGCGGAAGGAAGTGGGGAGAGGTAAGAAGAACTCCTCCCCCTCCCCATCAGATCAGCGATCCCGGTCCCCGCGGCTCCCAGAGAGGGGGGAGGGGCAGCCCTCGGTAGGGAAACCGTAGCTCTTCAGACTCTCTCAGCCAGTGGGAAACTCCTGCACAAAGGACTCAGAAGAGCCACAGGGCTACCATCAACATCTGAGCACCCCAGAGAGCGGATAAAGAGGGGCAAACGAGAAGCCTCCCACGTCAGGGACCCAGAGGGCAAAAGAGAGAGCTCCCCCCTCCCGGCAAACCGGACCCTGCAGCTCAACCGACCAGACCAGACCTAGCGATCCGCGGCAGACCAGACCAAGCGATTCGCGACCGACCTGATCAAACGACCGGACCCGTGGATCGCAGCGGGAAAAAAAAACAAAAAACAAAACTGCAGATCGCAGCAGAAAAACCGGGGCAGAGTGCAGGGGGCTTAGACTACACAGCCCTTTACCACCAGACAGTGGCGGCAGGTGGAAATTGCAACCAGAGATTTCCAGGATGAGGAAAAACAAAACCAACACAGAAACCACAATGCAAAAATATATGAAATCACCAGACCAGAAACAAAATGACAAGCACCCAGAAATCAACCCCGAAGACACAGAAATCCATAAACTAAATGACAGAGATTTCAAAATAGCTATCATAAAAACACTCAATGAAATAAGAGACAACACAGACAAACAATTCAATGAGATTAGGAGTTTCTTCACAAAAGAGATTGAAATCATAAAGAAAAACCAATCAGTGCTGATGGAGATGAAGAACACAATGGAGGAGATAAAGGAGAATCTGGAATCTTTTAAGAACAGAGCTGACAATATGGAGGAAAGAATTAGCACTTTAGAGGATAGGAATACAGATATACTCCAGAGGGAAGAAGAGAAAGAACTAAGACTAAAAAAAAATGAAGAAAGACTCCGAGAAATATCTGACTCTATTAGAAAATGTAACATAAGAATTATAGGTATTCCTGAGGGAGAAGAGAGGGAAAGAGGAACAGAGAACCTACTCAAGGAAATAATAGCTGAGAATTTCCCAAATCTGGGGAAGGAGCAGGAAATACCAGTAAGCGAAGCCAACAGGACACCTATATATATTAACAGACAAAGGCCTTCACCACGACACCTAGTGGTAAGGCTAGCCAGGGTCAACGACAAAGAAACAATATTAAGGGCAGCTAGACAAAAACAAAAAATAACGTACAAAGGAACTCCCATCAGGCTCTCAGCAGATTTCTCAACAGAAACTTTACAGGCTAGAAGAGACTGGAATGATATATTCAAAATACTGAAAGACAAAAACTTTCAGCCAAGAATACTCTATCCAGCAAAAATATCCTTCAAATATGATGGAGAAATAGTAACTCTCCCAGATAAACAAAAGCTAAGGGAGTTCATGGCCACGAGACCCCCACTACAAGAAATACTCAAGAAGGCCCTCAGGCCTGAAAAAAAGAAGAGAAAGGGAACACAAAGCTTGGAGCAAGGAGAAAAGTAGGTAGACAAACTTAGAAAAATAGTAGATCTTTACCGGAAGAGGTTAGCAACCACTTAAATACTAAATTCAAAGATCAAAGGAAGAAACTCACCAAAAATAAATTTAACCTCATCACTGTAAACACACAGCCACAACACAAGATAGAATAAGGTATAACAAGAACAACTTAGAAGGGGAAGAGGAAAGTGATTGAATTGACTTAGTATAAGGAAATAGGAGGCCATCAGATAACGGACTATCTCATACACAAGATTTTTTGCCCAAACCTCAAGGTAACCTCTAAACAAATAATCAAAAGAAAACCACATATGATAAACAAAGAGAAAACTAGAAGAGTCATAAGACAGAACAACCAAACTGAATTGGCAGTCCGAAACAAATGGGACAAGAAACAAAGGAAATGCAAAAGAACCAGAAAATAAGTGACAAAACAGCAACATTAAGCCCTCATATATCAATAATTACCCTAAATGTAAATGGATTGAACTCTCCAATCAAAAGATACAGAGTGGCAGGATGGATTAAAAAGCAAGACCCAACAATATGCTGCCTTCAGGAAACACATCTTAGCACTAAAGACAAGCATAGGCTCAGAGTGAAAGGATGGAAGACAATACTCCAAGCTAATGGCAAACAAAAGAAAGCAGGTGTTGCCATACTCACATCAGACAAAGTAGACTTCAAGATAAAACAGGTTAAGAAAGACAAAGAAGGGAAATATATAATGATAAAAGGGACACTCCATCAAGAAGACATATCACTTATAAATATATATGCACCCAACATAGGAGCACCAATGTACGTAAAGCAACTATTAACAAACCTAAAAGGAGAAATCAACAACAACACAATAATAGTAGGGGATCTTAACACCCCACTTACAACAATGGATAGATCATCCAGACAAAAAGTTAATAAAGAAATAGTAGACTTAAATGAAAAACTGGACAAGATGGACCTAGTAGACATATACAGAGCACTCCATCCAAAAACAGCTGACTACACATTCTTCTCAAGCACGCATGGAACATTCTCTAGGATAGACCATATGTTGGGAAACAAAGAAAGCCTCAATAAATTTAAGAAGATTGAAATCATAACAAGCATCTTTTCAGACCATAAGGCTATGAAACTGGAAATGAACCATGAAAAAAAAACTGGGAAAGTGACAGAAATGTGGAGATTAAACAACATGCTACTGAACAACCAATGGATCATTGATGAAATTAAAGGAGAAATCAAAAACTATCTGGAAACAAACAAAAATGATAATATACCATATCAAACCATATGGGATGCAGCAAAAGCGGTCCTGAGAGGGAAACTCATAGCGATACAAGCCCACCTTAACAAACAAGAGAAAGCCCAAATATGCAACCTTAAATTACACCTAACAGAACTAGAAAAAGAACAAACAAAGCCCAAAGTCAGCAGAAGGAGAGAAATAATAAAAATCAGAGCAGAAATAAATGAAATTGAGACCAAAAAAACAGTAGAAAGAATTAATGAAACAAAGAGTTGGTTCTTCGAGAAGATAAACAAAATCGACAAACCCTTAGCCAGGCTTACTAAGAAAAAAAGAGAAAAGGCTCAAGTAAATAAAATTAGAAATGAAAGAGGAGAAATTACAACGGATACCACGGAAATACAGAGGATTATAAGAGAATACTATGAGAAATTATATGCCAACAAATTGGACAATCTAGAAGAAATGGATAAATTCTTAGACTTATACAACCTCCCAAAATTGAGCCAAGAAGAAATGGAGAATCTGAACAGACCAATAACAAGTAAAGAGATTGAAATAGTAATCAAAAACCTCCCCAAAAATAAAAGTCCAGGACCAGATGGCTTCTCCAGTGAATTTTACCAAACATTCAAAGAAGATTTAATACCCATCCTTCTCAAACTATTCCAAAAAATAGAGGAAGATGGAACACTTCTTAAATCATTCTACGAGGCCAACATCACCCTGATACCAAAACCAGACAAAGACAATACAAAGAAAGAAAATTACAGGCCAAATATCGCTGATGAACATTGATGCAAAAATCCTCAACAAAATATTGGCAAACCAAATACAACAATACATTAAAAAGATCATACACCATGATCAAGTGGGATTTATACCAGGGACGCAGGGATGGTTCAACATCTGCAAATCAATCAACGTGATACATCACATCAACAAAACAAAGAATAAAAACCACATGATCATCTCAATAGACGCAGAGAAGGCATTTGACAAGATACCACATCCATTTATGATAAAAACTCTCAATAAAATGGGAATAGAAGGAAAGTACCTCAACATAATAAAGGTCATATATGACAAACCCACAGCCAACATCATACTCAACGGGGAAAGACTGAAAGCCATTCCTCTGAGAACAGGAACGAGGCAGGGCTGCCCACTCTCACCACTCCTGTTCAACATAGTACTGGAGGTTTTGGCCAGAGCAATTAGGCAAGAAAAAGGAATAAAAGGAATCCAAATAGGTAACGAGGAAGTGAAACTCTCACTATTTGCAGATGACATGATTGTATATGTAGAAAACCCTAAAGAATCTGTTGGAAAACTATTAGAAACAATCAACAACCACAGCAAAGTTGCAGGGTACAAAATCAATCTACAAAAATCAGTTGCATTTCTGTATGATAATAATGAACTAACAGAAAGAGAGCTCAAAAAGATAATACCATTTACAATAGCATCAAAAAGAATAAAATACCTAGGAATAAATCCTACCAAGGAGGTGAAGGACCTATACAATGAGAACTACAAGACATTATTGAAAGAAATCCAAGATGACATAAAGAAATGGAAAGATATCCCATGCACGTGGATTGGAAGAATAAACATAGTTAAAATGTCTATATTACCTAAAGCAATCTACAGATTCAATGCAATCCCAATCACATTCTTCACAGAAATAGAAAAAAGAATACTAAAATTTATATGGGGCGACAAAAGACCCCAAATAGCTAAAGAAATCCTAAGAAAAAAGAACAAAGCAGGAGGCATCACAATCCCTGACTTCAAAACATACTACAAAGCAATAGTAATCAAAACAGCATGGTACTGGTATAAAAACAGACACACAGATCAATGGAACAGAATTGAAAGCCCAGAAATAAAATCACACATATACGGACAGCTAATTTTTGACAAAGGTGCTAAGAACATGCAATGGAGAAAGGAAAGTCTCTTCAATAAATGGTGTTGGGAAAACTGGACAGCCACATGCAAAAGAATGAAAGTGGACCATGTGCTATCGCCATTCACAAAAATTAACTCAAAATGGATCAAAGACCTGAAGGTGAGACCTGAAACTATAAAACTCATAGAAGAAAATATAGGCAACACACTATTTGACATTGGTTTTAAAGGAATATTTTCGGATGACATGCCTACCCAGACTAGGGAAACTAAAGAAAAAATAAACAAGTGGGACTTTATCAGATTAAAGAGCTTTTATAAGACAAATGAAACCAGAATCAAGATGAACAGACAACCAACCAGCTGGGAGAGAATATTTGCAAAACATACATCTGACAAGGGGTTGATCTCCATAATATATAAAGAACTCACACAACTGAACAACAAAAAACAAACAACCTGATCAAAAAATGGGCAGAGGAAATGAAGAGACACTTCTCCAAGGAAGATATACAGATGGCCAATAGGCACATGAAAAGATGCTCAACATCACTAATCATCAGGGAAATGCAAATCAAAACAATACTAAGATACCACCTCACGCCCGTTAGAATGGTTATAATCACCAAGACAAAAAACAACAAATGTTGGAGAGGATGTGGAGAAACAGGAACCCTCATACACAGCTGGTGGGAATGCAAATTGGTGCAGCCTCTGTGGAAAACGGTATGGAGATTCCTCAAAGAATTAAAAATAGAGATGCCCTATGATCCAGCTATCCCACTACTGGGAATCTATCCAACAAACCTAAAATCAACAATCCAAAGAGGCTTATGCACCCCTATGTTCATTGCAGCATTATTCACCATAGCCAAGAAGTGGAAGCAACCTAAGTGTCCCTCGATTGACGATTGGATTAAGAAAATGTGGTATATATATACAATGGAATACTACTCAGCCATAAAAAAGACAAAATCGTCCCATTTGCAACAACATGGATGGGCCTGGAGCATATTATGTTAAGTGAAATAAGCCAGAAAGAGAAAGACAAACACTGTATGATCTCGCTCATATGTGGAATATAAACCAACACATGGACAGAGAAAACTGGACTGTGGTTACCAGGAGCAGTGGGGGTGGGGGGTGGGCACAAGGGGTGAAGGGAGTCATATATATGGTGATGGACAAACAAAAATGTACAACCCAAAATTTCACAATGTTAGAAACCATTAAAACATCAATAAAAAAAAAAATTTCCAATCATATGTTTTTATACCACTATTCAGTCCCTGTGCCTACATTCCCTACCTTGGAAAGTTGAATTCCCGGCCTCTTAGTTGTTTCTTCTCCATCTACAATTTCAGAAAGGATCTCAAATGGTTCATTTATAGCAAAGATCTGATTCCTGCTGTGATGCTAATAAACAGGCCTGATTTTCTTACCTTTTAATAAAGTCATCAGCAGAAACAATGGGCCTCAAAAGGGAGTGCATAGAGGCGTTCATCCTCAGAGCAGCAAGAGTTCTCTTCTTTGTAATTGACAGTAAATAAAACTAATGTCTAATCAAGAGGTTGACATAGCTTAAAATACACCTCCTCACTTGGGAATCTAATGCCTTGAATCCTAGTTTAGCAGGGCTCTGACGACACAGCTCAGTGTCCTGATCTAGTCAATGGCAGGATGTGCTGGACTTGGAAGGGCTGGGACCTCGGAGTTCAGGGTGAAAGGAAGTTGAGATGGATGAGTGGCAGCGGGTTCCAGGCCGCAATGTGAGCTGACAAGCAGCCAGTGGTGGGGGCTGGGCCGACAGGTAGCTGAGGCCAGACTTCAGTTCCCAAGAGGACAGGTAGGAGCAAGACTTAGAGAAAAAGAATTTTCCACATATTTCAGAGAATATGACAAAGATCCTTACGGAATAAGTAAGAGAGTCATAAGGAAGGGGTAAAAAAGGCAAAAGCCTGGTTTCAGGAACTACAGAACAAGGTCAAAGGCACAAGGACAGCACCTCCTAACTAGCTGCCCTGCCACCACGCCCACTGCCACGCCCACCACACCAGACACGCACCCCTCAGCGAGCAAGCCGAGTGAACCACCATGTAACAGCTCTGCTCTGCCCTTTCTCTCCAGCCCCACGGCACAGCCCGTGTTCAGACCACCGCGCCTTGGATCACCAGAGCAAAGCCTCTCCACTCTCCCTCCAGAGAGGCCTCCTCTCCAATCCAGTCTCTCCCTGGCAGCCCGGAGGAGCTCTCAAAAATGTAAACCCTATCAAGTTAGTCTCCTGCTGAAAACCCTTCAGTAGCTCCACGTTGCCCTGAGGTGCAAACCCAGCTCCTTTACCACGCCCCTGGGTCTGTCGCAGGCAGCCCTCCTCCTCGACCTCGGCGTCTTCCTCCAGTTAGAGTGAACTCTTTGAACCCTATAAGGTTTACCCTTTCCTTCTTGCTCAGAAGACTGCACACACAGATCTCGTGGCCTAGAGTGGACCATCTTTTCCATTTGTAACCTGGATGTGGTTAATTTCTACTCCAGCTTCAGATATGAGTTTAGCCTTCCTTTCCTCCAAGAAGGCTTCTCTGACCTCCCAACTCTGTGCCCCGAGATTATCCTACAAACTCCCTGTCAGAGCACCTACCACACTCTATTGCTATCTTCTTCTATCACCAGGCCCCATGGCCTTGCTACTCGAAGTGCAGTCCGTGGACCACCAGCACTGACACCACCTGTAGGAAATGCAGACTCTCAAGCCCCACCTAGACCTGCTGAATCAGAATCTGCCTTCCCCCAGGGCCCAGGGTGGTCCACACAGGCATTCAAGTCTAAGGAGCACAGCCCCCGACTCTGAGGTTCCTGAGAGCAGGTGCTTTTCTTTCTTGTTCACTGTGGTCTTCCAGTGGCTACAAAATGGCCACACACTACATATTTCTTGAAGAGATTAATTAATTAATTAAGAAGAGGGATTTGGTTCTGAAATCACCCTGAGGTTCTTGCCTCCCCTGTGGCTGGGAGCAAGATTAGCCCTTGAACTTGTAACTAACAGAATCTATGTTGGGGCCAGAGGCCACGTGGGACATGGAGGGTGATGGAGCGAGCAGAAGCCTGGCCCTCCGTGGGCCCCCTGGCATGGGCAGCAGCACTGTGGCATAGTGGGGTGGGAGTCCTGGGTTCTGTCTGTGCCTTGTGAGCTGAGTAACATTGGACAAATCCCTTAACCTCTCTGGGCTTCGTTTATTCATCTATAAACCAGGCAGATAAAATATGTCTTACCTTTCTCACTGAAGTCTTAGGAGGGTTGATTGAGACAGTGTTCGCTAAGACACTTTGTAAACAGGAATCAATTGTACAGGGCGAAGAATCCTTGTTTGATCTGCCCCGTGGTCTGCTCCTGCTTGCACCCTCCCTGTGCCTCCATCATCCTGTGGTGGGGGGGCCAGGCTTACGGGGCCAGGCAGGCGCTGGCCGCAGGAGGCCCGCCTTCCAGGCCAAGGGCTTCTCAAGAGCTCTGCGCCACATGCAAGGCCTCTCTCAGCACTGAATTTATTCCAACCATTCAATACGGATAATGAGCAGCAAGAAATCCCTCTGTCCCACATCAGTCCTGTAATCCTGACCCCATTGAACAAATCTGATGGTACTTAGCATATCAGCATGTTTACTTTCTTTCCAGCACGCAAACATGATTAAACTCTCTCCTCATTTCCATATTAATAGCATACTCGTGTGAAGAATTTAGGAAAACACATTTGTGGAAATCTCATTTTTGATTTAAAATTTTCCAGTGTTGCAATGATCAGCGACACACTGACGTGCAGAAATGTCCCCTCCTGTCGGGAGCTCAGGGGAAATGCTGTTCCCTTTCTGGTGGCTTCTTCCAGTGGTCAACAACTCGCTCACAAGATGCCTTCTTCCCCATCAGTTTCTGAAGACTGGAATGTAAACTGCTTCTTGCTGCTCTCCTTTATTGGGAGAAGAGGAAGGGGCCCCCCAGTGCTCCCCGTGAGACCCCTCCTCACACCTGAAGGCAACAGTAAAATTACTCCACCCCTTCCAGAATCTGAGATCCTTCCTCTTCTGGGTGAGGCCTTCCAAGCCCTCTCACTTTTCTCCAGATTTGGGCTGAGACCAGTTTGTGGATGAGGAAGGGGGAGAGAGAGCTCCCCTGAGCACATCTTGCAGGCTGACAGCCACTCGCTCGTCCTCGTGGAGACTCAGTTGCCCTCACCCTCTCTCTCTTAGGAGGAGACTGCCAGGAGGTGGCGCAACCTCAGGCCCTGGAGCAGACGGGCCCAGGCCTGGCTCCTTCATGCACGAGCTGTCTCATTGTGAGCCAGCAACCTACCTACTGCTGTTCCTCACCTGTCAAAACAGGAATAATAGTATTATTTGCATTGAGCTGCCTCATAAGGTTGTTATGAAAAATTTTAAATAAATGATGCATATAGAGCACTTAGCTCAGTGCCTAGGATATAGTAAGTGCCCCATAAAACTTGGCCATTGTTATTTTGCTTCTATTGTTTTAAATAATGTATCACTCTTCACCGTCCCTCTCTGCGGCCTGTCGGCAGCAGCGAGGACGGCAGGTTCATGGCTGACTCCCGTCCAGCGGCTCTCGGGACACTTTCCGGCCTGGGGCAGAGTCCAGGCCCATATTGGCTTTGTAACTATTGTATCCCCAGCCCCAGGGTCTGCCTGCGCCTGGAGTTGTCACGCTTCGTTCTGTTTCTGAATTCTGCCGTCGTCGCTCTCGCGTCCTGTGCTGCAGACGACACGTGACTCTTGCTCTGTGAATCATTCCAAGTAATTTGGAGTTTTTCTTACAAAACACAAAGCGGTGAAAATGGCCCTTTTTGGTTTTGGGCTGGGAGTAAAGAGGACGCCGGGAGGAAGGAGAGGGAGGACCCCTTCTCTTCTCCTCTCTGGGGTTGCGCTGGTTCTGTCCACGTTAACGTCTAGATCGGTGATCCTAGGGCACCCGCCTGCGCCCAGCGCCGTGACGCCGTGTGGGCTCCTCCCAGCGGGCGCCGGGGAGATGCTCCAGGACCGCTTCTGGGTTTCTTCCCTGCCACCGGCTCACAGATCCCCGTGTCTTTGAATGTTTGCCTGGGGAACACCATATGTGTGAACTAAGTTTATGAAGCAGTATGTTTAAGAATAAATTTCAAGATGCTATTTTTCAGCAGCCCATGAATCACTTAAACTCATCTGCAAAATAAACTGTTTGCCAGAGGAAATTCATTTTTGATGACGGTAGAGAAAATTAAAGTTGTAATACAGGGGGCTTTTCCCTACTGATAGTCATGAGCTATTCTGCCAGGAGGGATAAGAATGGGCCGCTATACAACTTATAACTGCAAACTCCTGAGTAATAAAACTATAGGTCACACAGAATACAGTAGACTCAGACTCTAGTTTCAGAGCTGCATGGCATTTTTCCAAACAAGTAGGACTTTATTTTGCTCTTTCACCAGAAGTAGGAAGATGAATATTATATATATATTTTTTTCTGTGTGTCTGTGTGTGTGTGTGTGTGAGGAAGAGTGGCCCTGAGCTATCACCTGTTGCCAATCTTCCTCTTTTTTGCTTGAGGAAGATTGGCCCTCAGCTAACATCTGTGCCCATCTTCCTCTATTTTGTGTTTGGGACACCACCACAGCATGGCTTGAAGAGCGGTGTAGATCCGCACCAGGGATCTGAACCCGTGAACCCTGGCTGCCAAAGTGGAGTGCACTGAACTTAACCACTATGTCACTGGGCTGGCCCCTGAATATTATAATTTTTTAAAAAGATTTTTTAGAGTTGCTCTGTGCCTTGGTTTACCAAAGAGCCAAAGTGCCATTTATCTCACCACTTGGTAATAAAAAGCATGTCTAAAAGATACTTCCCCAGATAAATGTTAAGTGACAGACCGGGTGCGGATATAGAATGTGGTCAGTGTGCCCTTGATGGGCGGAGAGAATTCATGTACAATGGGGATTAAGATTTGCCAGTCATGTTGGTGGGTTTCAGATGCATTGTTTTTATTTCATCGTGTTTTGCTGACTTTTTGTGTCTCTCTGATTATCAGCTGAATTGTGCCTCTTTAGCTGTCTCTGCTCAGTCTGTTGTTAAAACAACAGACTGAGCAACAGTCCTTATCTAGAGAAGGGAAGCTGCGGCTGGCTAACGATGATGCAAGATACGTGTGAAAAGCAATCGGCACTACGTCATCAAGAGTGAAGCCAGTATTTAGGTCACTCCCATGGACCAGAGCCCTTTGCATCGATTTCCTCACTTCTTAGGGAGCGTCCCAGACTGTACTGGGGAATTGTCTACTGAAATGCAGCACGTCACAGAAATGTGCGTCCGGGAATTGCTGACCTCTTGAAGATGGATTGCAGCAGGATTAAGAAACTGCCTGAATGCTCTTGTTTACTTGCTGCAATAATAGTACAAATTATGCTGGCTTCCCTTTTTTAGCACTTTTTTTGTTTTTTTTACCAATTCCAGACAGGGCTGTGTTTCTAAAATCAATCTTGATTGGGCCACCAGTGATCAAACTTTTCAAACTGACTTTACCGAGTGATCAGTTTATAAACCCTTCAGGAGACTTCAGTGTTGAAAGAGTGCTATGAAATGGGGTTTATACCCCACAGAAGGGAAGTAGAGTATCAAGTGTTGGCTCAAAAGCAGGTCTCAGGTCTGTGCTGAATAGAATTCAGTTGCTTCTGGCTTTCCTGCTGAACACAGAGCAGGGAACATCTTGGTTTATGCTAATCTGGTTCTTTACAACCTAGACAACTGAAAGCAACTTGAGTTTTTGGTTTGACTTAATGCCAGCATGCATGCTTAGCTGGTGTGTAGTGTGAACCAATTTTTTCCTAAGTTTAGACATTGAGAAAGCATGAGCTAAATCCTATGTTTGGTGCCCAAGGAACAGTCACAAATTATTTCATTGATTTTTTATTTTTTCACCTCCCTGGGCCTTCAACCTTTCTGCATGGCAGGCCCTGGGCAGAGGGCACCAGGCAGGAAAGGGAGGCCCTGGGGAGTTTCCTGCAAGCTTGGGGTTTGGAGGTTGGGTTAGGCCCCAGTCAGTTGCTTGACATTATTGAAGGCACTGTCCTTGTTGTTGCAGTGGTGTTGCAGGACGCTATGTGTCCATGCATGTCCACGTGTGTACCACGTGACACAGTGCATCTGCGTACGCCTATGATACAGCGCTTGACACACATGAAATGCTGGAGTTGCCCAGGGCTATCCCTGAGGACAGGAGCTTTCTTTCACTCATCTTTTTGTATCTCAGTGGCTAACATAGTGCTTACGCTCAATGATTCACGGAGATATTATCAACTTATAGGAAAGAAGCCCAGAGTTATAGCCCTGAGTTAACTTTATGCCAAAATACAGCCCCTACACACAAACATCATCAATTAGCAATTAAAGGGATACTCTAAAAAGTGACATTGTATGGGTTGAATGCCAACATGTGAATAACATTATTTGCCTCCTGATATGATGCCATATGAAGTACATGACATCTCCTATGAAGTACTCATTCCAAACAACCGGAATTTAATTAACCTTTAGATCTATCTTTTATTTCACAGGAATTTCAGAGAATACAGGAACAGGTTAAATAACACCAAGAAGAAACAATCATACAAATCCAGACTATGGGGCATTCTGGGCCAGTCTCTCAAATAAAAGAGTTAAATATTATTCTCAAAAACAGAGGAGGGTGATGGGGGGAATGTTCTAGATTTTGGAAAAGACTTAAGAGACATGACAACCAAATGTAGTGTGTGCTCCTTCATGTGGGGAGCCTGGTTGGAAAAAAAGAGAAGCCATGAAAGATACTGGGGCTGACTGGTAAAAGTGGGGCCTGAGCCACACACCAGGTGATGTTAGAGAACTCCATGTGAAAAAGCAACTGTCTTTCTATCTTTCTATTTTTCTGTGTTAGAAAATTTTATCATAAAATTTTTTAAAAAGAAAGTGAAATACCAATTTGACAAGAAGGGAAAGGACATTCTAGCGCTCCAAGGCATGGAGGTAAGAATCAGTATGATGGGCTCTGGGACAATAAGGGAGCTCGGCTTTGTGGGCTGGCAAAGCTGAGTGGGCAGAGCAGACAGTGCAAATGGAAAAGGCAGACAGGACCAACTGTGCTACTGAGCTTGGAATTTCTACTGGAGGCAAAGGAGCCAATGGAGGCTTTTATTTTTAAGTAACAACTTTATTGAGATACAGTCATATACCATAAAAGTCACTGTTTTAAAGTATACAATTCAGTGGTTTGGGGTTGTCTTGACATGAGTACAGCCATGTTTGGCCGCCCCATTGACCTACAGCCACCAGCACAAAAAGAAATATAAAAGCTGCTTTCTGTGTGGTGGGAACTGGCCTTTTCCTGGGAACTGGCCTTTCTCCCACAGAGGGAGTTGCAAGTTGTAACAGTTCAAGGCTCTTGGAGCGTCGTAGCACGGGATGGACTGGCCATCTGTGCCGGGCTAACACGATAACCAAAGAGAACAATGCACGTACACAACTACTGGGCTGGGACGTTAGCCAAGGGGCTCAGTGCACGTACGCCACTGATAACCATTTGTGCATGGGAACACTGGATGCTTGCTCTGTAAACTCTGTAACTGCTTATATAAATTGCTGGAGACTGAGACCCAGTGAGAGTTCCACCTGTGGAAGGGACACCTTGCCCAGGACGTGTGATCCTTGCCCAACCGCGTCGATTGACAGGGCTTTCCCGGCAGTGGGGCATGGATATTGTGAGTAACTGATTTGATGTGAGTAATTGATTTACTGTGAAGTAACTGATTTGATGTGTTCTCTTTTCGGTCGACCTGGTGTTTCTCTTTCCGGTTGATTTCTGTCATTTCCCTTCAGTCGATCTGGTGTTTCCCTTTCTGATCTATCTGATGTTTTTCCCTCTTATTATATGACCTATTTGGATCTGCTGCTCTCAGCCGATGTGGATGTTTTCCCTTTCCAGTCGAGCTGGTGTTTTTTCCCTCTTATTATTTGACCTATTCGGATCTGTTTGCGGACTATCGCCTTTACTATCCTCTATATAATAAAATATACCTTCAGTCCATTTGTTTGGAGTGGAAAGTGTCTTTTACATCTCTGATCGAATCCCCGAACCTCTCATAACAGGAGTATATTCAAAGAGTTGTGCATCCATCGCTACTGTCTAATTCCAGAACATTTTTATCACCCCACTTTGAAACACTGCACCCATTAGCAGTCACTCCCCACCTACTCCCAGTCCCTGGCAACCACTAATTTGCTTTCCGTCTCTATGGATTTGTTGAATCTGGACATTTCATATAAATGGAATCATAGAATATAAGGCCTTTTGTGCCTGGCTTCTTTCACTTGGCATGTTTTGACATTCATTCATGTTGTAGCATGTATCAGAAAAGGGAGGCAGGGCATGCCTCCCAGGGTGCCACAGGTGAGGAGTGCCAAGGGATTCACTCAACCCAGCAGGCAGGAAGTCAAAAGAGAGTGCGGACACCCGAGCAAACGCCTTTATTGGGGTCTGGGTGGAACACACACAAAAGGCGTGAGGGGATTTCATTGGTGCGTTTGAATGGCGCTAAGTCACAGTCAGGGGAGGGCAAGAGGTTGGAACTTGTGCGGGGACCAGCCTTATCACACTGGTGCACCTGGTCACCTGGGCAGGCTCACAGCCTCTTTGTGGGGATGTTGAGGCATTAGGAAAATAGGAAGTTTTTCAAAATTTACGATACATTATTGCTGAGTTATAGGTGTTCTTTATATACAACATACAAGTCCCTTATCAGATATATTATTTGCAAATATTATTTTCTCCCATTCTTTGGGTTGCCTTTTCACGTTTTTGATGGTATCTTTTGAAGCATAAACATATTAAATTTTCATGAAACCCCATTTATCTGTTTTTTTTCTTTTGCCACTTGTGCTTTTGGTGTCATATCTAAGAAGTCTTTGCCTAATCCAAAGTCACAAAGATTTACTCCTATGTTCTTTTTCTAAGAGTTTTATACCTTTAGCTCCTACATTTAGATCTGTGACCATTTTGAGTTAATTTTTGTATATGATGTGAGTTAGGGGCCCAGTTTTATTCTTTAGCATGTGGCTATCCAGTTGTCCCAGGACCATTTGTTGAAGAGACTATTCTCTCCCCATTGAATGGTCTTGGCTCCCTTGTTGAAAATCAACTCACTGTAAATTTATGGGTTTATTTCTGGACTCTCAATTCTATTTCATAGATCTATACATCTGTCCTCATGCCAATACCACATAATTTTTATTACTGTAGCTTTGAAGTAAGTTTTGAAACTAGGAAGTGTGAGTCCTCCAACTTTGTTCTTTATTTTCAAGACTATTTTGGCTATTCTAGGCCCCTTGTATTTCCATGTGAATTTTAGGTTCAGCTTATGAATTTTTGCCAAAAAAAGAAGCCAGCTTGGATTTTGATAGAAATTATGTTGTATCTGTATTGTATATACAATAATTAATTTGGGAAGGTCAATCTGGAACTTATTGCCATTTAGCAGTGTTAGGTCTTCCAATCCATGAACATTAGTTGTCTTTCTGTTTGTTTAACTTCTTTAATGGTTATTTGGGTCTTCTTTCTTTCTTTTTTTTTTAATTAATTAATTAATTAATTTTTCCCCCAAAGCAGCAGTAGATAGTTGTATGTCATAGCTGCACATCCTTCTAGTTGCTGTATGTGGGACACGGCCTCAACATGGCCGGAGAAGCGGTGTGTCGGTGCGCGCCCGGGATCTGAACCCGGGCCGCCAGTAGCGGAGCGCACGCACTTAACTGCTAAGACACGGGGCCGCCCCGGGTCTTCTTTCTTTCAGTGATATTTTATAGTTTTCAGAGAATAGTTTTTGCACTTCTTTTGTTAAATTTTATTCCTAAGGACTTATTCTTTTTGTTGCTGCCGTAAATGGAATTGTTTTCTTAATTTCATCTCCAGGTTGTTCATTGTCAGTTGTATATTGATCCTGTAACCTTGCTGAGCTTGCCTATTAGTTGTAATAGTGTTTTAATGGGTTCCTCAGCATTTTCTGTGTATAAGAGCACACCATCTGTGAATAGAGATAGTTTTACTTCTTCCTTTCCCCACTGGATGACTTTTATTTCTTTTTCTTGTCTAATTGCCTTGGCTAGAACCTCCAGTATAGTGTTAAATAGAAGTGGAAAGAGTGAAGATTCTTGTCTTGTTTTTGATCTTAAAGGGAAAGTATCCATTTTTCCACCAATAAATATGTTGCTAGCTGTGAGTTTTTCACAGATAGTCCTTATCATATTGAGGAAGTTCCCATCTATTCCTAGTTTCTTGAATGCTTTTATCATGAAAGGATGTTGGATTTTGTCAAATGCTTTTTCTTAATTTATTGAGATGATCATGTGGTTTTTTCCTTCATTCTATTAATGTAGTATATTACATTGACTGAGTCTCATATGTTGAATCACCCTAATATTCCTAGGATAAATTTCATTTGATTATGATGTATGATCCTTTTAATATAATTCTGGATTCAGATTGCTAATATTTTGTCTTATATTCATAAGGAATGTTGGTATATAGTTTTCTTTTCTTGTGATGTCTTTGGTCTTGATATCAGAGTAATACTGGCCTCAAAGAATAAATTGGAAAGTGTCTTCTCTTCCTCTATTTTATGGAAGAGTTTGTGAAAGATTGGTGTTAATTCTTCTTTAAATGTTTCACCCATGGTAGAATTCACCCATAAAGCCATCTGGGCTTCTTTTTGTGGGGAGTTTTTTTTCCCCCCAGTTTTACTGAGAAATAATTGACATACATCCCTGTATAAGTTTAAGGTGTACAACATGATGGTTTAGTTTACATATATTGTGAAATGATTATCACAATAGATTCAGCTAACATCCGTCATCTCACAGAAATACAATATAAAGAAAAGAAAGAAAAAAAAATTTTCTCCTTGTGATGAGAACTCAGGATTTACTCTCTTAATAACTTTCCTATATACCATACAGCAGTGTTAACTATAGTCATGTTGTATATTACATCCCTAGTGCTTATTTATCTTATAACTGGAAATTCGTACCTTTCCTCCAATTCCTCCTTCCCCCACCCTCCACCTCTGGCCTCTGGTAACCACAAGTCTGATCTCTTTCTTTGAGTTTGGGTGGTTTTTTAGATTCCACATATAAGCAAGATCATACACTATTTGTCTTTCTCTGTCTGACTTATTTTGCTTAGCACAATACCTTCAATGTCCGTTCCTATTGTTGTGTGGGGAGTTTTTTGATTACTCATTCAATCTCTTTACTTGTTATAGATCTATCCTGTTTTTCTATTTCTCCTTGAGTCAGTTTCAGTAGTTTGTGCCTTTCTATAAAGTTGCCTATTTCATCAAGTAATTTGTTGGCATGCAATTGTTCATATATTTTCTTATAATCTAGTAGTGAAGTTCCCTCTTTCTTTCCTGATTTCACTAAGGAGTCTTTTCTTTTTTTTTTTTTTTCCCTTGGCTAGTTATCTAAAGCTTTGTCAATATTCTCAATCTTTCCAAAGACTCAACATTTGGTTTTATTGGTTTTATCTATTATTTTTCTATTCTCTATTTCATTTATTTCTGCTCTAGTCTATCATATTCTTCCTTCTGCATATTCTGGGTTTAGTTTGGTCTTATTTTTCTAATTTCTTAAGGTATAAAGTTAGGTTATTGATTTGAGACCTATCTTCTTTGTATAGGCTCATTGAAATTCTGAGCTTTAGCTAAAAAGTGCACACCTGCCCTACATCCAGTTTAGTAGTTGTTCAGTCACAGAGACTCCTGGTGGCAATTCATGACAATATTTTTATGGTAGAATGATCCTCAGTGATTATCTCATCCCCTTCCACTCCATTTCTCAGGAACCTGAGGCGGAGAAAGATTAAGTGATCCTCCCCAAGGTCACACAGTCAAGGGTAGAGTTAGTACTAGTATCTGTGCACATATGTCTAAGCGTTGCCAATTTTCCTTAAAAGAGAATGACCAGATCACGTCTACTGTCTCTTGACAACCATAATCGCCTCCTTATAAGGAAACCTCTTGGCATCACCCATAGAGAACAAATGCTTCAAAGTAATCCCATAGGAATATTTTGCCAATATTCTAAGGAGAGACAGAACCAGAGTTCTATTTGAGCCAAAAATGGGCTTTTATTTCCTACAGACATTCAATCAGAATCTTACAGAATATGATAATTGATGTTCCCAGATATGGGCCACCATATGGAGGACTTAGGGATGGGAGTGTTAGGTGGGAAGGCTGTGTCTAGAGAGATCTGCATCAAAAGGGCTTCTTATAATATCCTCTGCTGGGAATTAGAATTGGTCCTCAGACAGGGATGAGACCCAAGACAGAGAATAAGGTGATGCAGCCATCTAGATTAAAGGCTCTGGAGGCAGGAGTTAGGCAGGTCATGCAGTGATGCCAGGTGTTAAGGCAGCAAGAGAACTGAGAAGGCTAATAAAGTTCTTTTTTCTGAGAGAATGCAGGACGGCAGAGTGGAGAGGCCAAGAAGCCTAGAAGCAAGGACTTGGAGAAGCGTGGGAGAAGATAGAAACTACCGTGGGAGGGGAGGGGGCATAAGGAGGGACTAGGGGCAGGCACCAAACCAGATGGACCCAAGATGCTATGGAAAATGATCTTGCCTTCCGGGAGCCAAAAGGAGACCTGAGGAAATAATTTGGCTTTGGTGAGAGTGCAGTGGGCCAGCCAAAACCTGGTCCAGAGTCAGGGTAAGGACTGTGAGCATTCACCCTTGAATTCTCGGTGCCTGCCACAGCATGGGGGTTGGGTATTCCTCCTCTATGTACTTCCCCAAATCCTGCTGGTTGAGTTGCCTTCCACTCTGGAAGAACCATGATCACAGAGTCCCTGTCTCCTCATGTCCACTACACAGAATTAGCAACTACTTCCCCTCATGTCAATATGCACCGCAGAAAAAACAGGTCTGAATCTTCTCTCTCTCTCCCCTAGCCCAGGGAAAGGACTTTGGAATCCAAGGAGGAGAAGTGGCAAGAGGATGTCATCTGAAGGAGCTGTAGACTCTGATACTAGGGATCTGGGTTGAACTACACTAGAGGAAGGTGATCTCCAGAAATGCCCTCCTCTGTCTGCGCGGCAGCTTCATTGGTGATCCTGGCTCATACGCCAGTGTCTCCAGTCCTTCTCTGTGGTGGTAAGGACACAGAAAAGCTGTTCAGGAGGACACGTGGTTGATCCTGAGCAAAACGTCTGGGGTTCTGGGTCACAGTAGAGGAATCTTGAAGGTGGAGACGCTGAGTTTCTCCTCAATCGTTAGTTTGGATTCAGCCTCCCCCTCACGAGTTTGCCTCCAGGTGACACTGACAAAAACCACCTTTCTCCTGTGAGGAGTGGAGACGCACTTCAGTGTTTCCACTTAAGCTTTGTTGGCTTTTGCATCACGAAGGAAGATCACTTCTCCAATGGCACCTGCTCCAATGTGCTCGTTAAGAGTTGTTGATAGTAGGATTGTTTTTAAACAAATATTTCTGCTTCAATTCTTATTCTACCTATACTGAAATAGGAGTTATGAACACATTGGAGTAACTGCCAAGAAAGTAGCAGGAAATCATTTATCATGTTATCTGTAAGTTTCCACCATGATACTTCGGGGCACTGAGGAAATAGTACCTTCGATTTTGATTAAGGCCAGCATGGAGGTGGGGATGGGGTGGGCAAGAAGATGACCATTTGTGGCCTGGAGAGAAGGCAGAGCATCCCTAAAATAAGATTTGTAGAAAGAGATTAAGAGTTGTCATTTTACTGAGTGTTTCCTTTCCCCGCAAAGAGAACATTTGCATCCATGATATTTCTGTCTCAAGATGAATTTAATTTCTGGCTGAGTGAGATTACAAATCAAATCTGTTTAATGTAAACAGAAACCCAGTTAGGCTTCAACCTTTCCACCTGAGTCACTCTGTTAATTAAATTCCTGATTTATCAGCCTCTCTCTCTCAATCTCTTCCTTGAGTCAGATTGCCTGTGGTCAGTTCACCTTATGATTTCCCACGGTGGAAACCAGCCCGATGGACAGCCCCACGACGTCGGGCCATCTAGATGCTCCAGTTGAGGAGGTCATCATCTCAATGGCCACAATTCACTCTCCTCACTTATCTGCATCATAGCCAATACAGCAACACATAGTGAGAAAGACTTTTTCAACAAATAATAGACTCTGTATCATTTTTTGGAATGTGAATTAATTTTTGTAATACCTTTCCCAATGTACAAAGCATCTTTGTGTATTGTCTCATTGATCCTTACATTAAGACAACTCTGTTGAGTTAGGTAAAACTGGTACTATTATTATTGCTGAAGTTCAGAGAGGTTAAAGGGGCCTGTTCAAGGTCACAAAGCTAGTGAGTGGTCATGCTGCAAATATAGATATGATGATCTTCTTACTCAAGATGACATGGTTTGGGATTTTTTTCTTCTTTTTAACTATATCACAAAAAAGATCAAGTACTACTAGCACTAATCATAAATCTTAAGGAAATCTGATTTTGTAGGTAATAATCTGCACCTAAATAATGGATGAAGAGAGTGTCTGAAAGGCTGGTAGAGTACTCGGGTTTTACAGCATTCTGTTGATTCTATCTCAAGGGGTGCACATGGGAAGCAAAGTATCTCCTCTAAGAAAGGTATGTGTTTGTGGCCAATCCCGAATTTCCAGTCTCTTGGCACCCTGAGACTCAACATGCTTGCCTTTGGTGTGTTCCCTGGCGAGGACAGCATATTGGACTCATGTCTGCATGTGCAGACCACACAGCAAAAAGGCCCAGGCACACATTGCTATCACCAGTATAACCTTTCTGTGACACACCTCTACACATGACACTTCAATGGCTTTCCTGCTATATACCCCATAATGCAAACTCCTCACCCAGCATTCAAGAACTCTACTTTGAAACTTATTTCCCACCACTCCATTTCAACATAAAATTTTAGGCATGATTTGTTCAGCCATCCCCTAACAATTATTTGTTTATCTTCTTACTGGCTTTTCTGGTCCTTTTTGCACTATTCTCTTCCAAGGGTCAAACACTACTCTGAGTGGAAGTTTTCCATTGCCCTCACACAGAAACAATATCCCCTCTTCTGAGCACCCACAGCTTTCTGTCTTTGTTGATTTTGTTGCATTCTCATTTTTTGTCTCTTACTCATACATATATCTCATCTTGCTTAGTAAACCATAAAATATTTTTTTAGGAATAGGTTTGAATCTAAAATGCTAGATGGGTTTTGTGTTGCTCATGGCAAGCACCAAGCACCATGCCTTGCACACAGTGCTTGAATAATGGCCTTCAAATAGGTCCATGTCCTAATCCCCCAAACCTGTGAATGTTAATTTATGGCAGGAGGGACTATGTAATTAAATTAAGAGTCTTAAGATTAGATCATCCTGCATTATCTGGGTGGACCTGGTGTAATCACAACAGTCCTTATAAAAGGAAGACTGGAGGCGTCAGAGCCAGAGGAGAAAGCAATGTGATGAAGGACGCAGGGACTGGAGTGATGCACTTTGAAGATGGAGGAAGGGGCCACAAGCCAAGGAATACAGGTGGCCACTGGAAACTGAAAAAGGCAAGGAAACAGATTTTCCCCTCCAAGGCTCCAGGAGGAATCTGCCCTGCCAACACCTTGACCTTAGCCCAGCAAAACTGACTTTGAAATTCTGACCTCCAAAACTATGAGAATAAATTTGTACTGTTTTAAGCCACTGAGTTTGTGACAATTTGTTACAGCAATAATAGGAAACTAATATAGTGTTTGAAGAAAAGTTTGTTCAATGATACAATAAATGAATGACTATGAGTAAGTGAATGGATGAATGAATCCAAGAGGTTCTAAAAGGAACCCTTGCTTTATACTGTGTTCTTGCTTCCTATGTCTAACCACAATGGGAGATACTATGACAGCTAAAGGCTGTCAATGTTCCTCAATATTTCTCTGGAGATTCAATTAAAATGCAAAGGTTTTAGCTGGGATTCTGGGAAGGTGGTGAACTAATCTCCCCACACCCCTTCACTGCCGTTGTAGCGAGGGTAAGACTTGAGAGAATACAAGGAAGACAGAACTCAGTGGGTATGGGGGATTGGAAGGGCCTGGTGAACAGGGTCTCTCTAAGGCAGGAGGGGGAAGGTCTTGGTTAGACAGAGGGACAGCCCAGCCTTAACCTGGGAAGAGGACCAGAGGCAGGGTAGAGAAAGACAATAATCATCAAAATCACACCTCACCTGCCCAAGAATTTTTCCTTGAAGTAGCAGGATTTTTGCAGAGTCTCTTATTTCTTTCTAAGGACAAATTCTCACCATTTTCAGGAACAAAAGTTTAGGATAAAAGTATTTCTGTTCAATGTATATCTTACTTTTCAGTGACTGACATGCCCTTTTAACTTTTTTTTTTTAGGAAAGGTATGTCTTTTTTTTTTAGAAGATTGGCCCTGAGGTAACATCTGTTGCCAATAATCCTCCTTTTTTTTCCCCTTTTTTTCTCCCCAAAGCCCTAGTAGATAGTTGTATGTCATAGTTGTATGCTTTCTCTTAACTTTAATTAGAAACCAAACTGAATAAAATACTTGACTTTGACATACCTTAGTGATTTAAAAGGACTTTTCAACTCCAGTACCAGAAACATGAAACACTAATTCAAAAGGCTATTAGCATGGCCTCCTACCACCTCACGGGCACAGGGAAAGGCTAAAATAATCAAAATGGTAATCGTGCCACAAATCAATTACTATTTAAGGTTATCCCCACTAAACTTGACCATAAAGCTCTTGACATCCCCTAACCCACAATCTTAACTGTGGTCTTTTGCAAAAATAAGCCATCCCTTATAAGCCACACACACACACACACACACACACACACACACACACACATCTTGTCATAGGCTATTAACCAAGAAGCGATCATGTCTCTCATTTTCTCAAATAGCATGTATCATTCACACAAAGCCAGAGCATCATTTGAATGAAATCGAATGAGATTTTCTTTAGCTTCAAATGAATACAAGTGGGAGATAATAATGCTTTCTATTTTTTTCTTATCCGACAAGATCAGCTCTTAGCTCCAAAAAAAAAAAAAAAAAGTTTCCCTAGTGTTTCAGATTTAAATACGTTATATTTAATGCAGCTTCTAAATTTTAACTACTTCTGATTCTTATAACTGTTCAGAAAGGCAGATCGGAATTTTCACATCTCTAGTCAAATTGAAGTCAGCCGCCTACGAGCGCCAGCAGAAGCAGAACGCTGCCCGGCCCTCCTAGGATGGGCTCCGAGGCGCCAGGTCTCCTGTCGGAACGCATCTCTCTGTCAAACTAAAAAATTAAAAAATAAAAATTTCAATCAAATAAAATTACTTTAATAAAAGATCTCTGAGAAAGAGAGAGAAGGAAAGAGAACACTTGGGTACAAGTTCTAAGTAAACCATTCTTTACACGTAGATATAACTTCACACCGGACTGGAGTAGTATTTTACTTGCTACTGTGATCTATTTTTACCAGCGCTAAAAAAAAAATCAAATGCTTTGGGAAAGAAAAAACAAGAACATTCTAAATTAAGTTGCATAAATAATTTTTCACACTTTCTACTTGAGTGTTTATGTGCGTATTTCATTGTCTCTCATACTATCTCTGAAGGTGCAAACAACTGTTTTATATCCTATGCCTATTCAGGTACTGCTATGTGGTTGATAATTGCAGCTCCTGTTTCTCAACTCAGTAATATTTGATTCTATGCCTCTTGGATTTCCTCATCTCACAGATTTTGCTCATTTCTCCAATTCCTAATTCATTCTTGCCCATAAATCCATAACTATTGGCTTATTCTCATTGAAAGAGTCACCCACACTTTATCTGTACTAATAAATTATAGAATATCTGTTCATAGCTTGGTATTTATTTAGACTGCAAATTTGTCTAACAATAAAAAATGACATTACTGATACTTCTTAAGCAAATGGAAATGATCCTTCTTAAGATCGCAGGTTCAACGGTGTAGCCGTGAGGGCAGAGGAATGACAATACTCTTGGAACAATCTGTTTTACTAGAAGTTCTAGAATTATTATTATTATTTTTTGGTGAGGAAGATTAGCCCTGAGCTAACATCTGTTGCCAATTCTCCTCTCTTTGCTGAGGAAGATTGGCCCTGGGCTAACATCTGTGCCCATCTTCCTCTACTTTATATGGGATGCCACCACAGCATGGCTTGACAAGCAGTGAGTAGGTCTGCGCCCAGGACCCGAACCTGCGAACCCCGGGCCGCCAAAGTGGAGTGTGCAAATTTAACCACCATGCCACCGGGCCGGCCCCTAGAGTTATTTATTTTTAATAAAAATAATATGACATTAGGTAGAAGGTTTTAGCTCTTAGCCCACAGGAAACAATTCGTTATCTCTTATCTTCTCTTGAATGCTTCTACAAGGGACCTCTGTCCAGAGTGTTTTAGTCAAAGCATATGTTGGCAGCCACCTGCACAGTAGTGCTGAATATGAACTTTAAGGGGAAGAAAGCCACATTTGGAAGATAGCTCATCTACAGACTTTAAGTATTTCAGAGCAGATTGTGTCTCTGTGGATTCTAAGTTGTGAAACTCAGAAGCTCTGTGGATAAGTAGTTTTGAGACCTTGGCCTTTATTTTTCTGGGTTTCTTTATATGTAATTTTACCTTTCTGAATCTTATTTATTTATTAGATTGAATTAATAATCTTCTCAGCCTACCAAATGTTGATAATATGCAGATAAAGATGCAATGTATGTGAAATTACCCTGAATTACGTAAAACAGGACATTCATTCATTCAACAAATATTTACTGAGCACATACTTCACTCCTGGTGTTGTGTCAGGCCGTTGAAGACTTTGCCTCTGCTCTCATGGATACAACGTGAAGGATTGCTACTGATATTATGAGAACTACTACTTTAACGTCTACTCCAACCTGACTACTATAATATTGGTAGATGTTTAAAAGAAATTGCTATTATTTGTGTATCCATCAACATCCTTTATGTTGGGATAATACTTGGGACATCTCCATCATTATTAAATGATTATTAATTATAGAATTTTATGTCATATTAATATTAATGTATTATTATAATTATTAATTTTTAAATTCATTTCCAAAACACCTGTTGCTGATTTTGTAGACAGTGATGTGATCACCCTCAGTCCCACTAGTCAGCATGAGTTCTTACTTGTCATTTGATTCACATTGACATCTCAGCCTGACATCTTATAGAGTCTGGACCAACAAGAACCATACACATGAAAAAGACAGCAATCATGAAGGAAATCAGCTATTAGATCTGTACCAAGGTATTCAGCTTCCATTTTTAATTTTCTCCTTATAAAAATTGTTTTATAAGGAAAACAATAAAGGATGAGGAATTAGAATTTACTTAAACATCCACCATATGCTAGACGTTTTACATAAATCATCTCATTCAGACACGGTGCTACTCCATGATACAGGGTCACTGTACCTACTTTGCAGAGGAGAGGTTCTGGGAGCCTAAGGGACTTTTCAGACTCAGTTCAATTGGGCTCTATAGCCGATGCCCTTCCAACTGTACCCAACACTGCTGTTCTATCATAGTCTGTTTAACACAACACGAGATTCTTTAACGTGACTCGGTCCCTGTATAGTTGATCAAGAGGGGATTGACGTCAGTTTCATGCAGACATTATGTTGGTCAACAGGTGACTTTTCCAGTGTTCTCACAGTTAAATCAAAGTTTCAGCAATATTGAAGACCTTAAGGAAAAAGCTGAAGTGATGCAGGAACACTTTCTGCAAGAAGTGGCTGCTATAGTGGCTTCAAGAATGGTGACATTTTCCAATATGTCAGTTGTTCTGAGACTTTAGCTGCATCAGAATCACCTGGAAGATTTGTTAAAACACAGATTGCTAGGCTTCCCCTCTTTCCCCACCCCTTTTTCCAGGGGTTTGTGATTCAGTGAGCCTAAGAACTTGCATTTCTGACAAATGTCTGTGTGATGCTGAAGCTGCTGGTCTGAGGACCACACTTTGAGAACCAGTGCACTATGCTAAGCTATCCGGGGAAGCTGCAAATGCAGATGAAGAATTTACAAACACATTTTTTCCTATGTCAACAAAAATTGACTGATGAAGAAGGCTGCCTCCAGATTACACGTCTTATGTTGGTGAAACTGGTCTCTGTCAGAAGCAAATGCCTTCAAAGACCTACATCTGGAGGGAGGAGCATGAGCCCCAGAGCGTGAGGCTGCCACGCTGTCTGGACTGTGCATCTAGACACAGATGCCCGCGGAGATCCACCTGTGCCGGTATTGCCATAAGGGGTGCTAGTGCTTTTGTTACTTCTCTAATTACAAGGTTCTATAGGTTTGTGTGTGTGTGTGTGTGTGTGTGTGTGTGGCGTGTAAGGAAGATCAGCCCTGAGCTAACACCCGTTGCCAATCTTCCTCTTTTTGCTGAGGAAGACTGGCCCTGGGCTGACATCTGTGTCCGTCCTCCTCTACTTTACATGTGGGATGCCTGCCACAGCGTAGCTTGACAAGCTTGATAAGTGGTGCATAGGTCTGCACCCAGGATCTGAACCCGTGAATCCGGGCTGCCAAAGTGGAGCACTCGAACTTAACCACTATGCCACCGGGCTAGCCCCATGGTTATATAGGTTTTGAGTGGTCTACTTTAATCCTATTTTTTTCCATAAGTCCTGTAGCTCTTAGCATTTAATTTTGCAGAACATAAGGTTTTTCAGGAACACAAATGTGGCATTAGAACAGAATACAGCTTAATTAGATAATTAATAAAATAATTAAATTAATAAATTGATTAATAATACTAAAAATAGTATTATAATATAGCTTTATTAGAGCTCTATAAAGAAATTCTTATCAAATCTAGTGATAATGACCTAAGAGCAGAAGATGGGGAGGAACCAGCAAATGTAGGTGGAGTTGATGAAACAGGAGTTGTGTGGGCCTAAGGAATGTTCCTTACAAAACTGTGTTAAGGGTCTTCCCTGAATTTGTTGAAACATCAACTCTAGCAACTGAGCTAGACCAGCCCTCAGTCCTAAAGGTTTAGGGATTAAAAAGAGTCTTAAGTGGGGGAAGAATACCTTCAGGTATTTTGCTGCTAAAATAAAGCCCTCCATCTCCTTAAATTAGACAAGTCTGCTCTCCTTGATCACACTTGGAACACCATTCATCTTTCCAAATGCTCCCCATTGGGGGGGGTGGTCTCTAATTAACTCTAGTTTTGCCAACCCATTCACACTCTGTTCACAAGAGACACCTGTTCATCCCCACGACCACACATCAGTTGAAGGCGCTCCTGGGAGGCTGTGAGGAGGAAGGAAAGGATGTGCAGCACTGGTGGAAATGAGGAAAGAGTTTGCAGGAGAGGGTCTCCGAAGTACCCGGGACTTGGGGTCTTGTCCCTTGTCCTGACAAAAGCCTTGCCATGCCTCTCCGCTCCCTGTAGGAATGAAGCAAACATGCACCCCCTGAAGTTACAATCAGAGGAGATAAAAGAGATGGGTGTCATTCCTAACCTGGGTAGCTTGGGTACCAGATTTTCTATGTCCTCTAGCCTGTAATATCAGGGGGGCCAGGTTTACACCCCAAGTCAGTGTCTGGGGTGTCATTAGCACTTCAGTGGTTTGCACTGTCACCTAAACTTAGCTACAAGGAGAGTTTATCCTTGGACCAAGATGTAACAGAATGCTAATATATTAATCCTGTGTAAGCTTTTAGTGGCTGATTTGGCTAAATTAGACAATGTGGAAATTGAGTGAAAACTTGCTGAAAATGTGCTTCTCAAATGAGCTAAGGTGGGGGAATTAAAGGCAGAAATCTAGTGAACTAGTGTCTACAAAGTTGTCAGAACAGAATTTATTAGTTAAATAATGAAATCAGGATCTTAGATGATGAAGCAAGGCTTTTTTTTCTTTTACACAATGGCTTTTCTTAAAAAGCCCATAGTCCTGTGCTAGGGGAGAGGTCATCATAGGTGTGGAGAAAAGGAGTAGATGGAGCTCTGACTTAATTAAAATGTTCACTTTAGGGGCCGGCCCAGTGGTGTAGCGGTTAAGTGCGCGTGCTCCGCTTTGGTGGCTGAAAGTTCGCAGGTTCGGATCCGGGGCGCGGACGACGCACTGCTTGTCAAGCCATGTTGTGGCAGGAATCCCATATAAAGAAGAGGGAGGTGGGCATGGACGTTAGCCTGAGGCCAATCTTCCTCAGCAAAAAGAGGAGGACTGGCATCAGATGTTAGCTCAGGGCTAATCTTCCTCACACACACAAAAAGTTCACTTTAGAGCCAGCCCTCACGGCCTAGCAGTTAAACTTTGGTGTGCTCCACTTCAGTGGCCTGGGTTGGGTTCCCGGATGCGGAACCACACCACTCGTCTGTCAGTAGCCATGCTGTCTTGGCGGCCCACACAGAAGAACTAGAAGGACTTACAACTAGGATATACCACTATGTACTGGGGCTTTGGGGAGGGGAAAAAAAAAAAAAGAGAGAGGAAGATTGGCAACAGATGTTAGTGCAGGGCAAATCTTTCCCAGAAAAAAAAAAAAATGTTCACTTTAAGTAAGTATCCAGTTCCTGTGGTGATGACAGCCAACATTTCATTAGCTGGAGGTAAACTGTGTGACAAGTATCTGAATTAACCGTTTACCCTGAGAAACCCGAGGTATGTGAGAGTTACAAATGCGGTAAGTTCTCCATCTGCTGTACTCGTAATCAAACCTCCCTGACTATCGGGGTTGTTCAAGCAACTAGAACGCAAGACAATTTACTTGCATACTAAACCTTTATGGCATGTAATTAGAATCTGTGTTTTAGGGAGTATTTTGTATCTTGGTCTGCATTGCCGCCTTTATTAGGAACACCAGTTACCAAGGCATATAGCAGTAGTTCGCAACCATCAACGTGTATTAGAATCATCTGGAAGACTGCCCCCCCCCGCCCCCGCCCCTAGAGTTTCTGATGGAGAAGGCCTGGGTTGAGGGCCTGGCATTTGCATTTCTAACAACTTGCCAGGTGATGTTGAAGCGGCTGGACCACTCTTTGAGAACCACCTTTACATAGAAAAGAACGGGTGATGGGGTGGTGGGAGCCTCCACTAGGAGTTGTGGGACGGGTAGTCCCTTCTAATTAGCCATCAGCTCGACCAAGGTCAAGCCACTTGGTTTTAGTGGGATGGATTTGATGGCTTCTAACAACTTCGTTTTTGCGTACTTGTGTGAAATGACTGGCAAATAGAGAATTCTAACAGTGCTGGTTAATGATACTTTGTCAATTCTTCCTAAAACCGCTACCTGATAGTGAATGTTTTCTCACAAAATGCTCGAAGAAAAAAGAAACCTAAGTCGTCATTATCGACCAATCATTTCATAATCAGCAAACATTCAACTTGAGAATCAACAGGCCGTGTCTTAGGAGCGAGCTCAGACGGTGCAGCCGGCCAGCATCACCGCCCCCAACGGGCTGGGCGCCACCGCGCAGACTCTCCAGACCCTCGACGCCTACAGTTTGTGACCTTTTCGTCTCATTTACCTGAGCTGCTTTGACTCAAGACTATTTGATCTAACGATTCTACAGGACTAGGAAGACTTATTGATTATTTTCTTCTGGATTATGCCACATATGTTAAAAGTCACTAAGCAATAAGTTCTGGAAAATCTCATTTGCCAGAGGAAAGGAAAGCAGCAGCATTTAGATCGTGCGTTTCAGGCAAGGAACACAAAAGCAGCAGGCAACTGGGTAGAATCTAGAAGCTATTATTCATTCTGTTGTGATATTAACTGATTTAACTCTTCTCCATCTCAAGTATCCCACTTCTCAACTGTAAGTCAACTCCTCTTCTTGTCATGTTAGGATAGTGTGGGGGTGAGCTAGTGCCTCAGCTGAGATATTTGAGCTCCTTGAATGTTGTTGTTTTATATATAGATATATATATAAAACATGTATACATGTTTTATACATGTATACATATAAACACACAACATATAACATGTATACATATAAACACACACATATAAAAATGTATATATGTACACATTTTTTAAAATTGTAAAAATATACATAAAAAATTTAAGTGTACCATTTTTAAGTATACAGTTCAGTAGTATGAACAACCATGGTTTTTGTGCAACCATCACCACCATCCATCTCTAGAACTTTTTCATCATCCCAGACTAAAACTCTGCACCCGTTAAAGACTAAATCCCAATTCCCTTCTCACTCCCCAGCCCCTGGCAACCAGCGTTCTCCTCTCTGTCTCTATGAATTTGACTACTCTAGGGACCTCACATAAATGGAATCATACAATATTTGTCTTTTAGTGACTGGCTTATTTCACTTAGCATCATGTCCTCAAGGTTCATCCAAGTTGTGGCATGTGTCAGAATTCCCTTCCTTTTTGAGGCTGAATAGTACTTATAGTATGTACAGACCCCATTTTGTTTATCCTTTCATCCCTCAATGGACATTTGGGTTTCTTCCGCCTTTTGGCTGCTATGAATAACACTGCTATGAACATGGGTGTACGAGTATCCATTCAAGTCCTTTGAATGTTGTTTTATTCAGGGGATTGTTAAGCATTGGTTCGTGATTCAGGAACCAAAACCAGAATAATTTTGAAGTAATTTTCAGGCTCCTTATCCACAAGCAGCGTGTAATATTACTTATTAACATGTCTCCATTGGATAGTCTACCCTGGCCTCAGACTGTAACTTTACACTAATGAATGGTCTTACCTGGAGAATATAGACACAGCTTTCCTCATGTGGAGCCATCTGGGTATCCTTCCAGAAAACCAGTTTGGGTATCATTTTATCTTTTTCATTCTTGGCTGACCCCAGACAAAGAGGAGAATGGTGACCAGCTTGCGTTGGATGGGTGCTAATAGAGAAATATTTGAAAGTTAGTACCCGGCCATTTCCGTGCTAACTCTTCCTCCTTTCTTCTTTGAGTATCATTTTCTGGGGCAGATGAGCATTTATTTTGCTTTAAAACCTGCTACAAAACCAAAATCTTTTGATCAAAGGGAAAAAGTCATTAAGTTTGCTGAAGATAAGGAAGATTTTTTTTTCCATAGTTGTGACTACAATTCCAACCCTATGTAAAAGTTCTCTCATTTGGAAAGGAATACTCTAAATATTACCTAATGTGGTGCATTTAGAAGAAGATGAAATGAGCAAAGTATGACAAACTGGTACACATTTATGAGGACTATCAAACCACAACTGAACACACTTTTCCCTTAAATTACCTTTGTACTAAAAAAAGGAACCATTTGGGCTAATATGAAGAATACAGATTTTCAATAAAGTAGAACCAATTATCTCTAAATTTTAAATAACACATTCTGTGTAAGATGATGATTGCTTATAACAATACAAGAAAATTCCCTGTTACCCAAAGGTCTCGATATAATTTACAATTTTATGATTTCTTTAAAAAAGTTGATTTCTGAATGTTATGATGACTGCGTAATTAGCCTTTTAAATGCCATATAAATCAGGAATAAAGAAATAATATTAACTTCCATTTGAACAGTACTTTACATATTTTTATAAACAGCTTTATTGAGGTATAACTCACATACCATACAATTCACTCAAAGTACACAATTCAACAGTGTTTAGTATATTCACAGGTACATGCAACCATCGCCACAGTCAATTTTAGAACATTTTGATCACCTCAGAAAGAAACTGTACCTTTTAGCTGTCACCCCCTACTCACCCTCCAACCCCCTCAGCCTTAACCAACCACTAATCTATTTTCTGTCTCTATAGATTTCCCTATTCTGGCCTTTCATATGAATGGAATTGTATAATACGTGGTCTTTTGTGCCTGACTTCTTTCGTTTAGTATAATGGTGTCAAGGTTCATCCATGTTGTAGCATGTATCATTGATTCTTTTTTATGGCCAAATAATATTCCATTGTATGAATATATCACATTTTGTTTATCCGTTTGTCTGTTGGACATTGGGGTTGTTTCCACCTTGTGGATATTATAAATTATGCTGCTATAAGCATCCATGTATGTGGACAGATGTTTTCATTGCGCTTTGGTATATATCTAGCAATGGAATTGCTGGGTCATATGGTAACTCTATGTTTAACAATTTGAGGAACAGTTAGACCATTTTCCAAAATGGCTGCACCATTTTGCCCTCCCACCAACAGTGTATGAGGGTTCTGATTTCTTCACATTCTCACCCAACTCATTATTATCTGACTTTTTGCTTCTAGTCATCCTAGTAGGTGTGAAGTCGTATCTCATTGTGGTTTCCATTTGCATTTCCCTCATGACTAATGATGTCAAGCATCTTTTCATGTGCTTATTGGCCATTTGTATATCTTTCTTGGAGAAATGTGTATCCTGATCCTTTGCCCAATTTTTAATTGGGTTATTTGTCTTTTTATTATTGAGTTCTAAGAATTTTTTATATATTCTAGATACAAGTCCCTTATCAGATATATGGTAAATATTTTCTTCCATTCTGCAAATATTTCACTTTCTTGATTGTGTCCTTTGAAGCACAAAGTTTTTTTTTTTTTTTTTGTGAGGAGATCAGCCCTGTGCTAACATCTGCCAATCCTCCTCTTTTTTTGCTGAGGAAGACCAGCTCTGGCCTAACATCCGTGCCCATCTTCCTCCACTTTATATGGGACGCTGCCACAGCATGGCTTGCCAGGCGGTGCGTCGGTGCGCACCTGGGATCCAAACCAGCGAACCCCAGGCCGCCAAAGCGGAGCGCGCACACTTAACTGCTTGCACCACTGGGCCGGCCCCATAAAGCACAAAGTTTTTAATTTTAATGAAATCCAATTTATTTTTTCTTTTGTTGCTAATGCTTTTGGTATCATGTATAAGAATCCTTTGCCAAATCCAAGGTCATGAGGATTTACCCTTATGTTTTCTCCTATGAATTGTATAGCTTTAGGTTTTACCTCAAGGTTCTTGATCCATTTGGGGTTAATTTTTGTATGTGGTATGAGGTGCAGGTCCAATTCCATTCTTTTGCATGTGGCTATCCAGTTGTCGCACCATTTGCCAAGAAGAGTATTCTTTTCCTGTTAAATGTTTTAGAACGTTTGTGGAAAATTAGTTGACCATAGATGTATGGGTTTATTTCTCAATTCTCAATTCTATTCCATTGATCCATATGTCTATCATTGTGCCACAACCACATTGTCTTGATTACCATTGCTGTCTGGTAAGTTTTAAAATTGGGAAGTCTGAATCCTCCTACTTTGTCCTCCTTTTTCAGGGTTGCTTTGGATATTCTAGGTCCTTTGAAATTCCATATAAATTTTACAATCAGCTTGTCAATTTCTACAAAAAAAGTCACCTGGGATTCTGATAGGGATTGTGCTAAGTTTGTAGATCAGTTTGGAGAGTATTGCCTTGTTAACAATGTTAAGTCTTCTGATGTGTGAATATGGAATGTTTTTCCATTAATTTAGAGCTTCTTTAATTTCTTTCAACAATGTTTTTTATTACAGAGTATAAGTTTTGCACTTCTTTTGTTAAATTTATTCCTAAGTATTCTTTTTGATGCTATTGTAAAAAGAATTGTTTTCTTAACTTAATTTTCAGATTTTTCACTGCAAATGTATAGAACTACAATTGATTGTTTTGTATAACGCTCTTGTATTCTGCAACCTTGCTGAACTCATTTATTAGCTCTAATCATTTTTTAGTGGATTCCTTGGAATTTTCTCTATACAAGATCATGTTATCTGAGAATAGAGATAATTTTACTTCTTCCTTTCCAATATGGATGCCTTGTATTTCTTTTTCTTGCCTAATTTCCCTTGCCAGAATCTCCAGTAAAATGTTAAATAGAAGTGATGAGAGTGGACATTCTTGCCTTGTGACTAACGTTAGACAGAAATTATCTATTCTTTCACCATTAAGTATGATGTTAGCTGTGAGTGTTTTGTAGATGGCCTTTATCAGGTTGAGAAGTTGCCTTTCTATTTATAGTTTCTTGAGTGTTTTTATTATGAAGCGTGTTGGATTTTGTCAAATACTTCTTCTGTGTTGATTGAGATAATCAGGTGAATTTGGTTTTTTTCTATTGTGATGATGTATTACACTGATTGATTTTTGGATCTTGAACCAAACTTGCATTCCTGAGAAAAATCCTACTTGGTCATAGTGTATAATTCTTTTTATATGTTGCTAGTATTTTGTTGAAGATTTTTGCATCCATATTCATGAGAGATATTTGTCTGTAATTTTCCTGTAACGTCATTGTCTGGTTTTGGTATCAGTGTGATATTGGCCTCATAAAATGAGTTGGGAAGTTTTGTCTTCTGTTTTTTGGAAAAGGTTGTGAAAAATTGGTTTTAATTGTTATTTAAATATTTGGTAGAATTCACCTGTGAAGCCGTCTACACCTGGGCTTTTCTTTGTGGGCAGTTTTTTTTTTTTTATTAATAATTCAGTTTCTTCACTTGTTATAGGCCTATTCAGATTTTCTATTTCTGCTTGAGTTTGTATCTTTCTAGGACTCCATCTATTTAATTTATCTAATTTGTTGGCATACAATTATTCATAATATTCCCTTATGATCCTTTTGTTTCTGTAAGGTTGGTAGAGATATTCTTCTTTCATTTCTTATGCTAGTAATTTGAGTCTGCTCTTTCTTTTCTTGGTCATTCTAGCTGAAGTTTTGCAATTTTGTTGATATTTTCAGAGAATCAGATTTGGTTTCACTGAATTCTTCTATTGTTTTTCTATTCTCTATTTCATTAATTTCTGCCCTAACCTTTGTCGTGTGCTTCCTTCTGCTTGCTTTTGGTTTAGTTTCTCTTCTTTTTCTAGTGTCTTAATAGAAGTTTAGATCATTGATTTGAGATCTTTCTTCTTTTTAATATAGGAATTTACAACTATAAATTTCCCTCTAAGCATTGCTTTAGCTGCATCACAAAAGTTTTGGTATGTTGTGTTTCATTTTCATTCATCTCAAAGTATTTTCTGATTTCCCTCTTGTTTTCTTCTTTGGCTGTTATGTAGGAATGTATTATTGAATATCCATATATTTGTTAGTGTGCCCAATTTGTTTCTGCTATTGTTTTCTAATGTCATTCCATTGTTGTCAGAGACCATACTTTATATTACTTCTGTTCTTTTAGACGTATTGATGTTTGTGTTATGGCCTACCACATAGTCTACCTTGGAGAATGTTCCATGTGCACTTTAAAGGAATATATATTCTGTTGTTTGGGGGTGGAGTATTCTATTAATGTCTGTTAGGTATAGTTGATTTACAGTGTTTTTAAGGATTTCTTATTGATCTTCTGACGAGTTTATTCTTTCCATTATTGAAAGTGTGGTGTTGAAATCTCCAACTATTGTTGAATTGTCTATTTCTCCCTTAATTTCTGTCAGTTTTTGCTTCATGTATTTTGGTGCTCTATTATTAGGTGTATATATGTGTATAATTGTTATATCTTCCTGATGGATTGAACCTTTTATAATTATCAAATATCCCAACATCTAAGTAATATTTTTTGTCTTAAAGTCTATTTTGCCTGACATTAGTGTAGCCACTCCAGCTTTTTTGTTGCTCCTGTTTGCATGATGTCGTTTTTCCAACATTTTACTTTCAATTTGTATTTTTGAATCTAAACGGTGTCTCCTATAGACAGCATGTAATTGAATCATGTTTTTTTTTTTTTTAATCCAATCTGACAATCTCTGCAAATGAAGTCAGTTCCTTTGGGATTTGATTGTTTAATCTATTCACATTTAATGTTATTATTTATATAATTGGATTTATGTTCACCATTTTACTGTTTGTTTTCTAAATGTCTCATGTCTGTTTGTTCCTTTATTCCTCGTTTTCTAATTTATTTTGCATTAAGCAAATATTTTCTAATGTAACATTTGATTTCTTTTTTCTTTTTCTTTTTTTTTTTTGTGAGGAAGATCAGCCCTGAGCTAACATCCCATGCCAATCCTCCTCTTCTTGCTGAGGAAGACTGGCCCTAGGCTAACATCTGCACCCATCTTCCTCCACTTTATATGGGACACTGCCACAGCATGGCTTGACAAGCAGTGCATCATTGCACACCCGGGATCTGAACCTGCAAACCCTGGGCACGTGCACTTGACCACTACGCCACCAGGCTATCCCAACGTTTGATTTCTTTAATGATTTTTTTACTATTTTATGAGGTTTTTTCAGCTTCAGAGTTATACTAGCTTAATTCCAGAGCTATATAGAAATGTTACTCCTCTAAATCCCTATTTTCTTTTCTCCCTTTTTGTGATATTATTGTTATACATATTTCATCTGTTATGTGACAAACTCAACAATACATTGTCATAATTATTACTTTATCACCTATAGTGATTTCCTTAGCTGAATACAGCTTTGCTCCCACTTACTTCCTTTGTGCTGTTGTTGGCAACTCTGTCACACATATCTTACATTTTATGTGTTATAGGCCCAATAATATGTTATATACATATTTTCTCATACAATTGCTTTTTGAATCATTTAAGAGAAGAAAGGAGAAAAATATGCATTTTTCCTGTCTTTAATGATTACATAATTATGTTTACCAGTGCTCTTTGTCTTTCATGTAAATTGAATTACTATCTAGAGTCTCTTCTTTCAGCCTGAAGAAGTTACTTTAGTATTTCTTGTAAGGTGGATCTACTAGCTATGAATTCTATTTTTGTTTATCTGGGAAAATCTGTATTTTTCTTTCATTTTTTAATGATAGCTTTGCTGGATATAGGATTCTTTGTTGACAGTTCTTTTTTTCTTTGAGCACTTTGAATATGTTATCATAATGCCTTATGGTCTCCATTTTTTTATGCTGAGAAGTCAGTTTTTGATCTTATTAGGTTTCCCCTGTGAGTGACAAATCACTTTTCTTTTGCTACTTTCAAGATTTTCTCCCTGTTTTGACTTTTAGCATTTTTACTGTAATGTGTCTATTTGTGGATTTTTTATGTTTAACCTATTTAGAGTTTGTTGATCTTTTTAGACGTGTAGTTTACTATTTTTCAATACTTTTGGAAAATTTTCAATCATTATTTCTTTTAATATTTTTCTGAGTCTTTCTGACACTCTTCTTTCCTTCTGATATTACCATTACACATATGTTGGTGTGCTTAATGGTGTCCCACATTTCTCTGAGATTCTGTTTGTTTGTTTGTTTGTTATTTCTGGTCCATTCTTTTTTCTCTCTGTTCTTTGGCTTGCATAATTCTCCACCAATATGTTTTCAGGTTTAATTCTTTCTTCTGCCCGTTCAAATCTACTGTTGAACTGCTCTAGTGAATTTTTATTTCAGTTAGTGTAATTTCAACTCCCAAATTTTCATTTTTAAAATAATTTCTATCTCTTCATTAATATTCTCTATCTGATGTGACCTTGTCACCAAATTTGCTTTCTTTTCCTTCCCTTTACTTTGTTAATCATGCTTTCCTTTAGTCCTGTGACCTAAACTCTACAAACTAGCTCTATAAACTAATCTGATTGAATTGTGGCTCATTTGAGGGAATAGTGTCTGAGGTCAATGTCTGATATTTGTTCTGACATGAGGAAGGTTCTTCCCAACTGTTTTATTCCCTGGTTCTCTCCTGCATACTAGTGTCCTACAGTCTAGGCTGTGTCTTCACTAAATTCATGAATCTCCTCCCAATTGCTGTTCACACAACATCTGCTATTCTTGAGAGCATTCTTGGGCTTGAACTTCTCTACACTCTGTTGCAAATGAAGTCAGTTCCTTTGGGAAAAGGTTAGAAGCTATCTGTTTTACAGCCTGTTTCTCCCCCAGAAGAAATCTCTGAGCCAGGACTCTGGAGGTGGATGTGGAGATAAAGGCAAGCTTCTCTCTGAGTGACACTCCCACTCCAGGAGCTGACCACTCTGTGTGAGGGAGGGGAGCATCAGCCTGGGATCCTCTCAGTTTATATCTCCCGTGTGGAACTGCCACTGCATGAGCCAGGGCAAGGACAATCAGGACCCCAGTAGTCTCAGCATGTCACACCCAATTTAGGGCCTCTATTCCACAATTGGGAGCTGGGCAGAAAAAGGGAGCTCTTACCTCTCATTCACATTCACCTGGAACTTAGCCTCAACAACAGGTAGCTAGGGGCAGGATGAGAAGTGCTGAAGTCCTGTTCCTCCCAGGAAGAAAGCCCTCCAACTGGGAACTGGCAGGAGAGGGAGCCTTATGTTCTTGGCTGCAGCCATCTGGAGTGGAATCTCCACTTTGCTGGGCTGGGAAAGTGGAGAGAAGGAGTGGTCTTGGTTCAAATAAAATAGGCTCTCAAATTTCTTACTGAATTTTCATGATTTTCTTGAATAGATGTTTCTTTATTTGCTGTTTGCCCTTAGGACCATTTCCAGAGGACTTAAATGTGTTTTTTGTCTGTTTTATAATTTTCACCAGTTTCAATGGTAAGCCAGTCAGCAGAATAACTCAAGTTGTCATGGCTGAAGTCCATCTCCAGTACATTATAGTTTATAAAGTAGATTCACATATATTCTTCATATTATTGTTAACTAGTTACATAGACTTTAATAACCATGTCACGTAGGTAGAGTTAATTTCACATTTCAGTTGATATTTACTGAGGGATTATATGTTAGACACTGGAAATAAGATAAGTATGACATAGTTCTTCCCTTTGAAGAATTCACATCTGCTAGAAGACATGAGGGAAATTCTAAGTTGTCACAGAAATTAGAGTCGGATTTGAACACACTCATTTGAACCTTAATCTTACTAGTCATGATGTTTTCCACTGGGTCTTGGGAGATATAGAAAGAAATACGAGAGAAAGAGAATTGCCTGTTTGAATGCAAAATTATATGTATTTTTACCCTACCAAAGATTGAAGGTATGGAAATTGCAGAAGGCCAATTTGTTGCATGGAGACACTTGGGTGAGAAATGTGCTGTGAAGAGTGAACTCCTTATTTTCACTTCCATAATGCTGATACAAAAGCTGGTGGGAGAAGGCAGGCAGAGAAAGACGCTGTGGAGGGTATGTGTCTACTGTTAGGCGGAGGTCAGATATGGAAAGACGAGAAAGACATAGCGTTAACTAAAACCTGGGCGTTCCTATTAGGGTTATGCCACGTTTAGAGCATGGGGAAGAGGGAATAAGAGAAGGAATGGGAACAGTTAGACGCTCAATTTCTAGATATTTTTTGCTAGAAAGGCCTACTTCTTTGCAACTGATTCTAGTGTCTTGAAATAAACAAATGAGAGAATAAATACTCTCTCCCACTTGACATATTCTAAGTTTCATGATATCACTCATAATTTCAGCTTATTATAATGTTGAGCATCTATATTTTTGGTAGGTTATTGAGGGACAAGTGGTTTTTATTAGCGATACCTTATCTTTCTGTTGCTACTTAAATGCCTGGAAGAGTAGACAGTCATTTTGGAGAAAAAAACAGTATTACCATAAGCCAAAGTGGAAATATCAATTCCATAATTTAAATGGGGAGAATCTATGCCTTTGAGAGCGTTTGAAGAACCAAGACCTTTGGTACTGATGAGAATGATTTGACATCAGAGTATCAGCAACATTTCCAGAAGGAAGAGAGCCTTCAGTTGATGGAGGCAACAGAACAACTGTGTCAGAGGCAAAATATGATGAGTCAGCATTGGTTCCCATCCCCTACCTCCACAGAGTGCTGAGAAAATGGCCACATGGCACCTGCACACGCAGTGGGTTGTGACACAGGAGAGGCTTCCTGAGCTTAGAAAAGCTAAATCTTTTATAATGAGTAGTCAGCATGCTTTTCCCTTGCTCTGAAGGGTGATGCCATTCTTATTTTCCAAGGCTTTCAGCAAATTTTCCCTGTGCTCCAGAAGGAGACCAGATCCATGTCTGTTCACTATATGAACATCCTTGAGAAGATAGACTGGAACAAAGGGCAGTCGGTACCTTGCTTGCAAGACATGCAGAATCACGAGAGACCCATGGAGAACTCTCTCCCAACCATTTGTTTCTGAAAACTGATTTATAAATGTTTTAAATTTGTATTGCATCTTATAGAAATTATATTGCCCCTAGTGGTTAGAATAATAGTCCTAACAATATTGAAGCATGGTACCATTGAACCCAATCATTAAATGCAAGAAGGTTTCTATAGCAAAATGCCTGGAAGTAAAGGACTGGGACAGGGAGTGGTGATGATGAAGAGTTAGGAAGGGTTGGAACTCAGACTACTATGCCTCATTTGGTTTTGTATTCGTGATGGCTGGCACATAGTAAATAATAAATAAATGACTAACTGGGATGCTTAGCGTATTATAGCCGTAGCAAACAAAATGAGGTATCAGTATGGAAAATTATTTCCCAAATGTTAGAGGTTTAAATTGGTCATTGGTCATTAAATTGGTCATATCCTAATAATGATAAATTACTACTACACTTGCCATTTATGGAACACTTACTGCATGCCAGGCAGTATGCTGATAAACAGATATAGACATAGATAGCAGCATATATATATATATATATACGTATATATATATATATATATACGTATATATATATATATATAAAACGTGTGTATGTATTCATCTAGGGTGTGTGTGTGTAGTATGTATGTGTGTGTATATTTGTGTATATGTGTATATATCTACATACATATATACACCACATAAATATGTATGTCTATTTGTATAAATTCAATTCTGACAACAATCCCACAAGGTAAGTATTGTTATCTCCATTACACAGACTAAATAACTGAGCCTGAAAGCAGTTAAGTAATTTGTTCTACATAACTCAGCAGTATGCCTGAGATTTGAACTCAAGTTTATCTGAATCTAAAATCCATATTCCTAAGCCCTGCATCATTCTGCCTTCCTGCCAGGAAGCATGAACTTAGATACCCTTTGCAGTCTCTAGCCTTACTTTATAATCATCATAATGAGTTATTTATGCTTTTCTGGTGCAGTCCCTGTAGAGACATTGCTTTCCACTAAGGAAAAATGAAGGAAACCATTATATTTTTCCTTCTTTGTGTCCCTCCTGTGTTGGACATGTACTCAATCAAGACTTTTTCATAGAACCAATAGAGCCTTAAAAGACCAGAGGTCCCTCGAAAAGCAGTTGTCTAGGGGGCAAACCACATTCTTTCACACTGATTCCATTTCCAAACCTTTTTCTATTCTACTTACAATATTTTGTAACAGTGTTTTGGCTGGACAGGACCATTGTTATAAGAGAAGTGATCAAATTCTCCATGCAAATAGAGATGAAAGAGAGTTGGAAGAAACCTTCGTTTCCCATTGCTCCCAGAGGCCCAGCATACCAGGAGATCTTAGATGTGTGGGAGCTGGCACCCTTGACAAGGTGGCTGAATTCTCACAAAGGGCGTCATGAGCAGGATGATGCTAAGGCTTCTTCAAGTGTCTCTGCAGACCAGAGAGCAAGAGTAAAGGTGAGTTCTGGTCCTATGGGAACCATTTGTGAATCATTGTGGCTCATTAGACTGGGGTGGTCACATTTGATAGTGACCATAGATTTTAAGCCAGAAGTCAGAGTATATTGTTTGATAGAGTGTTTTTCTGATTTGAGTATTTACTTAAAAGAAAAGATTATTGGGCCGGCCCCGTGGCTTAGCAGTTAAGTACGCGCGCTCTGCTACTGGCAGCCGGAGTTCGGATCCCGGGCGCGCACCGACGCACCGCTTCTCCGGCCATGCTGAGGCGGCGTCCCACATACAGCAACTAGAAGGATGTGCAACTATGACATACAACTATCTACTGGGGCTTTGGGGAGAAAAGAAAGGAGGAAGATTGGCAATAGATGTTAGCTCAGAGCCGGTCTTCCTCAGCAAAAAGAGGAGGATTAGCACGGATGTTAGCTCAGGGCTGATCTTCCTCACAAAAAAAAAAAAAAAAAGATTATTATAAAAAGTGACAGCTAAGGAATCATTTTTTATTAAAGAGAAAAACATCACATGAGGAAGGAATTACTGATTCTGAAAGGGTTATCTTGGGATTTCCTGCTTCAGAATCTACCAGGATTTCTGATTCTTAGGTTCTGCTGAAAATGCAGCTTCTTAGGTTCTCCAGAATCAGAATATGCCATAATATCTGCGAATCTGCAGTTTTAACACTAATTCAAGATATTCTTTTGCATATGAAAGTTTTAGAAGTGTTGATTTAGGATAGTTTATTTTCATATTTGTCCCTGTAATTTAATGTATTTCAAACTCTTATTTATACATGTCCATTTTGTATAATAAGGAGAGGTCCTCCCTCTCTAAGAGGGACTGGAGAACCCAAGGAAGGGTGGTTTTAAAATTAATCTATATATTATGAGACCACAATTATAAATTAAATCATGTCCTTCTTATACTCTTCTGCTTTATATTTTTATGTAGGAGTTTTTTTGATATAAGTGGCTGACATAGTCTCTATCTCAGATTTCAACTGTAATTTCCATGAGTAATGTTGGACTTGACACTTCCTTGGAAGGTAAGGTGGTTGGTGCAAAATCTAATCTAATGGACAGGCACATTAAATCGCAGCAGATCCAGTTCAATATTCTTTAAGGGGTGCTGGCGTGGAGCCTAAGAGAAAACGCTTAGCAAACTTTGAGAGGAAAAAGGTTTGTACTGGAAATGTTGTAATGTCCTATGATTATTCCAGGATGTCTTATTTATTACTACTCACTCATCTGCCATCCTGGTTGTAATGTTTTAAACAAATTTTGCATCTCAGGTAATGGAAGAGAGTACAGATATGGGGGGACTTAAATTTAATTTTCATGATTGAATAGAGAAGTTAATGGTTTAACTCTATGCCCCGCTTACTAAAATTGAATGGCAAGAGGCCATCCAAATTTATGGAAAAGGTCTCTTGACTTAGCAAGAACATTGAGTTTGACCTGAAGGAGGAAACAAAAGACCTGAGTTTTAAGACAAGTTGAATGAGATTGTTGGTTAGAACTCACTAGGGAGGTGATATGCACAGAAGCAAGGTGGAGGGATGTGTTAGTTTGCTGGGGCTGCCATAACAAAGTACCATAAACTGAGTGCCTTAAACAACAGAAATTTGTCTCACAGTTCTAAAGGCTATAAGTGCGATATCAAGGTATTGGCAGGGCCATGTTCTCTCTGAAGGCACTAGGAAAGATCTGTTCCAGGCCTCTCTCCCAGTTTCTGGTAGTTCCTTGGTTTGCAGCAGCATCACTCCAGTCTTCACACGGCATTCTCCCTGTGTGCCTGTTTCTCTCTTTTTATGAGCGTACCAGTGATACTGGATCAGGGGCCCACTCTACTCCAGTTTGACCTCATCTTAACTAATCCTATTTGCAACAACCCTATTTCCAAGTAAGGTCACATTCTGAGGTCCTGGGGGTTAGGACTTCAACACATGGATTTTGGGGGGACACAATTCAACTCATCACAGAGCACATGAGATTCTGTGAAATAGCCTATGAAGAAAGGATGTAAACAGTACATTGATGGTGAAAAATGTCTTTTCATTTCTCCAGTGTTATCCCAGGGTCCATTTTCCTATCTCTTTGAGAAAAGAATTAAATATTCAATATTAGACTGGAAAGGCCCTGATAGATCATCTAATTTCACATCTGTTGGTGTAGAGGGGAGAACTGAAGTCTGCAGAGGTAAAGCAGGTGCTCAGAGGCAAACAGCATAGCAGCAAATCCAAAACTGGCATCCGAGTCTCTTATTTCCTGGACTCTGTCCCCCGTGTCCAGATTACCAGCTTTGCCCTTGAAACAAAATATTGGCTGTCATTCTCTTCGTGTTAAATGCAAAGGCCAACCCATTCTGGAAATGAAACTGGGCGTCACTTAAGTTGCCCCTTTCTACCATAGGACTCTCCAAGGGCACAGGCTGAAGTTTCAGGCCACAGATTGGACGGTGCCCTGTGCTTTATGCATTGCCCTCTTTCTCCATTGCTCCTTTCACAAGTTCACTGTCCTATTGTCTCAGAGCCCAGCCCAGCTCCAAGATGGCGATCAAAAATATGTTCACCTAATTTAATGGGTGATAGATAATTTTTTTTTTTTTTGGCTGAGGAAGACTGGCCCTGAGCTAACATCTGTGCCCATCCTCCTCCATTTTGTATATGGGAGGCCACCACAGCACAGCCTGATGAGCGGTGCATAGGTCCATGCCCAAGATCCGAACCCCGAAAACCCCAGGCCACCAAGCTGAGTGTGTAAACTTACCCACTATGCTACCGGACCGGCCTATAATATTTTAATGGTAACAAGCCACTTCTCCAATTCCTCTCCCTTTCCTAGGCATCTTGGATTTTCTTAGTGCCTATCCTTGGAGAATAAAATAAGACATATCATTTCTGTGGTTCATTTTGGCCAAATTAAAGGGCTGAGAGTCATTAGGTAAAAGCAGGAAGTCATCTATCTGGTAAAAGCAGGTATTGTTCTTCAAATCGCAAAGAGTTGGTCACCCTATTTTTTGTCTGTTCTTAAGACTTGGGCATCTTGGGTGGTCTATGATGAATTTAACACATTGAGAAGTAAAGAGCTGCTATTGCAATTGGCATGTATTCAGCTTCAGGGCTTGTCTTGAGCTGTCTGGACGAACTCTATAGTATTTCTAATCTCATTGAGTTTTTTTCCTCCCAAATTTCATCTTTTTCAACCTATTCAAAGGTGAGCTTGAAACAATGCTTTCATGCTGCTTTCAGTTACTCCCTCTGTGCATATGATTTCAAAAAGCTAGACATCAATCAGGCCACTGTCCTGGATTGTCTCAGAACATACCCTTCCCTTAGACAAGCCATTACCTTCAGCTGATTTTGAAGATGCTTCAGTTTCACTCTATCAAATTTATAATTGGAAAATGGCATGAGCTTAATTATGGAAATGCTTTTCAATTTCAATAGTCAATTAACAGGAACTGTATGAAGACCAAAATAATTATATTGTTCTACAAGCATTGCGCTACAAGTCTTATTTTTGTATATTTAGACTTTGAAAGAGAATCTGATTAGCATTATTTTTTAAGTGAATTTGACGTTCAAAAGATGCATGAATTTACTTTGGATGTTGGATTATAAATTAATGCTTATAAAATTAACATTGATTTTCTTTATAATCTAGGACCATCATCACAGAGACATTTTCCTGCATGAATTCCTGCCATGGTTGTTGTTAGTTTCAGGTATAAGATATCAGAAGCAATACCAACATCCATGGACCCTATTAAAAGTATTCTTTCCTGATATCGATGGGAGCTGTGTCTTAAAGATCTATCCTCTTCCCTTAATCGAGGAAACTTTTTTCTCTTCTCTGACAAAAAGGAAAGTACAGGCTAACACAGGCTCATGAAGTTGGTCCTGGATGTACCTGATTTAAGGAAAGCCTATGACTTACTTTGATATTATAGTCATGTGCTGTCAAAGACAGATCCTAAATGTACGGTTAGATGAGTTGTGACAAATGTAGAACCAACATTTGAGATACACAATGTTTCCATCACCCTAGAAAGTTGTCCGAGATTTTACTATCGTACCTTGACAAGAGGGCTCTTTCTCCGCAGACCTGCTGCAGCTCAAACTGCCTGAGAGTCTCTACTTGTCTTCACTTGGCCTTCTTCCTCTTTGGTGTCTGGAAGAATGGGAAATGCAGAGGCTGTTATGGATTCATGTCATCGTCAGTGGCCCTCCGTTCCCTTCAGACTTTTGCTGGGGCACTGGTCTAAGAAACAAGGTCTTAACTCCTGGCTCTGCTCCTACTAGGATGTAAGCACATTCTACTTATTTAGAATGTCTGAGCTTTAGTTTCCTTATCCGTAAACTGAGGGTACTAAAACCTACCTGATAAGGTTGTTATAGAGGTTAACTAAAACACATAAAAACACCTGACATTCAGAACGTGCTCAGCTGCTGTTCCATTCATCCTCTTTGGTTAAAATCGTGGGTGCTGGGCCTTTTCTCTCCCTCTCTGCCCCTCCAACCACCAATCCAAAGGGTAGATTCTAGTCTTTGAGGATGCTGCGTTTGAAGGAGACACTTTTCTAATCAGAAAAACTAATCCTTGCTAATACATTAGTAAACTTAAATAATTTAGAACTTTTCCCATCCCAGGTATCATATTTGCATTTTCATTTAAGCCTTTAGGAGATGTTGTTTTAACCCAAATAAAGGGCTTTGAACTGAAAAAGTCAGGAGATTTGGGAACGGTGTAATATTAGGGGCCAGGTGGCTCTATGTCTCTCCGAATTTCAAACAGCCATCCATCTGCCTGAGTGCACAGCTGCCTATGTTAAATGTAGGTGATTTTTCTCAGGAAAATATTATGTGTACAGGTTGTGGGCAAATTTGGAACAAGCTACTTTAAAAGGACTCCTGCAGGCTTTAAAATCAGTGCCTGGAATCTAAGCACTGTGGCGGGAAAGCCGCCTGCACAGGGTCAGAAGGACAGCTGTTGCTCGGAGATGAGAAGTAGAAATCTGAAGATCAATACTGGGGGATCCAGGCAGCAAGCAGCAGCCTCTCCCCTGGGCTCCTCTCAGTGAAAACCACCCTGTGGTTTCTGCTAGAAGCACAGCGAGTGTATCAGCTTCCCATTTAAAACAGCAGTTTAGGATTAGCAGTGACAATGTTCCATTTTCAGCGCGACAACGGGCCGCTTCTACAGCAAGGAAGCAGAGGGTTGGTCAGCTGCTTTTGCACTGCTGTCTTCTCAGGGACAAGTCAAGGACCACTGCAGCAGCTTGCGACCCGGGCGTCATTTCCCGGAGATGAGCATCGCTCCCCTGAGAGCAGGGTCAGCAGAGAGTGAGTTCCTGGCTCTTTTACTTGGTGAAATCCTGCAGTGAGCACATTCCTAGTGAAGGAGTGGGTCCTACCCCTGACTACCCCTGATGTAAACACCCTGAAATATCCAGAGGACGTGGCACATCAGTTAATCAGTTGCATTTAATGGGCCTTTGCCAGCCATGAGCTCAGGGGTTTCCCTGCCTGAATGAAAGGCTGCCAGGTTAGACCTTCCCGTTGAGTTAAACCCACAGTCGCATTCTTCTTAATAGCTGTGTCTCCAGTGATGGTTTGCACTATGCAGGCTAACCATAGGATCCCCTTAGGAGCTGCTGTTTCTGCAATGCCAGTTTGCCTAGGAGGTTGGGTATGCCAGAAAAATATGTCTTTAATCACCAGATAATTCAGATAGGCAGATACAATTGTACAGAAACGATTTCCTTCTGGAAGTGGAGTGTAGTGGGAAATGTTCTTGCTAAGGAGCTATAAAACATCGGCTAAAGGATAAATGAGACTCCACTCTGGGTTTGCAGTGATCAGTGACCTTTTCTGACAGATAGCCAGTGCAGCAGTTCTCTCTTAAATTTGAGCATTTGACCCAGAATGTACTTCTCATTCCTTCAAATCCATGGACTCATGAGATATGGGCCTTCACATCATTCTGGTTCAGTGCCCTAGTTTATCCCTGAGGGAATGAAAACTTCGAGAGTTTGTCAGTGATTAAAATACAAGTGCACACACATGCATGTACACATCTTATCTTCCAACTCCTATGACACTATGATGCTTCCAAACTGCTGTCTGAACCTAATTCAATGAAAATATTTGTCATCCATTGTGTACTAGTCAGGATAGGGCAGGATGGGCTGTGGTAACAAAACCCCTCAAATCTCAGGGGCTTGAACCTCAAAGGTTTATTTCTCAATCGTCTCCCGAGTGAGTGGCAGAGAATTCACTCCTCATTGTTACTCAAGAACCAAGGCTGCTGGAGGTGCCAACATCTTGATAGGGAGCGTTCGCCACTGCATTGGGCCCTCACACCTTCTAGGTGTCAACCTGGAAGCCACACTCATCACTTCTGCTCTCATCCCACTGGAAAGAACTGCACATGGGGCCTGATTTCAGGTAGTCCATGGGTTTGAAGGGGTGCTGAGGAGGAGAGGAGAGGCTTATGTGGGTGAGTCTGATAAGGTCTGCCGTATTTAACAAGCATTTTGGGGGTGCCAGCTCTGTGCTATGTATGGCATAGTTACTGAGACTATTAAGAGAAGCTTCTATGCTGGAGGATGCATAAACTGTGGGGAATAAGGGGGTGTGGAAAGGGGAGATGGGTTGCACCTGTAGGTAGATAAGTTACAACATGACAAATGCCATAGTGAAAGTATTACTAGAGTATTGTTGACTTCAGATATGGGAACAAACATGATCAGGGACAGTGAGAAAGGTTAATGAAGTAGGTGGCATTTGAGCTGGGTCTTGAATAAAGAATGTCATATTTTCCTTATGAACACATTGTAGTCTCCTTTGAAATAATTCCTTTGCCTTTGTGAATGTTCTACTGATGTTTGTTTTAGTTCCGTAAGCTTCTTGACAAAGGTCCAACATTCTCTGTTTTTTCAGTGCAAGAAACAGACTTGAACTTCTAAAGAATCAAATAAGTAATACATAAGCACAGCTGTCTCATCAGTATGAGCTGGAACTGTGTGACCCAGAAGGAAGGTGGCAGGAGACTAGGCAGGTGCAAATGGAAAGTGTGCTAAGATGGCCATACTCTTAACATAAAATCAGAACAGGCGGACTTACAGGAATTTTGTATTTCCTTTGCATGAAAAGGCCATCTGGGAGATGTTCAGGTGCCATAATTTTGGAATTTCTGAGATATTCCAGAAGTTTGTAACAATAAAGGAACAGAGTATTTTAACTAAAATTATCCCTGAAAATCGAAGATTTGTTGCCGCTGAAGCAATAAATACAGCCAGTGACTTGTACCACATCCTGAAGTCTCCTTCCCACTCAGGACAACTAACACAGTTAGCAGTTACTGCTACTTCCTCTCCCCCTTCCTCCAGGAATAACGAATTTTCCTTATTCCTCTTGTCTTAGAGAGAACCTCCACCCAAATTCAGAAAGGGTGATGATTTCAATGATGACTATTACAACGAACAAGAGTTTGCTGCATGCCAAGTGTAGTTCTAGGCATGTATTGACTCATACTCAAACCACCCTAGGCTGTCGAAACCACCAGTATCTTTAACTTACAAACAAAATTATAAATATCTATGGGGTCACACATACTTCCAAGTGTGGAACTAGGATTTGAACCCTGATAGTCTGAATTCAGAGCCTAAATTCTTAATCATTCTACTACACCTCTTTCATAAAATGGCTTAACCTCTAAAAAAAGGTGACCGGCAATGCCTCCCCTCTCATTAACAAAAAATAAAAGGCTAATAGATTGGTTACAATTACTAGGCTGCAAATATTTTCTTTGCAGGTATCTAAGTCTATATAAGACCTATCTTCATTAAAAATGACTCGTAATATTTACCCATTTTCAAACACTTCCCTTGCTCTTCAAGGGCTAGGGCTAAATTGATTCAGATATGTGATGGGGACAATTTCTCTGAAGTCCTATGGCACAGTGGCTAGGAAGCCCCTGCCAGGTGTCAGCCCTTTCCACCTCTTATAGGGAAGGAAGGCAAAGAGAAGGGGTGCTAATGGCCTTGGATAAGACTGTCAGGGAGATTACCTGTACATTTGTCCCCAGTCTTCTAGTAGTCAGTTACCTGCAACTGTTTTAAAATACCTACTCCTATAGACCTGAAGTCAAAATGTATCCATCTGTTCTACCTTTCTCTTGAACTCTGGAATAACTACATGTAATAAGTCGCTACTAATTACCTTTCCAGGATAATATATTTTCTTAAGCCACTTAAGGCTTTTAAGGAAGCCACTATTGACCTGCTGCTGGTAGAAACTTCAGATTGGTTGGGAGGGAGGCATTTTTGATAAGATCTTTTTGTTGTATCTTTTCCTACCGCTTTTTAAAAATGCATGCCTTTTGGACAGAATTGCTGTTTTTGAACCTAGAGGCCCATTCTGCTGCGCCCATCACTCACATTTGCGTAGACTGCAGAACGTATTTCTGGGTTCCGTGAGACTGCTGCCTACACAGCCAGTCTGCCACCTCTCCTGGCAGGGGCCTCTGTGCATGAGTATGCACACTGCACACAGCAGTGCAGGCCGAGTTTTCCCTCAAAGCCAGTTTCCCAAGAAAAACACAGAGATGCTCAAAGGAGCCATCAGAAGAGGTTGCTGAGAAGCAACAAGACACAGTGAGCAGAAGCCCCTGAATTGGTACTGATTGTGGGGAAGGCGAGTGGTGGAGGAAAGGTGGGGGAGTAGAGGGCAAGAATGTAGAAATGGGATACCTCGCATGCAATACGGGCTAACAAGGTGGGGAGACCCTCTCCACATGGCATGAGGTGAGGGTACCTTAATCAGAGGGGATTAGCCATAACAAAGTCATTTTATGTGACACTGTTTATACTAAATGGAACAATGGTCGTTTTGACTTTTCAGTGTGTAGTGTCTGAAGGAGTCCTTTTTTTTTCCAGTTTTACTGAGATGTAATTGACATATAGCACTGTGGAATTTTAAAGCATACAGCATAATGGCTTGACTTACATATGTGGTGAAATAATTACTACCATAAGTTTAGTTAGCATCCATCATCTCATATAGATACAAGAAAAAGAAGAAGAAAACAAAAACCTTTTTCCCTTGTGATGAGAACTGTTAGGATTTGCTCTCTTACCAACATCCTGTATATCATACAGCAGCGTTAACCATAGCCATCACATTGTACATTACATCCCTAGTACTTAGTTATCTTATAACCGGAAGTTTGTACCTTTTGACCCCCTTCCTCCAATTCCCCACCTCCGCACCCCCTCACCTCTGGTAACTACAAATCTGATCTCTTTCTCTATAAGTTTGGTTTTTGTTTTTGTTTTGTTTTTAGATACCACATATAAGTGAGATCATATGATATTTTGCTTTCTCTGTCTGACTTATGTCACTTAGCATAATGTCCTCCAGGTTCATCCATGTCATCATAAATGGCAAGATTTTCTCATTTTCTATGGCTGAATAATATTCTGAGGGGACCTTTTAATAGCTTTGGCTATTCAACTGTTTGATCACGTTGCCATTGCCTAGATTGTTGCAATAAAGGTGATGGTACAGCCCTGTGCCCCATTTTGGTAACTGTTTGTAAATCACTTGTTTGCCCAAAGTTATGGAGAGAGCTTTTCATAAAATGAGCATAGATATCATCGCAGGCAGCAGAGGCTTCACATCCCACCTGCTGGTCCTCAAGCTCTCCAGAGCAGCTTCGTGGAGAAGAATGATAATCACAGTGATTGAGTCCTCGTGACTGAGCTCTTTTTCAGCTGCTTTGATTTATTGTTTTGAGTATAACTGAATTTTCAATGAGAATTACAGAATGGGAGGGCCTGCTTGGTGGCATAGCGGTTAAGTACACATGCTCCACTGCAGAGGCCCGGGGTTTGCAGGTTCGGATCCCAGGCGCGCACCGGGATCCAGACACAGATGTTAGCTCAGGGCTGAGCTTCCTCATAAAAAAAAAAAAGAAAAAGAATTACAGAATGGGCAACACCATAGAAAAAAAAGTGCCAGTAAGATCTATGATTTGAGAAGCTGTTCCAAATAGCTATTGAGTTCTCTGAATTATTAGCTCTCTAAAGCCCTGTCCCACACTCTCTAAACCTATGTACCTAGATGGTTGAGATTAAGGGAGAAGTCTGGGATCATAGAAAAGCTCCCTGGCTCTTGTGGGAATTACACCCTGCGCTTTGTCTCAGTAGCTGCAGCTTTAAGTGGTAGAGCTCCACATCACGCTTTGCCTATGATGACTGCTTATATGATAGACTATAATAATTTTGTGTGTGTGTTTGTGTGAGGAAGATTGGCCCTGAGCTAACAACTGTTGCCGATCTTCCTCTTTTTGCTTGAGGAAGAGTGTCCCTGAGCTAACAGCTGTGCCAATCTTCCTCTATTTTGTATGTGGGACACCACCACAGCATGGCTTGACGAGCAGTGTGTGGGTCCACGCCCAGGATCTGAACCTGTGAACCCCAGGCTGCTGAGGTGGAGTGTGCAAACTTAACCACTATGCCACCAGGCCAGCCTCAGTAAATATTTTTTTAATTAAACTTCATAGCCTAAAGCCATAGCCTCTTAAAACTGAGGTCACCAACTTATCCAGGTTTGTTCCAGACTTGACTGGTCTTGACATTGAAAGTTCAACATCCAGGAAACCCTCATTCTGGGACAAACCCAGAATGGTTGGTCCCCTTGCTGAAAAGGCACTTAAAACACAGCTTCCCTGAGATCCAACATGATTCTGTATTTGTTTTGTTGTCTAGATTTCTTGTTATAGCAATATTCTACAGTCAGTTATCTCCATTCTGGGAACAGCACCGGAGAACACGTTTAGCTGAAGGGAAGGATGGGTGTGTGGTGGGAGGGTGGGATAGGGATAAAGAGAGCAAGAAGATGAATGTTATAGTGGGGTGGGACTGCAGGGCCTCTTTTACACTATAAATATTGTATGGAGTGCTGATGCAACCTTTACTGCAGCATGACATGGGATTTGGCTTTTATGGCTCGTGATTAAAGTAAGAAACAAGTCTCTGATTAGATTATTCTTTCTGGGGGAGGGAGGGCCCCCCAGACCTCTGTCCATCACATTTTCAAGAACGCTATTTTATTTATACAGTCACTCTAACTCAAACACCAAAATATGTAGATCACAACCTAGAAAATGTATAATAAGAAACATTCTCTTTATTCTTTACCCAAAATTATTTATAATCCAAGAAATTGACATCAATAAGCACTGCAGAGAAAAGAAAGAGTTGAGACTTGAAAATTCCGCCTCCTTTTAAGAGGTATTATCATCTATATGCGGTAAAATCCATCAAAGTTCTGTTGAGGTTGCATAAGAAATGGATGGGTTTTTAATGACTTTAGTTTGTTGCGATTGCAGATAACTAACCACAGTTGGCTAAAAAGCAAAGTGAGCTCCAAGGAACAGAATTCAGACTATTGGTTTTCTCCTTCTGGTCTATCTTAGTAATTTAATTATTTGTGAAACTTTTAAACTCAATTGACTCCCATGGAATTTAGCCAAGTTGGAGGGTGTTTGATGTTACACTCATTATATCTTTTGGTTCTGGTCCAGCAATTAGCAACTTGGCTTTATTCAATCGTAAAGAACTAACTATATTTGAAATGCCTATATTCAGTGTTTAATGTCTTTAAATTATATCCATTTCTAAAATTCAGAACATTTAGTCTGCTTGTCATGTGGAAGTGCAGTAGAAGTATCAGGTTCAAATTGGGGGAGTTTTTTTTCTTTTTAGCCCTTTATACAAATTTGTTGAATGGGAATTTAAAATTGTGATGAGTAGGGCTAAAATTTAAAATGATCCAATATAAATAACATCAGAGGGTGAACCCTCATAAATCAGCAAGTCTGATGTTAAAAGTAGGTCTAAAATATTGCTCTAGCTATTAGATGCCATCTACTGGTTGTAATTACTGTTTGATCCAACTGGCCATTGTTTCAATGCAGAAGGAGAATCGTCAGAACACCTATCATTAAAATTCCAATAGTGTTATATGGCATTCATAGAGTCATTTTGTGCAAATCAGTCACTGAAAGCACGGCTACATTTTGAAATTCAAACTGCGTTTAGAAAAAAGCTGCTGTGAACCTAAAGCCTTGCTGAGATTTTACTTGTATTTGTAAATTTTAGTCTCTCAGGAATATCTGGGAGTGTGGTGGGACCATCAGACTATTCTTGATGCTGCAACCCAGTTTCTTTCCAGATGTATTATCATGTACAGGCATCTGGATATAGTGCTTTTGGCATTGTACCTCAATATATTTTGCAAGAGCAGTCAGATCCCAGCTGTTCTCCATGTAGAATGTGGCAGTGTGCCAGCTAAGATGGCTCATGTGCTATTGATGAACACACTCAGGCTCTCTGTCTTTCTGTATTTAAGAATGATTAGTACAGTTATCCATCCTAAGGAAAGTTAAACATATAAACCAATCTCACACATCACATCTAGCGTTTGAGTATGGGGACTGTGCTTGTGCTGTAGGTAGAAATAAAACGTGTTATGAATAAAGGAATTAATGTTTCCTGGGTATCTTAAGTTAGAGGGAAAAAAATATACAGCAAATTCTGCTGATGTTCTAGAACAGGCATTGGTAAACTACAGCCTGCAAACCAAATCCAACCTGCCGCCTGTCTTTGTAAATAAAGTTTTATTGGAACACAGCCATGCCCATTTGTTAACACATTGTCTAAGTCTCCTTGCTGGAAAAGCCTAAACTATTTACTCTCTGGCCCTTTACAAAAAATTTGCCAACTCCTGTTCCAGAAACTTAGACTTTTCATTCATTAAGGCTATCTTTTATTTAAAATTCTAAATCAGCATCTTTGCTTCAATCACCATCAACTTTGCAACAGCCATAGCTTGCCCCGTTCCACCAAGAGAGGGACGACAAGGGCCGCTCCTCCCTGACGTCGTCACAGGCAGCCTTGCAGCGGGGTCAGCCCGGGCTAGCCTGCTCTTGGGCTCCTAGTGAGAGACCAGGGTGCTCTCTATGGCACGGTACAAGGGGAGGGTTTGTTCTTGAACCAAGTAGAGAGGCCTTCTCTTTCACTCTTTGGTTTCCAGTTACTGAAATATACGTAGGAGTGTTGGTATTATAATTGAATTTAATGTTTACTGGACTAGAACTAGCAGAGAGGCTGTGGAGGCACATGTTGCATAGCAGGTTGGTGAGTTGTCAGCAGCTTTGAGTTGTGCATAGTACAAAAAACTTCTCAGGGTCCAAGGATAGGAGGAGCCAAAAAGGGAAGAAGTCAGAAACTTATGAAAAGCAAAAGCCTACTTGCCTTAAAAAAAGAAAAGAAAAGAAAAGAAAAAAAGGCCCGCTTGTGAGGTTGGCGTGTGATTGGTGTCTGGGGACTTGACTGGTAGACAGTTCCTGACAATATCAAACTTGTGCTACCTGAAAGGGCGGCTCTCTGTGCCTCAACTGTCTGTACAAATGGTGTGGTTTATGCTGAACACCCGTTTTCCTTCCGGGAGTCTGGAATTTTGGTATGTGTTACGCCACCTGCTCCCAATAAAAACCTTGGACTTTTCTACTGAGAACCTTACATTCTCTAACTTCCTTGGGCAGAAACACCACACACTGGTGGCTGGAGAAAGGAGCATGCTCACGAGTCCCCCTCAGGAGGGACAGAGGACATGGCGACCTGCACTGGGACTCCTCCTCACTCTACTGCCCTTCCTCTCGGTGTCCGGCTGTATATCCTTACTATGCTGCTGGAAGTAATCTTAGCCAGGAGTAAAACTATATGCTGACTCCCCCGAGTCCTTCTAGTGAATCTTCAAACATGAGGATGGTTTCGGGGACCCCTGACACACTGTATATTGTTTCTTTATATTTTAGTGTTAATTTGCTTAGGCTAGCTCAGTAGTTCCCAACCTTGGCTATAATTAGAATTACCTGGGAAATCATACAGACACACACACCCCTCCGACTGCCTGCTCCCTGCCTCAGAACAACTAAATCAGGATTTTGGCTGTATAAGACCTAGATATCAGTGTCTTTTAGTTCTGACATTTCCTTTTTTTTTTTTTTTTTTTTTAACAGTTTCTGTGTCTTTGTGGAAATTCTCCTTCTCTTCAAGCATGTTGTCAACCTTTTCCACTAGATCCTTTGGTGTCTTTTAAAAAAATTTTACTTGGAAATCATTTTAGATTTACAGAAAAGTTGCAAGAACAGTGTGGGGAGAGCCTGCATACCCTTCACGCTGCTTCCTCTAATGTTCACATCTTGCATAACCACAGTACAATTATCAAAACTAAGATACTAGCATTGTCCCATTACTGTTAACTAAACTACAGACTTTGTTTGGATAGCACTAGATTTTCCAGAAATGTTCTCTTTCTGGTCTAGGATCTAATCCAGGACCCCACCTTGTGTTTAATTGTCATGTCACCTTAATCTCCCCAGTCCGTGACAGCTCCTCAGTCTTTACTTGTCTTTCATGATCTTGACACTTTTGAAGAGCACTGGTTTTTGTAGATTGTCCCTCAATTTGGGTGTGTCAGATGTTTTCTTATGATTAGATTGAGGTCGTGCATTTTTAGCAAACACTACAGAAGTGATGTACCTGTCTCAGTGTATAATGACAGGGGCACATAATGTTGACATGTCTGATGTTACTGGTGATGTGAACCTTGATCACTTAGTAAAGCTGGTGTCTTCTGAGCTTCTCCACTGTGAAGTTATTGTTTTTCTCTTTGTAGTTATAATACTTAATAACTACATAAATAAATATCTTGGGAAGAAACATTGAGATTATGCAGATATCCAACTTTTGTTCACTAATTTTATCAACCATTGGTGGATCTTGTCTGCAACAATACTAACTGTGGTGTTTTAAGGATAATTTTCTATTTCTCTTACTTATTCTACATTTATTAATTGGAATTCTGTAAGAAAGAGCTGTCTTTTCTCCCCTATTTATTCACTTATTTATTCATGTCAGTATAGACTCATAAATATTTATTTTATTCTGTGGGTTATAATCTAATACTATCATTATTTTATTGCTCAAATTGCTTCAGCTTTGGCTGTAGAGAGCTTTTGCATGTTGGTACCTATGCCTTTCGACATATCCCCATCCTCTGTTGAGTAGTTCTTTCCATACGAGGCAGCAGTTTCATCTTGTATTTTCCCTGCCCCATCCATAGAATCAATCTGTTTTGCAAGGAGCCCTGACTCCTTTTATTGGAGAATAGACTTTAAAAACCAAGATCTGCTTCTAAGTGCTCATTGCTAGTGTGATGTCATTGCTTCCAGTCCCTCTTAGTAGATGGACTTTGGAAATACCTCTATGTACACTAACCCATGCATACACACATCTCTCTATTAATTTCCATATTTATCTATGAAATGCACCTTAACACACACACACACACTCACACATGAGTTCATACCAACACCAACACCTCAGGGTTCGTTCTTGCCTGCCTCCTTTCCTAATTTGTAACTTTTTTCTCTGACAGTGAGAAACCCTACTCTCATTATCTATAATATATTTTCTTATTTGTTTCAACCCTACCACACATATAAAGTAGTTTCAGAATTGCTAACCCTGTGAGAGACGATCTTACTAAGTAGAGCTCAGTATTTGTGCACAGTTGTTTGTGTCTTTATCCTTTGGCATCTTTATCAGAGTTATTTTAAAATCCCTGCCTGGGCATTCCAATGACTTGACCACCTGGGACTGCCTCTATTGACTCCTGTTTCTGATCTTAGGTCACATTTTCTTGCCCCTTTGTGTGTCTTATAATATTGGCTTTTATTTGAATATTTTCGTATAAAAGAATGGTAGAGATGGAAGTAAATAACATTTACTTTGTAAAGGCGTGTCCTTCCTGGGGTCAGGCTGCTAGAGTGAGGGGAAGGGGTTAATTCAGTCTGATCGGTAGTTGTGCTGGGTCTGAGCTTTGTGGCAGCTTTAGTTTGACTCAGTTCACCACCAATTTAAAATGTTTTAAAGCAGGATCAGGCCTTGGTCTTCTGTAGGGTCTGGGCCACAAGCACTGGTGAGATTCTGGAGAGCCCTTTTGCTTGACAGCTGAACCACCAGCTTTCTGGACTGTGAGCTTTTCTCTGCTTTCCATCCCAGCTGCTAGCTGCTCTGGATCCTTGGGGAGGCTTTGTTCTCCAGCCCTGCCTCCTCCACAACTTCCTGAACTGCTGGAGAGCTCTCCTGGCTTGCTGCCCAGTACTGCTTTACACTCTGTGTAGGCTTTGAATGCCTTGGAGGAGTTTCTCTCAGCTTCCCTGCCATCTCATCTCATTTGGTGGGCAACTGCCTTGCACTTGGGGGAGGTACTTTGTGTCTTCAGGGGATGGCTCTCAGATCTCTGGTGCTGCTCCAGCCTTGACATACTACCTATGGTAGGCAGAATAATGGCCCCTCAAAGATGTCCACATCCTAATCCTCAGAAGCTGCAAATATGTTAGGTAACATGGAAAAGGGGAATTAAGATTGCAGATGAAATTAAAGTTGCCAGTCAGATAACCTTAAGAAAGTGAGATTATTCTGGGTTATCTGGGTAGGCCCAATATAATCACAATGGTCCTTAAAAGTGAAAGAGGGAGTTAGAAGAGCCAAGTCAGAGAAGGAGACGTAATGATGAAGGTAGGGTCAGAGAGATGCAATATTGCTGGCTTTGAAGACGGAGGAAGGAGGCCACTAGCTATAGACTGCGGGCAGCCGCTGGAAGCTGGAAAAGGCAAGGAAACGGATTCTCCTCTAGAGCCTCCAGAAGGGGACATAGCCCTGCCAACACCTTGGTTTTAGCTCAGGGAGGCTGTGTCGGACTTCTGACATGTAAGATAATGAACTGTAAGATAATAAATAAAACACAAATTTACGGTAACTTTGTGGTAATTTTGCCTAAGTGCCTCTGAATCCAGTCCCAGAGCAGAGATGTGAAGCAGTGCTGCGGCTCTGTTTCCTGGGCACCAGAGGATGGTAAAAAGCCAAAAGGAAATATCGCCACAGTTGAGATTGAAAAGAAGGCAATTCACAAGTGAGGTGTTAGTTTCAAATAGGATATTCACTACTGATGGAGAGACTCTGCTCCAAGACACTACCTGAGCTTCTGCCAGTTCAATCAAACGCAATGAAGGAAGGAGATGAAGGATTAAAGAAGGCAAAGCTGACAGATGGCAATTTTCGAAGAGTTGAATTAACATAAATTATATCTCATCAGTGAGCAGAGAAAAGGGAGGATGTGTTCAAATGTTTGGCTAACCACTGAGAGGGTGAGCATGTCAAAGCACAGCAAGCAAACCACTGGGCATCTTTTGGCCCTGAATGCAAGTACAAAGGTAGAGAAATGCCCCTTTGTTGGAAAGTCATCTAGATTAAAAACCGTGGGTAGAAATCTATTTGAAACAAAACAATAAATAAAATTAAGGAACATTCAGGATATTGGAAGGCATCAATCATAGACTATAGAAAACCAGAAGGAAAAAATTGCTGATAACTAGATATGATTAATATATAGATACTAGACATAAGCATATCTATATAACTAGGTACTTAGAATGTATCCAAGACTCACCAATTCAAAACCCACTTGTTTAATAGTGTTTGAAGCAAGTGTAAATGTTATTTTCTGAGGCTGGGAAGAGTTCACTTAAACCATATATAAAATGTTCAAATAATTTTTTTAATCCTGTAGCCTTGAAATTTGCTTCTTAAAGATTATGTAACTAAACACTAATGTTAATGTTTCAAAATTTTATAACTATCAAGGGAAATAGAAAAATGAACCTGTCAGTCTTAATACATTATAATAACATACAATATAAAATAATATAATATGGATATGAATATACATATGAATAACTTGAAGTTGTGGTAATTATAGCTTTGAGGGTTAAGTAAAAAGGATCTGTGAATTCAAGTATGACAAATATCAGGCACATGTGAAATAAAAATCTGAGTGAAGATTTTTCATTCCTATAAAAATCTAAGTTTTCTTTAGTATATTGAAGCTTACAAACTAGAACCTAGTCAGAATATCTAGACCAGCAGATGGCACTAATAGAAAAACTAACGGTCCCTGAGATTTTTCAAGGGCTAAAATTATAGAAGGGAAAAATTTCAGAGTGAATGTAAAATAGGCTAAAAATCTATATTTCCATTATATAGGGAAAAGCAAAAGAATAGATTTTGGAAAAAACTATATAAGCCTTATAATATATCCTACTTTTTCTCTCATTTTGAATTATTATTGACTATTGGACAAATAGTTTTACAAATCTTGAAGATTGTTTCTAATCCACAAATATATTGTCTCCAGTTTCCATTAAAGCAATTATCTGGGGATGCTTGCTCAACAACTGCCCAAATTGGAGGAGCAGGAGGCAGCTAACTGCTCATAAGCAATCAACACTGTATCGATGGGCTGCCTTCTACAAGGGGCAGTTTGCGGTTCACAAAGAGTTTGGTTGCCCTCATGTACACTTTCACCATTTGAGGATTTTGTCTAGGACAAACACTTACAAAGGCAGAAAACAGTATTTAATATTTAATGAAGTCAGCCTCTGCTGATGTTTCATGGCGGATGTGCTCTACTTAGTAGAATGTCGGAAAGAAAATGTAGAGGCAAACGAAGGGTAATTACCTTGTGCACAAGATGAAAATAAAATGGGGAAAAACGTTTTTGTACAAAAGTACAAGAAATGATTTTACTATTGGCAGGAATCATAAGTTCCAGATGCATTATTTTTTGTTACTTCCAGTTTTTCCCTTTTTTTTTTTTTCTTTTTTTCAAGATGAGTTCTACATTATATACAGGACTTACAGAGGAACAATGAGAGTCTTTAAGGGCACATCTTATTATGATGACATCAAATGGATTACTTATTCTAGCACCTAGAAAACACTACAAACTGGTCCCTACTGAAAAGGCATATTCTTTTTTATCTTGGAAATTTCTGATATTGGGGGGTCTAAGATTTTTGGACAAGAACTTCTTCAACTCCTGATGGTTTGTGCTCCTTTGGAGTTTAAGCTTAATATCTAGATATAATTTTGTCAGCTAGCGAGAGGGGAAAAGGGAAGGGAAGAGAGAGGAAGAAGATAAACTTGGAGAGCCAAATGGTCATTTTTCCCTTTACACTAAATGCGTATTTTGATGTGAACTGGCAGAAGACCGTTGCCCGAGGAAGCAGAGATACAAACAACATCGGTAGAGCGCTGCTGAACAACTTGAAAGCGTGTGCTGCTTCCTCAATATCAAATTCTGTCATTTGAATCTGAAATGGCAGCTGTGTCAAAACAAGTCTGCATCATGGAGACATAATTCCAGTTTTTAAAGTGCTGATTCAAAAGCCTATGTAACTCAGCACAATCAATTATATTTGTCAGTTTCTTTGAACACTCTTTATCAGGTTCTCAATACTCTGGGACTGGATTCTATGTTGCCCCATGGTAGAGAAGCTATGTTTTCTGAATCGATAATAATAACTACTATTTATTAGACTTCCAACATCCAACACTGTGGCAGACTAAACATTAGGAAGGGTCCATTAGCTGAAGCACTGCTAGATTCGGAATAGATTATAACAAGCACACTTTTTCAAGCCCAGCTGACCTCAACAGCAAACAAGGGGAGTATTCAACAGCCAAAACATGTAAAGAAAAACAAAATCCCAAACAAGAAAAACTAACAGTGGGCTGAAAATAGACTTAAGCATACACAAACCCAAAAAGCTGGGTTTTCCTGGAGGCAAATGCTACGGTGGCAGCAGATTTGGAGATGAAGCCTGGAACCCACAACGGATGGAATGGATCAACTTGGAGATGTTAGGAGCTCCCCGTGGGCACATGCTCTGTGGAGGAAAGCAACCCAAGGACTCAGAACTCTCACGGATTATGTGGTCACAGATGGTCAAATTAAATGAAATCTAAGTTGAGTATAATCGTCAAAAGAAACCACCATGAGTGAGAGTCAGCAAAAACAGTTCATCAGTCTAGACCACTCTACCTCCTGCACAGACACCTCAGATTATTGGAGCAGTCAGACTTGGAATGGGAAAGAACTATTACCATAAAATATGAGATTAAAAAAAATAATAAGCAGGAACAAAGGGTTATCAAAATAGCATGCAGATTAAATGAAAAGTATGATTCCTGAAATAATGTTAAATAGCATATTTTACACAAGTGAATAATTAATATTATACTCGAATTTAAAAAGTAAGCCCTGCACCTCCTGAAAAAAAGAGAAAAAATAATAAACATCAAGGTACGTCAAAGTCACCCAGAACACAGCCATGAGTTAGGATTTGGAAAAATAAATATATAATAATATGTATGGAAGACAGAATGAGAAGGCCAAAAATAAATTTAGTCAGTGTTTGAGAAGAAAACGAATAGAACAGAGGAGGCAAATGATTTGACTGCAGAGATCTCAACAGAAATAATAGAAGCAAAGAGACTGAGGAATAATATCTTCAAAACGCTGAGAAAAAATAACTGCGAACTCAGAACTGTGCACTGTGTAAAGTTTTCTTTTAAAAAGTAGCGTGAGATAAAGGCATATTTTCATATGTACAAAAACAGAGTTTATGAGCAGCAGAACTTTGTCAAAGGAATTCCTAAAATATATGCTTCAAGAAGGAAAATTATCCCAGAAAGAAGATCTGAGATTCAGGAAGAAATTGTGATTAAAAAATTGGTAAGCATGTAGGTAAATCTAAACAAATATTTTTTATATAAAATTAAAATACCTGAATTGTGGGATCAATTAATGAGCAAAAATACTGATTTTAAAGACACAATATACATAGGAGGGAGATAATTGGATTTGGTCTTTGAGGCCCTGCTGTTATTCAGGAGGAAGGTTAAGATAGTGATGCGTGGTAACGTTTTGAGGGTAAATACTAAGAGTGGAGACAGTGAGTCACAAATCAGTATAGGAAAGGAGGGAAAAGTAAAAACAAAACAATTTGAAAGAAGAACAATGCAAAACCGGTGAAGGAAGAATTGTAGAAAAGCAAGACAAATAGAAGGCACACAAAGCAGAAGCCTGGGACAAGTCCAGGACCCCCCCTCCAGCAGCATAAGAGACCTGCTGTCTGGGCCAGCCTCCTTCATGGGAATGAGCAGACTTTTAGATAAATGAAAACAGATGGTTTACGTGCGTGGAATATGGAAGATGAGATGGTATGAGATTAAGAAAGCCACAGATCCCAAAAGGTGAGTGAGAGCAGGAGCTTGGAAAAGAGACGCCACAGCCAGCTTTCGCCTTTAGGGTTTCTGCTGGACCTAGAGAACTTGTGCCCTCTCCCACTGCACAGGGGTTGTGCATGAGATCCTAGGGCCTGCCCAAGGTGGGGAAATCTGATAGGAGCCTCCTGCATAAATCTGTGGTCCCATAGAGCTACACCCTTAGTGTCAAGGTTAGTATGAAATACACCTCCCCACACAGAAGAGGCCAGCTATGAAACAGGTTGTCTTGCCCTTGGCGCTGGGGGAAGGGAGGAAGTCTCTCTGAGGATTCATGGCCATAAGCTCATCTTTATAAAGGCTTTTGGTCCAAGTTCATATTACCAATGTGTTCCAAAGAGACTTCAAGCAGATAGTTTGGAACAGAACGGTGTTAGCTGTATACTCAAGCAGCAGCAGAAGCAAACAAATGTTCTCGGAAGAACCCAACTTCAACTCAAACCTCAAAGAGTTCCTGTGGATCAAGTTCTAAGGAAAGTGGGCAGCTTTCAGTCAAAAGCCACACTTACGAGTAAAAACCACAGAATCAACAGTGGAAAGAGACTCACAAAGACTTCAGATGTTGGAGCTATCATACCCAGATTGCATGATAACTTTAATAGTTTAAAGAAATGAAAGAGAGGATTGAAAGATGAACAGAGATGAGAGCCTATTAAGAATAACCCATGCAGATTTGAAAGAGAACTAAATAGAATTCTAGAACTGGAAGATATAATGATAAAAAATTTAAAATTTGGGCACATTAAAAAATTATACTTCTGAGAAAAATAGCAAATGAGAAGAAAGATCTAAAACATTATCCAGAATGCAGTACAAAATACAAAAGAGAGGTTAAGAGACAAAGAGACTTGAGTGAGATTTAACATATTTAGTTGCGGTTTCAGAAGAAGAAAACAATCAGCAGAGACAACATTTGGGGAGACAGTATCAGATCCAGGAAACTCAATGAAAACAAGATACATGATTTAAAAACAAAACAAAACAAACATCTAGACATATAATGAAACTTCGGAATACCGGAAATAGAATATTTTAAAGAAGCCAGAGAGAAAAGATAAAACTAAGACCTACAAAGAACTAGCAATTAGACTCATGCTGACTTCTCAAGCATAGCAGCGGAAGCCGGAAGACAATGGGGTAATAGCTTCTGGGTGGTGAGAACTGACCGTATGGAATTCTATACTTAGAATATTTTTCGAGAACGAAGGCAAAATAAAACACAAAATAAACAGAAACTGATGGTTTCCCAGGCTTACTAGCTGAAACCCTTTTGAAAAGAATCCTAAAAAATGCACTTAAGTAGATTTTTTAAAAGTCTTGCCATATGCTGTTCACACCAAAAACATAAGAACACGAAGATTGACAGAGAATGGAAAAAGACACACCAGATAATCATCCACCAACAAGATACATTTTAATCAAGTACACCAGGAGAGAGTTGACATAGCTGGTTAATATCTAATAAAAGACTTCAAGCAAAAAGCATTACCTGTCATAGAGGTTCACTTCAAAATAATAAAAAGTTCAATTCATCGGGAAGATACGAAATGCTGAAATTTTAATAGCATAAATTAATTTTTTAAAAATAGAACTGCAAGGAGAAAACAAATACATGTAAGAGATTTTAACACATTGTGCTCAGAAATTAATAGTTCAAGCAGACAAAACTGAGTAGAAGGTTTAAACAGCACAATTAATATGTTTAGATACATGCGATGTTGACTCGACAATCCAAGAATGCACAGTCTTCCAAATACCTGGGAACATTTTCAAAAACTGATCACCTGTGAGGCCGTAACGCTGCCTCAGCAGACACAAAGGCCTGCCATTACAGAATCCATATTTTCTGACCAAAATGCAATTAAGTTAAGAATAAAAACAAAACTAAAAGAATTCCATATGTTTGGAAACATTTAAAATTTCTCAGTAACTCATGGGTCAGAGGAGAAGCACAGATGTTCTGTGTCAACAATTGCGAAATGCCGCAGTACAAACAGGGAGATTATCACCTTTAGTGCCTTCACTTCAGGGGGAAAGGGTCAAAATTAAGGCACTAAGATCTAACACAAGAAACAAACAAAAAACCCCGGCAAATTAATCCCAAAGGAAGTAGAATGAGGAAGGTAATCATAAAGATAAAAGCCACTATTAATGAAGCAGAAAACAAACATAAAGGAGAGAAGTGATGCCAAAAGTAGGTTCTTTGAGAAAGAGGAATAGAACAGACAAGCCTCTGAAGAGGTCAAGGGGAGAGAGAAGACAAGAAATATCAGGAGGAAAGGAGGACTTAACTACAGGTACTCCAGGGATTTAATAGGGAAGAGTGTCTGTTGTTGTCAGTGCCGTGGAGTGGATTGCCACTCCGAGCTGAACACTGTCAGGTCTTTTTGCACCGTCCTGTCCCCTTCTGGCGCTGTATCAGACAATGCTCCGCTGCTATTCATGGGGTTTTCATGGCCAGTTTTTTCTGAAGTAGGTGGCCAGGTCCTTCTTCCTAGTCTGTCTTAGACTGGAAGCTCCGCTGAAACCTGTCCACCCTGGGTGACCTTGCTGGTATTTGAAATACCGGTGGCACAGCCTCCAGCATCACAGTAGCACGCAGCTGCCACAATATGACAACCCACAGATGGGTGGTGTGGTTCCCTGACCGGGAAACGAACCTGGGCTACAGTGGTGAGAATACCAGATCTTAACCACTAGACTTCCAGGGCTGGCTGGTAAGGATGTACTAAGGCCAATTTTAAGCCCATTAATTTAAAAATTTAGAAGGAATGGATTAATTTTAAAAATATAACTTACCACACTGACTCTAGAAGAAATAGAAAATCTGAATATTCTTATAATCACTAATGAAATTGAATCAGTAGACAGAAATTTTCTTACAAAGAAACTTTCAGGCCTATTTGACATTACAGGCAAGTTCAAGGAACAATTCATTCCAAACTTACACCACTCTTCCAGAGACTGAAGCCTAGCATAATTTTGATACCAAAACCTAATGACGAGAAAGAAAAAAAAAATGATCATCAAAAAAATCCTAAACAAAATCTTAGCAAACTGAATCGAACCATGCATAAAAATAAATAATAATAGTATATCATGGCCTACATGGGTTTATCTCAGGAATACAAGGTTGCTTTAACATTAGAAAAACAATTCATCGAAATCATCGCATTAACAGTTTAAAGGGAGAAAATCCTATCACCATCTCAGCAGAGAGAGAAAAAGCAGTCAATTAAACTCTCTTTCCATGATGAAGAGTTCTGCAAATGTTCATAATCTGATAAAGAGCATTTTTTAGAAACCTATAGGAAGTTTCATTCTTTTTTTTTTTTTTTTTGTGAGGAAGCCCCATCAGCCCTGAGCTAACATCCAATGCCAATCTTCCTGGGTTTTTTTTGCTGAGGAAGACTGGCCCTGGGCTAAGATCCATGCCCATCTTCCTCTACTTTATATGGGACGCCGCCACAGCATGGCCTGACAAGCGGTGCGTCAGTGCATGCCCAAGATCCGAACCTGGGCCACCAGCAGTGGAGCGTGCACACTTAACCACTACGCCACGGGGCCAGCCCGGAAGTTTCATTCTTAATAATGACATATTGAAAAGATTCCCTTTATAATTAATAACAAAACAAAGATGGCTTCTATCATATATTATATAGGAGAGTCCCATGACTACAACAAGGCAAGTAAAAAAAAATGTCTATGTTTGGAAAGGAAAATACAAGCTCATTATTTACAGATGACAGCGTTGTCAAAGGAAATCCAAAATAATCTACAGAAATGGCTGAAATTAGGAAGAGTTTAGGAAAGTTGCTGGGTACAAAATCTATATATGAGAGTTAATTGGATTTCTACATACAAGCAACAATCAGAAACTGAAATTTTAAAATATGCCATTTATAATACTAAAAGTAAATCTAGTAAATATGTGTAAGCAAAATGGGGATAAAATTATAAAACTTTATTGAAAAAAATTAAAGACAGCATACATTAAAAAAAAGAGGTTTTTTTTTCAGATCAAGGGGGCTATTAACAAAGTGGAGTTAGGACAGCTGATTAGCCACGTTGACAAAAGATGAATTGGATCTCCACTTTCCCAAACACAAAATAATTTCCACATGGATTAAAGACTGAATGTGCAAGTTGAAATTATATAATGTTTAGAAGATGATATAAGAAAACAACTATTTGTAGGGAACAATTTCTTATACAAGACACGCACTATAAAGAAAAGATTGGCAAATGTGACTCTGTTAAAATTGGGAACTTTTGTTTATGCAAAGACATCAAAAAGTGAGTGCAAATACCAACCACAGACTGTAAAAATAAATTTCCACATACATAAGACACAAAAAAATGATTGTCTAGAATGCTTAGCTCCTGCCTAAAAAGATAGGCTCTAGACATGAACAAGCGTTTCCCCAAAAAGGCAATACAAAAGATCATCTACAAACGACAGGGTACGCACCCTGATTATTAATCAGGCAAATTGGAACTAATATCCCAATAGTATTTTATTTCTCATCCTTCAGATTGGCAGAAAAGATAGAAGCCAAACACCAAGTATCACGAGGATGTAGAGCGAAAGGGACTTCCTTCGATTGTAGCGGGAGTGCACAACTGTATGACCATTCTGCACAACAGCTTGGCATTGCCTGGTAAAACAGAACATGTAAAAGCACACGGGCTGCCGTTCTACTCCTAGAAAATCCTGCACACGTGCACAGGGAGACATAGGAGCACTGATCATACCAGCATAAATGAATGCATGATATAGAAATAATGCACAAACAAATACCAGGGGTAATGCAAATGTCCATCACAAAATGGACGGACAAATTTTGGTGTAGTCACAAGATGGACTATATGCAGCAGAAACTGAATAAACTATAGCTTCACACAATAGCATAGATGATCTTAAAAACATGATGAGTGCTTACAAGAAGCAAATTCACAGAGGAATGAATTCCGTGCAATTGCATTTTTATAAGTTCATGAAACAAGAGTAAACATATGTCGAAGAAGCATACATGCATAGGTGGTAAGACTAAAAAGAAAAGAAAGTTAATGGTTAAACCAAAAGGATATCGGTTACCTGGGGCCAATCGGTGGGGAGAAGAGTTGCAATTGGGACGGGACTCTCTAGAGAATTGACAAATTCAGTGTCTTAACCTGAGCAGCTAGCACACAGATACTTTAATTATTCTTTAAACCACACAGATTTGTTCTCTACACTCTTTGGGTGTGACGTAGTTCACATTACAAATTTAAAGAAAGAAACAAGTACAACTATGTTAGAATCACAAATTTAAACAGATTAAACTCTCCAGTTAGACTGTCATATTGGATTTTTAAAAAATCCAGTTATGTGGTATTTACAAGAGCTATATATAAAATATAAAGACACGAAAAAGTTGAAAATAAAAGGATGAATAAAGACACACCAAGGAAATACTAGACATGGTTGAATTCCTATTCTTTGTACTAGATACTTTACCTAATTTATTTCATTTAATTTTCAGAACGCTAAAAATGTGGGTAATGTTCTCATGTTTTCTGGATAAGGAAACTAAGATCAGAGAGGTTAAATAACTTACTCATGGTTACCAAACTACGGTGATGCCAAGCGGAGGTGACATTCAAACCTAGTTCTCTATGCACAGCACCGAGGCGCCCTCCTTGAGACACCAGCAGGCCCTGTCCTGGCATTCTAGGGGGTAAGAGAGGAGGATGTTTGGAATAAGGTTTTCTCTGGAAATGTGGGCTGCATGGTTGCCATGCTTGTGACAGCACACGTGAAATTTAGACCAACTGCTGACAGAATCTCTGAGTTTGACACTAGGAGTGAGGGAGGGACAGAACAATGCAAACTACTGAAAGGGAGAGAAGGGGTCCTGCAGCCAAGGGAGAGTCCATGGACCAAAAAGCGGCGGGCAGGAGGTGGGAGCAATGGGGGTGCACCCACAGAAATTTATTCGGGCTGCTCTTCCTGGTGCAGAGCTGCTCTAGTGCTTTGGTCTCGGGAATGCTTTGCACTCTTAAAATGACAGACCCTGAAAGGCTTTTGTTTATGTGGCGTATGTACATATACATACACACCCTATATGCGAAACTAAAGCTGAGAAATTTTTCAAACACAAGGATACACAAGTACACGTTTCTATTAGCCTTCTACTTAGGGTTTAGTATAGCATTTTCGGAGAAAAGTTTGGTAATAGACGTAAAACCATTAAAATGCATACTTTTTGATTTATAAATTCATCCAGGGATCTAGCATAAGGATAAGGAAACAATCTACGACCACAGGTGTGTGTGTGTGTGTGTGTGTGTGTGTGTTACATAATACAATTTATCACTTGCAAAGGAAACAACAAATATGACAACAATAAGGGGCAGATTTAAAATCTTATACCTGACAATATAGTGTAAAATGTTTATGTCTGATTCTAGTTCCACTACTTAGAGAAATTATCAAACCTCTATAACATCAATATCCTCATGTATAAAATGGGAATAATTATAATACCTACTTTATAGGGATGTTGTGAACATAAAATGAGATTATCCATGTCAAGTACTTCACATAGTTCCTGGCATATAGTAAGTGCTCAATAAACGTTAGATATTTTTACTACTATTGCATGTGAAATACAATTCAATTGTATAAACAATTAAAATGATACAGAATTAAATTTATTTGCATCAAAATGCGTGCATAGTTTATTAAAAGGTTAACAAGGCAGCATATACAGCCTACTTCTATTTTTGTAAAGAACGAAATTTATCAAAAAATTTTGTGAGTATATACACAAGTTGTTAACATTGAGGAGTGCAGGTTATGTGTTTTTTCTCCTGTGTATCTGTATCTTCTGATTTTTCTTCAATGGTTATGACCTGCATGATAAAATGTTTCCCATAGGAACTGCACAGTGTCCTGGGTGACACCAGAGGGCGCTGACGCTCGTGAGTCTCTTCCAGCGCCAAGGCTGTGGGTGGAACCCACGGTGAGCTGTCCAGGGGCTGAAGAGGCAAGAGCCTCAACCCAGAGCACGGAATGAAAGAATAGTTTCCCGCCAAAAAACAAATACCTGCACATTAGGACCTACTGATGCCAGGATCCCAACTCAGACAATTTTTATCAGACTCTCTGGGAGTGGGTCCAGACATTAGCATTAAAAAAAAATTTCCCAGACGGAGCTAATGTGCAGTCAGGGTCGTGGATCTCTGATGCATGAGGAGACTGAAAGTGACCTGATCCCAGGCGCCACGCAGGAGGAGACGCGCGCGTTATCTGCCCCTGCTGCGCACCCGCGAGCCTCCCTTCCTCCTTCCCCCGCCCCTCCGCAGCCTTCTCTGGGAAAGACCTAGGCTGCTGTGTCTCCTCCACCAGCCCCGGAGCACAGAGCAGGGGTGAGGCTGAGGGCTGGTGCTGCCCACAGACCACAGGCCATCCTGCTTCCTGCAGGTGTTCCACATAACGCCTTCTCCCAGAGCAGAGGCTTCTTTATTCCGCACCGCAGTCCCAAGCCCTGGAAACAACCTGTTCCCGATGAAGCGCCTGACCTACAAAGTCCTTAGCAGCCAGCCGTCAACAAGCCCTGCTTCTGCCTGGCGGAGAGCAACCTGGAGGCTGGGGTGGAGGGGACCCTGCAGTCCGATTTCCTGTGCTTCATAATTTTGGGCAAGCAGGCTAGCTTGGAGAGCTCGACCACTCAGGAAGCGGGAAGGGCAGAGAAAAGTAAGGGTGAGGACAGAGGGGAGCTTGGGCAGCTCCCGTCAGTTATAATCCTCTGCCCCACAGAGTGTGGCAGGCTGGCCAGGCTCTGGTCCTCCTCATTCCCAATCTCTCTCATGCTGCATTCCCGCCGGACCTTGGCATCTTGCTGAGTTTACAGTTAACCTGGGTGTGAGTGACTGCAGAGGACAAAGGTCCCAACGAATGCAATCCCCTCATTCTCCTAGCTTATGAGTAGGATCACAGTCTCTCCTGGGGTTTTCCAGAGAACTGCATGTGGAAAGCAAGAAGGAGGAAGCCCCATAATGGTTTAGCAACGATTCTCATTTCTGCACTGTTATTTTTTCCTCTCCTCTTCTCTCCCCCTCAACATACCCCAGTTGCTACTGACTCAAGATGTGGAGTAAGGAGAGCAGGGCCCAGTGGTAGTTAGAATGTTTTCACTAGTGAAGGATGATTTCCCCAGAAATCCCCACAGAATTTCATTGGTTTGGGTGTGTCACTGGAGACCAAGGAGCTTTGGATGCTGCCGTTTCTGGGGCCACTTCTGGTAGGCCTGTTATAAAGATCTGCTGGACCATCGCTTGGAGAACACTGGGGAAGGTAAGCTTTATCTGTACCAAAATTATCTCTTATTCGAGTTGTTTCAGTTACCTATTGCCATATAGCATACCTGCCCAAACCTTAGTGACTTAAAATAGCATCTATTATTTCTCACCATGCTGGGGGTGTGGGGCGTTGGGGAGCTCACCTGTTGGCCTTGTGGGCGCAGCTGGGACGGCTGGTCTTTCTGTCTACTTGATCTTTCATCTTGGGCTTCTTCCTGGCAAGATGGTCTCAGGGCAGCATCCTGCAGTGGCCTGGCAGATGGTCTCAGGGAGCCCTGGCAGAAGCTAAAAGACCAGGCCGGCCCTGTGGCTTAGCGGTTAAGTGCGCGCTCCGCTACTGGCGGCCTGGGTTCGGATCCTGGGCGCGCACCAACGCACCACTTCTCCGGCCATGCTGAGGCCGCGTCCCACATACAGCAACTAGAAGGATGTGCAATTTTGTTCACACACATAAAAGAAAAATCTACCACCTGTGACATTCCAAATGACACAGTTTTGGGGTAATATTTGTGGAGTGGCATTCCTTATGGCTGCTCTTTATTATTTCAACAGTCATTTCTTCCCAAGCATTATTAATTTTCAGATTTTTCTTATACTTTCTTGTCCCCTTCCCCCAAATAACTGAGATGCGGTAGTTGTTACAAGATAACAGGAAATCAGAATGTCTGCCAGTGTTCGGTGAACTTCTCGTGTGAAAGTGCGTATATCTCCACGTGGAACAGCTCAGCTTTTCCCGGCTGGTCAGGGCTGCATGTGATGATGATGATGATAATGTCAGCTGAGAGGAGTTGCTGACACCATTATTTCTTGAAAGAGACTGAGGACCCAGCATCTTTCTGTTCACAAAGCATCCCATTTTGTCATCTCAGTTCTTTGATGTTACCAGGAATCACTGAAGTGTGAGAAGCTGAGAGGAAATTCACATTCCACAGAAAAAATAGTTTTGTTCAATAAAGAAGGAACATAATATTGGGGTTACAGAACTGGACACATGGAGAGGCCAAGAGTGAAAACCGCCACGAAGACTCTGCCAAGATATTTCATCCCACGGCTGAGCCCTTTCACTGCTTACCTTATAAACAAAGGGCTCAAAAAATTTATTTTTCACGAAAAACAAACTGATTTGGGGGAGCTGGAGCCAGATTGCACAAGTTCTCTGTGACGCTAACATGGTTACAGCATTGTCTTCACAGGTCTGAGGAACTGCTGCCAGATTCTAACCGGAAGCTACACCTGAGAAAGAGACGGTCTACAAATCCCCACAGCACGGTGGAAACACAGCAGCTGTAGCAACGGTTATAGCAAAGAAGAACCTCCCTTGGAAAGCTGCAGTCTTTTCCCTTTTCTTTCTCTTCACCCTCATCAGCCCTGCCTGTGGGTTCATATCCCTACTCCCGAGTACCTAGAGTTGTCTCCTAATCTAGGTTTATAATTCTGTCCATGCAGTATTTGCTCAATTCTGGCTTTCTTAAATACTAGGCTATGGTATTATTTGCCTTGGTTTTCAAAACTTCTGGTATATTTGATTTAAAACTTCATTTTAAGTAACATATTAAGGTTTAGGTCCTTAAGTTCTAGGGGACAGGAGCATCCGTGAGTATTGAAATGGCCAAACAGGTGTTCTTCACCTTCTCAGGGGCTGTGTCCTGTGCCCACGTGTCATTTGCCCCAACTGTAAGCCCTTGAAATCAGGTGTCACATTAGATCTTTGATATATGTGTGTGATGTTAAAAGGATTAAGACTGGCTCCTCAAAAGTCACATCCCTCTTATAACACTTGGAGAGCCTGAGGACCTAGTGCCAAGGAGAATGTGTTGATTGAAAATAATTTAACATTTAAAGATCTCCAGGCAGAGTTGGACCCTGATCTTTAAGCAAAGCCTGGGCTTCAGTTTTGAGTTCCTCGCTTTTTGAATGGTTAAGGAATCTAATATTTGGCCAGTTGAGGCCATTTCGCCAGAACCTGCATATTGGGGTACTCAGACCACCAGCCCCCAACACTCAACCAATAAGCCAGTTGTATCAGAAGGCAATGAAGGATCTGTATGCAAATCCTTGTCTCAGGTTCTGTTTTCAAGGGGTTACCAAGGCCAAGATAGTCACCCTGCCAACCAAAAGCTGTGGACTATATAAGCCTCCCACCCCTACAGCATAACCAAGACACAGAAAGCATTTAAATTGACACCCAGACAGAGAGAGGCACACTTCCTGGGTAATAGACAATTGACAGCAGGCATTCTGCATTCCGTTTACTGGAAGAAGCTGTTTCCTGGAAAAACAAAACCTTGCCGCGAAGGGTGTGGAGATTTACATTCTGGCCCAAGGCAAGGTGCATTGCAATTTGTAGTGGAGACCCTGACACAAGGCACAGAAACAGACACTGACAGCTGGATGCTGTACCTGGATGATGAGAAAAAGAATCCAGAGACAATTTACTTAGCGACAAATAGTTTAAAGATTCACCTATTTTTACTAGGTTGTGTTTATACTGGAACTTTACTGCGTAACACTTTTACATGTGTATGTGTAAGTATAACTATACTTATGTAAAATGGAAAGTCTATTTAATTCTTATTGAATTGAATGAGATAATCATTTCCAATCTCTTGTCTTTATAAAGCCCCGAGTTGAAGAGTTTCTGCGGGTATTGTCATGAATGGGTGACATGCACCGGGAAGATGTTGGTGTCTGGAGTGACAAAGTTAGTTAAGAGCAGACGTAATTGAAGGCTGCCCAATCAGAACTTATTTCTGATTGAGTATTATGGGCTGAATTGTGTTTTCCCAAAATTCGTAATTGAAGCCCTAACACCCAGTACCTCAGAATGTGACTGTATTCGGAGATGGGGCCTTTAAAAAGGTGATTAAGTTAAAATGAGGCCATTTGAGTGGGCCCTATCCAATCTGACTAGTGTCCTTATAAGAGGAGGAAATTTGGACATAGAGAGACACAGACAGAAGACCCTGAGAAGGCATAAGGAGAAGACGGCCATCTACAAGCCAAAGAGAGGCCTCAGAAGAAACTAAACCTGCCGACACCACCTTGATCTTTGACCTCCAGCCTCTAGAACTGTGAGAAAATAAATTTCTGTTGTAGTCAGGGTATTTTGTTATGGCAGCCCAAGCAGACTAATACACTGGGCATGTTCTACTTTATATTTACACACTCAGGGTGATGGATATCAGTGAGAAGAAAGCCACCCACAGGGGCTGCGGTGAGGCTGTGGTTCTTAACCTTGAGGCCAGAGGGCCGGTATGAACTACACGGTCAAAATGGCTTTAGCATCCTGGCCATTCATGTATGTCTGGGTTTCCCTTGAGTCACAGTGAGGAGAATAGTAAGGAGCCCTGGGATTCAAGTGATTCTGATGACAATCTCTTTCCCCACAACTTTTCTCTCCTTTCCCCTTCATAGTTGCCTCCCACCCCCCTGAGAATGTATACACGTTCAGTTGTTCAGTTCTGTTGGTGGTGGTGGTGCCCACTCAGAGTGACCTATTTCCTCATTCACGCACATTCTCTTGTCCAAGCCTCCTTGGAACCAAGGATAACGTGTGTGAAACGTGACTGACCGGGCTTAATAGTAGAGTCTGGGGTAGTGGTGTTACCGCCCAAGAGGGGGTTGTCTGCCCACCACAAGACATGCCAATAGTCAAGAGGAAAGGAGGTAGGAGAGAAAGGACCTTTTATTACAGCTTGCTGGCAAGAGAGAACATGGCCGACTAATGTTTGAAAGAACCATCTTACAGACCAGAGACTACAGGCCAGTTATATAGGGGGCTGGTCTCCGGATCAGGGAGGCAGCTGGTCTCCAGGTGGGGGCATCCGTCTGGTCTCTGGGTGGGGCAGACATCTGGTATTAGTTCCTGATAGTCTTTTGTTTTACTGGATATGCATCCTGGACATGCCTCAGACACCGGAGCAAAGCCCTACACCCTGATCTTTCAGTGGTCATTGATGATGGCTGTCAGCATAGACTCTCTGCCCAGGGGTCTTCACGTTCCTAAGGATCTCAAGAGAACAAAGTTATCGACTTATAGCAGCCGGGAGGGGCTGTAAAATCTACAGAGCATCTATGGGTTAGTTAGTCAGAGGTCATTCAAAGTTACAATAGGGCTTCTTTTCCGCAATATGGCTTCCCTCATGTCAACCTTGGGTTGAGCCAGTATCAGTGGTTCTCAAACTCAAGCATGCATCAGAATTGCTTGGAAGGGTTGTTAAATGTGTTAAAACACAGGTTGCTGGGCCCCACTGCAGAGTTTCTGATTCAGTAGTCCTGGGATGGGGCCTGAGAATTTGCGTTTCTGACAAATTCCCAGGTTCTGCTGATACTGCTGGTCCAGGGCCCATATTTTGAGAACCATTAATCTAGGGCACTAGAACAAAAGGAAATAGATCATTAGTTCTCATTTCTCTGGCTCCAGCCTTGGCCTCCTTTGCTCACCACAGCAGACAGAACAGTCATTTTATTTTTTTTAATGTTGTACCTGTATTTTAAATTAGGATTCTGTTGAGGTGGATGATATTTTAGAAAGTATCACAAAAGTGTGCTTTGCTGTGATTAAATCTTCCGCCAGTGAAGTTGCTGAGAAGGCTGGCCCTATCCAATATGAACACTTTCTAAAATTCCATTTAGCAAGAACCTCTCTTTGAGGTAAATGAGCAACAAATATGCTATTTAATTTATTTTTGTTTTTCTTTATGTATCAGCATAAACCTTAAGGGAAGGAAAGTGTGTATCTACTACAGTGATCTATATTAGCTAATGATGATAATTATGTTTATATAGGGTGTCTATTCCACAAAATAGAAACATTTAACTTATATCGAACTGAGACAAAGAAAGGACTGGTAGGGTCAAATCCTATTACAGTAAAATTGAAGCGACTGTTCAAACTATTTCATTCTATAAGAGTTATATATCAGTTGCTAACTCAGTGACCATTGATTATGACTTGGAAGTACTTTTTGTGAAAATACTTAAAATACTAGTGAAAAATCTTTGTTATAAGAATGAGTGGTATCAATTTGTCAAAAATTCTTATTTACTGGGAGTTGAGTCTACTTACTTTCTGCGCCACTTCCTCGCCTGCCTGACGTTGAAATGCCGAGGCCAGCGTAAGGCGGAGGGAGAAGGCCCACCGACCGCTGCAGTCAGGGCCTCGGAGCCTCCCTGTGTTAGCTGACAGTCTCTGGGTTGTAAGCACAATAGCCAACTCTAGCTCACAAGCAAAAACAAAAGCAAAACAGAAAATGAGGGGACTGGGAACTGGAGTAACCCTGTTATATCTAACCAGAACAAACCAACAGAAAAGCAGGCTTAGGGCAGTGGGAGTTAGGGCAGCCCCAGGAACGTCAGTGACGCAACTCTGGAGACCTGCTGTTGGGAGCACTGCTGATGACATAAAGTGACTCAACCTCAAGCTCCTAGTGTTTGGTTCTCCTCCTTCCCCATTCTGAATTCATGACAGAGAATCTGACTACCCAAGCGGGGCAGGCATCTACCCCTGGATCAACTAGCTATGGCCGGGAAACCAAAGTCACGTCATGTAGGTGTGGACACTGGGGACCCCCATTATTAGGGTGTTCCTATGGAGGGAGAAATTGTTGCAAGTCAGGCAGCTGTCTCAAGTGGGATTTACTGTACTCCTTTTTCATTTTACTCCCCCAAACTCCCCAGACAGTCTTTGATGCACTACACACCCCTTGTCCTGCCCACCCCTCTTCAGGTGATCTCCCAGAGCCAGTGTCCTGTGCTCCAGGTTTACAACCTGTCTTTTCTCCTATTCCTAATGCTCAGTGCTTATAAGAATGCATCTGAATTAATTCACACTGAGGAATGAATAACTGATTTCCCTTTGCTTAATATGTTTTTATTTAATTGTGGTAAAATATATATAACATAAATTTTACCACTTTAACCGTTTTTAAGTATCCCATTTGTAGCATAAAACACATTCACATTGTTGTGCAACCATCACACCATCCATCTCCAGAACTTTTTTATATTCCTCAATTGAAACTCGGTTACCCACTAAACAATAACTTCCTATTACCTTCCCTCCCCAGCCCCTGGTAACCTCTAATCAACTTTCTGTCTCTATGAATTTGACTACTGTGGGTACTTCATATAAATGGAATCATGTAGTATTTTGTCCTTTTATGACTGGCTTATTTTGCTTAGCACAGTGTCCTCAAGGTTCATTCATGTTTAGCATGGATCAGGATTTCCTTCCTTTTTAAAGCTGAATAATATTCCATTGTACATATATACCACATTTTGCAGATGATATGATCTTATATGTAGAAAACCCTAAAAATTCCACAAAAAAATTATTAGAATAAATGAATTCAGCAAAGTAGGAGTATACAAAGTCAACACACAAATATCAGTTGCATTTCTCGACATGAACAATGAACAATCTGGAAAGGAAATTACAAAAGCAATTCCATTTACAATAGCATCAAAAAGAATTAAATACTTAGGAATTAACCAAGGAGATGAAAATCCGTACAATGAAAACTAGAAAACTTTGCTGAAAGAAATTATAGACATAAATAAATGGAAACACATCCTATGTTCATAGATTGGAAAATTTAATATTGTTAAAATATCAATACTACCCAAAGCAATCTACAGATTCAATTAAATTCCTATTAAAATCCCAATGGCGTTTTTTACAGAAATAGAAAAACCCATCCTAAAATTAATATGGAATCTCGAGGGATCCCAAATAGCCAAAACAATGTTGAAAAAGAAGAACAAAACTGGAAGACTCACGCTTCCTGATTACAAAACGTAGTACAAAGCTACAGTAATCAAAACAGTGTGGTACTGGCATATACAGACCAGTGGAATAAACTAGAGAGCCCAGAAATAAACCCTCACATGTATAGTCAAGTGGTATTTGACAAGAGTGCCAAGACCATTCAATGGGGAAAGGACAGTCTTTTCAACAAATGGTACTGGGAAAACTGGATATCCACATGCAAAAGAATGAAGTTGGACCTTTACCTAATACCACATACAAAAATTAGTTAAAAATGGATCAAACACCTCAATGTAAGACTTAAAACAATAAAAGTCTTAGAAGAAAACATGGGACAAAAGCTTCACAATTTTGAATCTATCAATGATTTCTTGGATATGACACCAAAGACACAGATAACAAAAGAATAAATATACATATTGGACTCAATGAAAATTTAAAAATTTTGTGCATAAAAAGACACTATCAACAGAGTAAAAAGACAACCCACAGAATGGGAGAAAATATTTGCAAATCGTTTATCTGAAAAGGCATTAATATCCAGAATGTAGAGAGAACCTAAAACACAACAATAAAAACAAACAACCCAATTTAAAATGGGCAAAGGACTTGAATAGAACTTCTCTAAAGAAGATATATGAATGGCCAATAAGTACCTGAAAAGATGCTCAACATCACTAATAATTAGGGAAATGCAAATAAAAACTACAATGAGATACCACCTCACATCCATTAGGATGGCTGCTATCAAAAAAAACCAACCAAACAAAAAACAGAAAACAAAAAGTGTGGGCAAGGGTGTGAAGAAATTTGGAACCCTTGTGCACTATTGATGGGAACGTAAAATGGTACAGCCACTGTGGAAAAAAGTATGGTGGTTCTTCATAAAAATTAAAAATAGAATTACTATGTGATCCAGCAATTCCACTTCTGGGTATATACCCAAAAGAGTTGAAAGCAGGGTCTCAAAGAGATATTTGTACACCCAAGTTTATAGCAGCACTATTCACAAAAGTCAAAGTATGGAGGTGGGCCAGCCCTGTGGCTTGGCGGTTAAGTGTGTGCACTCTGCTACTGGCAGCCTGGGTTCGGAACCCTGGGTGTGCACCGATGCACCACTTGTCTGGCCATGCTGAGGTGGCATCTCACATACAGCAACTAAGAAGGATGTGCAACTATGACATACAACTATCTACTGGGGCTTTGGGGAGAAAAAGGGAAAAAAGGAAGAAGATTGGCAATAGATGTTAGCTCAAGGCCAGTCTTCCTCAGCAAAAAGAGGAGGATTGGCATGGATGTTAGCTCAGGGCTGATCTTCCTCACCAAAAAAAAAAAAAAAAAAATGGCGGCAACCCAAGTGTCCATAGATGAATGAATGGATAAGCACAATGTAGAATATACACACAATGGTATATTATTCAGCTTTAAAAAAGAAAGAAATCCCGTAATACACTACAACACAGATGAACCTTGAGGACATTATGCTAAGTGAAATAAGCCAATCACAAAAGGACAATTACTGTATGATTACACTTACATGAGGGACCTAAAGTAGTCAAAAATCATACAGATAGAAAGTAGAATGGTGGTTGCTAGTGGCTGAGGAGAGAGGGGGAATGGGGAGTTTTTGTTTAATGGGTATAGAGTTTCAGTTTTACAAGATGAAGAGAGTTACGAGGATGGGTGGTGGTGATGGTTGCCCAGCAATGTGAATACCACTGAACTGGACACTTAAAAATGGTTAAGATGGTAAATTTTGTGTAATATGTATTTTACCACAATAAAAAAATTGAACAAGAGCAGCAGTATAGCCCCACTCCAGGGTGGCCTGGAAGAATACTGCTGAAGGAAAACCCTCTTGTGGGCTGAGCTTCAAGCAGTACACCTGGGTGTTCATTTTGCCCTGGAGGAGGAATGCCCAGAAGTACGGCTCTGCACTTATTCAGAGTGTAGGTGTCAGGACTTAGAAGGAACACAGCTGGAAAACTGGTGACAAGATGGTCTTGGGAAGAGGTATGTAGAGAGCCCTATCTGAACAAGCACAGAGCGTGAAGATATTTGTGTCCCATATTAATGCTTGCCAAAGAACAGTCTCAGGAGAGGAGGATTTTAATAATCAGGTAGGCAAGATGACCCATTTTGTAAATTTTAGTCATCCTCTTTCCCCAGCCACCCTTATTGTTGTCCAGTGGGCTCTTGAACAAAGCGATCGTGGCAGCAGAGACAACAATGAGCCTCCAGTACGGTTCAATATGGTTACATTGGACGACTTCATCATGGGAGGAGCAGTGCTTTATTCTCATTGGAATAGACTCTTTCCCTGGAGATGGATTTGCCTTTCCTGCTGGAAATGCTTCTGCCCAAACCATCATCTGTGGGCTTTCAGAATGCCTTTGTCACCATCATGGTATTCCATACAACTTTGATTCTTACAATGTAATCAATTTTACAGCAAATGTAGTGTAGCAATGGGCTCACGCACACAAAATTCACAAGTTTCAGTCATCTCAACATGGCCTTTTGAAGACTCTCACAGCACTGCTGTGGGGCAACACTTTGCAGAGCTGAGGCAATATTCTCTAGAATGTGGTATATTGTCTGAGTCAGCGACCAGTATGTGTTGATGTTTCTCCCATAGCCATGATGCATGTATCCAATAATCAAGGGATGGAAATGGGAGTGGTTCCTCTCACCATTACCCCTAATGACTTACTAGTGAAGTTTTTGCTTCTGGTAGGCTGCAACTTTGGGCTCTGCTGGTCTAAAGATCTTAGTTCCCAAGGAAGGAATGCTTCCACCAAGGGACACAGTGTTAGTTCCATTAAGCTGGAAGTTGAGATTGCCATGTGGCTTGTTTGGGCTATTCATGCCAATGAACCTACAGGCAAAGAAGGGACTTCCTGTACTCGCTGCTGTGATTCATTCTGACTGTAGAGGGGATATTGGTTTGCTGCTACACAATGAGGGTAAGGAGGTTGTCTGGAATGCAGAAGATCCTGCTGGTGCCTGTTCAAATTCTCATGTCCTGTAATGAAAAATTACAACAACCTGACATAAGCAGGAATGTTCCTGGCATCCACTTGTTAGGAATGAAAGTTTGGGTCACCCACCAGGAAGGGAATCACAACCAGCCAATGTGTTTGCTGAAGGTGAAGGGAAAACGAAATATGAAAATCTTTCCTTTCTTTCCAGCTCTTCTTTTGTTTAATGTAGGACGGGTTAATAGTGGTTAACCTTATTATATCTCTATATTTAATCTACAGAATTATAGAGGGTTGGGTGTGACTTAGCCACAAGAGGAATGAACATCGCTCAAAGAAGAATACACTGAATTTATATTCTCTTTTGTGACGAGAGTGTTAGTGTGTTTTCAGTTGTGTGAGAGATAGTTGTATCACGTTAGGTAGAAGCATGATTTTCTTATGTCTTTATTTGGAAGTTAAATACGGCTAAAGGGGTGTATATGGATGCCAAGTCGACAACAGACGGACTCCGGTGTTTTGTTTTGTTTTTAACTGTGTCAGCTTGTTTAGGCTGGATCTGTTTTTCTCAGAATATAGTGCCCTGTATGATTCTGAGTTAGAGTTGACCAAAGGACCAATTTGCAGAGGAGGACACAAAGCAGCCGTCATTACTCTTGGAAGGTCACATGAGGTTGCAGCAGATGCGGAGGTGCCCGTGGGGCCAGCTTGCCTTTGCTCTCCTCCACCCCGCTTCCAGCTATTGCTCCTGTCTGATGATCATTTGGAACAGTAGCAGCCCCAGGCCCACCCCCAGACACTGGGTGGTGGACCCACGGAGATGGTAGTACCCAGAAGCACAGCTGCCTACAGGCCTCCCCAGGAGTCTTCAGTTTGCAGCCCCACTTTGGGGGCTGGACATTTTTGGCTTCTCAGGTTGGTGACTCCTTTTCTGATATTCCAAATTCCTCCCTGGACCTTCACTTCCCCAGCTCCTCCTACAACTGTGCAAGGTTCCATTTTAGTACTAAATCCCTTGTCTCATAACACATAGTGCTTCTCCTTTCTGACTGAACCCTGACTAATTCAAAATGCCCTATCACAGCAGCTGGAGGAATTTGAGTAGTGACTGACTGGAAGAAGAGTGCCATCTCCAGGAAACCTAGAGAACTGCTAATAATTATGGTCCCATTACTGGCTGGTGTATAATAGCTGGCATTTGTTCAGCACCTACTACATGCCAGGCACAGGGCCTTATATGCCTCATATCATTTATTTCTCACAAAAAACTTCTGAAGTAGGTACAATTATCGTCCTATTTTGCAGGTGAGAAAATGTTTAGGGCTAGTTCAGAGCTGAAAATGACGTTCTTAGCAACTATGGTATATATAGAAAATGCCTCTTCCCTTGTCACGCAGTAAAATTATTTGTTTACATATCAGTGTCCTCCACTAAGGTATGATATTTCAAGGTCAAGAAGTACATCCTTTTAATATCTTCATTGTTAAACACAAGGTCTGAAAATTAGAAGGTTTATGATAAATGTTTGCTGAATAAGTGGACAAATCCAAGGCGGGAGACGTGGCCGCACTAGTACTTCGGGGAAGGGAAAACCGGCAGTGACTCTTGGAATGGACGTTTGCTCTCATCTCCATGATGTGTCCGGGCATATAACAGAACTCAGAAAGACTACAGAGGGAGCGTATGCTGCTGACGAGAATAATGGTGATAGAAAGAAAGATTTATTGTCTAGATTACTTCACATTTGACCAGGGGGAAGGGGTGGCCGGGGAGGGCGTTCATTTTATAGAAAAAGCATATAATTTGAAACGGCATTTATCTTTACTTTGAGGAGTACCTACATCTACTTAACGGTAGGGGGAGCAAGATGCGAGGAAATCTAAAATTTTAGACCGCTAAACCAAAAACTTGAAGATATCTGAGTTATCCAGGGAGAAAAGGATGAGAAAGTGATTTTACGCAAAGCAGTTTGAAAATGGGGTGTTGGTATATTTTAAATACTGACTCTTCTATTTTAAATTGCTTTGAAATTGCTCACCGGAGCTCTAGCATTCCAGTGCACAGTTCAGGGAAGATTTGGGAATAATCAATGTAGGTGTTCAATAAGGACAAGACAGGATAGATTGTTTTTAAGCTAAATTAACTGATTTGTCCTTTGACAGTGGTAAAATTCCCACCATGTTTATGCTAATTAAACCCAGCTTTGAACCCTTCATTGTGGTCCACGGAAAACCAAAATTGAAGTGAAAATTAATGATAAGTATTTAAATGAACTTCCCTAGGCATAATGTAGTGTAATAAGATAAAATTTGCAGTGCTATTGCTGTATTTTGCTTGTTTTGTGAAGAAGGATTATATTCTGCCTTGAAATTCAAGAAATTCATAGACTAGTTCTATGAAGACTAGAGAAAATCAAGTTCACTTCACGTGTGTGATCTGCATAACTGAATGTGTATGGTGTCACCCTTTGAGAAGAGGTCTTTGAATATTCTCCATAGCAAATCTTCCCTGAAAAATACCCCAACTGGCATCAGAACAAGCATAAGCTCTTTCAAAATTATTTTGACCATCTCTGAATTTTCTAATTAGAGTCTAGCAAAAAAAATCCTGTATATTCAAACCAAGTGATTTAGTTGCATAATGAATTATTCCTATTTTATTTTAATTATGCAAATTTAGTTTGAAATCAATTCCAGCGTCTGTGAAATTGACGTTTGGTTCACTTCACTCGCAGGGCTGTTTTCTAGTCTCATTAAGCCCACTCAGCACAGCCTGGAGCTCTCCCACCCTCAGGTCTTCACTCTTGCTCATAATATTGACTCTAGTGGGCACAATGGAAAGATAAACGACTTGATATGAAAACCAAAACATGATATGGAAACTGACCATGGAATTCTTTGAGTCCTACATATCTGCTTTGCTAGTGTAAATGTAAGCATGTGTGTTCCTAAGCCTTTGCTGTGACAGAATTCTATGACATGAAATTAAGTTTTGGTCTCTTGATTTCCTTAAGGTTGCAGTCCCTGTCATAAGAACTATCATCTGCCTGCAGCAAGGGTACTCTTACTGTGCTATGCTTTCTTACTATGCTGTTTTTGTTCATACACCTCAAAATAAAGCAGTAGGTTGTGAATATGCCCTTGCTTTATGTTTCAGTGGATTCATTCATGCACATGGCACACCGCTGAGATCTCCTTCTGTCTGTAACTTTTGCAGCTCAAAATGCCAGGTATCCTTCCACTTAATATTTGTGTCATCAATCCTAATTTTCATTTCAACAGCCTCATTCCCAAATCTATAATTCCAGGCCGAGATCTGGAAATCAATCTCAGGCACTCAGATCAGTTTTAGGACATTATGGTGAAAATGTTCCAGATTTTAAGAGGCCCTCTGGCTCATCTTCTCAACAATCTCCTTTTCCGCTGCCTTTAAGATTGTACGGAGTGTTTATAAATCAAAAGATACAACAACTGGATTATTCATTCTGAGACCCAACCTAATATCTTAACTCTGTCTCTGTTCCATGAAAGAAGTATGGTAAACGATATTGGGCAGAGGAGAAACCTTGTAAGTATAGGTCTGCATTGCTGTTGAAGTTTCTTCCTAATGTACGTAAATGAAATCAGAGAAGAATGAGGCGGGCCTGTGACACTTCTGGGACCTCCTCATTTTCACTGGACAGAAAGGGCCCTGCATTCAACCACCAGCTCCAGGGGCTTTAATCCAAAACAGCCTTTTAGAACTGGAACTTAGAACTTCCTTCCAAATGACTGTGGGAGCGTGGCTAAATAATATACACCTCAACCATTGTGTAAACCAGTTTAATTAACATTTTTCAGGCATGTCACATTTATACAATCACTAAATAATTTTCTAAAATTATGTTGCATTAGAAATTGCCACACATCAAGTTGGATTATTTTTACTCATGGCCCTAATAATGCCTGAAACAGTAAAAGTTTTTTCTTTTCATATCAGTTATTTATTTATTTTTTTACTATGATTTGGTACTTCCATTGAAGATGATTCATACTTACAGGCTAGCCAGATGCTGTGTTCAATTTATTTGTAAGTGTTATGTTTAATTGCCATTGACTTAATCAAAGCTGGCATTCTTTTATAAGCAGTTATAGCCTTATTAAATTTCCTTTCATTCACTTTATAATAAAAGAAGTTTTGGAAAGCATTTGCCCCCATATCTCGACTTAGAATATACTGTGTAAGTAAAAGAAAGTTTTTAGTGTCTAGCATCCACGGGAGTTAAGGAATGAGGAGGTTGCAAACATGCACTTTAATTGTGTTCGGTTTTTTGGCAGCACATGTTTCAAGAAGACATCATTCAATTTACTCTCTATTTGAGAAGATATAAGAAATTGGGCACAAAAAATACCATATTATTATTAAAGTACTCAAATTACTTTTTGTTCTCCTTTAAGCCTATTATTATTATTACTACTATTATTATAAATGCATTCATTTCTTTCTAAATTAGTAATCCCAAGCAAGACTAATAAATCAAGAAATGTTCTCAGGCACGAAGCTGAAATGAAATTGGGAATACAAATGGGAGAAATTGTACAATCAAATGTGCAAGCACGGAAGTAATACTTTGTGCTCCAAACACACGGAGATGTGTGGTTGGAAGCAGAAGGATTAGCATTTAGGTCACCAAATTAGTCTGTTGAATTTTCTTGCTCTATCAATGCTTCTATTTGCTTCCTGACGTCATTTACCATGCCATATTAACTATAGCTCTTTATCTACCAGTATTTCCAAATTTTAATCCTCTTACCAATAAATATATCTCTATGAAAGATTTATTTAATGGCTCTGAAAATAAAACTGCAACTGATAATATCTGTTGAACTTCATCTGCAATGGAAAGTGCTTTTGCAAAATTTTCACTTTCGTGGATTAGAAAAAAGAATAAACACATTTTATATTTTTGCCTTGACTGCGTTTATGTACTAAAAATATTTCGAAGAAATCAAAATATGAGGAATTCAAAGAAACAGAATAATACTATTTTTTTACTTTAATAGAATATTTGTATTGAAAAGTAGTTTTGTTTGCTTGATTGTTTTGTTTTGTGCTTATCTTTTCGTTTGCAGCTTTGTGTGTAAACGAAGTATTAGACTGCATCTATACAGGGTCAAACCGTTATTCTGACTGAATCTAGTTTCAGTGAATATCCCGAAATTTAGAAATTTAGCTATTTAGAAATTAAATTTAGAAATTAAAAAGCGTAGTCTTTTGGTGCCAGTCCATAAAGAATACTCATACATATCTCGTACATATTTGCAACAGGACCTCTAGGCCTTAAATAATCTTTCCTTTTGCTATAAACATGGATGTGAGAAAAAAATAGGAATGGAATGCTTTATTAACAAAGATAAATTATTTTTGCTCTCATATAAATGATGGTGCAAATTGATGTAGAAATACATTCAGTTATTATGTCTAGATTCTGTAAAAATGCCCTGCGGCCTGATAAAATGGCCCCCAAGTTGATGCTGTTTCCAATCCTCATAGCACGTGGATCAACAGAACGTTATCCACCAGGCTGCAAACACATGATCAGCATTGCCCGGCAGATTCCCCGCCCAGCTTTATCCCTTCATACCACATCTAGAGAAATGATTTCCAGAACTTGAACATTTAAATTAAATGGTTATTTTAAAGCAATACATAATTCAGCAAAAATCATTCTTGCTCATAAAGATAGCTTAGCTCCAATGAGAATACGGTTCGTTAGTTCCATGTACTGATACTTCTCAGTTAAGATGTGCTGCTAGTCCAGGTCAGTTACGAATGGGGCGTAATTAAATATTTTATAGCTTAGAATACCGTTAGTAGAATGGTATTAGAACATATACTTCGAGTATTTTAATGCCCAAACCACTTTAATCTTAATTCTAAATATGCTTCTACTATTTATAATAGGAGATATCAATTGATCGATAGATAGATAGATTGGTAGATAGATAGTTTTCTGTTTTATCAACATGGGCATCTCACTCTGTGCCCACGGGGCTAGCAGGGAGCAGTCAGCTGTCTCAAGAAGACTAGCTTGCCGAGTTCTTTGCCTCTACGCAGCTGCTCTCGCTGCTTCCACTGCTGGATGCACCTCTCCCACCTTTTCACACCTAGCTGACATTTTCTTCATTTTTCAAGATTCTGCTGCAGGGGCCATATCCTAACTCTCTTGGGATACTCACTCACATTGTGTTGACATTATTGATTATGTGCCTGTGTCAACATCAGCATGACTGCGAGCTCCTGTGGTCTAGAATCGGGTCTTGTTCGTAGTTGAATCCCTCCCACCTAGCACAGAGCCTGCCTGACTCAGGATGGGCAGTTAAAGATATATCTTACACTGACCTAGAAATGAATCATGTCTTTACCAAAAGGGCAGCAGCTTCAGCCAAAGCTGTTTACTCCTATGGGTGAAATTATGTCTTTTAAGTTATATCTATACACCATGCAGCGTTAAGGCAGTTGTCACATAAGACAAGCGACGTCTCCTACACTGAGACAAAGTAGCCTTTGGGCCTATCTGGCTTTGATGGACCTAACATACCAGCTATAACTGATAATTCTTCCTTTGAAAGACTAGACAGTTTAAACATACTCGAGTTTCTCAACGTACAGCAATTCTTTGTAAATTTGCCCATAAATTTCTTTTCCGTTATTAAACATTGTTAGATATTTAGCAATTCCTAGTAGCACGTGGATTTGTGTCAATAATACAATGTTATGTTGAATTTCTTAAATATTGAAAGATATACAGATTAATGTGCAACCATACATTTGTTGAAAGAATATTTTCTAAGGAATAAAAGTTACTGTAATAGTTCACTTTAAGACACTTGTCTACATACAAATGATCTACAAATAAGAGCAACCCCTTGCTCATTTGTGAAACAAAAAGCTTTCCTTGCAACTCTAGCCTAACCGTACCTCTTTTCTCCTGTTGCCGGATTCTGTCTCTTCCCCCTCTGGGTCTGCCCCTGTTCTCCTCCCTCGTGCTTGACAGTCAACCGTCTTGCCCTTGGTGGGACTTGGTCCCAGTGTGGGCGCAGAAGCACAGGCAAAGCCACACAGTCACTGAGACAGGCGCAGGCGTCATGTTACTCCAGGTGAATCTGCTTAAGCTTTCTAGTTTTTTGGCAACATCATGAGCAGGAAAAGAACTACGTTATCTCAGAAATGAATCATCCAAACGTCCTGTTTGTCATGCAGGCCTAAATCATAGGCTACCATTATTAATGGGGTGAGGGTTGGGAGCCAGTTTAAAGCTGAATAAATGTATTTTCAGATGGTAGAATCCCTAAAGGACCCAGCTTAGGGGTGAAGGCTACATTCCCAGCATGGCAGGCGTTTCTAACTCCTACTGAGCTTCAGGCCCATATAGACCCAACACCAGCCCAGTGCTTTCCTGACACTGTAGAGAAATAGATGGCACACACATAATAAGTTGCTCATCAGGTCTTCAGAGAGTGCTGGGTAGCTGTTTGACTAAAGTCGTTAATGCAAAAGGACTCCCCAACTTGTGGTGACAAAATAAACATATGTTTCACATCCATTCAAAGAAATGCATTCCTTTTTGAAGAAAAATACCTCAAAGATGATTTTCCTAGAAAGAAAAAAAAAGTCTTACAATGCTTTTCAGAGTTAGTCATTCAAAAACTTAGCTTAAATATTCACGCAATGATTTTTAGCCAAAAAATAAATAAATAAACAAATAGTCTGAGTCTATAGAAAACAAACTCCACAAATATCAATCCTATTCTTTGGCTGTAAAATGTATTTTTATATCTTGGCAGAAATACTATTCTGATCAAAATATAAATTCATATACTTAATTTGTTCTAATTTTATGTTGTTGGAGGATTTTTTTTAAGTTCTCTTAGAAAAAAAATTTCAAAATTGCATATTTAAAAAGAACCCGAAATGGCTAAAGAGAAACTAGTATAGAAAGTCTTTTGTCAAGACAATTTAAATAAATTGACACGCACCTGCCGCTCATTCTAGGTCTTCACTGGGCCTGCCTCCCAGCCCGCTCCCTGGACAGAGAGGCGCTGAGACCGCAGGGGCTGGCTTGGCCTTTCTGATGCCACCAGCCTCAATAAATGGAAATGGAGTAATCATGGCCACATGCAGCCAAGTAAGCCAGTTTGAGTGTTCATGCATTATTCCATAGCATTATGATGAGGGGACCGTGAGGAGCACATGTCTAGCTCTCATTGGTTCTCTGTTCTATCAGGCATTGAAGTGGCCTAAGCTCTCATTTTTTAAAGTCTATCTTTTCTTTTTAATATACCTAAATTATAAAGACTTTTCAATACAGTAAGTTTATAGTCGTCCTTAACAATTGAGTAGTAAATTCAGCCTACCAATTACTTTTCTGTATTTTTGCCTTTATAATAGTAGTTAACATCTACTGAAGGTTTATTTGTGCCAGGATTTCTTCTCAGTTCTTTCAGTATATTAGTTTATTTAGTCCTCGTTTAAGTAATTAATTCTGAGTCAGATGCTATTTATTATCTCCATTTAACAGATGTGGAAACCCAGGTACACTGATATGTAACCCCTCGTTGTCACACTTTGAGCCACTATGCTATGCTGCTTTACACTTTAGATTTTTAAACCTAACATTATACTGTTAATAAAAAGGAAAACCATATCAAATGATTCTGTTTAGTAGTTGATTCTTTTAAATAAAACTAAAAAACCTTTTATAACACGGTCTATGTGCCAAGCCTGTTGTAAGCTCTCTACACAGGTATTAATTCATTTAATCTTCACTCCAGTTCTGTGAGGTAGGTACCATTATTATTCCCATTGTTGTTGTTAGTACCGTTGAGTCAATTCCGACTAATGACCCTGTGGACAGCAGAGAGAACCCTGCCCTTTTTGCACCGTCCTCTCACCTTCCCGAGCTATATCAGACAGTGCTCCGCTGCTACTCAGAGAGTTTTCATGGCCAGTTTTTTCACAAGTGGGTGGCCAGGTCCTTCTTCCTAGTCTGTCTAGTCTGGAAGCTCTGCTGAAACCTGTCCATCCTGGGTGACCCTGTGGGTATTTGAAATACCAGTGGCACAGCCTCCAGCATCACAGCAACACGCAGCTGCCACCGTATGACAACTGACAGACGGGGGATGTGGTTCCTTGACCAGGAAAGGAACCGGGGCCTTGGCAGTGAGATCAAATCTTAACCACTAGACCACCAGGGCTGGCTATTCCCATTTTATGGGAAAGGAAATTGAGACACAGAGAGGTTGAGTAACTTGCCCGTGGCCACCCAGCTAGTAGGATAGAAATTCAGGGGTGGAGAGCAATGCATATGCTAATTATTGTAATTATTTTAACATTCTCATCCTGACACTAGTGTTCGCCTTTGAACAAATTAGTCCATCTTTCTAATTCTTAGCAACCTCATTTATAAATAAAGGAGGGGGATTCCATGGTCTCTAAGATCTTTGCAAATACTACTATGTATTTTGTACAACAAACCCTGCAAAGTCACATAGGAAAAAAACCTTGTTTATGCCAGTCTGAAGATTTACAGGCACACTCCAGCTTTTAAACTGGCTGTGCATTCTAACACTTCTCTGCATACCTCCAAGAATGGTTTCTGGAAAAGGATCTAGCAAGAAGCTAAAAATGCAGAAAATATTTTGATGGTCGCCAGAAATGCCAACTTCAGCTCAGCATCTGCCAGTAGGTCCAGATAATCCTCAAAACTCTGTGTAAATCCCGGCTCCACTATTTATCAGCTGTGTAACCTGGGCACGTACTCCATCGTTGTGACCTCAAGTGTCTTTCTCTGTAAAATAGGGATAATAGTAATCCTACCTCAATAGAGTTGCTGTGAAAGGGAACTGAGATAATATGTATAAAGCATGTAGAACAGAACTTGGCCCACAGTAAATAGTAAGTAAAAATTTAGCCTCATTATTGCGGAAGATCTCTGCTCCTACGATAGGGAAGATTGTATCACTGTGGCCATAATTGCAGGGGTCTCTTTCTGAGGTCTGATGAAAGCCCAGCTCCTCCCAAGATTTGGAAAATTGGGCTCATCCTTTTTCATCTTCAGGGAGAAAAATCCGGTTAAATTGCTTGATGGTTACGATAGATGCAACGCAATACGAGCTAAATTAGTTTGCTGAAGTTACTTAATGTCCATGAGATCAATATGAGCTAGAAGTTTTTATTTAATCTGATTACTATAATCAGACAATCAGTATTAAGTTTAGTTGATTAGTTGGACTGAATTTTCTGGTTTGTAAGGGATCAATACTATTCTGCCCACCCCTCTTTAGTTACACCAAGAGGTAATGCTTTATTATTTGCTCAGTGTCTCACAGTGCATTTTCTGAGGACTGGAAACAGCATTTTAGAGCACTAGAACCTATTTTTCTTTTTAAACAACTCATCAAACTCTCTCAGTACATAAATTGCCAGTATGCAAAGTAATGGAGAAGAAAAACTAGGGAAATTTGAAATTTTTTTTCTGTGTGAGGAAACCATTGAGACTGTTGAAATTTAACACTGCCTGCAGGTATGACCACACCTGCTTGTCAGTCTTACTAGTCGAAACTCACTTTTGCTATACAGAAGAGCCAAATAAATTAATCCACAGCTTTAAAGTCAGTTATCAGCTTAATGCAAGTTCAATCTGGGAATAAATTAGGTCCTTTTTTAAATTGATTACAGAATGTTACCCTAACCTGTAGTTTATGAAGTATATTCACTTCGCAAAGTTGTATGTGCAGATATGATATGATTATATCTGGGACAAAACAAATACCCTGAATTTAAGTGAAGCTTTCAGAGCTGAAGGCAACCATAGAGATGCTATCATCCACCAGAGGCCCAGAGAGGCAGAGATTCGCCTCAGGCTATGCAGATGATAAATGGATTTTCCAGATTTCAGCCTAGGCTTTCTAGAGCTCCAGTCAAGGGAAGGCCCATTCTTCTACAACGCACATTCAGACCACATATTATAATGATAATAATTACAATAATGACCATTTGTTGAGTACAACTCTGAGCCAAGTACTCTGCTCGGCTGGCTCTGTCCATATAATCCCTTGTCCCACCCATCACAGCTCTGTGAGGTGTGTCTGGTTCTCCCCACTTGGTGGATGTGATGACTGAGACTCGACGTTTGTGACTTGTTCAAGGCTACACAGCTGGCAAATGCTGAACACTCGGGTCCAGTCTCATTCCTGAATCTGCACTGTTTCTGCTGGACACTGCTTTGCCCAGGGGGCCTAATATGACCACATCTTTGACTGGATTTTCCTTTAAAATCAGTATTTTAACCTCCTGCAATGATAGCCTTGGCTGTGTGTAAATGGAGAACTTGTACCAGAATGGCTGAAAAAAAGTAATACCATTCCCAAGATTCTCAGCTCACACTCAAAGGATGAGGGCATCAGTATGTTACATTATTTGTCTACTGTTCTTGAAAATTAACTAAGTGACTTTTAATAAAATCAAGAGTAATCAATCTACCAAATTATTAAAACATTACCTTTTAGCCTATGTAGGACATGGATTCAAGATCATGAACTTAGAGTCAAAAATCAAAGTCAACTCCAAGAGGACAAAAGGGGAACATTAAATCTGGAGTTCTGCAAATTAACACTTTGAGGTAAACTAGAAATATTATGGAAAATAACTATTTAGTTAGTTTATTCTATTTGAAAGAGAAACTCCCAAATGTTCAATACTATCCTATATTTAAAAGTTAAAAATATACTGGAAATTGATTGAGGATGGTGCCGAGCACTTTGTGGGAAGCGAACCACAATCAGAGTAGCAGTGTCATAGCAAAAATATTTTCAATTTACCAGATGAACTGTTAACTGCTTTATGTGTTAGAAGCATTAGTTCCAGGGCAAAATGAGGCAGTATTATGTTTATCTGTTTGTTTGGAACTTCTTTTATTAAAAAAGATTTTTAATATTAATGCTATTTTCAATACAGGTGTGATAACAATACAGTGTGGTGTACTTGATACGGTGAATTTAGGGACGGAACAGTCCATCTCACGCTGGCCTCCTCCGTCTCCATTAGATACTCTAGTAGCAAAATGTTAATACCCTTTTGAAAAATAAAGAGGCCTTTGGGCAGCTGGAGGAGTAGGGTGGGGTGGGGCAAGGGAAGTGCTGTCTTCTGACACACACCTGCTTTCGGCTCTGACTTCACTCTAACGTCAGTTCTGAGAGAACTGACACGAACCGTTCTATGCTCTGCAAAAGCAGAGGAGGAAAAAAGCTTATCATTTACAAGCAGCTATGGACAAAACCAGAGGCAGAGTACGGGAGTTAGGGATCCAAAAAAAAAAGTTGGAGTAAAGTGCACATTTGCTGTCAAAAATATATTATTTTGATCCTAAGAAAATTAAGATTTTTATCTAACACACTAGATTGCTGACCTTTTGATACGTTTGGTTTTATGGAACATACCAGTCACCATTTGACATAAAAGACTAGTTTGCTCTTAAAAAATGCCTGGAGTTGTCTCCAGGAATCTCGTGAAGGAATTCAAGAACATTCTGCAGCTCTTTGGGTACTGGATGGTTTCCTCCCATAAGTCCACCAGGAAAGAGGAACTGTTCAATTCACTGATTCAAGTGGGCATTCCTCCCATTTCTCACTCCTTTCCTCTCTGGCTCCCTCTTTCCCTAAATGCCAGTACTTTCCAGTTCGTCCTCTACCCCAAAGGCGTGAGACCGGGAAATCATGAAGAGTTTCTCTCTGTTTGTAAACTGCCTCTGCACCGGCAGAGGCGGCTCGGCCGCGGGTGGCTCTTGGCTGGGACCCTCCGGGGGGCTCTGCTCCGCACCCGGGGCGGTGGCGGCCTCACAGTCTGGGCTTTTACTGGCTACTGCGTCCACAACAGACTCCAAGGAGGTGCCGGCCTCCCGCAGTGGGCTGTAGCTCTTACTGCTGCAGGACCGGTCGTCCGACAGGGAGCTCGGCGAGTCCAGCCTGGTGGGGGGCGAGTCCTCTGGCCGCAGCGGGAGCGAGGGGGAGGCAGCTTTGGCCGGAAGGCTCGAGTCCAGGTCCGCGCTGCCCGGAGAAGGCGGGGGCTCAGGGGCCGGAGGTGCCCGGTGGTCCGGGAGCCTGCTGGTGCTGCGGCGCCGCGGGGCCGCGAACCTGCCGGTCCTGGGCAGGCGGCCGCCCTGCCCCCTGGCGGTGCTCGCCGCCGCCGCGCCCTCGGGCTCTTCCGGCTCGTCGGGCGCCCAGCGCGCGCCGGCCGGGGCGCCGCGGAGGTCGGTCGGGCTCAGGTCGACCTCGCCCCCCGGGATCTCCCGGGAGCCGCGTTCCTCAAGCGGCCCCTGCCAACTGCAGCTCGCACCGTCCGCGTCCCCGTCGCGGTCCCCTTGCAAGGGTAGCAGCGCGAAGGCGCTGAGCGAGGAGCCCACGCGGGGGCTGGCGGGGCTCGGGCGCCCCCAGCTCTCGGGTGGGCTGCAGGGCGCCAGGCTGCTGCTGCTGCTGGCGGCCGCGGCGGCGGCCCGGCGGCGGCCGGCCCCGCCCGAGCGCTCGCGGTAGATGCTGTACACGGCCTCCGCCGGGCTCGGGGTCTCCCGCGGGCAGGGCGGCGACGAGGCCAGGTCCGGCGGGGACGCGGCGCTCCTGGCCGCGCCGCCGCCCGCGCCCCCGCCCCGCGCCGGCGTCGCCGCCGCCCCGAAGGCGTCCCCGCCGCCGCCCGCGGCCTGCAGCTCCAGGCCCCGCGACTGCACGTAGCCGAGGAAGCCGTTGAGCGGCGCGGCCCCGGCGGGCGCCGAGGCGGGGGCCGGGGTCGAGGCGGCGGCCGCCAGGTCTTTGGCGCGGAGGCTGTGCACGTCGATGACGGTGGAGTACAGGTCCCGCAGGTTGATGACCTTGGTCTTCTTGTCTCGGTTCTCGTGGAGCACCGCGTTGGCGCAGATGAACAGAAAGATGCCGATGCCCATGATGAGGGGCCCGAAGACTTTGAGCTTGTCAGAGTGCAGGTAGCCGGAGAAGACTCGGAAGAAGAACCCCACGGACGTGGAGGAGGCCGGAGAAGGGGCGGCGGACCGCGCTGGAGGCGTGCTCCTCGGCGCGCCCAGGGAACTGGAGTTGACACCCCCCGGAGTCCCCGGGTGGCTCCTGGACCGGTTCTTGCTGCCAGTGCTGCTGCCACTGGCCGTGGTCGGGACGCGGTGGCCGCTGCCCGCGGGCGGCAGCTGCTTCGCCCCCTCCCTAGTGGCCCCGTTGGCCGTGGGCCAGTAGCCCACCACCGCCATGGCTATGCCCACCAGCAGCACCAGGATCCCGCAGAGGGCGATGAGCCCAGAGACGGAGCACAGCTTCAGCCTGCCTTTCACCACCACCACGTCGTTCTTGCGCCTCTTCTTGGCTTTCCGCTTGCGCTTGGGGACCTGGCTCGGGGGGCGGAGAGGATCCTGCTTTCTGGCAGAAATCCTCAGCAGGCCGCCGGTGGCGATCATAGCGAACCAGTGGAGTGCGGGGCTAGTCCCCGGGGCAGAGGCTTGTGCAGGGGGGGCGCCAGCTGCCCGCTAGCTGCTCCGCCACCTCCTCCGGCTGCAAAGCAGAGGAAGACAGTCAGAGGGTATAGGCTTGGCCGCAGCAACGTCCCACGCGCTGCTACTGTCCAGCTCTCAGATCCCACCACGTGTGTGCCCCCCACCCCAGGGCCTTTACCCACTAACCAGAGTGCGGAATATAGAGACCAGGGGTGGGGTAGAGGGATTAGGGAAGGGAAGCGCTGTAGCCATGACTGAGAGAACGTGATAAAACAATATGAGACAACGCCTGCTCCTCTACCCCCGCCCCTCCCAACCCCCCTCCCCCCCACACTCTGTAGGTAATATTCCATCCAGTATCTCATGTCAACCCCTCCAGGCTGGAAGCCAACGGAGTTCTGACCATTAGAAACTACATGTGGGGACTCTACTAAAGTAGTGATTGAGGACTTTCCTGGCAAAAGCTTTTCTCTCTGTCCTACTGGAATCAGAAGATTTCCCAAGGGAGCTGCCACAGGAGTTTCAAGTCTCTTAACTAAGCCTAGGAATTTGTCAGTGGGGGACCCAAAGTCACTAAAACGGTCATAAAAGTCAAAAGTCATTACTATTTTGTAACGACAAAAGGGATTCATTTCACTACATGAAAATTAAAAGTCATATACTGGTAAGCAGACTGGCTTATTTACCTCAGAATATTAATAGAGTTCATTGCTGGGAGAACCACAGTGAGAGATGTCAATACTCTGACAATAAACCCTTCACAGAGTTGTCTCCCACCTATTACTGTTCCTGCAGCTAAAGGCAAGCAGAGCCCTCTCACAGCCTTGTCCTCATCTCTTTTCTGCAACATCTGGACAGCTTCTTGGGGTGCAATATTTAGTTTTAGGTAACTGGTTATGTAACTGAGCTCTTCCTTCTGGCCTCCTGTCCTCCCTCAGAAGAGCTTCTGAGGTATCATGTGCTAGATCTCATCAGGGAATTTGAGAAGTCCTCTAGAATCTTCAAGAGAAAGATCTTTCTGTGGGAAAATTACAATCTTAAAAAAAACAAAACAAAAACCTCACTCTGCTCTACTAGCTTTCGGACCCATTATTAATGTGCCACGGGCACTCTTCAGAATCCCAGTATTCAAATGAGCAGGCAATTAACTAGGTACAGCAGTCTACATAATAATGATGATTTGTAGAATGACATTTCCCCAAGAGCTGTTTTCTTCATCTTTTTCTCATGAGGTCATTTTTAGGAAGGGAGGGTGGCAACAATCAGTGGACTCTCCTACAGGAAATTTAATTGTTTATAATAAAGCCTGGGTAGGTAAATGCACAGATGTGTCTTTGTGGATATATTAGCTTCTAAAGATTTTAATCCTGCTGGATCCCCAGAGTAAAACATTTTCTGTTCCATTGGTCGTGTTTCCCCCTTAATAGAGATGCTAAAATTAAGGGCATTGTATGAATTTGAAAGGCTTAAATATCACTCACAAGCCTTTTGGTATTTCATCCTGTATAAAGTAATTCATGTTTTAGAATAATTACCCTTTGGAAATGTGGGATTACTTGGGTAGAATTCTGCTTTTACTTGCTGCCCATGACTCCCTCCATTATATCAACATAGGCAGCACCTTTTCTCCACTGGTGGAAAAGCCAATGGTAATCAGCTCTTTACAATGTTTGCAAATCAATATCTCCTTGGAATTTACTTGTTTTTCAGTAAGGAGAAACACTAGGTAGGTTAGAGAGGGGTCAGCAGAGAGAATACATTTACAAACCTTTTGTTTTAAGAAGGAAGTACAAACAGATTGTTAAAACAAAACAGAGTAGCTTACTGTCCATCTATCACTCCCCAAAATAAGCACATTTATTGTGTGGTTGTAACATAGAGACTGCTGCTTTAAGGGATCCCCAGACTCCAGCTTCTTTAATGTAATCATCTGGAGATCTGTGGTTTTTTAAAGAAGGATTTGGAGCCAGACATTTTAGAAACAAACCCACTCAGCTGGCAGGGTGGCTCTCTCAGAAGAGAGAAGGCTAACATTTTGGGGGTATTGATAAGGTGCACCAGAATGCCGGGCATCTTGGGGGAGGAAGGGCCCCACATGTATCTCTCCTCAGAAAGAAGCTTTGGCTCTGGGTAGAATGTAAGGTAGATTGCAACGGATTTCAACAATCGTCTACAGAAGATCTTCAAAATTAGTTTAACAGCTAGTAATTAACTCCCTAGTTTATTATTCCTTCAGCTCTGTTGAAGGCTGAACTGCTTAGTAATCTATTATCTGACCTGAAATACTGACAAAAGTCACATGCCACAGAAGACCCACCTTGAGGCTTTTCTTTATACCTAATGAAGGAAAACGAACTTAGCAGTTGAGGTTGGCTGCCCTCGCAATTTACTGCCTGGTGCTAGTCTTTTCGTGGTTAAGGAATGGAGGATGGGGAAGCAAAGAAGGTGCCTAAAAATACAATTGCTTCCAAGAGAGACATTCAAGTTCTCGGCTCAGGATGGATTAAGCCCCACTCGGTGTCTGAGGCTCAGAGCCCCACAGGCTGGGAGCGCCCTGCCTGCCCGGGACTCATCCCAGGTCCTCGACCCCCCGCTCTCTCATTGGCAGGGCAGCGAACCCCCTGCCCTTCTTTTTGGTTTACTTATTTATGTTGGAGTCACATGAGTGCAGCAGCTGGGAGCCCGCCTCTGGAAAGAAGGCAGGCAGGAGCGAAGTGAGGGCAATGCTGAACTCGCTTTTTCTGGGCAGCGCATTCCGTGTAGCCCGCCCAGGAAAATGACTCGCCTACCTCCAGCCCTTGGGGACCGGGGCTCAGGGCAGGAGGGGTGGGGAGGGGCAGCTCGGGGCCTGAGGACTGACAGAATTGCTCAAAATGGCAGCACTGTGAGCAAACAATATTATTGTTCACTTACCCAGGGCAGCTCGGGGCCGGCGAACGGGCGCTCGGGCGACACAAAGGAACATGGAGAAACTTTTTCAGCCCGAGCCGACGGCGGAGCGCAGGGACAGCGCCTCGGGGCCCTCCGGCCAAGCGCGGCTCAGCAGCCCTGCGGAGGCGAGCGCCCGCCCCAGGCTCGCAGCTCCCTCTGGTGCTGTGGCGCGAGCCATTTCCAAGAGTTTCCAAGAAGTGTCAGGTCCTCCGCATCCTGCATCCCGCCTCGGAGCCTCCTCGCCCCCTGCGGCGCCTCCCGGCGTGCCCGCTGCGGCGCTCCTGGGCCGGCCCGCGCCCCTTTGTGCGGCTGCGGCGCGCCGGGCTCTGCCGGGCGGAGTGGAGCCCGCGGCGGCGGCGGCTTGGCGCTCGGGGCGGCCGGACTCGCGGCTGTTGCTAAGAGACCGGAGCCATGACACAGGGAAATTGCTGCAGGATGGCAGTCGGTACCCGCCGACTCCGCCGCTCCGGGCGCCCCCGCCCCCGCCGGGCGCCCCCCCGCCCCTCCGCGGCCGGCCGCCCGTCCCTTCGGAAGAACCCTGCCCGGGGACGTGGAGGCCTGGGCAGGCGGGGGGTGGCGGTGCGCCTCGGCCTCGGCCTCCCCGCCCCGGGGGCGCCCCGGGACCGCCGCCTGCCCTCGCGGGGAGCTTTGTTCTTTTTCCTCCAACTACCTGTCTGAGCGGGAGCCGGAGAGGGCCGGAGAAAGGGCCGCCCTCCCGGAGGGTCGCCTCGTGCGCCTCCGAGGGGCGCTCTCGGGCGCGGGCGGGCTGCTGTCCCGTCTCCCCCGCCCCCTTCCCTCCCTCTTCGGTCTCCTCTTTTGTTGCCTCTACTCTCGGACACAACACAGCCTCTGCTGTTTTCCTCCTCCCCTTGGGAGTTTGCAGTGTGGACGCGCAGCGAGCACCGTAAGTTGCCCCCGCGGACCCAGGCGGCCGCGCTCCGGGGTCCTCGCGCCTCGGCGAAGCCGGGCTTTGTGACCGGCTCCTGGGGACCTCGGCGTCTCCCCGGACGCGCAGCTGGGGCTCAGCGGAGATTACACTCGGCTCTGGGGCTCCTCCGTGGGCAGGCCCTCTGGCTCCTACCCCGTGCGGCAATCAGCAAGCATTAAAAGGAAAACTATAATTCTCCAGGAATCAGGGTTAGAATCAAAGAGCGGAGGTGGGGGTAGGCAGGATGTCCAACTCTACGTCATTTTTAAAAAGCAAGAGGGAGAGAGAGATCTGTTTCCTGGTTCATCCCTGTCCTCTCAACTGTAAAGTAAAAATGACAAGAAAAAGAGAATTTCAAAGTGGGATTTCCCTAGGGCGTATTGAGAAAGTAAGAAAGATTTCAATTATCTATTGAAATGAGGCAGCCAGGATTCAGGAAGAAAGCAACAGAAGAGCAGAGGAAGGGAGTGTTGTCTGAACTTGGCGGTCCAGACAGACATATTTTGGTGGGGGAGTGGGGGAGCTGTGGTATATTCTGAGTTTTGCTGTTAAGGGTCCACAGAACCCACACAAGAGGGCTTTGCTGCCCACAGTTCTAGTTACAAGATTGTTCCTCAAGGTACACAGCATTCACTGTGTTTAAAGCTAGAAATACGCGGTTCAAAAAGAACAATAAAGACGCAGACATTTACAGGTTTAAAGAGATAAATGTGGGCCATGATAAATGAGGTGGGGATGGAGATGATGGGGAGACAGGAGGGAATGTAGGAGAAATGTTTCCTAAAAGGAAACCCTGCACCTGCCTGTTTGAAAGGTGGCCTCTGTCATCCTTTCCAGGCAAATAATAAACCTGGATTATGATCCGGGTGTTCAGAACCCACCTCCTGCCGCTTCGCTGTTCCTGCTCAGATTCAGAACTCTAGAAAACAAGCCATAATAAAGGGAAAGTTTTAAATTCCACATTGGATTGTTTTCTTTCAGAGAAATCACTGCAAAGGAGAAATAACTAGGTCTATGTCATTTTTAAAGACTTTTTGGCTCCGAGCTTGCAGATTTCTTGAATCCCAATAATAATCTGGTGTTTTGTATAAAGATTGGATCTGAGACCTCATTGGTGATCAGCTCATTACACAGCTGGCTGCTAACTCATGTCCTTTGTGGGCCTCTGTTTGCTGAGCTGTATAAATGGGAATAATATTGCAGAACTTCATTAGGATTTTAGGTGGATTAAGTCATTAATAGTTTCAAATTTCTGCATAAATTATAGCCATCACTTGCACATGTCAAACGCATTTGAAGCATTTGGAGAAGAAAAGAATCCTTTTCTAGACAAACAGGCCTTGGGACATAACTAGTTTTTTCTTATGTTGATGACTGCAATAAAATTTATGATTTATTATTCAAAGGCTTCCTTCCAAACTGAGCTCTTTGGAACTTTGAACTGTTCTACTTAACCTGAGTGTTATCACTTTCAGTCATTTTCTTTGTTTTCAACTCACAGTATCAGAGGAAATCAGACAGATCCCATCTGTTTCCAGTGGAGTCCTTTATCCCCTCTGCAATAATATAGTATCAACATACATTCCCAGGGGTTCCAGGAGTTATTTTTAAAGGAACAGTAATGCTCTCAGCCCTCCTGGAGTTATTTTCCTTCTCCTGTCACTGGCAGTTTCAGTCTGGATGATTTCTGAGGTTGTGGGGCACCCCTTTCACCCTGCTGAGGACTAGAGGGCTAAGGCTCGTCTTCATAATTCACTGGTGTCTCAAGAACCCAGAGCTCAGCACAGCGTTGGGAATGTGTTGTAGCAGAAGAGAAACAAGGGCCTGGGGAGAAAAAGAAGAGGAAACAGATTAGCTTAGGTTAGTTGGATTAGACTCTGACCTGAAACCTCTCATTTGCTGTTTCTTAAAAACAATCCTTATGTAATTTATTCTGTTTCATAATTTATTCACAACCCATCTACTTCCCCTGATTGTCCATCACCTGGCCTGGCTCGCCATGCCCTTCGGTGCTCCCAGGGCTGCTCAGGGGGAGACAGTGGCCTGCCATGGCCCATCAGGCCCCTCCTGGTCTCCAGGAGTGTTCAGTGGGAAAGGGATCGCTGTGTCAGCAGCTCAGCGGCTGCACCGTCTCCATACGCCCAGTTCTTACAGACTGTTCAGGCTGCAGAAACAGGAGGAGTTTAGTGTAGTGGGTTGCAGGACCGGTATGTATCCTTCACTAACTACTTAATTTAATTAAGTAAATGACTGAATCTTGCCTGCCTCAGTGTCCCCATCTGTAATGGGGATAATGACACTGACACCTCCCTCATAGCATTGTTGTGAGGATTAAACGAGTTTAGTTCATGTAAACTGATGCTGAGCACATAGTAAGCAGTCACCAAATTTAGCTATCATCCCTGTTAGTCCTAACATCTTCTACCAGCTTGTTACCCTCACTCTCCAGTTCTATTCATGTTCACCAGGATCTACATGGGACCGTGTCTGCCCTTTATCTTTCTGAAAGGGGATTACAGGGTCAGCTGGGGTTGAGCTGGGCCTGTCCACATGCACAGGCCTACTGCCACGCAGGATTGCTAGCCTGCTCTCCTGGGGAGGGAAGACACTTTTTCCATGGCTGCTTTGCTCATTTTCCAACAGCCCTGGCCCTTTCATTTCAGTTTGCTCCAGAACCCAGATTTCAAACTCATGTCACTCTACAGGCAAATTAGAAGTTTGTAAAAACAAGAGGACGTTCTTCACACTGGAAGTCTGAGGATTTCATAGAAAGGACTCTCAAGCCTTTTATATTTATTTTTAATTTTTTTTTTTTGGTGAGGAAGATTCACTCTGAGCTACCATCTGCTGCCAATCTTCCTCCTTTTTTTTTTTTGGTTGAGGAAGATTAGCCCTGAGCTAACATTTGTGCCAGTCTTCTGTTTTGTATGTAGGTCACTGCCACAACATAGCCTGATGGGTGGTGTAGGTCCATGCCTGGGATCCAAACTGTGAACCTGGGCTGCCGATGCAGACAGCACTGGACTTAGCCACTACACCATGGGGCTAGCCCCCCAAGCCTTTTCATAGCATGTCTACAACAGAAGAAGGAAACCATTATCCCAAGGTTGAACACAGGACACAAAGACCTCACTCCTCCTCTTTCCTGGTTCCTTCTTCGTCCCTCTGCCAATAAAAAAACAACAGGACAAACAAAACCATGACAAAAGAAAACAATAAACTAAGAACTAGATTTAGCAAGTAAAAACACTGCGTGGTATGTACACTAGACACTACTTATTATCTACCTGACATTCAGGTTGAACTGGGCATCCTGTCATTTATCTGCATCCCCACTGCAACATACCGTGGTAGCCTCACCATTTCTTCATGGCACATGTAAAGGATAAAAGAGCCTGATAGAACAGAAAATATGAAATGCAGTAGTGGATTGAAGCCTCATTAGATTTCTTTTGGAACGGAATAGGTAGGACAAGAAAACACCGAGCAGAGCCTGAATGGAGCGATAGAACTTAGGATCCCAGGGATGGCATTTCCACAGCTGGGCCTCGCTTGGCCTTGGGGTTTCTCACAGCGGTTACACGGTTTGTTTCTGGCCCCTCCCCAGGCAACGCTGCAGTGCCGGAGGGATGGGGGCTTGCCTCCGAGCGCACTCCCCAGAGTCCCACAAATGAACCTCTGAGAGAGAGAACTCAGCACCACTTTCAAGAAATTTAGTTTGGAAACTTAAGGGTAAACTCATGCTAGTGCTAAGGTCACGATCAAGCCTGTTTCTTGTGTTTCTGAAAGGTGTCAAAGAGTTCAAGTGCAAGTTCTTCCACTACAGAGGAAAGGAGAGACGAAGAGCCTCAAGAGCCCTCCCCAGAACACATCAGATGGGGCTTCTTCCTTCATCCGGACGATGGCGTGTGGCAATGGCAGCCTTCGCCGCGCCTTCAGCCTCACTCCTTCCTGATGTTACAAATCACCACGCTCTTGATGAGAGACCTACCAAGGGTCATTTTCTTTAATGAGTAGGTTCATTTTTGTACATTCAGTTTTCCCCTATAGCCAGCATTTTCTTCCATTTTCCATGTACATCATCAAAGCTGGATCGTGTGCCTTATAAAATAATTGAGGTCTGAGATGAGAAATTAGGCCTGAAAACAGATCAAAGCTGAGCTTGGAAAGGACTTTGCAGGGAGGGCTCCATCAATGGAACAGCCAAGAACCGACCGACAGCTAAATTTGCCCCTGTTCCAAAAACATCTCCTAGGTATCCACACTAACGTCATTTCCACCATTTCTTATAATCTACAACCACTGTGGGTAGATGACTTGTCCTACTGAGGACTAATAGGAACTCACATGTCTGGTCTCCTTTCAAAAGTAATTATAATGCGAGCTGCTGTGAGCACCTAGCAGGAAAGAAGAAACACCAAGGCAAGGAACTAGTTTTCAAAAGTAAAGAAACATAAGATTCCAAGATTAGTGCTTGGGTGATGGGTCTCGGATTCTTCCAGTAAAAATATTCGTGAGCACCTCTTGTGTACCCAGCTCTTTGATTCTTGCATTTATTCACTCAAACAAAATTTGTTGGGCACCTCCTAAGTTATAGTGAGGCAGTGCGGATAGTGTAGTCTAGGCACTGGGCACAGAGAGGGGAACAGCAGAAACAGTCTATCTCTCCTAGGGGCGGGGGGGCAGATAATAAACAGGTAAACAAACAAGCGAGAAAACTTCAAAACTTGATGAGTGTTGCGAAGCAATTACAAGAAGTTGCAGTCAGAGGGGGCAGCAGGAGAGAAGAGTTGAGACTGGGTATTCAGGGGCGGCCCTCCAGGAGTGACGTGTGCGCTGAGAACCAAAGGCTGAAAAGGAGCCAACCATTTGCAAGTGTTCCTGGGGAAAGAAAACAATTGAGGGACACGGCCTTATTAGCCTATAGTTTAGTTAGATTCATCAAAAAATAAATAGTTACCAATGCAAGGCAAGAGGTTAAATCTCTAGGTGCTAGAGGACTTTAGAAGAAAATGATCACTGGGGAGAAAAAACCAGTTAAGGAATACGTCATGGATATGGATCTTCCCCTTGACCTGGAATACATTAGGATAAGTGGAGTGAAGGCATAGAATTGGGGGGCACGTGAGCAGTGAGGATGTGGACATTGCCTCTCTGTTAGATGTAAGGGGCCCAGGGAGTAGGGGCCAAGAATGCCGCTGACAGAGATGGGAAGATGCTTAGAATGGGAAGGCGCCTTCAGGTACTCTAGCCGCTTGTCCCTCAGCATGTGGTCTCTGGACCAGCAGCATCAGCATCACCTGGGAGCTTGTTAGAAATGCAGACTCTTGGGCTCTATCCCAGACCTGCTGAATCAGAATCTGCATTTCAACAAGATGCCCAGATGATTTGTGTGTACATTCAACTTTGAGAAGCACTGCTCCAGTCCAGTCCTCTCATTTTAGAGAGGAGAGAACAGAATTTACCTGATCTCCATCTTTGCACGTCTGCCTGCGTGAGAGAGAGAGAGAGAGAGAAATTTAGCTTTCAACTATTTATTTCAAATAATGAACCCAGAGGTGTATAACACTTGTGGCCAAATATGTGTTTCTTACATAGGGCAGCAGCATGTTTTTTAGCTCAAATAGAAGAGGGAAGTTAAAACTTGGTTGCTTTTGCTGGTTTATGCATCTGTCTAGAAAACAGGTTTGGTAGATTTGAGGCCTGAATCCAGCTTTCTAAAAGCTGGGATTTACTCTACTCTTGGATTACCCTTTGGATTCAGACCATTTATACTCAAGTAACTTGGCCCCTTCTAGCCAGGTGATATTGTATTGCCTATAAAGGGTGGTTCATAACTCCTCTCTTTCAAGGGAAGTGTGGGGAAGAAACAGGGTCAGCAGTGGCAGCTTGCAGGAGTAGTTGTGGGGAAGAGGCTCTCTGGTCCCCCATTGTCTCCACCACCCCAAAGAGTACCCTTAACATATGGAAGCAAAAACTTAATACTCACTATGTAAATGTTCCCCATCCACCACATCACCATCTGTATACCTATTCCACACAGAAATTTTGGAGCCACCACTGTAGATTTTGCTTGGGGTCCAGGCATTGAGACCTGTAAAGCCGTATTCAGATGTTCGTGGTTGTTGTGGTGAATATTTATAGAGTGCTCATTATGTGTCGGGCCCTGGGCTGGGAGCTGGAGATGCAATGGAGGGTAAAAGCTACCTGTGAAGTTTGGGTCAGATCCAAAAGACAGGGAAAGGTTCCTCCAATTGCTTGTGGTTCCAAATGAGTCCCTGCCAGCAGCAGTGGCTCCCCGTCACTCTCTCACCCCCTCACCTTCTGACCTTCAACTCTCCCCGAGTAATTGTCTGGAAGTAGGCTTAGGTTTCCTCGGTCTCACTCCCATGCCCTTGGGACCTTCATGTGAGTCCCACAGTTGGCGCCGCTGGTTAGGAATTCAGGTGGCAGGCCTCTCGTAACCTCACGATGTTTTGGAAACTCCTCTGCTGAATTACTGAACAGTAACTATAGGATCTTAGTGTTTAGGGCTCCAGGTCATTAGGGGCTAAAGGGCCACAGTGAGGAAGGAAATTTCATATTTGAAGGGGGTACCACCCAATTCTTTTTTTATTACAGACACCTTTTAGATGACCCCATAGTAACATCTGTAATATATTTATAATCTTTGAGGGTCATAAATAGAGTCATAGCAAAAGAGAAAACTGCCACCCCTAAATTCCCATCAAAAAGCATGTGTATTTGTGTCTAATACATAAAACCAATCGGCACTGATAGCATATTTTTACCCAGCGAAACTCTTCTGATCTTATCAGAACCACAAAAGATATGTTAAATGATTAAAATGGGCTCAGAGTAATACAATATAATCTTTTTTTCTGAAGGGGAAAAGCACACAAAATTTTTCACACTAAATTTAGTTTTGAATTTCTATGAAATCTTACAACAATCTGAGCTGGCTTCTTTATACCTAAGAAGATTGAAGTATCATTACGTCAGAAAAGCATCACAAATATTTCTTTTTTAGCAAGAAAGATGCCAACATCACTTCTTGACAGGCGAAGTAAAGTGATTACACAGCTTTTATAGAGGTGAAATATTTGTATGGTCTATTGGAAAATGATATGCAGAAAAAGCAGAGATAATATTTTTAAATATTTCTGGTTTTTATTGTTCTCCAAAGCCACTTCCTTCAAGGATCAGGGATTGGCTACGGAAAGGTCTGTAGAGCTCTGAGTATTTACAGCAAATCGAATAAGAGCTCAATATATTTACCTCACAAAAGTGAAGCTGTCACAGATTTTCTTCAGATTCCTCCCAATCACTTATAACTTCTGGCTTTTGATGACATTAATATTAATGAAATGATAGAAAAGTTATACTTTCTGGAATTTGATACCAATCAACGTTATAGCTCCACTTTTTTTTTGCCTAGGAAATTGTGTTTTCCCCATTTACAGAAATAAGTATATTATGATCAAGACTGAGAATCCACAACCCAAGAGAGAAAGAATTAGAAGAGATGGTGATTTGCAGCGGTCACTTGAGGAGCTTACACATGAGGACGTGCTGCAGAAGTGCTGGATGTCAGAGACCGTCCGCAGCTTCCCTTTGTGAGCAGCAAAGGCGTTTCTCCAGGAGTCTGCTAAGGCTAAGGGCACAGGCGAGGAGTGGTGAGGGCGGGGCAAGGAGTCACGCTCCCCAACTGGGAGGAAGTTACATGGCCCCAGGACCCGGCAATGAAACTAGCTCCCTGATTATCTGTACCTCTCGCTACTGCCATGTAGAGAGACATCAAAAAGTCAGCTAGGCTCTCTGTCTCTGAGTGAGGTGGGTTCTAAACCACGCAGAAATGATAATGTTGTACCTTTTCCTGGATGGTCCTTCACCTCACAATGTGAAGTGGAGACTCAGAAAAGTCCTATTTATTTAAAGGATGCAGAAAGTCAAACTACATCATTTGACTCCCTCTTTGCTTTTGCAGCCATAAAAATTCTCAAGGGCATATTGCATAACCTCTTAGGCAAAATTCATATTAATGCACTATTTAAATGATGCATAATGTTGAATAGTTCGTGTTGAAAAATGTGATTTAAGAAAGTACTAGATGACTTTTAAAGATTCCTTCCTGTTTTCCAAGGCTTCACATTCTCATGTAAAGCTGTGGAGACTGGAGACAGGTCATTTATGTAATGTTCATCAGGCCACTGGGTTTCTGCTTCTCTTGTGTAACAAAACATTGGTTTATACAAAACACAGTAAAATTACAATGTCCCCCAACATAGAGAAGCTCTTGGGTTTGGCTTCATACTGCTCTGGACTTTGCCCTCACTTGGGTTAGTGCTTCTCAAACTTCTTCAGAAGGTGGGATGTTTGAAAATCTCAGAGTGCTTCTTGGAACGTTTGGAGATACCTTCCTTAAAATAAATTCATGTATGATTTTGTATTGAATCACAAACCATCTAACTTTAGATTCTACATAGAAATGTAGTAAACATCAAATTTAAGAAATATTTATGGAGAAAACCTTAAAACTATGAAACTTTGATACACTTTTTTCCTAAAAATTGGAAAAGAACACAATCATCTATTTGAGCCATGGGACACATTGACCTAGTTATGGAACACCAGTATTCTTCAAGAATATAATTTTTAAACAGTGGCCTTAGCTATTATGATGGTTGTATAGCTAAGAATCTTTGTCTTCGGCCATTAGTTTTGCTTTTGCCACTTGACGTTGACCTCCAGGATCACACTGCAAACACCTCCCTGTTTGGTTCTCTGTCTCTCCCGGCCGCTTTCAGCAGTGCTGCTTTTCAGCTTTCTCTCGCTCGTTAACCACCTGTGTCTCTGGACAATACCCCAGAGGTACTAGTTGCCACTTTTCCCCAGTCGAATCTCATTTTTTTTCCTAGTGCATTTTCTTTCTCCAAGCAAATCCTTTGCTATCATTTCTCTCTCCTTACGGGTGTCCAAGACACGGCCTTCATTTTGTCTCCCCATTAGTTAGGGTACTGTTTACTCCCTCTCTCTGATCCTTAGTGAACCGGCAGAAGGTTCAAGTGCACCAGGGGATTTCTCTTCTGGTTATTTGTAATCAAGACCTCACTATCCTCAGAGGGACAAGTACCTAGGGGCCTGTATTGTTTTAAGACACAGAAAGAGTTGAGTCCATTTTTAAAAAAATATTTAATAAATATTTCTCTATATAAATCAGGTGATAAGCTCATGTCTAATTCAAATGCCTCTGTGTATTTCTATCTTTGGCATTATAATAGAAGTGTTCATTCCATAGATTATCTAACACTTTTTCATCACAGTATCTCTGTTTGAGGTTGATGGTGATGGACTACTTGTTTGCAGAATTCTCTGGGTTTTCTAGGCAGGTCCTTCTGTCACCCCCACCCTGGTAGGATTCTCGGGCAGAAGGATCATCAGCCCTGTGCCTCTGGTGGAAAGCTCTCCTTCTTCCTTTGCCAGAGGCCCTTCCTCGTCTATACAGCCTCTCTGGGCTTTCCTTTTCCTATTCTCAGCAGGCCCAAGGATGCCATTTGCCTTCTCCTCTTAGTGGCCACCACTACCGTCCACTCTCTTCCTTGGGATTTTTGTCCCCAAACTGATTCTCGGAGTGGGAGGTTTCTTTCTGGCTACCACCTTTCTCACACTCTCCAAACAAATGCACCAACATTTTTTAGAGTTTTGCTGTCAATCACATAGGCCAGTAGCCTGCATAATATAAATAATATGCCTGAGGAATTTACAGGGATTACAGGATCTTACGAACTGATGAGATTGTAAATGGAAGTCTCATTGGCTTTGTCGCAGGTTATTATATGTCTGAGGGTGTGGTTCACCCATCCTCCCCTCCTGTCGTACAATTATCAAAGACTGCACAGATCCATTCACTGTCATCGTGCCTCTTCCCAGCACTGGGGGCCTGATGAATTGGGACAGAACCTTAGGTGCATGCTAGTCTAAAAAATGGGGGTCTTTTGGATCTCAGAGACCTTCTGGATTAGAAAGATGGCTCCGGCCTCTACCCAGAACACTAATTCTTCCATTTCTCATTCTCATTCACTAGCTACTGTCACTGCTCTGCCACTCTATCAGCTGTTTTAAGATTTCAGGCAAATTGTCCCTTCATTCAACTCTAAAGTAAGCCCGATGAGAGCAGCTCCTTGGGCTTGTTCACCGCTGCATCCTTACATCACAGCACCTGACTGGCAAGGAGCTATCATGCACCTTCCATGAACAAGACAGTCAATGGATCTGTGGGCAAAAGAGAAGTATATAAAGATAAATTAGAAATATTAGACAGCATCCCATTAACCGAGGAGCCTATGTAAGTAGAAGAGTTGGAGGTTCTAACATTTGAATAAATGCAGGAACACATCAATTTTCTGGATGTAAGACTTAATATTGTAAAGGTGCCAATTATTCCCTTAGCTTAGTGCAATTCCAGTAAAAATCTGACTGGGTTTTTCTTTATAACATATCATCATTATTCTAGGGATCCACTCAAGAGACGTGAAAACATATTTCCACATAAAACTTGTACATGAATGTTCATAGCAGCATTATTTATAATAGCTAAAAAGTGGAAACAACTCAAATGCCCATCAACTTGTGAATGTATAAGCAAAATGTGGTGCATCCATACAATGAAATACTGTTCAGCAATAAAAAGGAGTGAAGTGCTGACATGCTACAACAGGGTGATCTCAAAAACATTATGCTCAGTGAGAGAAACCAGACGCAAAAGGTCACATATGGGAATTATCCCTCCATTTATATGATAATCTAGAAAAGACAAATCCATAGAGACAGAAAGTAGATTTGTGGCTACCTAGGCCTGGGGGTGGGATTGAGAAGTGATTGCAAATGGGTACAACGTTTCTTTTGGGGGTGAGAGAAATGTTCAGAAATGAGACTTTGGCGATGATTGCCCAACTTTGTAAATATACTAAAAATCATTAAATTGTATACCTAAAATGGATGAATTTTATGCTATGTAAATTATATCTCCATAAAGCAAAGTAGAATATTCTAAAGTTTTTATGTAAGAATAAGGAGGGATGAGGAGCGAAGGCACTGTTGAAAGAAAGAGTAGTGGCAAGACACTAATTATTTCCTTTGGGAAAAGTCTTAGAAGGAGAATTTCTGGATCAAAGGGTATACATAAAATGAATAATAACAGTAATTGAATAAAATAAGAACCCATGAGTCCATATTGATAACAAACAAACAAACAAACTTGGATCAAAACTTCACACCTTAAATAAGATGTAACCTAAAATATATTAGATTTTAAAGTAAAATATAAAATTATAAAATGTTTAGAAGAAAACATAGGAAAAAATCTGCGGGACAGATTTGGGCTTGGTGAAGAGTTCTTCAATATGCACAATCTATATAAGAAAAAAAATCAATAAATTGGACTTTATCAAAATTAAAATCTTTTGCTCAGTGAAAAGACCAACCCTGTTAAGAGGATGAAAAGATAAGCTACAGGCTGGGAGAAAATATTTGTAAACCACATATCTGACAAAAGACTCATCTATAATATATAAAAAACTCTTAATATTCAACAGTTCAAAAACCCAAACAATCCAGTTAGAAAATGGGCAATAGACATGAACAGACATTTCACCAGAGAAGATGTATGGATGACAAATAAGCCCACGAAAAGATGTTGAACATCACTAGCCATTAGGAAAATTAAGACCCTGATGAGCTATCACTACATGTCTTCTAGAACAGCTGAAATTTTTTAAAAAGTGACCATACCAAATGCTTGCGATGATGAGGAGAAACAGGGTCTCCCATATATTGCTGCTGGGAATGTAGAATGGTGTAGTCACTCTTAAAATAATTTAGTGGCTTTTAAAAAATTAACATACTCTTATGATCCAGCATGTATACATCTGGGCATTTATCCCAGAGAAATGAAAAACTTATATCAACACAAAGTCCTGTACACAATTGTTTGTGACAACTTTATATGTAATAGCCAAAAATTAGAAACAACCCAAATGTCCCTCAACAGATGAATGGTTAAACCAACTGTGGTACATTTGTACCATGGAATATTACTCAACGATAAAAAGGAACAAACTTTTGGTAGGGCATTATGCTGAGTTAAAAAAGCCAATCTCAAAAGGTTTGTACTGTATAATTCCATTTCTATAACACTCTCTAAATGCCAAAATTTTAGAGATAGAGAACAGATAAGGGGTTGTTAGGGGTTACAGATGGTGGTCAGAGGTCAGGATAGTGGGGAGGGAGGGAGCTGGGTGTAGCTATAAAGTGTTAGAACAAGGGAGATCTTTGTGGTGATAGAATAGTTTTCCAACTTGATTGCAGTTGTGGTTACAGAAATCTACACGTGATAAAATAGCATAGAAGTCTATAGACACATTGTACCAATGTCAATTTCCTGGTTTTGATATTGTACTATAGTTATGTAAGATGTAGCCACTGGGAAGTACTGGGTGAAAGGTACATGGGATCTGTCTGTACTATCTTTGCAACTTCCTGTGAATCTATAATTATTTAAAGATAAAAAGTTTAAAAAATTGGGTAAGAAAAAAAGGTGTGCAGATACAAATGTCTTATATAATTATAATCATTAGAGTAAATTATTAAAGTTCTAATAATTAAGAGAGTATAGATAATTGAAAAAATATATAGATGGGTAAATCAATGAAAGATTTAGCATATGTCAAAGGTAATACTTTTTCTCAGCAGGTCAAGATTTTTTAATAAATCTTGCTAGGTTAGCTATTCAGTTAAAAAAAAAAATAGTTCTCTGCTTTTCACTATGCTCCAGAATGAATTGCAGATGGATTAAACATTTAAAAGTTTAAAAATTAGACGATTAAAGGAAATGCAAGTGAATATATATTGGCTCATAGGATAGTGAGATGCTTTCCAACCAGGAATCACGGACCAAAGTCATGAAGGAAAAAATTGATAGTTTGCACTACATAAAATTTTCAACACTTTAGTTAATGAATACCAAAAAAAAAAATTAAAAAACAAGGAAAAAAATTTCAATATAGGCATCAAAGAGTTGATATCCTTAATATATAAAAACGTTTCCAACACCTGAGAAAAGATCCTAATTATTCATAGCAAAATATTTGCATACAATGTAATATGTTTTAAACTCTGCATACTCTTTGAGTAATTCTACTTTCAGAGATTTAACTTACTACTCATGGTGATAATGACAAAAAGTCCCCAATACCAACAACAACAACTACAGCTGATACAAGCAGCACTTATTACATGCCAGGCCTTTATCTAAGCACCAGGCGTGTGTTAACTCATATAATCCTCCCAGCAGTTCTGAGGTAGGTTTTCAACTATGAAACTGTACTCCTTCTCTTTAATTAGAGATATATGCAAAAAATTATGTACATGGATACTCATCAATGTTTTCTTTATACTGGTGAAAACTAGAACAATTTCAGTATTAAGAAAAGAACTGGTTATATAATTTAGGGCTGTCCATCCGCCATATTGAAAATCAGCATCCAGCGCCAGGCCCGTGGCTTAGTGGCTAAGTGCTCACGCTCCCGCTGCTCCCGCCATGCTGAGGCCGCGTCCCACGTTCAGCAACTAGAAGGATGTGCAGCTATGACATACAACTATCTACTGGGTCTTTGGGGAAAAAAAAGGAGGAGGATTGGCAATAGATGTTAGCTCAGAGCCAGTCTTCTTCAGCAAAAAGAGAAGGATTAGCATGGATGTTAGCTCAGGGCTGATCTTCCTCACAAAAAAAAAAAAAAGAGTGAGAAAATCAGCATCAATTAAAAATGATGCTGTCAGGGCCGGCCCGGTGGTGCAAGCGGTTAAGTGCGCATGCTCTGCTGCGGCAGCCTGGGGTTCACTAGTTTGGATCCTGGGCATGCACTGATGCACTAATTGTCAAGCCATGCTATGGTGGCGTCCCATATAAAGTAGAGGAAGATGGGCATGGATGTTAGCCCAGGGCCAGTCTTCCTCAGCAAAGAAAAGAGGAGGATTGGCAGATGTTAGCTCAGGGCCGATCTTCCTTACACACACACAAAAAATGATGCTGTCGAGTTAGGGCTGGCAAACCTTTCCTGTCAAAGGCCAGATAGTAACTACTTTAGGCTTTGCCAGCCATGTGGTCTCTGTCAGAGTGCTCAAGCCTGCCCTTGTAGCACAAAAGCAGCCACAGACAATGTGTGAATGCACGAGTGTGGCTGTGCTTCAATGAGACTTTATTTGCAAAAACAGGCAGTGGGATGGCTTTACCCTGTAGGTCATAGTTTGTTGACCCCTGCTGTAGAGTAACTTCATAAAATTTTTAAATGAAACTTTCATAATATAGTAAGTTAAAAGAGCAGGTTAGAATTAAAAAAAAATGTAAATGTGTATTTAAAGTGCAAATACAAATGATTTTGGAAATGGCTAGAAATGTGCAACAGATACTGCTGTTTGGTTCTCTAAAAGTTACTGCTAAACCCCTCCTCTCTTGCTGTCTTCTGGAGAGATTGGGAAACCAGATGTTTATCATTTTTTTAAAATTTTTTGTTTATTGCAGTAACATTGGTTTATAACATTGTAAAAATTTCAGGTGTACATCATTGTACTTCTGTTTCTGCATAGATTACATCATGTTCACCACCAAAATACTAATTACAACCCATCACCACACACATGTACCGAATTATCCCTTTCACCCTCCTCCCTCCCCTCTTCCCCTCTGGTAACCACCAATCCAATCTCTGTCCCTATGTGTTTGTTTATTGTTGTTATTATCTATATTGTTTGTTTAAGTGTTGTCATTACTACTTAATGAAGGAAATCATACGCTATTAGACCTTCTCCCTCTGACTTATTTCACTTTGCATTATACCCTCAATGTCCATCCATGTTGTCACAAATGGCTGGATTTCATCGTTTCTTATGGCTGAGTAGTATTCCATTGTGTATATATACCACAGCTTCTTTATCCATTCGTCCCTTGCTTGGAACCAGATGTTTATCTTATCCTGCAACAGCGCGGAGTGGCCGTGTGACCTGAGATGGCTTCTGAGGAAGCTTTTATGTTACCGATGAAAGGATACCTCTAAGCCTGGGGATCAGTATACTGGTGTCCAACTTGCTCAGGATATTAGAGCACAGAGAAGAGCCTGAGTCCCTGGTGCATGCCTGAACCAGTGCTCCAATCCTGCCCTGCCAATTTCTTGTATGTGAGAAACAAAAACTCCCAGTGTGATTAAGCCTTTATTAGTTGGATTTTGGTAACATGCCTCCAAAAGCATTCCTTAACTCATATGAAATGGAAAGGAAATTCTATGTCCACAATTTTGCCTTGACAAGCCCTGATTTCTCAGAACTTCAGTTTTCTATTTGATGGATCCTAGAATCAAGGAGAGTGTAGAGAAACACGTCAAAATTGTGGGACACTTATCTCTTCAGTGATGGGACTTCATAGGTAGTGTTTTCTTCATTTCTTTTCTTTGTGTATTTTTCTTTTTTATCCAACATTTCCAAAGTGACCATGGATACTTTTTGTAATTAGTATAGTGAAAAAGAAAATATTAATAAGAACAACTCTTGTGAAGGAATTCTTGAACTAACTACAAGATATGAAATGCCAAACCCACTTACAAATGAAGATCTGGACGTAATTATAGAAGTGAGAACAGAATAGTGATTTCCAGGGGTTAGAGATGGTGGGGAATGGGGATGGGTGGCCATAAGGGAGTAGCGCCAAGGAACCTTCTGGTGACAGTAGAGTGAAGCGTCTTGATTGTGGTGGTGGATGCATGAAGCCACACACATGATAAAATTGCACACAGTAGAGCTACACACACACTGATAAGTACATATAGAACTGGTGAACTTGAAATAAGCTCTGTGGATGATACCAACGTTAGGTTCCTGGTTTTGATATCATAATATAGTGATGCAAGATGTTAACGCTGGAGGGAAACTGGACGAAGGTTCACAGGATCTCTCTATACATTTCTTTGCAACTTCCTGTGAATTTTTAATTATTTCAAAATAAAAAGGTTTTTAAAAACTTAAAGGAAAGAAGAAGAAGAAATGGAAGCACACGAAACTTTGTAGTTTAGCCAAAGTCATTTAGGATTCTGAAGCTAGGAAAGAAGCAAAGCTTGCTTATCCTGTGCCTAGAACTTACTTTTGGAAAAGAAGTAAGTTCTGGCAAAAGCATTTTTCTATAAGTTCTAACCAGTGCCTCTCTCACCATTTGAAAGCAAGTGAGGAAGCAAATTAGGACAAAAGTATCACTTATTGGTCAACGGTCAGGTCTCAGGGCTGGGGGACCCTCAAAATCCTTCAGCACCCGACGGCATGGCCTCAACAAGCTAACATTTAAAAGCCGCCTGGATTATTTCTGGGAATTGACTGAGGTACTTTTCCTTCTAGGATTCTTGGCTTCATAAGGAAAGAAGATAAAAAACAATGTACTCACTACACAAACAACCTAAGTACCAAGCACAGCATGAAGTGGGGATTAGAAATAACAATCAACAGCGTCATCTATTAAGGTAAAAGTTTTTGAGACAGTTATGGATTCATCCCTATATACATTTTATCTTCATTTTTTAAAAGTATTTTATAGTTCTCTTGATTCTATGGCATTTTTTACATGGTTTGCTTTCTTCCAATCATTAATGATTTTTCCTGTTATTTCCTTCTATGTTTCAGTGCTAGTTAAGTTGTCCTCTTATGACTTTGATTTTTAAAGCAGATGCAGAGCTGAATATTTGCTTCAGGATACATTTCCAAAACTCTCCTCCACCTCCTCTGTTTCTGTCTCCTTTTAAAATTGCCTTCAATCAATCCACCAGCACTGCATGCATGCTTGGGTGTACGTCTTACCTTTGTATCTATCGCACTGAAGCTCAAGCTCAAGTCAGATTCCAGAGAAGGAACGGGATTCTGAGCTCCCTCAGAGGGCAAAATCCGTTGAGTTCTTTGCTTGTCCCAGGCAAAAATTTAAAAGAGCTCCCTGCTAACATCTACAGCGTTCCTGGCTTTACAACTGATGAGGGTCAGGACGGGCCACCCCAAAATGTGCCATTTTGGCATATTCATTAGTTTGAATTAAAGTTACTTAAAAAACAGCACTGGCTCTTGTGACCCTCCTTTATCTCCCTGAAAGCGAGAGATAAATTTCCCCTGTGAAAGGTACCCTCCCTGCACCAGGAGGTAGAGAGACATCCTTATGGCCAGAGATAGGGAATTCAGGGCTAAGAAGGCTGTGTAAACAAACTTTGCTTAGTTCTTCACTAATAAGCACCCAAGCCTAAGTTTCTTTGTCTTGTCAGTTCTTCACAAATTTATTGTTTCTTTGTCTAACTGGTATATAAACAGCCTACTTTGGTCACTTCTTGGGTTCTATATCTATGAGACCTCTGTACATATGAAATGAAATTTGTCTTTTTTTCTCCTGTTAATCTGTCTTGTGTCAATTTAATTATTAGACCAGCCCAGAGAACCAAGAGTGATGGGGGAAATGTTCCCCTTCCCTGCATCCCCATAACTCTAAAACAGGAAAGTTAAAATCCCACTTCTTGTCCACTTGGGTCTGATTCTTTATGACTTCCTAGGCTGGTGGGGAACCTACTTTAAATGTTTGCAGAGGCATCCTGACCAATGGGTCTAAAGAGCTATTTGAATTTTTAGCAAAAAATTCAATATACCTAAAAGGTGCCAGGTGGACAATGAAGCAGTCTGTTTAGCCACAGGAGAGATATTGCATGAATAATAGGTTCTTTGTACTCTTTTTGTCAGTGTAAACATCATCTTGTCAGTGTGTTAGCACAATAATGTCTAATAATAATTCTCAGCATTTGTCAACTGCAGAGACCTTCACAAACCTAAGTTTATTTTCAAGACAACTCTGCCAGTGGTGTTTGATTGATTATTTCCATTGTACATGTGGAGAAATTGAGGTAGCATGTTAGAGAGAAAAAGATGAGTCAGAGTGAGAATTAACCCAGGTGACAGTCTCTATATTTCTTCCCTCTGAGTTTGCCTCAAAAATATTATTTACAAATTGTGTGAAATGATCATAGCACCGAGACCACCAATTCAATCAAGAAACAGCACCTGTACTGTAGCTCCATTTATTTTTCACTGGCCAGAGGTAGCTCTGAGGTAGCAGCTGAAGAGGTCAGAGCTGTCATTACCCATCTCTAGGACTACCTACTGAAAACAAAGTGTCTGAGAGTTCATCCTTCAGGCATTGGTCAGAAATGCTTTCTCCTCACAGGATTTGAGCCTCTTTCCAGAGGAGTTCCTGCTTCTCTCCTTAGAAATCTTGGAGTAGACATGGGTGTGCCATATTTCTTAAATGAGTATCCTAAGATCCAAAAGATTATTTTAAAACAAAAATATACACCCAAACTTATTAAAATAATGGCACTGAGAAGGTAGGGCTGAAGACTAGAATTGAGAAATGGCTGTTGCCATGCAAGTAACAGGTGAGTGGGGCTAATCCTGGTCCTTCAACAGTTACTTCAAAACAGTGGTTCTCAAATGTTAGGATGCATCAGAATTTCCTGTAGGGCTTGTGAAGACACGTAACTGGCCCTGCCCCAGAGTTTCTGATTCAGTGGGCCTGGAGTAGAGCCTTAACATTTGCATTACTAACAAGTTCCCAGGTCTAGCCTGAGGGCCAGATCTGTGTTGCCACCAGTTTTTGTCAGGCCTGCAGGCTAATAATGGTTCTTGCTGATGGACCTTTGCAATTGATTCCATGATAGGAAACACTAACTTTGAACCCCAATTAAGTGAAATGCTGTTCCCCGCAAAAAGAATTACATTCTTCTCATTAGTAGATCTGTATTACAAAAAATTAAACTTGATATTATAGTTTGAATTTCATCAATAAAATTGTGGAAATTTAATTTCCCCCATTGTTATCTAAGTATCCATATCATGATATCCTCCATTTTGCCTCTTGGCTCACAAAGCTTAAAATATTTACTCACTGGTCCTTTACAGAGAAATGTTTGCAGACCGCTGTTCTAGTGCATGCTGCTGAGCTGGGACTCGCTTTGAGAACCACTGCTCCCAGCTTTTACTAAATACCCTTCTGCTCCTTGGCACAGCCAGTCCTGGCCTATCACACTATGTCGAGAGACCTGCTCCTCAGCGTGTATCATTCCACTCCAGGCGGGGAATCTGTGGAATCCAACAGAAGGTGAGAAATTCCTTAGAACTTGTTTAGAAGTGTGGAGAAAAAAGATTCGGAAAAAAATGGTGATTAGCCCTCAGCAAAATTTTAAGGGAGGTGAAATTTGTTTGGATGTCATCCCACCTCTCTTTATAAGCTCTGTCTCCCTGGCGTCCCAAGTGCTCAGTACTCTGGGAGTGCTCTGACTGTTCAACGTGTTGACTTCCGCTCTCTGTGCCAACTTTGCCCAACACACTCGCAGCTCTGCTGTCACCTCCCAAGCTCCGTGGTGGGTAAGTAATCTGAAGAGTAAATCTTCAGAAGTTATGTCCGGGATTCATTTCAAATATTCGTGGCAAGTATGCTTGCTTCCTTTGTCGTTTAATATAGAATTGTATGTTGCAGTACTATTTGGAAATTATTGCACTGAAAAATATCACTTTTTAAAAAATCTTGACTTTTTTTGCCCCCACTCTCCAATTCCGCTGTCAATAGCAGATTCTCGATATTAAAAATTATTGCAGGTGAGGTTTTCTATTGTAGCTTGTCTTGAAAAAGGAGTCCCACCTGATTTCTGCTACTAATGAAAAGGAGAGTTCTCGCCAAGGAAAGCTGTCACTTTACTCTTCTAACCAATGAATGAGTCAGCTCAGGTCTGCTGCCTGCTTCTTTCTTGGGCCCCGACTGTAGGAAAACCCTGACGGAGGCAGAGCGGTCTCCCAATAAGATAAAGATTGCTTTTGCTATCACGTTTAGCATCTCCTACGGCAGAAAGTTACTCATCGTTTTTTTTTTTTTTTTCCTTTTTAAAATTGGACCCACAATTTGGAAGCTCCTGGCTATTATGAAAGCTGGGAGAGAGCAGTATAGTGCAGCAGTTAAGACTTCTAGAGCCAGCAGACAAGAATTTGAGTTCTCGCTTTACCACACAGTGTGAGCTTAAGCACAATGCATGGCCTCTCCTTACACCGTCTCCTCACATGTGCAATGGTGTGATAATCACAGCTACTCAAGGTGATTGTAAGGATTAAAATAGATAATGTACAGAGTTCATAGGACAGTACCTGACGCATGCCTTAGTGAGGGCTCTATAAATTGTAGCTTTGGTATATAATTTTATATAAAGTACTCTCTTAACCAGAAGTTAATTATTTATGTATCTATGTGTATCCACTAAACCCATCTATCCATCCATCCATCCACCAATCCTTCACTTGAGTCATGTTTTTTGAAGACCTGTTGTAAACCAAGCACTCTCTTGGATGCGGGGGTACAGTGTGAGCAAGCCAGACGATGCCCCGGTCCTCTCAGAGCTACATTTAGCAGACTGTGAGCTCCAAACGAGGGAGATTCTGTCGTTTATCTCTATCTAGAGCCAAGCACAGCAGTTTATCTAGAATAGATGCTTAAAAAGTATGTATTAAAGAATGACAGACTGGGTAATTGACACTTTTGAAAAATGAAAAGAGAAGCCAGCTGTGATTACACCTCCTCTTGGCTGTTACTGGGACTGAACCACTCCTTGGGGCAGCGTCTCTGAGATATGCTGGTGGACAGAGATCAGAGCTGGCCATCCTCGGAGTTCTGCAGCAGGCTTGCTCTGGCTACCGTGCCAGGAGCTCTCTTCCCAGTGAGCACAGATGAGAAGTGATGGCCCCTGGAGAGATGGCGGTCACTCAGACAATGGTCTCCATATTAATTGGTGTATGTAATTCAGTACTGAATTCCAAATGGCAGCCACATGTGGGTTGTTTTCCTACATAACTGAATGTTCTTTTCATTGCTGTGGTATAGCAAACAAACTGTTCAGCTGCTAGTGAGGATCTGGGGAAGGAAATACAATATTATGCTGCCATACATACTGAGAGGCGGAGAAGCTTTCAGTTTATGGAGCAATTAATTAAAGAACAATCATTAAAATGTTCCTGATAATTCACTTCAAGCAGCTACTCACTGTTACTTTATTATTTCAGATAATATTCATGATTATGGTTTAATTTGTTTTTAATATGGATGTACAGTTTTACGTAATCCTTTTGTAATTGAGAAGCAGTTAAAGGTCCAAGTGCTCTGAAATACTTCTTTATTCAATTATCCAACTTTTAGAAGAATCCTGTTATGCAATTAACCCAGATTAACATAGATGTACACATTCTGTCGCTTTATTACATGTAAGTATAACTATAAATCTACCTGATTACAATTTTAAGCTTCATTACAAAAGCCATATTGCCATCTCTGTATGAGTGTAACTAATGCTAATGGGTTCATCACCCCTAGTAGGGAAATCCATTAGTCAACAAATATTTCTTGGGCAGTTGCCTCGTGCAAGGTATGGAAATGGAGTTGGGGGCTAGTTATACAAAAAAAAAATTGTAGGAGCCAGCCCTGTGGTGTAGTGGTTAAGTTCGGCTCGTTCTGCTTTGGTGGCCCAGATTCATGGGTTTGGATCCCGGGCATGGACATACACCACTCGTCAGCCACACTGTGGTGGCAACCTGCATATAAAGTAGAGGAAGATTGGCACAGATGTTAGCTCAGGGCTAATCTTCCTCAGGACAAAAAAAAATTGTAGAGCTTTCTCCTTGATCTCTAGGCACTTTTAGTTTTCTTTGAAAAATAAGACAGAATAGAATAGAAGGATAACTAATAATATAAGCCAATAAATATTGAGTGTCAAATGATAAAATCAAAAATAATTGCTGTAGAGGTCCCCAGGAGACAGCAGTGTCTATGGTCATGCTTGGCTGTAGAAGCCTTGCCCACTTAATCCTGTCCATTTCATGAAAGGTTGCCTGATTAAATAGAAGGGTGGTAGGTTGAGTATACTACCTTGCTACTCAAAGTGTGATTTGAGAGCCAGTGGCTTTGGGAACAACTGGGAGCTTGTTAGAAAGGCAGCGTCTCAAGCACTGCTCCAGACTGACTGAATGAGAATCTGCATTTTAACCACAGCCCCAATGGTTTACGGAATGTTAAAGTCTGAGAAGCACTGGTCTAGCATGCAGATCCATAAATAACTTACTTTTCTCTGAGGGAAGATGAGACTCATACTTGCTAATCTCACTATATAAAAAATACGGAAATTAAAGGAAACCGTTCATTCGTCAAGGCTTTATGTACTTTCCGTGTGCTAGGCACTTGGTAGTTTGTTCTGGTTACACTCTAAGTATACATAAGTGCTGATGGGGAGCAGAACATTCCACCCCAAAATATACCACTTTGGCATATTGATTATTTTGAATTAAAGTTACTTAAGAAACAGTCCTGATGCAAAGATACTCTGACCCTCCTTTGTTCCCCTGTAAGCAGGAGATAAATTCCCCATGTGAAGGGTAACCTCCTTGAACCTGGAGGGTAGAAGGCATCCTTATTGCCAGAGACAGGGAATTCAAGGCTAAGAAGGCTATATAAACCAACTTTATTATTTATTCATTAATTTGGTATCCCAAGCCCAAAACCTTTTGTTTTGTCAAATCTTCACAAATACTTGTTTCTTGTCTAAACGGTATAAAAGCTGCCTTCTTTGATCTCTTTTTTGAGTCTCATATTTCTATAAGCTCCTGTATGTATGAAATTAAGTTTGTTTTTCTTCTGTTAATCTGTCTTATGTCAATTTAATTAGATCAGACAAAGAACCTGGGAGAGAAGAAGGGAAAGTTTCCCCCTTAGTTTTGGGTATTCATTAATTCTGGTGACTGCTGCAGACTCTGAGGTCTAAAAGTCAAATAGATTCTTATCCCTCAGGGATATTTCCTCATTAAGTAGCAAACCTGGGTCACCCCAGAGTGGATAGTTTGTTAGAAACTCATGCTGGCAGAGTGATGCCTGAGGAAGGCAGCTCTCTAACACAGCTATAGCAGGCACAACCTGTGTTTGGTTTCCTCCTGTGCCAAAGACTCTATGTCCAACACCCAACTTGACGTTTCAACTTGTGTGAATAACAGGCTTCTTAATAGTAAACATCCAAAAGAGAATATTAATTTTCTCTCACAAACTTGTTTTCCCTCTGATCTTCCTCTTCTTGGTAAATGGCACTACCATCCATCCAGTTAAAAGCCAAAAAGGAGAAATCATTGTAAACTCTTGCGCTTTCCTATCCACCACATGAATCCGTGAGCTCTTCCTGTCGATTCTACCTGCAGAACATACCTTGGACGTGTCCCCTCGGTTTGTCTCCATGGGCACCCCCGGCCACCTTCCTAGGGAACAGTGCTGATTCTCTGAGTGGTCTTCCTGCTCCCACTCCTGCTCTTGTCCAAGCTGCTCTCCACATGGCAGCCAGCATGGTCTGAGAAAAACATCGATCTCTTTATACCATTCACCTGCTGGAAACTTTAATGATACCCTGTTTATCTTCAAATGCAACTGAAACCAACAGGCCCTGTTTGATCTGGGTCCCACTGCACATTTTCCTTCCCCCGTCACCACTGTGCTCCAGCTAAATTGACCCTTTAATCATTCTTGCAATGTGCTCAGCTCTTTTCTACCTCAGGATCTTTGCATTTGTTCCCTCTGTCTAGAACAATTCGATCCTTCAGAGCTCAGAGTAACTGTCCTGCCTTAGAGAGGATCTCCCTGAAGTTCAACTAATCATCCCCAGCCCTGTTTATTTATTCCATGGTCCTAATGACAATCTCCAATCACAGTTTTGATTCTTTTGTTTTGCTTATTTGAGTCTGCCCCTCCAAATGACAATATATACCCAGTAAGGGCAGAGACCTCATCTCTCTTGTTTAATCTCTATTTCCCAACACACAAATGTGTGAAAGTATAGTTCTAAATTTGTGTCACTGAATCTTTGTCCTCTTTCAAAGTAAACTGAAATACTTCTTTATTTAATTACCCAACTTGTAGAAGAATCTCATTATTCCATTAACACAGACTATTAACACAGGCATGCAGATTCTATCTCTGTACCACATGTAGGTATAACAAAGAGCCAGATGTATTTTGAATATAGGAGACAGTGCCTCTAGCCAGCCAATCACCTGAAAGAAGGAGCACATGCCCAGCACCCAATTCTCTCTGCAATGTAGTCAAGGGTGTGCTTCCGGGATCCACTCCAGACAGCACTGTGGCCACTTGTGTGTAGATGAGCCTCCCTGAATGGACCTCTAAGGATGTAATAGAGGTAAGAGAGCTCTCTGCGTGCCTACACCCTGACAGGGAGTGTAGGTGAATCCCTAGCCCTGACAGGGAGTGTAGGTGAATCCCTAGCCCTGACAGGGAGTGTAGGTGAATCCCTACATCCTGACAGGGAGTGTAGGTGAATCCCTACATCCTGGCAGGGAGTGTAGGTGAATCCCTAGTCCTGACAGGGATGTAGGTGAATCCTTAGCCCTGACAGGAAGTGTAGGTGAATTCCTAGCCCTGACAGGAAGTGTAGGTGAATCCCTAGCCCTGACAGGAAGTGTAGGTGAATCCCTACGTCCTGACTTAAACACAAAGAAAATAAGCCTTCCAGTTTCCTTAAGAGGTTTACATTGTTAGGTCCTTTTGAGCTTTAAGAAATTTGATAATTAAAAAAAAATTATAAACAGCTGTTTCCATGTCAAACACGACACTAAAGAGACTCACGTTTGGCAAGTGTGGTACACAAAATAATGCCCCCCCCTGCAAAGACATCCATGTCCTAATCCCCTCCAGAACCTGTGATTATGATACAAGGCAGATGTGATTAAGTTAAGGACATTGAGATGGAGAGATTATCCTGGATTATCTGAATAGGCCCAATGTCATCATAAGGGTCCTTAAAAGGGTCAGAGAAGGAGAGTTGATGACAAAAGCAGAATGTGAGAGTCAGAGAGAGATGTGAAGATGCTTCACTGCTGACTTGAAAGATGGAAGGAAGCTATGAGTCAAGGAAAGTGACATCTTATAGAAGCTGGAAAAGGCCGGGCAACAGATTCTCCTCTAAAGCCTCCAGAAGAAACCAGCCCCACTGACACCTTGACCTTAGCCAGTGAGACCCCTTTCAGACTTCTGGTCTCCAGAACTGTAGGATCGTAAATTTGTGTTGTTCTAAGCCAATAAGTTTATGGTAATTTGTTGCAGCAGCAATAAGAAACCAGTGCAGTGAGAGTGGATCATAAAAATAAATCCTTTCCTCACTTTCCTTTTTCTTTATAAAGTAATGCTAGTGTTCTAAAGTCTTCCACATGATCTTAGTAGAGATTATAAAAGTAAAAGCACTTTAACTCAAAACAGAGCTGTCTCATCTCACTTAGAACCCCCTCACTATTTCATACACAATTCTCACAACTTAACTAGCTATCCAGAGTACATCAGATTAAAAATAATGAATGGGGAATTATTGGAGCAAAAATAATGACACTTACAATATGTGACAATGGATGGCTTCACTGTGAAAGAAAAGATAGAAAATCCACAAAAATGCTACAGGAGACACACCATTTAGTGGTAACCAATGGTCAGGAATATGACAGCTCCTGGAGGTATCACTCATTTACATCACAACATATCACAGTCATGCGCTGCATAACGATGTTTCAATTAACAGTGGACTTCGTGTCTGACAGTGGTCCCATAAGGTTAGTACCATAGAGCCTAGGTGTGTAGTAGGCTATACTACCTAGGTTTGTGTAAGTACTGTAGGGGAGGAAGAAATTCTCCTCTACCCTTCTAGGTTCTTCTGACTGGTCTAAGAATTAAATTGACATGAGATGGATTAACAGGAAAAAAACAAACAAAAGTTTAATAACATGTATACATGAGAGAAACCCAAGAAAACTGGGTAACTTGCCAAAATGGCTGACGTCCTCACCTTAAATACCATCCTCAGCTAAAGACAAAAGAAGATGTTGGGGGTGGAGAGAGTCAGGGACTTCAAAGTGAAGGAAGGCAATTCACAGGTAGGTGAAAAGGAGTAAAGGTTTGGAAAACAAGTGTTTGGCCACACAGAAAGAGAAGAACACAGAGGAGAGCCCAACAAACAGGCTTTTCTAGGTTCCTCCCTGTCTACACATCCCTGTTCTTGTGATGCCAAGGTGATAGCACACTTCCTGAGACAGGTGTTTTTAATCCAGATTTTTTTAGGCAGTTAAGGAGGAGGTAACAAAAAACCTTTCTGAGTCTTCTGTTTCTTAAAAATAATCAGCCTAAAATAATCGTCATGTTAAAGAGACACGTTTTGGGGTGGAAAGTTTTGTTCCTCTTCAGTACACTCCATGATGTTTGCACAAGGATGAAATTATGTTAACAATTCATTTCTCAGAATGTATCCCTGTCATTAAGTGACATCTGACTGTACTCCTTTGAACTGGGACCTTGAGTGTGGAAAAAAAGTTAAGCCATACCTAATATACCTCCCTATCTGTAGGGAAATGTGCTCTACATTTAAGAGAGATATCCATCAAAACTAGTTAAAATAAAAATGATTTGATGCTTCAAGGTAGATAGTTATCTAAAAAGGTTTATTCTCTTATGAAATCAAATAGTGTGGTATTTCTGTGGACATCTATTCTTCTCATAAAAATGACCATATTTTGTGGTTTTCTAGAAGATGATGAAAGACCTCTCTACAGGACTTGATTCCTATATCCTGTCCGGAAAATGATGTGAAGTGATAGATGGATTGTTGATTGCAGTTAGAAAATGCTGCTCCTGCCTTCTTACCGTCCCTCGAGAATAGCTACTGGTTGGAAGAGGAATTCTCAGCAAGCTTCGGAGCTAAGTGCTTACGATACAGTTGGAGTCATAGTTGACATTTAAACACTTTTCAGTTTTCATTTTTCGCCGCCCTGTAAGCATTAACTAATTAAGCCTCATCGGGCACTGATGCGAAAGAATTACCGCCAGTATTCTGCAGATGAAAATAGTTTATGTGATATTTCTAAAAGTTCACCTAATGATGTAAAGGAGGAAATGTGTCTCCTGCCACGCCTACTCAGTATTTTAAAGCAGTGGTTCTCAAGAGGGACCTGGTGTTATTGAAAGGAGCCCGTGTTTCCATACATACAACCAAAAATGTCAAATGGCTACTAGTTGTTGGCATGCGTGTCCATCACTATTGAACACATTTGGCGCCTGTGTGGGGCGGTACACATAGGCATGGTGTGTATGCCCATTCTACCCAACTCCCTCCTCAGCTGCTCCTGCTCTAGGCCAAGCCCTGTCTCACCTGGACTGGGGTAGTAGCCTCCTGAAAGCAGTAACCCACTTCCCCCTTGGCCCTACAGTCATTCTCCTCGCAGCAGTCAGAGTGACCAGTAAAAACTGAATCAGATCAGGGCCGCTCCCAGCTTACATCCCTTCAGGGTTTCCCCTGTGCTCACAGTCATAGCCAGTCTGCTGACCTCGGCTTCAGAGTCCTGCAGTGTCTGCTCCCTGCCAGCCTCTTAAATGCTGACCCTCGCTCGTTACACCCAGCCACAGTGGCCTCTCTCTCTCCTTGGAACGTTCCAGGCCCATTCTCACCTCAACACCTTTACAATTGCTATTCCTCTGATCTTCCCACCACAGCTGCGTCAAGTCTCAGCTCAGACGCCACCTTCTCACCTTCTGTTCTCCTAACAATCCAATCTACTGAGACTACGTAGCTAACTTAAGTAGCATTTTGTGATTAATAAAATGCACATTAATATGACAATGTTGCTAAAGGCACAATAGTTTTGGTCATTTGAAATTTTTTTTCCCCCATTAAGAGTGGTCTATGAAATTGTTTGACATTAAAATTTGGTCCTGTTACTTGAAAAGTTGCAAAAAGTATGAATTCCAGTATAAGAGAAAAAATAACCATTAAATGGGGGCACTTAATTTTTTTGAAAAAGCTACTTGATACTAAAAATGATGCCACTAGTATATCCTGAGATAGTTATTAAACATGTATATTCAGAACATTTCTCAAAACTAACTCTATACTGACTTTAATGTTGTAATGATGTAAATATCTAGTATAAAGTCCGTCATTGATTAATAGTAGTTCCTTGCCCCTCAAATATGGGAGAATCTGTTTTTCTAAGTTCTCAAAGCCACATGAGACTCTGCATTTATTCATCAGGACTTAAGAAAGCTTTATGAACACACTCAGGGCCTACAACAAAGAGAAAATTACTATCGGTCTTACTGCAGGCAATTTAACTATCAGTCAAATTGTGAAAGACAGAATGTATCCTTCTATAAAATTTCCATTTGGGAAGCAAATAAGTTTGTTATGTCAACAAAATGTGAGACTGAAGCCTTATAAGCTGCAAAAATATTTGATGGTCTCTGACAAAAAGTGAAAAAGATGTAGAATGTTTAAAAAAAAAAGATTAAAAAACCTCCAAACTTAGAAAAAATGGAATTGTGTGATGGGAAAATGGCGTGTATAACCGCATTGTCTGTCTAGGGGAGCGGGTCCCTGTAGCCCAGTGGTGCTGTGGTCCGTGGAGCACCTCAGGGCATTTGAGAGCAGGACCTGGAGAGGGCAGAACTGCTCTGCAAACCTGCAGGAAGAGTTGGGGGAAGGATTCAGAGGCTGGCCCAGGAAATGTAGGGGTGGGAATGAGGAGAGGAGGCTGGGTAACACAGGAGGGAAGGGTCAGTGAGAAATCTCTTTGATGGGAGAGGGGAGACAAAGGACAGGAATGTGTACTGTGGGATGCTATGTCATTTGAAATAAGTTGAATATGTGACCCTTTCTCATGATCCTCCACCTTCAATAAAGCCAGCTTTGTATAAGAGGGCATGCGTGTGTGTGTGAGCGTATGTGTTGAGGAAGAAGCTGAATTTCACATCTGTTTAGCAAGACAACAAGTGAAAAAGTGGCCATGAGAACATACGCCTTTCAGGAACTCGCAGGTTTCCTCTCGCCATACTTCCACAGGCAGGTCACCTAATCTGATGTAGTTCCTAAGAGTCCAGGAAAGCCACAGTGCCATCTGGGTTTCCAGGGCTTGTGGGTGGGAAAACACAGTGAAGTACTTATTTTCGTGTGCTCTAATAATGAAAGTTGTTGGTGCTTAGCTGAGGGTCATATTTAACTGGGAAGCCATAGCGTTTCTCTTATTGTTATACACGTCATTTTTTGGAGGACAGACTTTGCAATGCTGCACACCAATACTAGAAAACTTTTCCTTATAGTTTTACAAAATTCCTACCTGTGCACATAGTTGGGGATAATAGAAATATAAATTTCGTTTCACTGAAGAAATTCCATAAGGTATGACAGGATAATGGTTTCACAAACACTGGAGAAATAACAGTAAGTGCTGAGAAGAGTGGAGTTTGTTTTTCAAGAAGTTATGGGAATTTTTTGTGCTATGCCAAACTCAAAGTGGTATAAAAGGGCAGCTACAACAGATATGAAGGCATCAAATTTTAAATTTGATGCTATTTATTCCACACAGCACATTTTAATTTAAGTGGGAACAAATAGTCTTGAAGTAATCTGGTTAAGGATTCTTCCTTGGGGCAGTACCTGAAAATATTGGAACTCACTCTGGGCCTTTGTCAGGATTTCCAGTGTGCGAGCGATTGTGGTTCTTTATTAAGCCATGTGTTAGCTTGAGGCCTGTAATACCTCCAGTTCTCAATGATTTTATTTCGTATACATTTCATATATTTTAAATGTGCCCTTTGAACACATTATTATGAAATGTTATATGAGAATGTCAATCTCCTGATAGAAAGAAAAGATTTCAGTTTTGGGTCTGGGAAGATATGACTCAGTGACTTGGAGAGAAATCTACTGTGCAAATAAATATAGTTATGAAAGAACAGCCTGCAATTATATCTCCTTTTCTCTAGGAAGAAATCATTCTACTTCCTATAGTATACAATGACAATAATGTGAATCTGGCAACTTTCTGGAAATGTGCAGAAATATGCAGTTAGCAAGTTAGCTTTAAAAGGAACCACTGCCTATGTGGAGGATGAAGCTTACATGTTTCCTGGAGTTTGGGATGAGTCATCATTATCTATCAATATTGAACCTGACAGTGCAACTTTCTGGAAAGATGCAGTTAGCAAGGTAGCACAGATGTGGTGGTGGGGAAACTTCAAGAGGAAGGTGATTGGAGACAGCCATGAGACTCCCTGTTCCCCCTCCACATTGCCCTCCCTCCCACGTGTCTTTCCCTTCCCCCTAGTGATTTCCATTTTCCCTGATTCATTGGACACACACACACACACAAACTTGCATTTACTCAGCCTAGGAAACTTCAGGCCAGAGAGTTCTTAAAGGTTCTATTCAGGTTGAAACTCTCTGTCCAGTATCCATGGAGCCTAGGTTATACAACATGATTGCAAATGAATTCAAAACTTGTTCCAAATGACTTGCGGCTCTTGAATGGAGCAGGTCAGCGATTTCTCAGGGACATATTTGCATCTGAGCAGACAGCATGTTGCAGCCACCAATGAGGCATGCAAGCAACTTGTCCATGGTTTGTGAGGGACGGTACTGATGGTCCCAGGGTTTGGAACTGACACTTCTGCAGGCTTCACCACACTCACCATCACCACTAGCGATCCTACACTTCTGTCCTTTCAAAGACATCAGAGTCACTCTAGAGAGGACCACCGATCACGTGAAGAATGAAGCCTCCATGATTGTCAGAGTGTGAGATGAGTCATCGTTATCTATCAACATTGAACATTAAGGTATATTGCTGCTATATTGAACCTGACAGTGCGAGTTATTTGCATCACTGGAGTATGTTTAATGTAGTCAATATGCACTTTTTTGCAAGTTTGCTGCAAATAAATGCTTTCAGGCTTCGGATACTGATAAGGATAGTTTGTATTTAGTGAGAACCTACTGTAGTCAGATAGGCTCCTTGGCATTTGGTACACTGGGTCTTATAGAATCATTGCATCCTTCCTTCAGGGTTGGTATGTTACCCTCACTTTACAGAGGAGAAAACTGGAGCTCAAGGATGCTAAGTAACGGGAGCTGGTCAGGCCGCTAGTAGATGGCCAAGCAGGTGGGTTTGCTTCTAATCTGGTTTTTCCATTATCGGATATTTCCCCCTTGAGAAGAGAGGTGACAACTTATGACTATGATAAGAGAAGGAATGCTGATGAAAAACTGGACCAATAAAGACAGTCGCCGTCAGTCAGGGAGTGAAGTGGGGGTAGTATTTGCTTTGCTGTAGATAAAGAACTGACTTAATAGGAAATAAAAGGTGGAAGGAAATAGTTGCTTCTCAAGATGGGAAAATGTTACGAGTTTATTTAATAGTTCTGTAAGTGATTTGGATCAGAGAGTACACAGTGAGAGCTCCAAAATTAAAGATGGAAGTGAAATGTCAAACTGACAGGGATAAACCTTAGTAAGATCTCATGAGTTTTGGTGAGTGGGTAGAGAAATAGCAAATGAGCTCTAGCGTGGGCAAGTGAAAGCAATATATTCAGGGAAAATAATGTCAGCTTTGCTCATGACACCTCTTGGTTTCAATACAAGAAAAGAAGTTTGAAATCAACATAAAATATTATAAAATACATATTTCTTTTTTTAAAAAGACATTGTTGATCTGTTATTTTTTGACCTTCGTAAGGAATGAGGGAGAAAAATCAATTGTTAATAATCCCATTTTATAGAGGAAATAGAGAGGTAGGTTGCTTCAGTGACTTCTGAAGGTCACTCTTGTGGTTAGTAAAAGAATTCTCACTAGAAACCAGTGCCGCAGAACCGCAGTCCACGGCTTTCCGCTTCCTATGGGTTCTTCTCTAGGGTCATAAAGCCAGTAATGTCAGATTATCATCAGGGGACACTTTCTTATCCTTACCATGTCATGATCAAGGGCTCTGGCTTTGGACTGAGACATACCTGGATTATAATCCCGTTTTGCCATTTGCCAGAATACATGTCACAGAACAGGTTATTAAACTCTAGAGAGTATTGATTTCTTCTTGTGTAAAATGGACATACAGAGTAGCACCTGCCTCATAGAAGTATTTTAAGAATTAAATGAGGTAAGATATGAAAATACTTAGCCCAATGCCTGGCACATAAGTATGTACTGAATGTTCATTTTTATTGTTGTAAATGGACATGAAGGTGCAATAAATTCATACTTTGAAGTAATAATGTGCTCCAAGCATATAGTGATGATTGATTTAAAAAAAAGAAAAAAGTGAATAACCACAAGCTGGCTTAACATTCAGTATAAACCTCTGCCTAGACTAGAAATGGCACAACAGTGCACAACAGTGATGTGTGTTCTCCTGATCTCAGGGACTGGAAGCAGGCGAGGGCAAGGCAGTGTGGCTCCTGCAGGAGAAAGGAGACTCAAGCCTTGCATCTGAGGGGAGCCCGCACCAGGTTCAATGCTTGAAGCCTGGGGCTGGGGCGGCACTAAGCCATCCCTTGTGAGAGGAAGCAGTGAAAAACTGCTGCCAACAAAGTAAGATGTAGATCAAGGGAGAACACAGAAATAGTGGGGCAGGGAGGAGCCTCGTGAACCCTCCTGTTGACTGAGAGAGTGAGGCTGATGTCACCCCACTGAACGGGAGGTCTGAATAATAACATAAGACCTAATGCTGGGCAGTGGGTGCAGGCGGGTGGATGAGGGCAGCCTCCAAACTTGTGGACAGGGAGTCTGGAACACAGAGGAAGGGAGAAATAAAAACAAAACAAACAGCCAAAGCAAACACCTCAAAATTATTCTGCAAATCTATTGGCTTCAAAAAGTTTTTTGGTTTGTAAAATACACAAAGACATTTGATGCTAAGAAAAAATCAAAATTGATAATTAATGTGAATTAAGTCCAGGAGTTAAAATAGGATATCTATCTGAAAAACACATTAACATAGGTATGTTTAGAGTGCTCAAAGAGATAAATGCAGGAATACTATTTGTAACAAGAACAAAAAATTGTGAAACAAAGCCAAACAAAAATAAAACAAGGTCATGTAGATAGGACTAAGAGTCAATTTGACACTTTGGAAATAAAAGATGTTGTTATTGAAATTAAAATTTAAACAATAGACTGGACACAGAGAGAGAATCAATGGGCTGGAGGATAGTGCTGAAGAATTACCCTAGAATGCAGCATAGAGAGATCAAAGTGAAAATATGAAAGAGAAACTCAGATACATGAGGGATAAACTGATAGATCTAATGGCTAAAAGCTTTCCAGAATTGAAGAAAGATGTGTGTGCCTCAGATTGAAAGTATCTACCGAATGCTAATAAAGGTAAACTAAACTAAATCTGTATCTTGACATCAGAGAGAAAATCATGGAGATTACCAGGGAGAAAAGACAGACTATTGGCAAAGGGATGGCAGTGAGAGAGACTTCTCATCAGCAAGAGATGCCAGAAAACAGTGGACTTCAAGTACTGATAGAAATCATCGTCAATCTTGAATTTTATACCCATCTAGACTCCCCTTAAGGTTGGATGCAAAATAGAGATATTTTCAGGCATATAAGACATGGACCTTCATCCATGACAGATCTTCACTATTAACGGTTATAACTCATCAAGAAGAAAGGCAACCTGAAGGAAAGACATGAGAAAGAAAAAACCAACACTAAATACAGAAATTAATAAGATATGTTAGTAAATGTAGTTAACAATAGATTATAAGATACAAATAACTAAGTAGGGGGGATGATTTTAGTAAAGCAAAAGAAAGAAAATCTCTCTGAATAGTTAAATATGTTAAATTTATAGTGTGCTGTGTATGTTATGTATTTAAAGGTAATTACAAAAATAGTAAAAATATAATCTCTAGTTTCCAAACTTTCCATGAAAGACAAAAATTGAGGGTATAGAAAATCCTCTCAATTCAATAGAAGATAGAAAGAGGGAAACAAAGCAGTGGGTAAAAAGAATGACAAAAGAAAATATAAGGTGGAATGTAGGTACTAGTTCAAACATAAGAGTAGTTACAATTATGATCACATCTACCCATTAGCTGAAGACAGAGGCTATTGGAATGAATAAAAAACAAAATTCAACCATAATCTGCTTTAAAGAGACATATATAAAGCAAAATTATACAGATATGCAGACAAAAAGACAAGAAAGAAGATACACCAGGTAAATATTTACTAACCAGATTTAAAAGGATAGATAGTATACTATAGTTAGTGTAATATTATAGCTAGTATAATATTAACATGAGGTAAAATAGAATGTAATGGAAAAAGCATTAACAAGAACAAAATAGCAGCAAAATATATAATTAGAAAAGAAGCTATAACAATTGTGAACTTTTTGATATAGAGATTAGAGCTGAAAGAAAGACATGATTAGCGTTTATAAAACTATGTCCGTGGGCTTTATTTTTATTCAATTCAATAAATATTATTAATTCTTAGCTAAGCACTCTCTTAAAGTTTTAAAGGCTAGACTTATAAGGAAATTCTGCTTTTTATGGAGAGTGTTAAAATTTGGCTGTTATGGTCCATCTTAGCTGAAAAAAATATATATGGTCAAAAAAGTTTAGTTAGATAAATTAGAAATGCAGAGCCAAATTTGTTATTTAGGAATTTTTGTGTGTGCATCCTTAACCCAAAATGTTAGAATTAAAGAAGGCAATGAAGCTCTTCTGTAAAATATCTATTTGTTCCAGTGTCAGAGGCAGAAGTTTGTTCTGGATCATTTTTCTGACACAAGATTGACATTTTTGTGTCATTCAATGGCCTGTACAGTGAAAGTTTGTAAACTGTGGAACTTTACTCAATGAGACCCCTTGGTGTTGTTATTAATGCTCACTAACAATTCATTCAGAGCTCCACAATCCTGACTCTCTCTTCTGAGAGGCCAAATTCTGAAAATCCAACAAGTTCTGGATCAAAGAGAGACATTTTGGGGTAAGGGTGACAGAGATCATTGAAAATATGAATTAGAATGAGCATGTGAAACACAATACTCTCCCCTCACTCAGCTGAGTCCATGACCTCTTCGGCCTGAAAGGAAGGAGTATTATTATGCACCTCACCAAGCTTACACACTCAAACCTGGAAGCTTTTTTTATAGCTTCTATAAAAATTATTGTGCATGAGTCCTAGCAATGATGTCTTTATAACCTTTGAGAGTAGTAATTTTAATGAATGAATTAGAAAAGGGTCAGCTTATCAGAATGGATAAGAACCTTTAGGTAGCTCCCATCCATATCTCTTCTCCCTGTGGTAGGTACAGGGCTCAGGCTGGGGGTTGAGGGGGGAGTAGCCTGTATGGGTGATGGAGAACAGGTGTGCAGATGCCTGCCTGCTCACATGCTTACACCACTTGCAATACACATACCAGAAGAGATTGCTTTAAAAGACAAACTAAATTGACTTGCAACAAGCTCTCAATTGTTTTAAGCTTGTTCCCAGTGTTGTTGGTCACCAGACCCAGGCATGTTAGCACATCTTAGTTCTGCCCTGGAGGAAACAAGGCACAGAAGAGCATTCTAATGGAGTGTCAGATGCAAAAAGATTTGGGTTAAGCAGAGGAAGAATCTTCAGATGATTGACCTAAGTTCAGATGCTGGCATAGTCCTTGTTCTGTGCTCATCAGAATAAAATCTCATGCCTCGAAGGAGCTAGTTGAATGACGTCTAAGGTCTTAATAGTGTGTAATTCTGATATTCTGGCTCTCCTGGTACACTCACGTTAGCCTGGTAGGGTAATGAAATTTGAGAAGTCTTTGCAAATAAAATACTGGAGGAATGTATATTTTATTAGCTGGTTGACTGGCCTTATATTTGTATTCCATTTTTTTTTCTTTCTATAATGCTTTAAAAATAATTCTTGGTGCCTCATGTAACTTTTCTGAGGCTCATTTTTCTGAAAGAAAAAACCACAGAAAATCTCACCTTCCTCTGCAGTTTGCAGATTTGCTCTTTGGGTGTCTACAAGGAGACAGTTGTAGAATCAGTGGCGTGCTGCAGCTGACTTGCACTGGCTCAGAAGCACTGATTTTTCACGTCTTTCCAATTCCACATTCTTGGCATCAATTCCACATTCATGGTATCAATTATGATGCCATGTTGGTAGCTTGAAATGAGCTGTGATGAGTGTATTTACACCATAAAAATTGGCACATGCTACAGACCTGGGCTTTTTTCCCTGAAGCCGGTTGTAAAAGATTTACCAGCATTCCACTACTCAGAATCCTCTTAGTCCACAGTTCATTTCCCCTAAAACAACCTTCCAAAGCCTGAGGCAAGGTCCTCCCAGAGACTGCTCTGCTTGGAAATTTGACTGGAAAGTAATGACACCAAACGCATGCAGTGGCTTATAGGCATTTCTCTTTCTCTTAGCATAAGACTGAGTACTAAGCATTTTCTTCCAAGGTTAATACGAACACAGTTATGCTAGCATTAGAGTATCTTTTTAAAAAAAATCTCAACAAAAATGTGTCTTTTTGCTGAAGTTCTTGATTCTCTCATATTGTGAAATATTGGCTCCTCACTGTACCAAATTACAATAATTCTTCCTAAATATGCTTTTCCTTTCAATCAAGGAATAAAATATTTAATGAATATTTATCATATGTAAGACACAGTGATAGGCAATGTGCTAGATACAGAGAATAATTGTATATCCTCAAATTATCTTTACTAAGTGTATAATTTAGAGAGAGAGGCAAGACACACACATGAAAAGTTATATAAGAGAATTTCTATGACACTGTATAATTTGAATGTATTCAGACTGTCTTGTTTTCACCTTAAGGTCAGACTCAATACATTGTTACATGAAAATACACACACACAGAGGCACACACACACACACACACACAGAGGATACTATTGAAGATTCTTATTAAAGGTTTCTGAAGGGTGGGCGCCAGAAGACAAAGATAGGATTACATCATAAAGCAAAACTTTCTAAAAATCCTCTTTGAATATTTTTTTCTTTCTCCAAATTATTACTCCCACAACATCCACCTATGTCTCTCCTCCTCCCTTTCCTTCTCTGCCTTTCGTTATCCTCCTCTCTCCGGCCACGTGCTAGTGGTACATTCCTATCTCTGCAGATATTCTTGAGAGTTTGGTAAAACAAGAATCTTTTGGGGGGCCCACCCTCCTTAGAAAGGAAAGGAAGAAAGCTTGTAAATTCATATGATTTCATGTGCTTCTGTCATAAATAAAAGACAACAATTCAACAAGTATCCTAAGGAATATTTGAAATCAGAGGTAAAGTGTTGGAGTATTAAATTCAGAGGGAGATGAAAAGATCATTTTGGAGATGGAAAAGCTTTAAGAAGGAGAGAGTAGTCAGTGAGTAGAAGGTCTCAAAATAGAAAACGGGAAGCGGGGTGACCAGTGTAGTGCTGGTCTCTTCTGTGTCATCACCTGGCAAGTCCTCGAGGCAGGCGCACGGTCTCCAGGGGACAGGAGAGTCTGTGTTCCAGGTGGGTGCAGATAACCGTCTCTTGCTCTTCATCTATCAGGTACTTCCCCTCCTCAAAATGACCCCTCGTCCATGACTCTTTTCTCCTCTCCTCCAAGAGGAGGCGTCTTCTCTATCTCATGTAGACTGAGTAGAGGACAGATAGATTTTAAGGCCATCTGCAGGTGAGTATAGAAGGAGGGTCGTACCTCAGATATTTGGATGCTAACCAGGGCCCTAACTGCTAATGCATTTAGTGGAAGAGTTTTTCCAAATAATTTTAAGATGACAATGTATTTGAAGAAGAGATAAGCATGAGCATGAGTTCCCTTTGCTGTGCACAGTTTTACACTCGAACCTCAATAACCGATGAGAGAATGGCACCGCCACGCTGTTCAGGTCGCAAAACTACTGGTAGTCACCACCACACTCACTGGCATTTTTTTGTATTTTTGTACCAGTCAACTAGAGAAATTTTTAGAACAACTTTTCCTCTTCTTTTCAATGCAGACTCAAATGACTTTGGTGTAAAGAGGCAATTGGGCAGGAAAGTTTATTGTCGGCCACTTTGCAAAGTTCCTGAAAATTTTGCAGCCTTGTCCTCCAGCCTGGTTGATAAATTCAGAAACTTGTGCCACCATTAGGAATTATTATTATAGACCTAAAATTACCTCAGTGATTCTCGCACTTTCCCATGTCTTTGTGATGATAGAGCTGTCAGCACGGGACATGGGAAGTCGAAGTATCACAAAATCGCTATATGAAGTCGTTAAATTAACACCAACCTGATTTCCTTCATTTTCAGGCCTGAACATCTATAATAATCTAAATGACTTCTTTCCTGCTGACAATCAACTAATAAGTACTCCCACTCTCTCACAGTGTCAAAGGCACTTGAATCATTCAACCGAGTCTCATCAGGGAGTCAGGCATATCTAGCTCATCTGGATTCTGGACAATTTTTCCATCAACAGCAGCAGCAGCTCCTTCTGGTCATATGATCTTGAGTGAGTTTATCGTCTCCTAATTGAGCTAAGGTTACATTCCATGTCTTCCTAGGCTGTTCTGAATATCCAGATTAGCTAATAGGTAAGAAATCACTTGAAAGCTAGAAAGCTCTTATACTACATATTAATGACTTAGATCCTCTTGGTTGATGAGAAAAGCAAGACCACAGTGAATCACATGCTGGTTCCAAGAGCTGGCCTTGAAGCTCAATTCTCAGATATGTTCTGTGCATTTTTAGGATGGTGAACATGCAAACATGTTAGAGGTTTTCTTAAGATGATTCATTTTATTCTAGTTTGTAATATGTTGCCCTGAAAGGCAAGTAATATTGTAGACATGGCATATTATTATGCTTTCTTTGACATAGATAAATTTTGGGGAAAAAAGCCAGAGATATTCACTAGTTGGGGAAAAAAGCCAGAGATATTCACTAGTATTTTTCAAAAAAGTAATACGCAGACATACTGAAGCCGTGCTCCACATGATCTACACATGATCCAAAACCAGAGAGATTACCTGAAAAAGGAAACATACTATGAGAAGAAACAAATTTTAGAATAGTTCAAGTTGCCTGCAGCAACTCTCCCTAAGTTCCTCTTTTTCTCAACTATCAGTAAGTTCTTCCCAATTCTAGCCTCATCTCTTTATGCCTCCTTCTCTTTATTTTGCATCACACCAGGTTAAGGACAGAGCTGGCAAAAGCAGAACTCTCCTTAGAGGACAGGTGAGAGGTGAGCCTGGGTGGGAAGGCCAGAACTCTCCTGGGGGTTGAGGGGGAAGCTGGGAACACTCATACACTCAGGATCTTTGACTCATCCCAGGCATAATGATGCAGCAAGAACTCTCCCTGGAGTCCCTTCAGGATTTAGACGTGTCTGGGACTGGAGTCCTGGAGCAGGGCAGGACTGCTGCACTGTCTGTGTGAGGAACAAGGGGGACCCTGGAAAAGAAGGCCGGCAGAGGGAAGGAGTGACTATGCAGGACACATTGCCTGAGGTCAGCAGGCAGGCTTTAGAGGGGTGGGGTGATTCTGAAGAGGGCAGGATATCAGCCTCTGCACTGTCCCTGGTGCAGGTCCCATGGACTGTTGTCGGAACCCTGAGGAGAGCAGGCTACAATAAAAGAACAGAGGAAAATGAAAGAGCTGGGACATTGGAAGAGGAAGGCCTGATCAGAGCTGGGGCCAGCAGCTTCTACCGAGACAGGAGACGCACCTTCAGCATGGGAGACAAACTCCACGTCAGACATCAGTGTGCTCTGGGCAGACCTTGCAGGGCACCCACTGGGGTCGGCATCCTGCACCTTTGACAGGCACTGGAAGCATAACTGATGGTTTTAGGATCAGAGGTGATAGAGGCTGGAGTTGGAGAAGAGGGAAAGGGCTGATTCCCCAGAGTAGCCAGCAGAACTCACTGGGAATGTCCGGGACACCTCTAGAGGGCGGTAGGGGTTGAGATCCCCAAGAAACTCCCTGTGTCTTGTTTTCGGCCTTCCCATTCATATCTTTTTTATGAGTATCTCTGAAGAATGTAAAATGAGGGTAAGTGCCCTCACATGCTCCATTTCTTTCTCAGGCTCACCCTGGGTTAATGACATGTAGTTATCAGCATGTTAAAGTTTGAGTTCTTAAAAGAATTAGATAATTTTTCAAAAGAAACATAGGTTAGAGACCATTTTAAACCATCACATAATATGTTGCCAGATATAACCCACAGATACAGGATCTGGATTAAGCTTTACTGTTTCTTGTTGTGTGTGGCCTTAGTTTCCTCATTTGCAGAATAGGGGCTTGATATAGATGATAGGAGGTACCTTTCAGCTCTCAGAGTCTGCCTTCCCCCAGTCAGCCACCTAGCTAGCTGCTGATAGATTCAGGGCAGAAGCAATCCAAGAACTTGGGGAGACATTGGCTTGAACATTGGATGAGGCTGACTGGAAAGAGGGAGAAAGGTTCTGTGATGAGGGACAGAGGGCCCAAGTGTTCAGGTACAGAGGGGTAGATTGTGGTATTGATAGGGGCCTTGGAACTTAATAACGAAGACAGAGGAAGAACTTGCCAGAAATTTGGTGTGATGGGCATTTCTTTTTGGAGCATCACAGCTTGTCCCTGGCAGAGTCACTCCCACAGTGTGACCCAAAGTCTTACCCACTGAGTTGGATCTTTAGATGTTGGGGAGCCCAAGGGTGCATGCCTGAGTGTGCCTTGAGCATGCACCCGTGTGTATTTCCAATTAGAAAAGTATTGCTAATTAATTAATTCACAATTAATTAATTCAATTCAATTCAATTAAGAAAATTTGGAAAATATAGAAAAGTACATAGAAAAAAATGTCAATGGGCTACGATCCCATTACTTATAGGTTAAAGTTATTAACATTTTGCTGAATTCGTTTCCTATTTTTTGCCTATACAGATCTGAAATATTACTAAATTGCAATACACAATTTTGTATCCTACTTTTTTTACCCTTAATATTATATGACAAGAAATATAATATGGCTACTTAGCATTTTTTCACATAGATTCATCATAATTAACTTGACCATTCTTGCTCTGTGTACGTTTAGATTATTACCAGTATTTTTCTATTATAAGTAATTTTTAAACAAACACACTTGTGTAGAAATCTTGGTCCACATTTCTGACTATTTCCTTAGGATAGATTCTTAGAAGGATGTGCACATTTTAGAATTTTGTAACATTCCTTTTATTCTTTCAATGAATATTGGTTGATGGCAGTGCCAGGCTATGTCCCAGGCTCTGTGGCCATTGAGGAAAGAGGCAGGACTGGCCAGAACCCTGCAGGAGCTCATAGGCCTGCAGGGGACAGAGAAAGGGAAGAAGCACCATGATATGGTGCCCCATATGTCAAGATGTGGGAAGTCACTGGTGCTGCTGGACCACATGGCCGGAACTCCTTACCCTGCCACTGGGGGCCAGGAGGCTGATGAAGGAGTGATGTCCAAGCTGAGGCCTGAAGACAGTACGGATTATCCTGGAGCACTGGGGAGTGGGAGAAGACTGTGTTCTGGCATTGGAAATGGGGTGTATAAAGATTTTTGGAGAGACTACAGGTGCATTCAAATTACCAAAAGAAGCACAATAATGCTGAATTATAAGGTGCCAGAGAGAGGGGTCTGTAGAGACTAGCAAGGCCATATTACAAGATTCTTCTAGGGCATTTGAAGAGTTTGGTCATTATATTGGGGACAATAAGGAGCCATTAAAATGTCTTCAGGAGGAGAGGGAAGTGATCAAATCCGCACTGGATAAATGTCCCTGGGCTGCCAAGCGGAGGGCACATGGAAGGTGAGAGGAGCCTGGGGGCAGGGAAGGCAGCGAGGAGACTGTAGAAGAAATCTAGGTGAGAAAACTTGTCTTTTAAATGAAGTTTATTTTATTTTTTCCCCAAAGCCCCAGTAGATAGTTGTATGTCATAGGTGCACATCCTTCTAGTTGCTGTATGTGGGACGCGGCCTCAGCATGGCCAGAGAAGCGGTGCGTCGGTGCGTGCTCGGGATCCGAACCCGGGCCGCCAGCAGCGGAGCGCGCGCACCCAACCGCTAAGCCACGGGGCCGGCCCAAAACTTGTCTTTTAGATAGGAGTCTGGCAGTGGGGTGGAGGGGGACAGTTCCCAGGATATTTAGGGAGTGAAGTCAATAGGATTCAGTTACTGATAAGGTATAGGGAAAGTGGATGAAATCTCCTGAGTTTGTCTGACATGTACACCTAGGTGGGTGGTGGTGCCAGCCGGGCAGAAAGGGTTCACGGGCAGAGAATGTGGCTGGAGGTGGGCAGAGAGCAGGGACTGGGTGCCTTGAGGTTGGTTTTCAGCGTCCCGCATTTGAAGAGGACATGCAAGTGGAAGCAAACTGAGCTCTTCCATCTACAGGTCTGGAGGCACCACAGGTTAAAGACAGTAGATTCAGGATCATTGCTCTACGCTGAGGTGGAGTGAGGAGCAGGTCAGGTAGGACCCAGGACCCCAACATAGAAAGAGAGCTAAATCTCACCAACAAGATAGGAAACAATTATATTTGCAAGAACTCTCATCAGAGAGGAATATTCTGGTGTCGGGGTGAGGAGGTAAAATCTTCAAGGGGTAACAGACAATTAATAGTCTGCTTTCTGAAGAGGGTGTCTGGTCAACTGTAGGGGTTTTGACTTTTCTATGCGGGCCATGCAAGCTTTGCCTTTAAATAAATGTTGAGCAATACTTAGGGACTATTTTGTTTGAAGGGGAGCCCAATGATAGCCTTCCTGCAGCGTGTGCCTCAGACATAGCCTGCCATCCAGGTCAACGAGATGGCCCGGGGAGATTCTAAAGGGTCAGAGTGGTAGGGAGGCCGGCAGACACAGGCAGAGGAAGAGAAGCTTGCAGGGGAAGTAGGCACAAGGGAGTGGCCCCAAGAGGCAGAGACCATGAAGGGTTAAGACTAAGACCTGGTTATGAGTGCACAAGGCAGCGGTACATCAGACCGGAGGAGGAAGGAAGACTTGCATTGGGTTTAAACCACAAGGAGCTTGCTGGTTATCTGCGTAGCACAGATTCTGTGAAACGTCGGGGCGGGGGGTGCCATATTGCTGGGTGTCCACATGTGTCATGGGGGGCAGGAAAGAAAGACAAGCAATTCAGAGGTTTGGCCTTCTATGGGGGAGACAAGAGAGTGTGAATACGCTCATTTCCTGTCCACTGACCTCATGGCCTGTGCATCAGTTTACAAACCTTCCTGGGTCAAAATATGGTGTTGCCTTATACGAACTTTTGACATTTATCTGATTACTAGTAGTACGGAATGTTTTCTCTCATGGTTATGTGTAATTTTACTTCTGTTACATATGTCCTTTGCCCAATATTCTATGTTATATTAGTCATCGTCTTATTCATTTTGAAGACGTATTTATATATCATAACCTCTTTGCAGTTATATTTGAAGCAAACACATTTTCCCAGGGTTAATTTTATAAACTACTTTTAACATGTAAAATAGTTTTTTATTTTTACGTTATAAAATGTCTCAGTGGATTGTTGAGTTTTAACTGAAAAGTGAACAGCAGTGGTTTGAGCTACGTGCCAAAGTGGGACTGCCTAGGGCCAGTGTGAACAATGATTGCATGCTAGGTTTGCAAGAACACTATTTGAAGGCACCTAGACAGCTCAGAAAAGCAGCATTCCCCTGCAGGAAGGAAGGCTTGCTGGGATCCCATGCCTGAAAACCATCACAGGCTTCGGATTTCAGACTGCCCAGTACTAACGGCCGCCAGCCGAGAGGAGGATGGAGCACACCCTGTCGACAAGGCAGGGCAGCCTCACAGATGAAGCACAGATGAGGCAGCCTCAGGGGTGCAGATGCCACACAATCTCTAAAGCTGCAGGGCATGCATCTGCTGCTCTGGCGCACAGCGGACGATGTGTTCAGCCCTTCAAGATGGACCTGGTGCCCTCGGCTTTCTATCTTTGACGTGGCACAGGGAGGCAGCCTGCAGACAAGAAGCTCTGCGGGGCTATTCACAAAGCCAGCACTCGGAGGCTCAGCCACAGCTTATCGTGGGAGGGAGACGGATGGCAACGGATGCCAGTGCAGTTGCTGCCACAGCATCCTGCGACTCTGCTGGTCACGTGGGAGGCATTGGAGACATCTCTGTTCACTGAGTCATTCAGTCACCTAGAAATTGGTAGTAGAGCACCAACCCCGTACACTTCACTGTCACTGCTGCTGAGCATGACATGGGTGACTCTGGGAAAGCAATCTGAAGAGGCTGTGCTGGGAAGAACCACCAGAGGGAGGCCCACAGTAGATCCACGCAGGTGCGCAGGGGGCTGAACTAAGGCTCAGCACCGGCACCCAGTCCCCTGAAGACAGACATGTCACTCACAAGCCCGGCACCACACCTAGGACGTCCTAGTGCTCAACTAGTGTCATGGAACAGAGGAACGGACCTGGATGTCTTTTCTGAAACTAAACATTGTGCTGTTGACCAGCGTGCACTTCGCGATTCTCTAATAGCGTGAAGGTTTGGACCACACCTTCCGCACTCTGTCCCGCCTCGGGGACCTTGCTGGGTGAGCTGGGACTGCAGTGTGATGGACGTGTCTTTATGAAGTCGCTCTGTGCAAGGCTGACTGGCCCCAATGGTGTTTGTCAGCAACTAGCTGGGCCAGATTGTTAGAAAACATTTGAAATGCAGAATGGGAAGGTGTGTGCGGCAAGTGTGGCTGTTTTTCTCAGGGCTTTGTCCAGCACCACTTTGCAGCATGCTGCATGCTAACAGTGGTTAGCAGTGTGGCCTGTACACCTGGAACACCTGGGTTCAAATCCCACTTGCTACCTGTGTGACCTTGAGCAGGTGAAGTAACCTTCCTGCGCCAGTTTCCCCTTCTGTAAGATGAAGACAGTGAAAGTTCCTACTGTGCAGAACTGCTGTGAGAATCAAGGCAGCTGATGAGAAAAAGTGCTGCTATATTATTATTATCATTATTGTTATTACTCTAGGCAGCAGCGGCAGCTTATGCTCTGCTAATGCTCCTTCCGAAGAGAGCTCTGAGAGCAGGCAGCCAGCCTGTAACTCTCCAGGAGGTCCCGTCTCGGACTGGGGCTCTGTCCCTCAGCAGAGCCGGTGCTCTCCCTGCACTCATTCCTTCGGGCCAGGCACAGGCAGACAACGGCTCTGGTCCCGGTCCCAGCGTGGGCTTTGGGACAGAAGACGTTGCTATTTTTGTTGTCTTGAAGGGACAGCACCGCTGGGTGGCCCTCACCACAGTGCAGTGATGACGCTTCAGCTCCGGCTCCAAGAAGGGAGAACTGGCAGCTGAGCAAAGAAGTTCAATGTTCAGAGGAGAAGGAGCTGTGCCAGCTCTCTGTTTGCATAAGAAGGGAACTGAGAGGAGAGGGGAGAGGGGAGGTGAGGTCCGAGGTTCCCTTCCACCTTTGCAGACAGAGCTGGCTTCACTGACCCGCACCTGGTCTGGCTGGACTGCATTTCAGCACTGCTCTGCTATGGGCGTTTGGTCCATGTAACTATACGCAAGTATTTTGCAAGGGACAAGGCAACTTTGTCCTTATTTTCACCTGTTCTTCCCCTCCCATCCTGGGAGATGGGCTGGATGCGGAGAAAAGAGCACGCTCCTAAACCTTTGAGCTTCAGAGCTCAAAGACTGAGAAGGAAAGAAATGGAAAGGAAATCTGGAATGATTGCCTCCTTGTTTTCTCTTTAAAAATATAAAAGGAAGGCTGAAACCATGGTTCAGATGATACCACGTGATTTCTTCCTTTCCACACAGAAATATTTTGAATAAAAGATCTGTTTCCCTGGTTGACATCTTTGATTTTTCCATCTCCAATAGCAGTGAACTTGTCATTCCTGGAAATAAGAAGAGCAGGACCCAGGGGGTTAATCTGCCTGATGTTGCCTTTCCAAGAGTGACTGTATAAAGTTCTTGGCTCGATGTCCAAAGTGACAGCTTGGAGCAATGATGCCCAATGGAACTTTCTGCAGCAATGGAGTGTTCTATAATCCATGCTGGATACATGGCAGCCACGAGCCACATGTGCTATTGAGCACTGAAAGTGTGGCTACTGTGACTGAGGAACTGAGTTATTTTAATTTAAATTTAACTAAACTAATTTTTAAATTTTAGCTAATTAAATTTAAACTGCCACTGTGCTGGAGGGTGCTGGAGAGCAATATCAAAACCAGCCGCTGGCAGTGCCACAAATGTGACTGAAGGCATCACCATGTGGGAGGGAAAAGGGAGAGGCAAAAGGCCTCCAAGTCCTGAGCGGCAGTTTCCTCCTTCCGCAGCAACCACTCACGCGGCAGCTGCGCCTTTTGGATATTTGGGATGATCATTTTTTGCTCCATCTTTCTGCTGTGAGAGTAGGGATCCACTTTCTTAAAGAGGAATGAGGTCAAGACCACATTAAAACACGAAAAGTGTGTTATCTCCTAGGGTAGATGATATTTCCACCTAGAAGCTCTTCCTTCCTCCCAAACCACAGGGTAGGTCAGTAATTTCCTGGAGGATTCTGAAGTGACTGCCCCGGGGCTTGTTCAGACCTCAGATGAGTGAATGAGCGCGCCCTGGAGCCCGGAGAGGCAGAGCGTTGGAATGAACACTGGAGTGGCCGTGAGGCTGTGGCCAGCAGTCAGTGGAGTCCAGAAGGTGACACAATGAGGCCGCCACCTGGGGCTGTGTGGCCAGGCTCCTGGTGGGGTCCTGTGGTGCAATGAGAGGCTCAGTGGCTGTCCTGAATCAAAAGACCAAAGGAAAGGGGAACCCTTGAGGAGAGAAGAGAGGGCAGCAGATGAATATGAGCCTGAGGGAGACCAGGCTCTGAAGAGAAATGAGTAGATGTCCAAGAGCAGGGCAGCGACTGCGGCACCAACATCTCGAACGCTGAGGTAGCAGGTCTTAGGACGTAATGATGGAACATGAAGTAAGTGCAGAGCCAGTCAGAGTGCTCCTGAGACCAACAGGCAAGAACAGGGTCAGCCCCACAGACAGTGAGGACGAAGACACAGGACTCAGACTCGGATGCAGGCCCCAGAAGAGCTCATTCCCACCGTGGAGGGACGGGCTGTTGATAATCATACCGAACGCTACTGTGTGTTGGGGCTTCTGCATGCTTTATTAAGACTATAAGGCAGACAGTATCATTCCCATTTTATGAACGAATACGCTGAGACAGGGCGTGATGGGAGTGACTGTTCTCCTGGCTCTTATCTGACTCCCCTGGCTACTCCGTCTCAGGCTTCTTTCTGAATTCATTCTTCTCTGCCAGGTCTGGAAATGTTGGAATGCCTTAGGGCTTGTTCCCCAGCCCCCTTCTCCTCTCATCCTCTGCTCACTCTCACAGTGTTAACTGCTCTCTGGGCCCCACAATTCCTCTCCAGCAAGAGCACAATTAACCTAAAGAATGCGTGAGGAAGGAATCCATAGACATTAACATACACATTGGTATTTTATTAATTAGAAATGCAGAAGAACAAATAATTCCAAGAGCTGCTTTTAATTTAACCAATAAAACATACAACTAACTAGCCCAATAAAGAAAATCAGAGTAACATAAAATTAGAAATGAGGAAATATTTCAAAAGACCACTTTGCTTAATGCTATGCTGACCCTTTTGAAACTCTAAACGAAAAATAAAATTTTCTAGGAAAATATTTATTACCAAAGATCACACCACAAGAGAATCTATAACTAGAGTTACCAGATTTAGCAAATAGAAAAATAGGACCTCCCCAATTCAACTAGAATTTCAGATAAATAAGGATTTTTTTTTCAGCATGTCCCATGCAATATTTGGGACATACTTACACTAAAAAAATTATTGATCATTTTCCTGAAATTCAAACTTAACTGGCTGTCCTGCATTTTATCTGGCAGCCCTACTAAAACAGATAAATTACCAGGATAAACATGAGGAACTAGTCAAAGGCTAAAAAAGCATCAAAGTAAGATGTTTTCAGATGAATTACATGAATTCAAGGGATACTTTCAACTCTATTTAAACTATTCTAAAGTACAAAAAAGAAGAACATCTCCCAAATTATTTTTATAAAGTTGCAACACACTGAAACCAAACCTGACAATTATGATAAAAAAAATCAAATCACTGTGGGCAAATCTGTTATGAATATCCATGATAAAATCTTAACTGTGATATTAACAAATATGGGAGAATGATATTTTTCTTTAAAATTGACAAGCTTTTAAAGAAAAAATAACTGAAGAAAATTATTGAAAGTGATTTTACCAAGCTTTCTGTAGATATATACTGCTGTGTGTGTATGCGTGTGTGTGTGTATATATATATATGTATATATGATGTACATAATTCTCAGCTATAAGTCACTTATATAATAGATGTTACTTTCTGGAATCATCTCAAATTATAACTCATTGTTTTGAAAGTACTAGTCAATGCAATCAGATAAAAAAAATATGAGGCATCAATACTTCGACTGAGGAGACAAATTGTGACTATTTTCAGACAATGTAGTTGTTTACGTAGAAATGCAAAAGCATCAGTTGAGGGAAATTCTTTTAGCAGCAGAAGATAATTCAGTTAGGTGGACTGGTTTCAAAATTAATATCACATTCAATAGCATTTCAATAAACAAATAGTATTTACCTATAACATAAAATGAGGCAAACTATCTCATTTATAATAGCATAAAAAAAGAGAACACCTAGGTATAAACTTAACAAGAAATGTGTAAGACCTATATATTAAAAAAACTGTAATATTTTCTTGAAGGACATAAAACAATAAATTGAATAAATGAAAAGACCTATCATATTCTTGGACAGGTGTATTCAATACTGTAAACATCAGTTTTCCCTAAATTAACACACAAATCCAATGTAATTCTCATCAAAATATCAACAGTAACTTTTATAACTTGGCAACAAATTATTAAAGTTATCTGGAAACAAAAACTTGCAGAAAATGTATAGATTCCTGTATATGCCCAACGATTTTGGAAAGGATACACGAGAAGTTGTTTATAACATTTACCTCCAGATAGCTAAAGTGAGTGGTAAGGAGTTGAGATAGAGACTTATTTTTTATTTTATAACTATCTATGCTATTTGAATTTTTCATGCTTCTTAAACATGGTAATTTTATTTCAGGTTAAAATGGTAGTTTTTATTTCAAAAGAACATTTCCCATTATGTAGAGTAGTGACTGCTAACTCTCACCATCCGGGCATCAGTATCTTTTAAAAGCTCCCAGTGTTTCTCATAGGCAGCTGAGAGTCATGAGTATAGAGTAGTTCATGGCATGCTTTTCACACTTGTGGTCGCAACCCATCTGTCATGATATCAGTTTAATGGGTGAGGACCAGCATTGAAAAAAAAACCGCTCGGCAGAAACTAGTGTGTGTATGTCTGGGTACTGGGTTGTGGTCTGAGACATATCTCTTTCCATGGGACGCAGTCTAAAAAATCAGAAAACCACTGCCTTATGTGACTCAAACATTTCAGACCTTGTGAAACCCTTTATCAGAATTTGTGTGAACATTAAAGGCTTTTCACAGTTTAAAAATTATGTTGTTATTCTGTCTTTTGTTTGTTTATTTAGCCATTCAATCATTCATTCGTTACAATTCCAAGATCAAACATGCCGTATGTGATGACTTGTGCTTGCGTGATGAGGATAGTGCCTGACCTAAGCAGAGGCTCGAGAAACACGTGATGAGTGAAAGAACAAATGAATGATTGAATTAATTATCAGGTAACGCTTTGCCTAGTTTTCCCTAGAGTTCTTTTTATAAACTAGTTTTTCTTCTCCCTTGCCACTCGCAAACTCCTAACTAAATAATTAGTCTGGTAGAATAAACCAAGAATACTTGGATGGACATCCCAGCTTCAACATAGCAACCAAGGCAGGCCTTCCCCTTTGCTGACATAGTCATCCAAGTGATGACTATGCTTGGTTTGGATTAGGCCATCCTGATTCTGGTCACATCCACATTATCGCAGATCACATTGGCCTGGTCCCTTGCCATGGCTCGTGAAAGATAGAACCAGAAAGAATTTGGCTGATATGGGTTAGCTTTATTCAAAGCAACTTATGTCATTGACAGTTTCCAGATTGAAAGTAAGGTCTTCAAACAAACATTTCAATTCCCTACACAACCAACTTTATGTAACTGAGCAATTTGTTGAACTACTGTGTTCTCAGCCCTGGGCAAGGTGCGGCAGGAAATTGTAAGTATCAGTATTACTTAAACCATGTGGTGCTAATTATAAGTGAGAAAGAAATCCAGATTGGGCAGAAACAAAATCAAATGGGCGAAATGGGAAAGTCTTCAAATCAAAAAGCTAGACACGTGGGACTTCAAACATAGGAAGTACAATGGAAGTACTCAGGTAACATCATCAAGTCTGAAAATTGGATTCTAATTTGCCTAACGCCTCTTCATTAGATGCTTCTTTTGCGTAGCATTTGACAACCCATTAACAAAAGAACAGTCCCTGGGAATTCTCTTTGAAGATAGCAGGCCTAGCCTGTTCATTCTGGCAAGTTGTCTCATTGCTGCATGACTCAGTGGCTTTCTGGGCTGTTTCCTCCTTCTGCCCCCCGGATCACACTTTTTCCAGAGTTGACATGGACAGAGAGAGAATATATCTTAAGACTTTATTAACTTATAGCAGAAACAAGCCGTGGGTCAGAGTGACAACAGCTGACTTCTAAAGGACTATTCGGAGATAATGAGAGGGCTTTCTCATGAAGCAAACAGCTGTCAAGGTACATGGGGATGAAGATTAGAAAAAAAGGAAACTTAAGAGTAGAGGCAAAACTTGAGAATTTCAGAGTTAAAAACCTATAGAAACAGACTAAAAGAAGGAGGATTTCATCCAGAAAAGAGAAGACTAAGGGATGATTTCATTAGGTCTTCAAAAATATATGAAAGACGATTTTATAGGAACAGGAGACACCAGCTCTTTTATATCTTAAGCTGAAGTTTGAATGAATCAGTCAAATAATAATAAATTTATTATTATTTATAATAATAAATTTATTATTATTTATAATAATAAAATAATAAAATAAATATATAAATAAATAATAAATAATAATAAATAAAACGTTTATTTGTTCAATAAATATTTATTGAGTGCCTCTTATACACCATCCAGTTGTTAAATATTAAATTCTCTTTACCCAGCGTGTGTGTGGCACTGTGCTAGCACTGACAGGGGTGGAAAATTCTACGAAACATAATCTTTCTCTTCAAGGGGTTACCTTGAAGGAGGCCCTGAAGGAGACTGTAGAATTGCTGTTACTAGGGAGCTTTTGGAAATGAGATCATGAAGATGAGTATAATCACATGACCCAACTATTCAATCCATGTTCTGTGTATTACTTTCTTTTCTGAGCCTCATCAAGGTCAATAGAGCTATGAAGTCGCTTCTGAGAATGGGTATGTGCAATGATTTATTGTCTACTGAGAAATGGAAAATGAGGGCCAAACACATTTGTGGGAACAAATACTTTTTATCAGCTTAATACCAGTACAAAATGGAGTACTTAACTTTGAGATTAAGTTTTTAAATCAGCAGGTTCTTTATTTCTTTATTGTTTCCTCCTGAAGGCAAATATTCCCATCATCTGCACAGAATGTAGATTGAATTGTGAAATAAGTTTCTGTCAGCCTGAGTCTGCTGAGAGTGGTCACAGTTCCAAATGACTCTCCACGTTGCAGACAGCTACTTGGACGTGCAGAAATGGGCTTTCCCCCTAAAACTCATGAATAGCAGCCTGTTCCAGACTCAGATGGTGACAAAATGTTACAGACTTTTCAGTGTATGAGAACTTGCCTAGAGCTAAATAAATAAATGTCACTTTTTCTAAAATTATGCAGCCTCTAAGGCTAACCAATTTTCAAATTAACATGCACCGAGATGATTACTTTGAAAAATTTGCCCTGTGGGGGCATCTGAAGAAGTTGTAATGCAGGACCCACTCTAGGTACTTAGTTGACTTACACAAAAGGTCAAGTCTTTCCACCTTTTTATCAGACATGGTTCATCAAGATATTATCCTTTTTATTTCAATATCACACTCACAAATCACATTATTAACCTTTAGCTACCCTCCTGGAGGGCTGCGAGAATTATTAGTTGGATAATTTTTTTGGGTGGCAGGATTACCAAGCATAGCAATGTAAAAACAAATTCATATTTAAAATTCTTGTGTATGCCTAATAAATATTAGAACACCACTGAGCTAAAATTAATGAGTCTGTATTTAAAGCATGGCAGTATTTAAAATTACCTGCCTGATGACAATTTTACTTAATTACATTAGAAGTGTCTCTTATTACTTCTTGTTAATTGCTACTTAGAATCTGAAAGGAAAAAGGTCTAGAAATTTCCAGGTAACAGGTTACTTAATTGCTAACATCAAACTGGTATTCAAAATAATATTTACACCCTTGAGCCAGCCAGTTAGCAATATGTACTGAGAGGCACCTGTGGTACATGTTGTGGAGGATTGTTCTGGGTCCCATGGGGAGATCTGAGAACAGCTCCACAGTTTACAACAGCAGAGCAAGAATAAAGGCCTAGAAAGAATTGCAGCAACACCTGGGTCTGTGCAAGTGTGTGTCTGTGTGAATCACATACCTAAATGCCAGGGGAGCCACCCCATGGTACCACCTGCCCGTATTGTCTATGAGATCTGTGGACCAGCAAGATCACACTTCCATTACCTGAGACTCTAGACTTTTCTCACCTTATCTCCTCCTATTCTTCTTCATATTTTTATGCTTATGGTTTATTGTCTGTCTCCACTCACTTGAATTTAAGCTCCACAAAAGGAGAGATTTTTATTTATTTATCCACAGATACATTCCAAATGCGCATCGTGCCTAGCACCTAGTGGGATCTCAATAAATATTTGTTGAATGGATGAATTTAATAATTTCCACAATGGACAAAGACAAGGACATCTGCTCAGGTGAATCTGCTGATTCTTTTGAAGAAAATTTCCAAATCAATATGGATGTGTGTCTGTGATATTTTTCCTTCTACTCTTAGACTCAACTTTCCAAGCCTAAAAGGCACTGGGGTAAATCTCTTTGTAGGCCCAGGAAGGACAACCTCAGGTTTCAAACTGATAGTAACAAGGGCTTGTGAAAAACAAATCTATTCTTAAAAAATAAATAAAAAGGAAAAAATGTAAGCAGGCTGTGTTGGAGGATAACTTTGCAAGTTAGTTGGAAAATGAAAGAAAAAAAATTCAATCACCAATAACAAGTAACCTGTCTGAGTGAGTTTTTCTTTAATAAACTAATTTTTGACTGGCTTGACTCTCTTTGTTGGAGAGGCCAGGCCAAATCAAATTCGAATTGCTTCTTCTTGGAAAAAAACAAAAAATCTTGGCTGCCTTCCGAAGGAGACTGTCAGAGTAGATCCTAACCTCAAATCATGGAGCAATTTATAGAGAAACAGCTGCCTCCATGGAAGCACGTGCCACACATCCCCAGTCACACAACTGGCTGATGGAGCAACTCATGCATATTTGGGAACAGACCTTGTAAACACACTTTTTATTTCTTTAAAATGAAATTGAGGGGTCGGCCCGGTGGCATAGCAGCTAAGTTCACTCAATCTGCTGCGGTGGCCGGGGGTTCAAGGGTTCAGATCCCCGGTGCAGATCTACACACCACTCATTAAGCCATACTGTGGCGGTGTCCCACATACAAAATAGAGGAGGATTGGCACAGATGTTAGCTCAGGGACAATCTTCCTCACCAAAAATAAATAAATAAATAAATAAATAAATAAATAAATAAACATAAAATTGAGCCAATATTAGCCAGTAGTTCTTGTCATTTTTTTTTTTCCTACTAAAAGACCTTTGAGGCTTCAGTATTTCACAGGGAAGTACAGGCTCTTGTATTTCCAACCAGGCTCCATGCGTATTTAATACAATTGCTATCAGTTGCAGTTTGAAAAATCCATTGTGGGAACATTCTGGGTTTAACCTGAGATTTCTCAGCACTTTATATTCTTCACGCATCAGTCTACCTTGATGCACAGATTCCTCAATCAAAAGGAACACAATCTAATTTCAAAATGACATAAACAGGAAATTGATGGGTGTTGCCTTGTAGGCAAAACCTCACACAACAGCTAGTCTGATCCCATGAAATGAACCATTTGGAGAAAAACTCTCAGTATTTTAAACTCAAAGTCTCATTTCTCCCAGCTTTTGCTTTCCTTCCCTTTTTAATGGTGGTTCTTCCTTCTTTCCCCCACAGCCCTTTTCCCTGACTTCTCTCCATCTCCACAGCATTCCCATGGCCCCGTCAACGTGCGGTGACTGGGACACTGCAGCTTTGCCCCTGAACGCTCTGAGGTCTTCAAGGGAGGGATGACACGTGCTGTCAGCGTAGCTGTAGTCCTCTGCTCTTTTTACTCAAGAACTGAGTCTTCGCGGCTGCTTTAAGGCCCTCTGGACGTCCCTGTGCACCCCAGCTGGGCATTTGGGCATTGGGCATTGGGCAGCGGCAGCCAGGCCGGGTTTCATTGATCACTGGATTCAAAGTCCATCATCTGCCTGAAAGGGATATATGGTGCAGAGACCTGGGAGCAGGTGATCTCACTGAGGAATCAAGTTGAGACCAGCAATTCACGCAATGGCTCAGTCAGTGAGTTTTCTTGTTTAACTCTTGAGTTTTAGTTGGTTAATTTTCCTTTTGTCTTCACAGCAGTGTTTTAAGGAGTTTGGCTGTCCCAGCTCCCTACTGCAGCTAGAAACTGAAAGGCAGAGAGGGAGACTGAGAGTGTAGCAAGAATATATTTTTGAAGAAAGATTTCTTGTGAAGAATATATTTATAAGGATTCTGAATATTCAAGAATCCTAACAAATAGATTCTTCATGAATATATTTATAAGGAGAATAAGTTTTTAAGAAGAATTTATAAGAAAAAAACATTTATGAAGAATATATTCTTGAATATTAAGAATATATTCATAGGAACACTTCACATTCAAGAATATATTTTTCAGCCCTGGGAGTTGCAGAGATAAAATGAATATTTTTCAAAATGATATGAAGCAAAATGTAATGCAATCAAAATCCAATATTTCAAAAGAAATGAATAAATGTGGCAAGTTGGTCATTTGCTGGGTGGTTAAGAGATGCTTCTAGATCAGGCACCTGGTTAGGCACTGGACCAGGGTTCTAGCCCAGGCCTTGCAGCAAAGCCCAAGCACTTCCCCCTACACTTCCCTGCCTCCACCTCACTCCACAAAAGGAGATTCCAAAGACAAAGACAACTCAACCAAGAAGTCCAGGGATGTTTGCAAGTCAGCTCTCAGCAAGGAAAGATGTCACAGCTCAGAGCCCCTGTTAACAAGGAGTCAATCTCCTGTGTTGTCACTCTTGGAACCTGTTTAGGACGTGGCTTACACAAGGTTAGGATCTAACCTCAGACAGAGAGAGAAAGAGGTGTTCAGAGCTGATTAAGGATAGATTTTTCTTGGAATGTCTGTGGGTTGTTGGAAGTGAGAGAAATTTATTTTTGCAAAAATTATCTGAAATTACAGGCATTCAAAGAGTAGGCTCTCAGAAGTCCTCAGTTCCCTGAGGATTCATGCTAAGGATCTAATGTGCACTTATGTAGTACAAATGCTCCTTTGGGGGAACTCTTTCTAATAACCTAGAAGTTTGTGTTTCTTGAAGGTGTATTGGCAATTTTTTGCTTTGTCCCTGACTCACTCATATTCCAGGTGGGACTCAGGACAGAGGGGGAGAGTAAGGGGCTGAGGGTGGTACCCAGGGGCAGCCGAGGCCTTCAGACCATCTAGGTCATTTCTGGGTGCTGCCTGACTCCTGAGGGTGGTGGGGTCCTCTTTGCAGAGGGAAAGATTTCAACTCCCCGTGTTTCCAGCCTGTCTGGGAGCATGGGGAGAGGGGCGGGACCTGGCTGGAGTGCAAGCTGGTGTGGGAGAGCTGAGTCCAGGGCAATCAGGGCCCCTCAAGAGCATCCCAGGGTCTGCCCCATGTGCTCCTGGCCCCTAACATGTAGCCACACTAATAAGGGCAGCCCCCTTGGGGTCAGGCTTGATGCAAATTTAAGGGGTTTGTATGTGGGAGATTCCTGGAAGAATGTTCAAGAAATAGGTCTCTCTTGCTGTTATTTTCCTGACACCACTTAATGGCTACTATTAGGTGTCACACACCTTATATGTGTTACGTCGGTTACATTCACAGACATGCACACATCCTTAAAATCGAATTTAAAAACGCCTTGGGGTAGGTATTATTTTCTCATTTTACAGAGAAGTTACACCTATCTAGGAAATTGACAGAGCTGGGGTTTGGATTTGAGTTTGATTGGCTTGCTTCATTCACTGATGCAACTAATAACTTACTTCGTGCCAATTAAGTGCCAGATAACACGCCAAGTGCTAGGACTAAGTGATAACAAGACCCCCCATGGTCTTTGTCCTTACAGACTCTCTAGACTAGTGCGGAGAGACGAGCAAGCAACAACAATAAAGAGTAAGGAGCAATGTGATGGGAGGTATAGCTGCCGTAGGACGCTAACAGAAAGGTGTCAAGAAAGACTATTGAGGACAGGGGTGTGGGGGGGAAGCACCCCAGGGAGGGGGATCAGCATCGGCAAAGATGTGAGTCCCAAGAGTTCGGTGTTGGTCCAGCACAGAAAGTGAAAGAGCATGAAGAGAGCTCCGCCTGAGAAGGTGAGGCAGTGGTGAGGTGTGGACGCCTGCAGCCTGCTGGGCCGCAAGCTCGAGAGCTGACTCTGCACCTCTCTCCCCACCTCCACGATCAGCGATGTCCTGTTGGTAGAATGTAAACCACAGAGACTGACAAAGAGTGAGACGATTCTAGTTCCCTACCTTGAGCCCCTACTCTGGCGAGGTGGTGTTCACTTAGGTGAGGAAAGCTAGGGTGGGACCATCTGAGCTCCCTTTTCAAGGTGGACGTACTTGGGTGACCAAGTGGGGACATCCAGCAGGTGGCTAGATACCTGGCTCAAGCTCCTTCTATCTGATCACACTGTCTTCTAGGAACACAATAGTTCAACCCTAAAGTGGCTTGGTATTATCTGTCCTGTTCTAGATCCTTCTGTTGAAATGACATGTATTAAATATACGAACCACAAATTTCATGCTTTATGGAGCCTATACCATGAGCAATTTTGAAGTTCTTTTTAATTAAAAAACCTCCAATTTAATCTCTCAAATTGTTAACACCTAAATTTACTTCCCTAAGGAAACCTCTCCTACGTACCCCAATATGGTGGACTTCTTTGCTGGCTGATGCATGCAGAGCTGCCTTTGTTCTTCCGTGGCCGAGAAACACTGCCCTCGGCTGTGGCACAGGCACAGGTTACTACCACAGAAGTTTGTGAGGTGGGGTTTTATTTTATCCATTTATTGTCATTGAAAATATATTAAAATTTTAACATAGCAGCAGCAGGAATTTTAATTGTACCTGACAGTCTACAAAAAAATCCAAAAAACAAAACTGCCCAGAGACAAAAATTTACATCAACCAATAATATATTAAAATTCCATTTAGGTAAGGATCTAAAGAAATGTAATATATGCACACCTCTCAGAGAAGGTATTTTTTTTCCTCAGTGACCTAAAGTTTGAGAAACTCTCCAAGCAGAATCAACTTTCTTAAACCATAAGATTCTTAATGAAACAAATGGGTACAGTCAGGTCTGAATCTCTCTTTCTTCTGTTTCTTTTCTCTCTCCCTGAAAAAACAATGGCGCTCCACTTCCAGGGGCGTTTGTCACTCCTTCTGTGGGTGTGTGCAAGGGAAGAGGTGCTTGTCTTTCAAAACGGTGGGACTGACTCCACATAACTTAAGTCTCAGATACAGTCACTTATACAAAACAAATAAGGTCCGACGACAAAGCAGAAGTGTTCAAACCAACACCAGATACCAAGCTCCCTGCTCTACAGCTCTCCCCTGTCAGTGGTGTGTCTGTTTGTAAGGATGCACACAAGGCCGTGACGTGGGAGAGCTCCTCAGCACACACGCAGACTGACCGCAGGCCAGCGCAGCTCTGGAGGCTCCTCTGAGGTGGCCTGCAGGCTCTGCTCACCATGGAGGCTCCTCAGCAGGGTCTCCCCAGCTGCTGCCAAATGCCCAGGCTGACTGTCAATGCTACTCCTGGGCACATTCCAGGCAACCTGGGTAGCTCTACCGAGGCAGTTGACAGAACAAAAAGAAGAATTAATGAAGGATGAAAACATGTGTTTATTATTATTATTTTTTAAAGATGCACACTTTCTTAAGTACACAAAAATCTCACATGAAGTCTTTTTAAAGCACCAGGCCACTATCTCTTAGACTCTCTGCACCCAGATGGCAAATCTGAGCCTAGCAAAATGTGAATGTGAAAACATTAATAACGTATTTATGAATATTGTTTTTTCTAATATTTTGCCACTTGTGAGTTTTATGCTTTCAAAATGGAACATGGCTTGTGTCACGGTGAGGGAGAAGGATAAAGGTGTATGTGTGGGCTTCTTTGGTCTGTTTGCTGCAACGCCTCAGAGCTGAAAAGACCCCAGTAAAGATAAAGACGTTCACAAAGCCACCCGTGCCTGGGCCTCTGCATTGTCAGCACTGGGTCAGTCCTCAAAATCCTTTAAACATATAAACCACAGGCATTTTAAAAGGTCCAGATTAAATACAGGTGTGACCTGGGGGAGATTAAAATCAAATTAATGTGGGCCAATTTTATTGCAGAGAGAACAAGATGCTGGTGCCACGGCAGTTCTGGTGGTGCCATTATCCCCTGACTCTGGGCCTGAGACAGTGTCCTCCTCAGGGAGGTCCTGGGAATTCCTGAACATGAGGATGGAGGCAGAAATCTTCAGTGCTGGGCCCAGTTTGATCTTCATCACCTTGACGATGTCTGTCTGTGTCAGAAGCAGGAAGGCTTTGCTGTCAATATGCTGCAGGGAAATAAATAAACACAAATCAAACCATCCTGCCATGAAAGCCTGTTTACCCGAGTAGCTCCTGGGCGCTGGGCTCTGTGGCGCTGACCCTGGGACGGCCTCCCCGCAGAGCTCAGTGATGAGAGCACGACGCATTCCCCTCAGCTCCAACCATCACACATCTCCATTTCCCCCCAGGACCCCGAAGCCAAGGTGAATTAAAAAGGTGTTCACTCTGTTAAATATGAATTCAGTATACTCTAACTATTCCCAGGCTAAATTTCTATTGATACGTTTTAAAAATCTTGGCCTGAATTTGTATCAAGAGCCTTAAAAATAACCTACTTTCATCCGCTAAGTCAATCTCCAGGAATTTTTCCCAAGAGAACAATGAGCAATGTGTACACTCTAGTGTAATTTACAATAGTGAAATGTTGAAAACAACCCAGTATTTCAAAAATAGCAGAAGTCAATAAATTATGGTATCACCTGGGATGAGGTACCATGCAGTCACCAAAATTCATGTCTCAATGAAACACTTCATGGTTTGGGAAATTTTTCATGAATCATTAAGCATCAAAACGTGATATGATAATACAAAAATGATACAGTTTTAATGTGTAAAATTAAATGTACGTGACCACATGTATATATATACATAGTTAAAATCTTTGAAGTCTTTACACCACATGTTAAGGGAAGTTATCTTTGGCTGGTGGAATAGTGGTTTGGTTTTTATTTTCTCCTTTTAACTTTTCTGTATTTAAAATTTTTTCTATCATAAATTCCAACTATTAAAAACAAAAATACATATTGAATAAATGTTTATTTATTAACTTTTAAAACATATTGTGGTCTGAAATGTAATAGCCCTCCCGAGATTCACGCGATGGCAAGTGGCCACCAGGCAGGTCGCTTTTCTACAGCCTCTGGGGCCCCAGTGTGGTCTCAGAGTTTGATGTCGGGGACTGTGGGCATGTCCTACACCCACGTCACCTATCCACACAGATGGGCTCAGAATGAGTCCTGGTTTCAGAACCAAGAAGACAGAATGAAACGGTTTTCTATGGTACCACCCTTCCATGAACCTAGCACTGTGGTTCTGACCCTTTTGAATTAACAATACAAACCCCTCAGTCAACGTCTCACTGAGGAAGGAGGACCAACGGCAATCCTGGGAGGCGGCTAAAGGTTTAAGAGTTGTAAAAAGCTTCCTGTGCATGTGTGATATATTGTCTGACGAAGAATCGTCCATTTAGAGAATAGAATACCTTTCCCATGGGTATTCAGCATATTTTCCACAGCTGAGAAGAGAGTCTCCCTCTTCCATCCCCTAACCTGGGTTCAGTTCCAGCATTTTCAGGAAAAATCTGCCGGCCAAATAGCCAGTTTTCCTAAGAATAAAGTAATAATGGTGGCGATGGTAACAGTTAATGGTTCCGGAGTTATACTAATTGCTTCCATGCATTTGATCTTCCCGACAACACTGGGAGGCGGAGGAGGAAATCTACAGTTATAAACCTCACGACTTGCTCACCGTCACACAGCTTCTCAGAGGCCATGTTGTGGTTGCAAGCAGGGCTTGCTGGCCTCCAGAGAAGACCCTCGGTCCATATTGCTGCCGTTTATTAAGCCCCTCCTCTGGGGCAAGAACTGGGCTGGGCACTGTAACACACTAATCCTGATCCTGAAATGTCCCCTCACATAAGCCTGTGTTTACAGAGAACAGGAAAGACAGGTTAGGTGATTTGCCCATGATCACACTGCTGGTCCTAAGTGCGAAGCTGGAGCAACTTGACCTGCAAAGAGACTTGTGGACAGGGCAGGTCTTGGGCATCGCTAAATGCAGAGAGTGGCCCATATGTGTGAGTCTGGGCCAACTATGCCCAAGCCGTGCTGGGCTCAGATGGAAGCAGGCGGACCCCACCTTTCCATTGGCAGCAACCGAGACTGACGGCATCATGACCCTGACGCTGAGTTCCCTGGAGACACAGGGCTTGCCGGGCTCTGAGGGGTCCAGGACCCCAAACTCAAAGAGTACCTCCCCTGAACCATGCACGCCCTGAACTCTAGAGAGGCAGAGTATGTGCTGCATCCTAGAGTCTTTAGGGGTCTAGTTTTCTTGGAGAGTTCTAGAGCAATGATGGAGGCTCTGGAATGAGATGGACGTGGGCTGGAATCTGACTGCCCTTTCCTCACTGTGTCCTCGCTTCTTCATCGGTGAACTGTCCTGTAGAGCTGCTGTGAGGACTCAAGGATGACAGTCGTCAAGTGCCGAGCACAGGGCCTGGCCCATGGCAAGCCACGACAGACCAGAACCATCACTGATATCTGTGTTATTATGCTGTGGCTGGTCTAGTCTCTTCTGGGTCAAGTCTCCATGGATACTAATTCCAGGACAAATGTTAAGCAGTTTGGTACATTCCTACCCAAGAGGAGTTTGGAAGCAGAAACCCCATAGAAGGATGTGGTCGCTTCTTTGCCTCCCTCCTCAGCAGGGAAAGAGCAAAGAGAGACAAGACAGTCCAACTTTCACTTTGGAGTAGACAAATCTCCCTTCCTCCCTGGGTGCAGGCCCACGGCGGGACTCCTCCCTGCCCTGGTGCAGCCTCAAGTCACAGTGCCGAAGCTTCCTGACACCCATAGGTGTTAATTAATCAATGTGTTCCAGTAGTCCATTTCTTGAGCATGCTGTATGCACCAAGCACCACAGCATTCTGGGCCAAACCATGGCTAACCATGAAGCAAGCTAAGCCGCAGATTGACCCTGCTGTGCCCCAGCTACACTGCTGGGCTCTTCCTGCCTGGACCTCCCTTCTCTTGCCTCCCCAGACCACTCTTATTTACACTTAAGTAAACGGAAACAAAGCACTTCTGGGTGTAAAAATATATGTAATTTCTACGTTTCCTACCTCTTTCCTGAGGCTCTTGGCATGCTCTTCACAGCCCAGAAGAGACCGTACAAACTCAGCTGCCTACAGTGCAAGATGAAAAGCCTGATTTAAAACATGCACCTGAAATAATATCTTGGGTCATAGTAATTCAACATTTGAGTAAAATATACTTCAAATCCCTCAAACACTTGAGATTTAAATAGTAACTAGCAAGTTACAATAGTATTTACCAGCTCAGAAATTTGACCAGCCCCCAGTAACTTTTCTGGCCTCTTATTTCCAGAATGACCTACACAGGGTTAGTCATCGCGATGACAATGATGGTCTCTATCTGCGTGAAGCTCTGGCATTCTGGAACCTTCTCTCATCTGATCCTCCTGTCCACCCTGTGAGGTCAGGGAGGGTAGAGGGTAGTGGCCTGTGCATAGCAATTATCACAATGACTGTCAGAGATGAGGACACGTCCACCTGGCCTTTTGGCAGACTCTAGGGTCAGACCGTGTCTTCCTCGTCAGTCTCCAGTACCTCACCCAGTGCCTGGCCAGCAACAGGGACTCAAGGACTCTATGCCAAGGGAATTCACACGTAAATGATGAGGCTGAAGCCCAAAGAGGTTTAATAACTTACTCAAGGTCATGCTTGGCCAGTAAGTGCCAGGGATGGTTTTGGAGCTCAGGTTTTCTGACTCTGAACCCAGAGTTCTAGAGAATCAGTCCTTCAACTCGCTTTCCCATCCTTACCTTTTCCTCCCTCTCCATCCACACATGCCCCAAATTCCTTTTGATAAGAGAGATCAGACAAAGACTTGGCTATAAGCACAGGAAGCACTGGGTGCACCCTAGTGATACTTTTGGGGAGCTGCCTGAACAAATGTGATGGAGTATAGACCCTCAACAACCCAAATGACAACTGGGTCCTGCCACTCTGGCGAGGGCCGGCACTGCAAACACATGGGATGAAAGGCAGGGCAGAAGCAATTATAAGCGAATCCCGGCAGGTGATATTTGTAGGAGGAACTGTCTTGTTGTTTTTGTGTTTTCTTTTTGGCTCTCTGCTTCTTGTGTAGACTGAATTGTGTGCACTTGCCCTTCTCTTACTCCCTGTCTCATGGGGAAGGGCCAGGGGAAGGCCAGGAAGCTCGGGGCCTCGTATCAACATGTTCCACAATCCCAGAGCTCCGGGAGTCACGGCTGCCTGCAGGCCCTCCGGGAGACGCCAGCAGATCCGGCCCTCGCCACACTCTGTGGAAGAGAACATCACAGTGTCGGCTGATCTCCACTTTACAGAAGAGCCGGGGCAGCACCTGGAGGGCACACCCTAGGGCCTGACACCTGGGTGTCAGGACACTTGTGGGACCCTGAGCTCTGACCTCGCACCCCCCTGTCATCTCACAACTGTATTGAGTCTGTCTAATATGAAGATTTCAGAACATCTTTTTAGGGGCAATCATTGTATTGGCGTCAAGCACCCCTAGGATGCCACAAGGTTATTTTATCATGAATCATTTACAATCATCCTTCCAAAGTGCGGGATGATGACAATTTAAAAAAACCACCCCCTGGGCCGGCCCCGTGGCTTAGCAGTTAAGTGCACGCGCTCCACTGCTGGCGGCCTGGGTTTGGATCCCGGGCGCGGATCCCGGGCGCGCACCGACGCCCCGCTTCTCCGGCCATGCTGAGGCCATGTCCCACATACAGCAACTAGAAGGATGTGCAACTACGACATACAACTGTCTACTGGGGCTTTGGGGGAAAAAATAAATAAATAAAAAAAAATTAAACTGGAATTGTTTAAAAAAAATTAAAAAAAACCACCCCAAACCAGTCATCATGCTGCCGCACAAGGGCAGATTCAAGCCCTGGGAGCACTAGGAGGCGTCTGCTTGTCTCAAGCTGGCCTCACCCTCACGATACCGAGGGGTTTCAGCTGAGAGCTGGCGCTCTGGCGGTCCCTGTGCTCGGGAAGCCGAGGCTGTTTGCTGGGCTGCATGGTTTTCTCTTTCTGAGGTGGACGGTAAGGATGGAGCATGTGTTTGGTGTTGCAGGGAGCTGAGGAAAGCTTTGTAATGCTGATGGTCAAGTCGCAGAGACGTGGCAACTGGGGCATGTGCTGGCAGGGGCTTCTGGCATGTGTCTGGGGCTGGGACACTGAGAGGGGGGTGAGGCCTGGTCATTTCCCAGGCTGCACTTCTGGCCAAGTATGTCCTGACCACAGCACGTGTGAGGCCTCTGCTGGGTGCTGGGAAGGCTGGACCTGCGAGCAGGTCGAGCCTGAACTGTCAATAGGTTTAGGGTTTGATTAGTGATGGGAGAATAGAGGGAAAATGGCGAGTAAAGGACGGCTTTTCAATCACCATAATCCATGGTCCAGTATGCTGAAATCCAGAGGAGAGTTATAAAGGCCAGGGGCTTCCAGGAGGCGCAGATGGGAACTCAGGAAAGCACCGCAATGGAGGTGGGAGCCGAGATGGGCTCTGCTGGCTGCACAGTATTTCCACCGGGGGCGATTCTGCGTGGATGGGTAGAGACCGGGTCACAGAGCCTCACAGGAGCAAGGCCACAAGCAGGATGCGCAGCGTGCATGTCATCAACAGTGAGGAGTCCAGTTTGCATAGAACCAGCGGAGCAGAGGGCCAGAGATGGATAAGGCAATAGAGGAGGGCCGTGGTGTCCAGGCATGGGTTTGCGGAATTGCGCAGGCCCCAGGCGCGCTGGCGGGGTGGTTCTCCGCCCTGGCCACATGGTGGAAGCTCCTGGAGAGCTTTACAGACGACTTAAGGCCAGGCTCTTGCCATAGAGATTCCAAACTAATCAAGCTGGATGGGGCACAAGTGCTGGCATATATTTTTAGACTCCTCAGTTGATTCTAATGTGCAGTTCGGGCTGAGGACCCCTGTGGGAGAGAACACGGGAGAGAGGACCGGGCAGTGTGTGGATGGGCCAGGCAGGGCATCAGCTGGGAGGCCTGCACCAGTCGTGTGGGGAACCCTGAGGGCGCAGCTGCTCCACATGGGGAGCTGGAGGCAGGAGGGGCTGCGAGATAAATCCTGAGCATCTGCCCCCAGGCTGGCGTGGGGCCAAAGGAACTAGAGCTGAGTGCAGGAACAACACCGGAGAGCAGGTTCTCAGCCCTGGCACTGCTGACATGCTGGGCCCCATTCATGCCTTGGTGGGGGTTGTCCTGTGTGTGGCAGGACGGTCAGCAGCATCCCTGGCCTCTACCTGCTGGGCACCCATAGCACTCCCCCTTCCCTGTTGTGACAACCAAACATCTGTCCAGATGTTGCCCAAGTCGCCGTGGTTAAGAGCCACTGTGCTAAAGGAAGGATCTTCTGGGATGGCTCTTTCACATGAAAAGGGCTGAATATTGTGGGAGATCAAGATTTGGCCACCCTGAAATCTCTCTCTTTACCTTGGTTGTTTTCTCTAGGGACATTAGACCTCCCCCACTAACTGCCTAAAGAATTTGACATAGTAACTCCTTCCTGGAACAGATCTATCATGATGGCTGTAAAGATAATGTAGGATAAATGTTACAATAGGAAAGGCACCAACAAGCCCATCTTATCGGAAGTTCTGTCTCTCTGGCCACATTCTCTGGATGGCCCTGCAAGGAGTTGCCAGACAAACATTTACATTTATAAGGGAATCTCCATTTGTAAAGGTATCTCCTTCTCTGTTTTGGGAGGAGGGGGGGATGACCTCATTTCTAGAGGCTTATCAATGTGCAAGGTGAGGCCTTAAATCTGCATAATAACCTTACTCTTGTTTACTGTGCTTTAGTGGTGATCTCCTGTAACAGACTCCCCCCACCCCCAACATCCTCCTTTGTCGTTAGCTGAACATGGTGTTTAAGACGAGAATTTCTGCTATTGTGTTGAGAAACGCAGTGTCCCTGCTTTCTCCCATGTATACGTGTTATTAAACTTGGTATTATTTTCTCCTGCTAACCTCTCTTGTTAATTATTTGGCCAGCCATAAGAACCTTAAGGGAAAGGGCAGAGGGAGATTCTCCCTCTTCCCCCGACAGTTTTGGCGAGCCAGCCAGGAGCCACACTAACTGGCAAGTTGCCTTCTCTGGCTGGAAGACCTGTCTTCTCCCTGGACTACTGCAGATGATGAGATACGGGAAGGCCTGACAAAAGCCGGCAAAAAGGTAAGCCTTCTTACCATGTCAGCCTCCCGGAGTCTCTATCTGTGGAGTCCGGCGGAAGGAAATGGTGAGAACTTTTTCTCTTTCTAAATTTAGATTGGCAGGAGAAAATATTTGGGAAACTAGGTTCTTGTGCTTTTAGTGACTCTTGGTTTAAATTTGGTAGAGTACTCCTGGTTTTGATCTTGATCCCTTTTCCTCCCAGAGTAATCTCTGTCTTGTTCTGTGTCCTGAGAAAACTTGGCTTTGTGACCAGTGAGAATATTCTCCTTGGTCTCCACCATACGGAAGGTGCATTTACCGGGGTGCACCTTGGTGGCCAGTCGAGTAGACTGGGGTTCCGAACTGTCTTTGTCCGGCTGTGCCAAGCTCTCAGGGGAGTTTGTCATAAAGGGCCCAGTCCATAAGGGCTTTTGTCGTCTTAACCTTTGTTGCTTGTTAGTGCTGGAAAAATCCCATTCCAGTATCGCCTGCCCGGTGTCACAGATTAGCGGGTCTGTGACTGGAGGCGTCCCACACTATTGTGGGAGACCGGAGACACCATCCTTACCGCCTGTGCAACAAGGGTCTTTACTTTCTCTGAATATCTTTGGGAGTGAATTCTGTGGATCATGGGGGCTACATCATCTGCGCCCTCACCAGGGACGCCTCTTGCGTCCATGGGAAAGATTTATTCTAAGCGTGGAAAGTTACCTCTGGGTCTTTCCTTAAAAAGGCTTATTGGTTCGAGTCACTATTAGAATAAATATACAAATGAAGATCCTACTCGTCAATGGCCAGACGACGGATCCTTTGAATTGGGAAAACTTCTAAATTGGGGGGAAAAAAAAATGTTTTGAGAGCTCTCACATAATTGTTTAATTGGTACCAAAAAAAAAAAATGGCCAGAAAAAGGAAGGGAAAAATTTGACTAGCCTTAAGACCTTGACTCAGGTTACAATTGAATTGAGAACATGTAAAAGCGTAAGTGTTGATAAGATTATAAAGGTTGGAATGTTTGAGCTAATTTTATATAAAGAGGTTACATCAACTTTGCCTGAGTATGTTTTAAAATGTCTGACTGGGAATGCTTCCCTTGTCCAAAATTAGAAGACCAACACCTATTGATAAAAATCTTAATGATAACTATGTTTAAAGGTATAAGAGGTGATGAAATTTACATGAACTTTTGTACAAAAAACTGATGTTATTTCTATTACAGAACTGGTTAACAAAAATAGTAATTTAATGATGGCTAATTTTATCTAATGTCTTATGAAGTCTTATAGGCAATCTAAATAATTATTGGGAATAAGTAACTAATAGTTGTGAAAAAGATGAATGTTGGGTGAACTTTAAATAATAATTATGTGTTATGGTGGTTACAGCTTCCAAACTCATTTTGGTGACTTAAAACTTTAGAGTTTTGCTAAATTTTATGATAAAAATTCAATTGAGTATCTAGATCGTTTCCAAATAACATAAGATATTAGACATTGATTGCTAAATGTACATTTGTCTACTTTTGGCTTTTCATTACAGGAAAACTAAAAGGTGTTTTGGGTCTATTGGTAAACATGTGTTTTATTAAAAAATTGTACTATAAAGTAACATGTTTCCAGAAATTATGAAGTGTTCATAAATTTTGCAAGCCACAAGATACCAATGTAAAAGAAAGTTTATAATTGTTTACTTAGTTTTTACTTACAAATTAAGGTTTCTAAGGGTTAAAATTCCTAATTAGTATATATGATTGAAGCTACTAAAAAATTAAGAAAAACATGTCTGTGTACAAGGAAAGTTATAGGTTTGTGGAAGGTGAATTCTGGAAAAGGAGTTTTTGCATGGTCAAGATGGCTAAGATTAAAATGAATTTAAGTAAGTAAATGAGTTTTAATATCAGAAGTAAGCTGGTACAAAATTATAATTTGGTCTTATTTCTCTTAAAAGGATAATTTTCTTGAACTTGATAAAGAGGTTATAAAAGATTTTTCTTTACCTTTGAGTAAGTCTACCTAAAAAAAAACCTGTTAAAATAATTTCCTGTGTTCAAAAGACTGAAGTCTCTCTATTAAGGCTTTTTGGACTGTTAATGCTCTGTTTGCTTTGACTTTTTATATTTTTGACAAGCTCCCCAAAATTCGTCTCTTAAATAAAGTCTTTTTTTACTTTTTTTCTTTGAGAATTTTCAAAGGGCCCTGAAACTTCTCAAAGAAATTTGCTCTCTTCCTATAAGGAGGAAGATACTAAACTTATTAGGCTTATTCAGTATGTTAAACTATGTGAGAAGCATTGTCAGACAAGTGATGATAAGCCTGCTTAGGTGGTATTATGTGGGTAAATGTTATTGATATAGGTGTTTTAAAATTGTATAACATTACTGAAATGCTGATCTGTCCTGATTATCAGTCATAATTCTGGTTATTATTATTTTAAAGTGTTGTATGTCACAAAATTAACCAAATTTCTTTGTCAATTGACATTTTTGAGGTCTTGTTTACAGACATTTCTTTGCTCTTAATGCTTTTGCAAAATATGTTTCAACTTCAGAAAAATTCATGGAAAGGACTCTGACATTTACACTGGAGTACAGGTTTCTGACAAACTTTCTGATCATAGAACTGAACTTGGTAAGAAATTACAGAACTCTGATGGAGAGATTGATAACTTCATGAAGCTGCTAACAAAAAGATTGGGATCAGGAATGGATTACACAGGACTGAATGAACTGATAAGGATGATTATAATTTTTATGATTTTTCGTTTGAAGTATTGCTGAATTTTTAATGTTTTGTTTTTTCAGATTTAAGGAAAACTTTTTCTCTTTTCTCCTGAGCTAGCTATGACATAACAATTTGGTAAATGATATTTTTGTAAGTAAAACTGAAATATTTATCTTTTTCTCTCTATCTGATCCCTCGAATTTAGAAACTCTTAGTAAGTGAGTATTGTTGTTTTCATGGCAATATAGTTATTTGCATAAGTTCAATAAGAATCTGTTCTCCTTATAACAGGACACAATTGGAAACACTGCTTATATTACCAAGGTTGTGACTGAAACATCATATTTGCGATATAACCATACAGCTTTTGAGGAATGAAGATTGGACTTTATGGAATAAAGCCACGTGGAAATATTGACCTGGTACCTCTGTGTTCCAAGCAGCACTTACCAGGATAAGTAAAGAATGTCACTTATCTGGCAGGTACAAGGAACCTCGAAATATTTTGGGGGAACCTCGGAAGAGAGGAGTTCACCCAAATCTGTAGGTATTACAGGCAAAGTCTGATGACAAAATCCTTGGCTTGGCTTTCCTGGCCTGGAGAGGCCTTTAAAGTTCAATCTGAGATTCCTTATAAAAAGTTCCAGCAAAGCAGATTTAAAAGAGCCTATGTGATCAACTGCTATTCTTGCTGTACTTATGTAAATAATTGGGCCAACTCTATTGGAACTAGACTTATTCTGCAAACTAGTTAGTTTTAATTTGGCTATCTTAATAAAAATGAGGGTGATTTTAGAAAGAAAAATTATATTTCAGTAAAAACTATAGTATACATTTGCAGATATTAGATCCTAGTTTTGTTAATTGTCTTTTGAGGTTTTTGTTTTATATCTATTTACTGGACTGGATGCTGATTTCTTCTAGTCTCCTAAAATATCTGGCTACACATCTCCAAACTAATGTTTTTCATTTTTTTCCCATCATTTTCATTTGGAATCACTGAAAACTAAACCTGCCCTTTTTCCTGAAGCCTTACAAACTGAAGTTGATGGACTTGATATAAACTTAAGAGATGACCTGAGGACACCACCAGAGACATTTTAAACTGCAAAAGATACTTTGACGCTGACATCAAAAAATCATCTTAACTGGCTGTCCTCTGAACTCAGAAACTGGTTTACAATTTGCTCCAACCATTAACCTTGTTTTTCTTTTGTTTACATAGAAATGCTTCTATTAAATACTTGATTGCTTGCTTCCACAATGTAGGCACAACCTTGAGAGCCCACCTGCATCACCACCTTCTAAAATGAACTTAATTAAACTGATCTATTATCAGGACTAAGAAATGTGTTCAGTGAGATGAAACAACCTACCAACTCACTCCCCCTACCAACTCTTCTGGACTATGAAACTTCTTTAAGTTTCAAAACGACTGTGAAACATTTAGTTTCAAAGGCAGGACTGTGGGAGATCAAGATTTGGCCACCCTGAAATCTATCTCTTTACCTTGGTTGTTTTCTCTAGGGACATTAGACCTCCCCCACTAACTGCCTAAAGAATTTGACATAGTAACTCCTTCCTGGAACAGATCTATCATGATGGCTGTAAAGATAATGTAGGATAAATGTTACAATGGAAAGGCACCAACAAGCCCATCTTATCGGAAGTTCTGTCTCTCTGGCCACATTCTCTGGATGGCCCTGCAAGGAGTTGCCAGACAAACATTTACATTTATAAGGGAATCTCCATTTGTAAAGGTATCTCCCTCTCTGTTTTGGGAGGAGGGGGGGATGACCTCATTTCTAGAGGCTTATCAATGTGGCAGGTGAGGCCTTAAATCTGCATAATAACCTTTCTCTTGTTTACTGTGCTTTAGTGGTAATCTCCTGTAACTGACTCCCCCCACCCCCAACATCCTCCTTTGTCGTTAGCTGAACATGGTATTTAAGACGAGAATTTCTGCTATTGTGTTGAGAAATGCAGTGTCCCTGCTTTCTCCCATGTATACGTGTTATTAAACTTGGTATTATTTTCTCCTGCTAACCTGTCTTGTTAATTATTTGGCCAGCCATAAGAACCTTAAGGAAAAGGGCAGAGGGAGATTCTCCCTCTCTCCCGACAATATCATAGTAGGAAAATTAAAAATAGAAAGGTGGGACTAGGAAGCAGCTGAAGACGCACGTTCTGTCGTGTCTTAATCACTGGCTCCAGTGGGGAAACCATGCCAGCAATCGGGCCCCTGGGTTCCCTACAGGCAAAGTGCAGTGTTCGAGAGATGGTCTTTTAAATACACGCTCCAGGAACTCCTGTTCACAGCAAAAGGGTGTGTGTTGCTTTGATGGTTTGCGTAGGTTAAAATGTCCTTTTCTGACCAAATAAATGAAAACAGGATCCCATTCCCCGTTCTTAGTGTTGTTAGCCAAGAAATCACTGTCCATGTCAAAGGTAGATTGGATTTTTTTAATGGGAATACATGTGTGAAACCAAAGAGTAAACAGACCAGTGCTGTCGAGCAAGGTGGCCCTTAGGGAGTACCCGAGCAACCCCTTGCCGGCCCGCCTTCCTCAGACAGTGGGGCAGCAAGACCTCGTTTGCTTTTCCACATGTCTGAAATTCTCTGTCTTTTTGGAAAGAGAATCTGATTCTATGTAACCTGTCTTTCTTTTTCCAAAGTAAAAAACATATTCCACAAAATCTATTGAGGCAGACTTTTCTGGCCAGAAATAAAAAATATCCACAGGCCTTGATCATTATCATCATTATTCAGGATCGTTACTATTTTATTCTCCCTAAGAATAAATTATGTTTTAAGCTGTAATATAAAGCTTAAAATTTTTGCTACAAGTTTTCTAAACGTGAAGTGGTGAGCTTTAACACACCATGAGGGCAGAACCAGAAAGTTTCCCTCTCACTCTGCCCTCAAAACCTTGTTTTCTTCTTCAGGTGTGTGGCACATGTGGAGAACTGTTCAGATGGGAGTGACTCTGTGAGAGAGGGAGGCGCATCCCTCAGCCTCCACCCAAGATGGCTGTGTGGCCACGTCTGCTTTTCTGAGGTCAAGACGGCCCTGCTGGAGCGGGGCAGCACACCTGCTGTGGAGGCTGACACGCAGGCGGTTCCCAGCTCTCTGGAGCGCAGTGTCCCACAGCTAAAACCCTGGCTCTGTTCTGGAAGGACACCAAGTTAATTCTAGGGATGCTGCAGCAGCTTGGAAAGACTAAGAGTGATGACGTTGTGCAGGCTCTTAGAAGAGCCCGTTACTTTACCCAGCCTACTTCCCCCCGCGACCTACTTTCCCTGGTGTCCTCTTGGAGCTCAGCAGGCCTTGTTTTCTTCCGTGAGGCTGCCATTCCCTTACATCTTTCCAAATGGTGGTGTTCTCCCTGTTGCTGAGCGTGTAGCTGTGTGCCTGATTGTACTGGCTCAAAGTCCACTGGGGACCATGTTTCCAGCCTGAGTCTCCTTAACAGCGGAATTTGTTATTTACCCTTTTTTATAAGGGCTGCTATGCTTAGTTAGCAGTATCCTGAATTTTTCAAAACACTCCCTCCTATGTAAAGATTGCTTTTAAAGTGACACCATCTTTTTGTGTGTGTGTGTGTGTGTGTGTGTGTGTGTGTGAGGAAGATCAGCCCTGAGCTAACATCCAGTGCTGATCTTCCTCTTTTCGCTGAGGAAGCCTGGCCTTGGGCTAACATCCGTGCCCACCTTCCTCTACTTTACATGGGACACCACAACAGCACGGCTTGATAAGCGGTGCATCGGTGTGCACACGGGATCCGAACCTGCGAACCTCGGGCTGCTGAAGCGGAGCATGCGCACTTAACCACTGTGCCACAGGGCCGGCCCAAGTGACCACCATCTTTTAAAGTGAATGGACATTTAGGGACATGTGGTTGAGGCCAGAGTGACTTATAAGTGCTGCTTTAAAAAGCACTTTTGAATGTAAGAACTCAAAGTACCCGTATGTGCACCAAGCATCCCCGAGTCACACCTGCGGCTGTAAAGTGCACACCACATGTGACATCCAGCCCTCATGTGCCCACGGACACCTGGCAGGAGGCTACTGCATACAATTCACCTCCTCATTTATTCACTCACCCACTGGTTGTCAGACACCCACTCTGGGCAAGATAATTTGCTATAAAGATGTAAAAAGACAAAAATATTTCAGTCCATATTCTTAAACACTTATCCTCTTCTATAGAATATTTCCATGACTCAGAGTAAGAAATACACTTCACACTGACCATAACTGCCGTGTGTGCTCACGCCCGCATGTTTCTAACAGGTTTCACAAAACAATAACCTTTACTACAATTAGGTACTTTCATCCAGTCTTGTCTTGTTCAAGAACCACTAAATTGACTTTATACCTGTGCTTTGAAAAACACTTCTCGAGTAGAAACAGGCCCAGTGACAAAGGAGTTAAAAGCCTGTCCCCACCCTCTGGGAAATGTTTCAAAGACCCGCTGCTTCTCTTCACAGGTGTCAGGAGCAGAGCAAGGTCCCCCTCCCAGGCCAAGACGGCAGGCAAAGGGAGAGTTTTTGCGCTTCATCTTCTGCCCTAGACAGATGCCCCCCTTAAGTCTCACTGAATGGCACTTAACACAGCCACATACAAGTCCCTTTTCAACACGGCCTGTCCCTGTCTCCTGAGGTTCCCCTTCAATACGCCCAGTGGGAACAAAGCACAAGAGAACAGCCACCCCCACCATGCCCCCTGCCTCCTGCTCACCCTGCACTGCCTTTTCAAATCCTCACTGCCCTGCTCGCCATTTTTCATACGGCATCTGGAATGGCCACAAACTCTGCTGCTGGTGCTCACTGGGATGCACCCTAAGTGAACCCCCTTCTGAGGGCTGCCTTATTTTCAAAGATACAAATAGAACCATCACAAAGCCCACACTGTCAACCCATCAGAGTCTTGTTGCGGACCTATCTTGGTGCTGGGAAATGTGCTATAGAACATGAGGATACTGACAGAAATTTAGGATATGGTCCTTGTCCTCCAAGGCATCTAGTTAGGGAGACATCAGGACTAAGACATATTAAACATTAGGGAATAACCATAACTGTTTTCTCTGGGGGAAAGCCACGGTTACGGAAGCATCACAAAGCATCATGAGCAGGAGCACTTTATAAAGACAGCCTCTCTGATCGTGGTTTTTTTTTAATCTAGAAAATTTCTAAGGCCAGCAATAAAAGGCTGGGATTTCATGTGCACCCATCACAGAGAACTCAGGAACTGTGACCTCACCTTAATGACCCTTGATGGCATCTTCAGTCTCCCTCCAGGGAATCTCTTCCTTTGGAGACCCCTCCCGTCCAAATGAGACTTGTGCATGGACCAGCCACTTCCCTTGACTCGTCCTCCAATCTCTCACTTTTATTCAGTGCCAAACTCGAAACTTGTTAGATCAGAGTCCCCCCAGATTTCCTATTCACTGCTCAATGTTCCTAAAACAGCGGTTCTGGTTCTTTTTGGATGATGGTCCCCCTTGAGAAGTTAATAAAAGCTCTGGCCCTCCTCTCAAGGAAAAAACATACATATATTGTACATAATTTTTCCAAATCTCCGGAAGCCCAATTCCACAGCCCCAGCCAGGAACCCCTGCCCTCAATCTGGCATCTGTCCTGCTGCACAGAACACTCACAGCTGGCCTCCTCTTGACACTTCCCTTTCAAGGACCCCTGGCTTCTCTGCAGAGCACCCCCTCCAAGGCCCTCCCCCTGCACTGTCTAACTTGGTCCCTGCACTCCAACCTCAGCAGCTCCCTCTGGGCCCTCATGTCCTCGAGGAGCGTTCACTCAGTGACCCCTGCCTCCACTCTTTACTGGCACCCCCATCTTGTATTTCTGCCCCTTGGAAGAGTGGTTCTTCATCTATCCGTGTAATCCACAGGGACCTGTCCCATAACAAATTCATCACCTTATCTCCCTGCCCCAAAATGCCTCCTTTCCCCAAAGTTTCATTTCTTGTGATGGTACCACTAGTTTTCCATTCTTTCTGGTGAATTCTTCAGGCCTTGCAGCTTTCACATTTATTATCCTAATTAAGCACTGAACTGTGTAGTGCTGAGACTATAAACAGAATCTCAGTGGCTCATTCCACTTCTTCCTCTCTGTATCTGATCAATTTCCCTCGGGCTTTTGACTTGAAACGTCCACTGAACTCAGGTGTTCTTCCGGCCGCCGTGCCTGGTCCAGGCCCTGATTTCTCCATACCAGGAGCGCGCTGGTGACTTCTGGCATCTCCCTCTTCTCAGCCTCTTCTCACTCTTTCTCTTTTTGCAGATCTTTGCCATTCCTGTCTTCTGGAAGCACCATCTTCCACAGTGACTTTCTCATTAGAACCTCAGTTGGTTCGTACTGCTGAGCAACTACCATGCAGGCCCAGTGCCCAACCTCACCCCTGCCCATCTTCTCATCCAGGTCACCTTCCTCTGTGCCCAGCTCGGCATGTGCGTGGTGAGTCAGATGTCACCTCAGGACCTGGCTCTGACTGTGTGGCCTTGAGAAGTCACTTGGTCTCTGGGTGCCTAAATTTCCCTATCTGTAAAATGAGCAAAATAAGAGTACTTGCCTTACTATCTTTGTATTAGCATTGTTCACTATCGTTATTAATGTTAGTAAAGGATGCATCCTGGCATTTGTCATACTCACTTCCGTGCAATCTCCTGTTTTTCCCTGCAACTGGAATGGCTTCCCTTCTTTCCTCTGCTTAGATATAGTCCACTTTTGTTTCCAAATCCAGCTCACGATGCCCTTGTCATTCAACAGTCATTCAACAACCATTCACTGGGTCATCTACAAGTGCCAGGTGTAGTGAGAGGTTCTCAGGACACACACCAGGTGAGTGAGACGAGGCCTCTCCCCATCTGGTTGGGGCCACACAGTGAGGACAGGGCAGCAACAGAAGACTTAGACCAAGGGGGCGCCCAGCCTGGAGGCTCCCGCAGGCGTGGACTGGGTTGACGGCTGGCCATGGCAGCAGGCACAGTGGGAGGGGCACTGGAGGCGGCGGCTGTGCAAGTGTGAGAGCAGCGTGCAGGGCCTGGCGGTCAGACCGGAAAGGCAGTGAGGGCCGCCAGGCGGGCCAGGACGTGTTGGGAGAGCCAGGGCCTGTTGACAGCGGGTAGAAACACCCCGGAGCGCTCCTCCTCTACCACGCTCGCCCACTTTCAGGATGCAGCTGCTCTGTGCATGGAGAGCTGGCTGCCGGTGGCTGTCCTTGTGACATCTGTTTGAGCAGGACAGAGAAGATGTGAGGGGCCAGGAGCACAGTGACAAGCAAGGGAAGAGGAGCCACGGTGAGTCTTATTCTAAGACAGGTGGAACTTCAGATGAAGTCAAAGTCAGCAACAAAAGTTCTCAGTCAAGCTCCCCATGACGTGCAGTGTTGTTTCAAGGGCAAAGCCGCACAGGATTAGATTACAGACACAATAGGTTTAATCCAGTTGGCGAGTCATGAAGCAGATGCATGCTTTGTAACCTGGCAAAAATCCATAAGCGGGGGGCGGGGCAGACTCTGCACACTCTTTAAGGAGCAGGATCACATTTAGCCATTCCCCAAACACCCAGGACCTCCGGGGCCCTTGGGAAGAGTGGAAGGAGAGGTGGGCAGGCAGGCTCTGCTGGGGAAAAGACGCCGGCCCCTCTGCTCCATGTGGAGGAATGCTGGGCAGGGGCATCCGCCAGCTAGATTTTGTGAGGGGCCTGCGAGGAGGAGGGGGAGCAGGGTGGCTCCACACCTCCCACCTCTGCACGGCCTTTGCTGCCTGCTCCGGGTCTGGCGCTGGAAAGGGAGGCTTAAACCAATGGTAAGTCCAGTTGTGCAGTCAGCGCTCCATGAACGTGTGGTGACTGATTTAACACAGCTCTAATCTTGTCCTTAGAGTGACCCAGGGTTTCCCTTCATTTAAAAAAACTTTAATTAAGGCCTGTGAAAGGTAGTGAAAACAATATCTTTATCAAAAAGATTGTCAGTCAAAGAGTATATTCCTTAAAAGAAGATTGTACATATGAAGCATTTCTACAGCAATACAGTAAGCAATGAGGCCTACCCGATCCTTATGAAAACCAATATTGTCAAGCATGCTCATATTAAAATCGGGTCCATTTTCCCCTCTGTACAGCATCTTGTGCAATGCTGTGATCTAATTTAGTTTAAAAATAAACCTAAAGTTGACCAGGTCATCTGTGACTTCGGATGGACAAAGGGGCAGCACAGACTTGTTCTGTAGTGAGAACAGGTGAGCCTCCCCTGGCCCTGCGGGCCCAGAACGCCCTGGGGATGGGATTCCTCCCAGGGAAGATGCAGCTTAGGACAGGGTCTGCTGCGGCCCGAGGCTGAGATGCTTCCTCTAATTCAATCTGTGATGTGGCCTGGAGACTTGGACCCTCGGCCTAATTAGCCCAGGCTGATGGCGATGCAGCACAGAGAGGGTGCTGGGAGATGAGGACAAAACCTACTGGGCTTTCCTAATTTCCTCAAAAATCACTCCTGCCTTCTCCCTCAGGTGTGGATCTTAATTTGATACAGTGGATTCGGTGCTCAGGGGAAATTCTCAGCAGCAGGGCACATTCTATCCCAGGACCCCAGAGCAGCTCCACTCACCTCATCCGCTGTCCCTTGGGCCACCTCGCCTACTTGGATATGAGCCACGCCTGGAAGCAGCTTGCAGTGCTGCTCCCTGCCCAGGGGAAGGTCCCGGAAAGGGTGAACCAACATGGACAACCTGAAGACTGTGCAGCGCCTGCTGCGTCTGCTCCGCGGAGTGTTCTGAAAGAGAGGCAGGGCGAACGAGGCAGGGACGGCATGAGTTAGCGGGCACCATCTTGGGTAGCCCTCACTGTCCAGAGTCAGGTCAGGGAAAGTGCAGACACAGTGCAAACCCTGGTCTTCTGGTCACACAGCCTCAGTGCCAGGAGGAGTCTCCAAGCACAGCCGATACCACTGCTCTGTTTCAAAACAATGGTCATGAAAGACAGATGTTCTATAAGGCCCTGGAGCCTGTGGCTATTTGCTAAGCAAATCATCTCTGTGGGGCTCTGTTTGATGCCAACGGAGAGCTGGCTTGACACTACCACTGGCTTCTCTCTCCCTACATCAGGAGTCGAGGAGGCACAGAGCCTCACAGAATGGCTATTAAGGGGCTTGGCACACCCAGCCACCTGGGATGTGCACAGACACAAAGAATGATTTCCTCCAGGCAGCCACTCTGTACATCTCCAAAGAGGCAACGAGCCCAGGTCCACATGTGGCTGCATAGGTCCCCTGGGGGACACTGAACATGGAGTGCAGCACAAGGCCCTGTGAGAACCTGGCGGCAGCTGCTGCTGTAGCACCCAGCAAAACACGATGACCTGGCTGGGCCTTGCAAAAGCAGCTGCAGCTGAGATGGGACTGGCCTGGCACATGCACTCTGAAACAGACTCTTGAGATCAAAAGCTCTGACCGTGCCGTGGTTCTACAACATGCGGGACAGTGGTTGCTGGCTTGCCCAAGAGTGGCTGCTCTCCCCAAGGAGTGACTTCACTTCCACCTCCCACTTCTCCCAGCCTTTCTGAAGTAGTTTTCCACCTTCAAGGGTGGCTTTACTCTTGCGTCATATCCTGACATTTAGAAGGAGCCATAATCCCTAATTATTTGGCTTTGAATGTACAAATGGATAAGGAGCAAACACATTATAGAGATTTCAGAGACAACTGATGCCTTTATAATGACATCATTTAAGATACTTTCAACACACATTAGAAAATAAAGCTGCTGATAGAGACTTTGATAAGAAAGGCCACACTTGATAAGAAAGGCCACAACAGGAAACGTCTGAAGCCCTCTAAAAGTCTAGTTTGCTTAACAGGAGCCACATAATTTAAAGTTTATGATGATGATTTGTGTTTTACTAACAGAGTCTGAAAAGCTATTATGCAAATCTTTCTGCCTCAAATTAATTACAGATTTCAGTACACAAGGCTGACCGGCACATTGCATGGTCACATAGTCATGACCCCGTTACTAATCAGGTTCTAAATTGTGAAGGAGCCATCCGTCACTGCCGTGACCGCTGGGCACAGACACTCTGCATATTTACCCATGCTTGCTGTCTACACAGATAAAGGGACAGCAAAATTGTGGCCTTCTCCCAAACTTTTATGCTCTAGTTGCAAGCAGCAGCAAATTCATCTCTAAATGCTGACTGTCCAACACTGACCTTTTTAGTATGTAAATAGTGTATCTCCCTCTATGTAGTTCAGCCAACAGCATGTGTGCCCGTTCTGAAGCGTAAATTCACATCTTCTTTGAAAAGTCAGTATGTTTACAAATGTGAATGTTCTTTAATGAAGTTGTCAGTTGGACAAGGAGCATGTTCAAAACAAGCCCTGGAAACCCAGGGAGGGAGCGGCACGGAGCAGGTCTGCAGACACGGCCATGCAGAACCAGCAAGGACTCTACTGGAAACCAAGAGTCAAAGCTACATACTCCTACGGATTAAGACCCGAGCCAAAGCCAGGCTTTATTCTGGAAAAGAATTGCTGCATCCATCAAGTGGTTGTTTTGCTGATATAGCATGAACTTAAAAAAAAAATCACATTTGTATCCTAAACCCACACCCTGGGTAAATCAATTATGTATCATTTCCAAAATGGATAGGACTCTGAAAACACACAATTAATGAATCATGTTTTGGAGGTACAAAGATGTCAAGTAATGGTCATTGGATTCCTATGATTGACAAATAAAGGCTGAAGGCATTAAAAATGTAAAAAAAAACTATTGTGCTCTCAAGCAAGAGAGTTTTCCACATCATAATTTTGGAAGCAAATTGCTTTGGGTGCTGAGGCATCCACTCAGAAATACACCTAAGGAGGGGTTGCCAGTACTGGGGTTCCTCAGTTTCCTACTTGTCATGATTCCAGGCACTGGAAGACAGGGTCTTCAGTCACTTCCAGCAGCAGGATGGACTTTAGGTTACAATGAGAGATGGGGAGCTCTAGCTTTGCACTGTACCCCTGAACTCCAGCGGCTGAGGCTATCTATGGCTTCTGAATACATTTAACTGTGTCCCTATTAAATCAAACTGTTTGTTTGTTTGAAGGGAGGTGGAAGCTAGATTTCCCAAAGGTTGAACGAACTTAGTGGGGAACAGGCTCTTCATGCCGTGGGCAGTGGGGAAAGCTGCAACCACTCGCTGGGCCGCAGATCCGTTCCCTGGAGTCAACTTCACAGGAGTATAGGGCTTATCTGTTTATCTGCAACCTCAGGTTTTTGGGTCATGCTTGCCTGCAGCAGTTACATGCTGAAATGAATAACGTTTTTACCATTATCAATTTTACATCATGAGACGGAAAGCTTGAAAGTGGAGTTCTCCTGCCCAAAAAGACTTGAGTTAGGTTAGGGAGGGAGTTCCTGCGGAGGCAGTTTGGATAACTAGTCGGCCATTTCGGAGACATGACTGGCGTCGACAATACCTATCATGGAGAGCCGGCGGGAGGGGTTGGCGTGGTCCCCAGCACACAGGTCCATTCACTAAATGGTAGGTGCTGCTCTAAACTCGACTGTAAGCAGCTGGAGGTCAGGACTGACGCTCTGTGAAGGGAAGCTGCAGTATTCAAAATTCACAAAATGCAAGACTAACTTTTCAACAGTAACAAAAGAGAGAGAATGCATTTTGGAGAGTGTTTCATGGTGGTTGTTTTGCATTCTTTGTACCATTTACCAGGTGTAATTTCTTCCCAAGCTGATGATTTGGGGCCGGGGTCTGCAGGTCCAGCTGAGAGAATGCCGGGACAGGCTTCCTCAGAGGACGGTGGCACGGGGGAAATGCAGGGTCCGCACCTGCTTGCCTGGTTGTAATCCTGGTCCCCACATAGTTGATGAGTGACCTTGGAGGAGATCCTTAATTCCCGTGTATCAAGATTTTTCATCTTTAAAATGGCGTAATAACAGTACTTATACCTCACTGAGTTGTTGGGATGAGAACAGCTCTTAGTACACGGTGAGTGTTCAATACAGGTTAGATATTACATTACTGTTATAAGATAGACAGATATTTTAAGTTGTAACAATAGAGAACGTGGGGACATATAGAAAATTTCCAAAGGCAGTGTGGCTAGACGTGCCAAAAACATATGAAAGCTGAAATTCAGACTGAAACCCAGGATCTGCAGGGCCTTGTTCCAATTTCACACCCACGTGGTCCTGGAATGACAGTGCAGTGGTCACCAAAATCATGTGCAGGGTCCTAGAGGAAGGAAAGGAGAGTGGAAATCCACTGGACGCTGCCGACACAGGGTGGGGCATCTGTGGCGCAGGCAAATGGGTGCTGATGTGCGGCAACCACACAACACTGTGAAAACACACTCGGCCTGCCAGCTTTGAAACTATGTGGCTCTTGACAGACTTTTAAAATGTGGGGTGATTTGCGTTATTTTAAATTCTGTGCATTAAATTATACTTTTGAAAATATCCACTTAGAAATTTGCATCCATTTTTATCAAATGCGCATATACTGATTTTAGCTATTTACCAAGCCCAGCACAGCTCATGTCAATTAGATACTCGCTAAATAGTTGTTGATAAATTAAAGAGCATAAGCCTGTGATGAAGGTGTAGGCTGCCCTCAGAAACCATTCTCACTAGATCAAAAGGATCAGATTATTCTATCTTGGGGCACTTTGAATAAACAGAGGCTTCTAGATTAGAAAAGGATGTCTACCATTAGCAGAAGGCAGAAACGGTCTTCCTAACTGGGTAACTGACATACTCCATCCACTAGGCCCAGCCCCCAGCCCCGTGTCCACCTAACACAGCTGAGGCTTACGGGATGCTTCCCAGTTACCCTGCCTCCCTGCAGCAATGATTCCTACCCAGCTCCCCTAAAAGTCAGCCAAGGAAATTCAGTCTGCAAAAGAAGCCCTCCTACTGGAGGTTTTAACATTTTTGTTAATCAAAATGCCTTTTTGCACCAGAAAATTAAATTCACATGTAATCTTGGCTTTGTCTCTAACACCAACGTGTGAGTGACAATATATGAAGCTATCCCTACACTTAAGATGTCTTTACGTTTCCAGGAAACAGACAGTACACATATACTTGTCACCTCAGTGATCTGCCATTTGTAGAATAGTTTGGTTGGAACAATGTTTTTGCTACTATTTTTCTCTCGTTGGGAATTTCTTTTGGGTTTTATGCCTTTTAAAAAATATAATGAAGTGTTCAATGATTTCAGTCAAAGTGCTTCAAGATTTGGAGCGCTCTCCAGTTTCCGAGGCCAGCATGTTGAGCTCTGTGTCCAGCTCCAGGATGCAAGGAGGCCCTGGACTAGAGGGCTGGAAGACATGGCCACAGAACTGAGTCCATTTGGCAGTACTCAGAGAGGAGGAAATGAAGAGTTCCACCTCCAAAAACCTTAAGTCATTACCTTTCTTGCAGAGGCAATAACTTGCTGGAATCCAGCTGACTCCCTGATGAAACCTAAGTGTCAATGGTAAGTGCTCTCTGCTCTGGAACGTGGGGAAACCCCAGCCGGGCACAGGCCATCTTCTCCAAGTCCACAAGGACCACCAGATGGGGCCAGCTAGGCATGGTGTGTGACCTAGGGGCTGCCTTTCAAGTAAGATGACCAAACACTCACAAGACGTGGTATACGGCACCATCTGCTTCCAGACTCCACAAGCCTTAGACAAGTACTGAGAGACTAAAGGATGTTAATTCATCTGAAATAACCTGATTTCTTCACTGCCCCTCTCACTTGTCCTTCCCACTCCTGCTCTACCACCACAAAAGAAAAAAAAATCCTTTATGGAAAGGTTCTTTAAAATATGGCTGTTTCTTCACAAAAGCTCACACAACAAAACTGAAGCAAGTGAGTCATAAATGGTAACCAGAGGCTGCATGACTGGGCCTCAAGTTATTTTATTTTATTTTTTTTTTGTGAGGAAGATCAGCCCTGAGCTAACATCTGCCAATCCTCCTCTTTTTGCTGAGGAAGACTGGCCCTGGGCTAACATCCATGCCCATCTTCCTCTACTTTATATGGGACACAGCCGCAGCATAGCTTGACACGTTGTGCGCCAGTGCGCGCCTGGGATCCGAACTGGCGAACCCCAGGCCACCGCAGTGGAGCTCACGCACTTAACCGCTTGCGCCACCAGGCCAGCCCCTCAAGTTATTTTTAATCCCACTAAAAGCAGAGACCCATTTCACAAGTAACCTTCTCTCCAATGAAATGGATAACAACTCTACTGTGTTCTTTGCTCCGTAAAGGAGGTAGGAAAAAAAAAAATTGCAGTCGGTCCCAATATCCAGTTATGTGATTCTTCCCTCCTACTGTATAATCTGTAACAGTCACTGACTGTCTTTTGTCAATTTACCCAGCACTTACTGAGAAGTTACTCTGTTTGAGGCACTGTGCTCCAGTAGTGACTTCTGCTAGAGAAGCAAGGGAATGTTCAGAATGGGCTTTGCACTTGGTAACATTTTCTCCTTCCCATCTTCATCTGTCTTCAAGGTCTTTGTACTTGACACGCTCAGACTGTCATTGGTATGCTGCATCATCTTCTCTTGGTTTTGATGGGGTTGGGCTTACTCAGTCACTCCTCATTTCCATTTCTTTACCCGCTACGTTCCTCAAAACCAAAGTGAAAAACAGAACAAGAGGAGAGCAAACAAGATCGGGAGACAACTTTCTGTATTTGTGTCTGGCACAGTTGATGCTCCATAAATATCTGTTGAGTTGAATAAATGACTGAATGAATGCATGTATCTGGAAAGGAGGAACTGTGTTTGTTTACTACAAAAGCAGAGAACGACTTTCAAAATTAGGTTAGGAACTACTCAGATTTATAGCCACCTTCTCTAAAAGCGTCACTGCACACCCCCAAATCACTAAATCCTAAAGGAGTTTGTAGGAACCCAGCTGCTTATCTTTCCTCACTAGGGCTTGGGTACCTCCTGGGGAAGAGTTAGGGAACAAGAGCTCTGAAGTTGCTAGATGCCTATTCCCATTTTCCAAGCCTCACGGAAAAGCCCACCTCCTTTGAGGCTCCACCTCCTGGGCTTTACAATTCACTACCTCTTCTCAAGTACTGACGTGCCCTCCTCACCATGCTCCCTCACTTAGCGAGGAGCGAACGGCCCTTCTCAGTCCCTGTCCACTCCAGGCCCCCCTTCCCTCTGGACAACAGGCCCCGCCTTGGCGCCCTTCTCCTGGGTGCTCCTCCTGCACGGTCCTCACAGTTGCATCTTTGAGGATGTGGAGGCATCGCTCCTTACAGAGGAGCACCCGGCCGCTGCAGCCGGCTGCTGGTCTTCTTCCCTGGGGCTGAGTGGCCCCTCAAAGTTCCCACTCAGTGGGCACCCAAGCTGTATCCAACCCCGCTTGACACTGGAGTCCTCCCTTTCTCCCCCTGCACAGCTCTCTGTCTCTCTTCCCCGGCCCACGCCAGGAACTTAAGCCCCCTTCTCTCTCCGCCCCATCTCCTCTGGTCCCCAGGTGCCTCTCCGGCCCGCCCCACACCTGCTGGCCCGTGGGACACAGCTTCCTGGCTTCTCTTGCCTTGCTGCCTCCACAGAAGTGCATTCTAAGGGGTTTACTGCCAAACACAGCTGGATCCTGAGGAATAAGTCCTTAAACGAGCAGGGGAAGTGGCGAATAATACACACTTCCTAGAGCGGGACTCAGCTCCCTACTCCTGAAGGAGTTTAACCTCCAGCTTTCATTCCTGAGGGCAGGGTTTTAGTTCCTTCTTTTGATCCTACTTCAGCAAACACCCTTTTTAAGGGGTCTCCAATCCCAGGAGTCTGTCCATCAGGTTACCAGACCCAGAGGCTCACGCTTCCCTGGCACAGAGGCCCTCAGGCCCCATCACTGTCCACAGCCTTCTTCCAGCCAGTCAGGTGGGTGAGTCCCGCCTCCTCAGGGCAGCTCCCAGGGAACCCCCACCACTTGCCACCCTATATTGAAATTGTCTGTTTACTTTGCAGTCTCTATTAGCAGAATATCAACTCGAGGGCAGTCCTCCTTACATCCCCACGGGGTAGTGCAGACTTGACACACGGCACAGCTTAGGACAGTGCTTAATACCTGAGGTGCCTGCTGAGCTGTCTGAAGAGTCTTGCTGCAGAGACAAAGAGTGCGGTGACAAACGCGCCTCAGTCTGTGCCACTGGAAACAGTGAGTTTCCACCCTATGGGTTCTCGTTTGCCAAATATACTCATTACTGAAAAGGCTGGGAATTATTTGTAATATGGAATCTAAGTAACGCCTCAATTTGATAACTCAAGAAGCAGATTTCCCCTGGTTTTATTTTAACAAAAATACAGAAAAATCCATACTAACTTTTGATATTCAGTCATCCAATAAGAGACTTTGGTGCAGCATATGTTTTGATGGCTAAAGGGTGACCTTTAGTTTAATATCTGCTTCACACAGCTTGAAACATCATTCATTAACTTCTTTTGATTGAATACCACAACCCAATCATCCAGCATGTATTTCTTTATCCTCTGCAAGACCATTTTCCTTCACTTATAACAGCGAGATCATAACTGAATGAATACTAGTATCAACTTGACCAAGAACTGAAGTCGCTCTTCTCATAGCAGGCACGCCTACCAGCTAACTTGCTACCCTGACTCTCCACGAGCAATTATAGGAAGAACAAGCCATGTTTGCCTTGGCATTCCCAAATTGAAATGCCCTACCATCCTTATACAGCTGTGAGTATAACACAAAAGATAACACTACCATGCATGAAGAAATGGTTGAATTGTATTTTAATTCCAGAAGTGAATGGTGGTACTGGATTCAAAGGAGCAATACATCCTCGAGGCAAATGGATTTGGAAGCAAAACTGTCTGAGTTGAGGGCAGCACATGGGCACCTGCCCCTAGGGAGACAGCACAGTGCAACTAGTGCAAAATCCCAGGCAGGTCTGCGTGCCAGGCTCTGAACTCTCTGGGCCATTTCTCAGCTCCAATAATGTAGAGGTTGAGAGGGACAAGTGAACTAATACAAGTTATAAACCTTAAAATCTTACACGACCGACCTCCGTGGGGGCAGACACCGTATTTCATACCCCCACTCTCCACCTAGCCTAGCACCTGGTACACAGGAGGTGCTCAATAGCTGCTTGTTGACAGATAGCAGGGCAGGCATACATCATGGGAAGGGGGCAGAAGAACATGTGTGCCTCTTGACTGACAGAAAGCCTGAAGCTCCTCACTATATGTGCACGAGTGAACACCTCCATTTCCTCTGTACTGCCCTACTCCCAACCACTGGACAGCCTGGTTTTATTTATTTTTTGTGTGAGGAAGATTGGCCCTGAGCTAACATCCATGACCATCTTCCTCTACTTTATATGGGACGCTGCCACAGCATGGCTTGATGAGTGGTGCGTAGGTCCACAATGGAGATCCAAACCTGTGAACCCCAGACCACCGAAACGGAGCGCACGAACTTAACCACTACGCCACCGGGCCAGCCCCCTGGACAGCCTGTTTGAGCAAGGAGTCTGTGGGCACTCAACCTGATCAAAGAAACGCCCGCTCCCCGAGGACTCCATGGTTTCCCAGGCTCACGGTGAAGACAGCCAGCCCAGGGCACAGCACTCTGCCTGCCAGGCAGGACCACTCGGTCACAAGGACAAGAACAGCATCAAATGGAAAGAACACAAGGGCTGCCTGTACACCCGGGGGCTTCAGAGTCTCTGCCAGCACCAGTCCGGACTTGGGGCTAGCTGGGAGCCAAGAGGACAAACATTTGCCAGGCATCTCTTACTGTTTATTTTATTTACTCCACATGACTTCATGAGGGGCTGTGCTATTAGCTCTCCTCGACAGATAATGCAATGGTCTCAGAGACAATAAGCAACTTGGCGAAAGTTACTTATCAAGCGAAGGCAGGGCTAGGATGCTGACCCCAGAGCCCCCCACCTTGGGGGCGTTCCTTGCCCCCAATCCTTCAAGAGTGGGTTCTGTCCGTCACTGCCTTTACATTTCTGTCTCAAGGGTTAGAGCCAGAAGACCTTCGAGGGTGTGTGTGTGTGTGTGGCCTGATCATGTCCAGAAAATAGAGTTGCCTGTTGTTTCATAAGGAAGCCTCTACATTGCAATACTAAGACTGATCTGTCTCCAGACAGATCTTTGGAAGTATTGTCAGATTTATCTCAAAATAAACACGCTTCCAGGGATTCTATCCGGGACCCATGTAGACCCGATCAAAGCTGCACTTAGAGCTACTGGGAGGACAGGGATCTGGGGTTCTGCCTGGCAAGAGGTGAAAGGCAGCAGGCCCCAGTGGGCCAGCAAGAGGTCCACGCCCGCGGGCAGCGCTGCTGCCCATCCCTCCTCATCTCTGGCACAGAAAGCTGCCTCCTTCCTTGGCAAGGAGCTCAGCACAGACACTCGATCCAAGGCAGTGCCAAGGGCTCCCCTGACCGAGGTGCTGATGTGTTCACAGACAGAATTAGAGAAATCAGCCTGCACTGCAGGCGCTCTGAGGGCCCAGTGACTGATCCGGGTGTCTTAGGAGCCAGGCTGTCTGCACAGGCTTCTGTGCTCCCTCTGCCCTGCAGACGAGCCGTTCTCATTTGAAAGTGGTCCTGGGGAAACTCTCCCAGCACTGGCAGCCCTGAAGCCCACAGGGGTCCAACTCTGAAGGCCTTTCCCCCCCACCTCGGGAGAGGGAGCACTTAGGGAAGCTTGGCTGCCCCTCATGAATTAAAACCTAGTGCCCTCTCTTAGGTGTTTATCACATCCTTTATTTGTGATCCTTTCTTTTGTTGAAAACAGATAGATACATTAGTTTGTGGACTTCTTTTCGCATTTCACTTTTGGGCAAATTCAGTGAGGAAACAGCCTATGGGATATTTTCTTTTTTTTAGCAGTTGTACATATTTTTAGTGTTTTCCCTGCTTTCAGAGAAGTGAGACGCAGCAATTCACCCAGGAGAGGCTGCTGCTGGCACAGCCCTTGATCCTGGTTCCCTCGCATGCACCAAGAAAGACAGGGCTCGAGAGGCAGGAATCCCTGGCAGCTGCTGCTTCGTGAAGTGTGTCCCCGTGTTTACGTCCACACCTAATCTCCCGATTCTTAGTTTCCTGGTAAGCCCCCCTGCCTGTGCTCCAGGTGTCCCCCGTCCACATGAGTCTCACGTGTGCTCTCGGGAATTGGAGCATGAGCCACTCTCGCCCCTCAGTGTCCTCTGGGCTCCTGGCCTGGTCTCACAGAGAGCACAGCGGGCTGTGAAGACGGGAAGATATGCAGGCAAAACAGAAAATAATATTATTCTTTGTTATAAGAAAAAATTAGTAATTTTAGTATTTTGTAGACTTCAGTCTTTTCTTTAAAACTTATTAGAATTATAAAAAGAAACCTAAATTATACCAGCATGTAAGACAGCTGACTTGTTCTGGAGCTGGATAACCCTGCACTGGCTCCGTGCTCCTCGTCAAAATTCACACCTTGTCAGAAACTCGGCTCTAAGCCACACGAGAGCTCTTCTGTGAAGTCATCTATTTTCTCTCCCAAAACAAGTATCACTTGATGCCAATATGCACAGATAACATATCAGACCTTTTCCAATTTATTAGCATTCAGGAAAACAGAAACCTTTGACTGTTCTCAGGTTGTGTGTGTGTGTGTGTGTGTATGTGGCTGTTTGTTTTGGAAAAAAGGGAAAGGGAAAAAAATTCCAAATGTTTAAAAGGCAGGAAAAAGTACCTGGCACACGTTAAAAATAAGCTATGAAGCAAAGAGGTAATGAAGGAGTCAGATCAGCAACTACCCTCCACTCGTCAACCTTCTTTTGAAAATTGAGAGCCTGAGCTCCCACCTGCGCACGGCCTGCCCGGCCCTCTTCCTGTGCAGGCCGCCCACTCCACCTGCACCTGGGCTGCTGCTGCCACCCTGCCCTGCTCACCTTTTCTAACAGGCCCCTTGATAGCCTGCCGTGAGCAATGTATTCTCTTCATTTAGCCGGGTGGGTCCTCTGCACTGTGCAGAACTGATGTCCCAGGTCTGCCAAGCTGCAGACACAGTCTGGTGTGTTAGCACAGGGGCCAAGGACATTCAATGCGTCTAAAGCAGGGTCTCTGTCACCAGAAATTCACATCCTTCAATTAGAATTCCGTGTGGAAGCATGGAATCAGAGGAACCACCTACAGAACCATCCAGGAACCTGGGCTGCCTAGAGTCTAGCACACGTCATGGAAAATGCCCAGCACAGAGTTGATCAGCATGCTTTTTATACAGATGGAAAAATATGCTATTTGCAGTTTTAAAAACTAACCAGGAAAAATTAAAGCTCAGAAGAATTAAGTTTATGATCCTATTGTATCTAGGGTATACATTTGATTCAGATGCTAATTTTACACATTCATAATACTTTGCAAAAATGACAGTCTGATTCTCATTTTATTAAAGTGCAAGATATTGGGTCAAGGCTATCACATTTATCACACGCATGCATAGAGGGGTAGGAATGTGGTGGGATAAGCGATAGTATGAGCTGTCCTGGATTTAATTAATTGATTGTTTCCCATTTATGTGAATATATCAAAAGATATAAAATTTGAAAATTATATTTTTTATGAGTATTAGTAAATGTAACTGATTTAATTAATTGTTTCCCATTTATGTGAATATATCAAAAGATATAAAATTTGAAAATTATATTTTTTATGAGTATTAGTAAATGTAACTACTAACTACTTCTAGGTAACTTCTAAGTAACTACTTCAAGCCTATCATATCAGAAATTCAAGTAACAACCAAGGGGCTCAAGTGGAGGAAATGGGCTGAAGGCTCAGCGGAAAGATAACAATTTCCTTGGGTCCTATGCTTCTGTCCATGGATAGCAGTAGGAAAAACTGGTGGGACTTTGTCATGGGGTCTCGAGTTGCTCATATCAGAAAGAAACAGTGTCTTAAACTGAGGTCTTCATTTCCAACACAAAGAGGACGCCTTCCTTCTAACGACAGGGTGATCCTCTTTCTCAATAAATGACACTCGTACGCAAAGCCCTGCTTGACACCTCTGTGGAAAATAACTGCATTTGGAACCAGTAATTTTCTCTAAAAGGCTACTTTCCATTTGAAGATGATATTGTGGGAGCGGTGGCACTACAATGAGGTTATGTTTTAAGGATTGAATGCTTAAGGACTATTCAGTCACAAGATCCTGGATCTCTGTTAACGATGTAGAGAGGTGAGGCGGCATCACCGACGCTTCAGACAACACCACCCTGCGCTCAGTCATCAACTACAACAAGCAAGCCGCTAAGGTTTGGGTGTTTGTGTGGGTGGGCGAGGATTCAAAAACCAGTGTTGGGAAAGAAGAGAACTGTAATCAAGCTGCTGTTTGAAGAAGACTGACTCAGGTAAGCTATCACCACACTCTTGAAATCCTGTTTGTGTAATGGGTAATATTTAGAAACATTCTGCAGAGCTTCTGATAAACCATTTGAAAAAGAAAACACCGAGAACCAGATTGAATGGTGCAGAATACAATGGCAGTAATGGAAAATGTGCCTGAAATAAATGAGAAACAGCAAGTTTTTGAGGCCAGATGACCCGTCCTGCTTCCCCAACAGCCTGTGAATTTGCAGGGACTGAGACTGCCCCTCATTTTCCAGCTTCCTTAGGGCTGATATGCTCAGACCAGCTACTCCTCAATTACACAGTGAGGCTGCATTGTGTCAAATTTTATTCTAAGCTGGGAGTAGCAAGATCATCTGAAACTCTTTTTAAGGCCATGTAAATTTATTAGGACATACTTGTGTAATTCCCTGGGGGGTATGCAAGGATAAATAACTGTGGCTACATTTCTGAAGCAGCACAGTACTGCTGAACCCCATTATTGTGCTACACCTTATTAAAATAAGGTATTTTAATAAGGTATAAAATAATAAAATATTCTAAAGAATATTCTTGCCTCAATGTCTTGTTACAACTTTTATATACCACCTAAAAATGGTTTCTCTTCAGTCATTTTCATGGCTTCCTCTTTTTAGAGGGTTCCACTGTTATTCAAAATTGAAGATGATGACAGATGAATATAACTCCAAACAAAATGCTACACGCATTGAATCATTTCACTGTAACAATGCAAGAAACCCTTGATATAACTAAATATTTGGGAAAAAAATGTCTTTCATGATATTTCAGAGGCAATTCCATTTCAGATTTTGAACAGAAAAGGGAGACTTCTGCTAGTCCCCCTACGCCTCAAAGGTAGCTATTGCTGCTTATGTTCCCATTTCTTTCTTGATGAGAAAATTAGTTGATAGGCTAAAATAATTTGCATTCAGAGTGAATCTGAACTTTGTTTCTGAATTATTTTTGGACTTTGGCTTTCCTGAATTATGGATAATGATCTAGGTGTCTTTAGGAAAATTTTTCTCAGAAGGAAAAAAATGTATAGGTGTAGATTATTGGTCAAAATCGTACTGCTCAATTCTAGGTAGGGAAAAGTGAAAGCGCTGCCTGGGCCTCAAACTGCTCCCTTGATGACCAAGAAACGTGGTTCTCAACTCCTCCTCTCTGGGAGCTCCAGACAACAGCGCTACGGAAGGAGGAACAATGTAATGAGAGCTTTTACCTGCTGGCTAAAACTAAGCAGCCTATTTATAAACCACTCTGAAATTTAAGTCAAAAGCTCTTACCTACTTAAAGTTCAAATGAGAGAGCTAGGCTAATGAGCACAGACACAGAGGAGAAACAAACTGGGAAGGAAGTACACGATGGATGGAACCAAAGGCAATAATGTCAGAGACCAGAGTAGAGGAATCCCTGGGAAACCAGAGAACAGGTCTTACTGAAGGCTGACCTGAAACAGCCCTGGAGGGAAGATAATGTGGCAGGTGAAGAATATATTCTTGGATGAAAGGCTCTGTTCATTCTGCTCCCAATTATTAAAATCCAGTCCTCTTTCCCTTTGCCTCCCCAAGTGCACCCCACCCTACAGGCCCAGCACTCATGCAAGACTTACTACGTGCCAGGCACTGTTTTAAGTATTTTAAGTGAGGAAAATGAGGCACAGAGACAGGATGAAATTTGCCTAAGAAATGGTCTACAAAGTGGCAGAGCTAGGGTTCACAATCAGGCTGTCTGGCTTCCTGGTCTGTGCTCTTCACCACCACATCATGCAGCCTTTATTACAGAATTTATGGGTATTTCAGTTATAAAGAATACTGACAACACATAGGCAAAAATTGGTCTGGAGAGGAGGGCTTAGGAAGACGACATGCTGAAAGAGTTACTGACCTGTCTGAGAGGCAGGAGTTAGGTCTTGATGTGTGACATCTATGGGGTGGAGCCTAGAGCACAGGAGACTAGGGTAGAGGATACAGAATGGACAGCACGGATTATGAGTAAATAGGTGGACACACACCAGGAGACAGGCTACTTCAATGGACAGATTTGTGGTTGGGTCCAGGTGATGGATGCTGCTGAGGGTCAGAGAGGGATATCATGTAGGAGTGACTCTGAGTGTGTTTCTAGGACCAGCCAGCAACCAACGGGTGCCCTAATGTAGTCTTAGTTTAGGTCTGCAACTAAGAGTACCTGGTCAAAGAGAGCAACCAATTCACAAAAATTGCACTGGTGGAGCAGCTGGTTCACAGGAGAATAAAATAAGACGGTGCTGAGAGAGGCTGGAAGAGATGCGTGCCTATAATCTATTCCACTCAGACTACAGACCAGTGACTATACACGAAAGAGAAGACCTGTCATCTGTAGGGTCCTTTTTTTTTTTTGTGAGGAGATCAGCCTGGTGCTAACATCTGCCAATCTTCCTCTTTTTTTGCTGAGGAAGACTGGCCCTGGGCTACCATCCGTGCCCGTCTTCCTCCACTTTATATGGGAGGCCGCCATAGCATGGCCTGCCAAGCAGTGCGTCAGTGTGCACCCGGGATCCGGGCCGGTGAACCCTGGGCCGCCGCAGCGGAGCGCGCGTACTTAACCACTTGCGCCACCGAGCTGGCCCACATGTAGGGTTTTTCATAGGGTTAGAAGTGCAGTTCACATACTACAGCATTTGAGCCCCACACAGTCTTGTGAGAGACCGTAGTTCCCAACACGCAGGCTTCCTCGTCATTCGTCAGCAGTCAGAGAGCCAGCAAATGGCAGAGGCAGGGCCAAACCCAGGAGCTGACTCCCATCTTCCTGCTCCTCTGTGAACTTAGCACTGTTGCCTCAGGTCTACGAGGTCTACATGTCAGTGTTCCGTGCAGCGTCATACAACAAGGCAGCCTTTAATAAACATTTCCTGGGAACCTCTAGAAGGAAGTTTCCTTTCCTTTCCTGGCCTCTGATGGATGTTAAGTCTTTTTTTCCTTTCCTAAACTTTAAAATGTGCCTTTAAGCAAAGATTTCAAAATAGGCACTGTCAAATTCTGCTAAAAGCAAAACTAACAGTTCTGTGCCAGAGAGAGCCGACCCCATCCTGGGACCTGCCGGAGTGTGTGCGTCTGGATGCGGTGGCTTGCACTGGCACAGTCAAGTACCATGGACTTGGGAAACAGACTTGGGTCCAAACTTGGACTCCCTTGTGCATTCGCTGTGCCAACTCCCGCTACACGTCTGACTTTCCCGAGCCTCAGGTTTTCAATTGGAAAGTGGAGTTAGTGTCACAGGATTGTGAAGGGGATTAAATCAATTGTATGGGATCACAGCTCGTAAGTGTTAGGAATTACCATTTTTGTGTGTGTTTCCCACCTTCCCTTCCAGGCCAGGGAGTAGGTCACTCCTAAAGGAAAGAGCAAGTAGGTGTCTCCTCCCGTAAGTGGGAAGGTTGGCACTGCCTGTTTACCACGCCTTTGCTGAGGCCAACAAGTCCAGTTGTCAGGCTCCAGGTGACCACATGTCAAGGGGGCCCTAGCAGAGTTGTTGCCTCTGTGCTTCTAAAAAGGCTCAGGATAGGGAAAGGTCCAAGGGTCCCCACGTTGCTCCCTTCCTTCAGTCTTTCTTGACTTCCCTGGGGGAGCAAAAAGGTGCTCTGATGTGAGAAGAGGAATGAAAGGGCAGAGAGAGTGGGAGGGTCTTCTAAAATGGGCTTATTTCCCAAGAGTAGAATACAATTTAAGACTTAACAAATTTACATTCATCTTCACACTTCTCCATGGCCCTCCCTCACTCAAGCCCCAGCCAGCAAACCCCAGGAGTGTGGAGATGTAATCGGAAACCCCGCATTTCCGCTTAGCTGCAAGTGGGCGTGCTGAACTGGAGTGAGCTCTATCTTTCTGGCTATTCACGTCCGTCTTGAGCATCAGTCCACAATGGGCAACACAGATAAATGAAATCCCTACACTTTGTCTTGGGCATTAGTTCCAAGCCCCTCTGAACCTTTAATGGGGATCATAATAAACAACATTATTTGATATGTGTCTCCCCAAATCTCCCACTCAGACTGCATTTTGGTAAAAGTTCATAAAACAAAATACAAATTACTAAAAGTAGGTTAGTGCAAAGGTGAAAAACAGAACTTCTGAAATAATTCTAAAACACTGTATAATTTGGGGATTAGGCAAGCAAACTGATAAACTAGACCATTCAAATATATTACACCAGTATTTCCTCTGGCAAGAGACCGCTTGTTGGATTTGCATTCAGTTTCACTTTAGGACTTAATTCCTTGTTTAAAAAAAAAACTAGAGGAAAATTTTCTTAGCTGTATTTTACGTGGACCAGATCCAAAGCCTGGCCAGTGCCTATTACAGTATGTAATTAAGAATAATTACATTAAATATTAAACAACTGTAAGCTATTAGAAATAATGAAATTTCTTGCATAAAGTCATTGCATGAATTGTACTCTGATGATTGTCAGACCCCTAGTCAAGAGAATCTGCCCGAAAAGGCAGAGATCTCACTCGCCAGAATACTGTAGCCCATCACTGAATCGGCGCACTTGGGAGGGGAACAGTTTCCATTAAAGCTACAGCATTAGAGGAAACTACCCTCTGACGACATCCTTGGATGCACACTTCTGTGGCATAAACAGCTGAATTCCAACTGTAACAGACATTATTCTAAAGTAATTAAAGTTTGAATAGAATTTTAGGCTATGTGACAACAACAATGCAATAAAAGCAATTCTGCAGTTGTCGGGGGTGGGGGGGCTCTGTATGGCATATTCACAATGCTTGCTGGTATCTTCCAAATTTTTGTTTTTATAATAGGGAATGTAAATTCTATTTAGCTCAAGTCAGTGTTTGAATTTAAATCCTTAAAAAAAAAATCTAGTTTTTATAAAGCATTTTAAAGCAATCTTGCTTATGGTGCCCATTTGTTTAGCCAACTCTTTCTATAGATAAGAAAGGAAAGTGTTGGGCCACTAGACAAGACTGTCCTATACCTTGACTCATCAGTGTCACAGTAATGAGGCCCCAGTGTCAATCTTGCCAGTTTATGGATGTATGCATAGGCATGTACAGGAGGTATTTTTTCTTACTTTGGCATGTTTCACCTTTTTTTGCAAGTAATGTAAATGGGCTAGATCTGTGGTTCTCAAGTCAGTTTAGAATCATCTGTGTTTTTAAAATCTGGTGATGCCCAAACCAATTAAGTCAGAATTTCTGGGAGTGCAGAGGGGGAGGGGACACTGGCACTTTTACAAGCTCCTGTTACCAGGGTTGAGAATCGGTAGCCTAGGGTTGTGTCTCTGTCCTCATCACTGGTATGTTCTCTTCTCTCCTCCCACGGGGGCTGCTTCTGGACAAAGACCCTCAGGTAACTAGAAAGGGAAAAGCTCCACGAGGCAGGATCACCTCAATTTTCTATTCCTGCTTCTTCTAAATTCCTCAATCTTCTAAAATGGCAACTGCTTTATAACTCTGCACTTGCTTAAGTGCCTAATTACAGATTCCTGAGAATCTCTTACCCAAAGAAATCTGTCTCCTTACAAGGAACAAACCTGAAGAAAACAATAGTACAAAGGGCAGGCAACATTGGGTTGCTATTAATTCAGGTGGGAGACTTCAGGATACTCTGCAACTATCTTACAGAAAAGAATGCATCTTACCTTTAGTAAGACTGAACAACTTCACCTCCAAACAAATGGAATTTACTCACAAACCCAGAATTATCTGTTTCCTTGTGAAAAGGGGCTGCTATTAAGAAAATGAACATGTTCTACTCCCTACATTCCATCATTAATTTTGCTTATGTGCATGGATAGTAATTTATCACGATTATTAAATAAAAATGAGCTAAAGTAGAGCTATGATCAACGCAAGCCCTCGCCCTCGCCCTCACCTGGACAGACACCTTTCACAGAACCACAGCATTCTGGAGGTAGAAGGAGCTGACATCCCATTTAGTCTGCCCCACTCATTTCACTGTAATGAGGGCCCTCTAACACTATCCCTATTCTTTCCTTGCTGGAATAGAGTACCCCTTCCTCTATTCCCACAACAATGCATACTTCTACCATAGCAATTATTTTATTCTGCTTGAAGCATACTATTGTGGGAAGAGCAGGCATGGATTTTAGAGTCAGAGAGGTCTGGGTTCCAACTCCAGCTATTCCAGAGTTAAGCTGTGTGACCTTGGCCATGTTACTTAACCTCTTTGAAGCTCATATTTCCTTCTCTATAAAATGTCATCTCATCTGAGATAGCAAAGATAGTCATCAGCTCAACCTTATGAGTTATTACACATTCTGAGTCCTGAAAGTCCAGTAGATACCTTGGGAATTCCTTTCAGTCTCTAGTATGCTTCACTTTTTTTTTTTTTTTTGCAATGAATGAAGACGGGCTACCCTCTGTTCCAGTGCTCACCAATGGTATATTTTACATGACAGCAGCAGTCACGAGTGGTTGCGAAGATTCACTGAGATACATGTATCATGGTACCTAGCGTTGAATAAATAGCAGTTTCTTTCTCCCTAATTTACTCATCCATCTCCCTACGTCTCTGACCTCATCTCATGCCTCTGTCCATCTTGCTCCCACGCTCCAGCCACAGCAGGCCTTCCTTCAGTCCCTTGAACACGTCTTGCTGTTCTTTCCTCCTAGAACGCCGCCCCTCTTCTCTTTGCTTGGTTGACTTTGAGGAGATCAGATGCAATGGCATTTCCACTGACAGGCCCTTTCTGACCCAAATACCATTTAGGTTCTTCTCATCCTCATACATTACTTTCATTCCCTTCAATGCCATATTATCCTTTTTCTTCATTTCTCTTGTCACACTCTGTACTTAAATACCTGTAGGTTTGTTTGTCTGTATTCTCCATTACTGTACACCGAGTGCTTAAAATACATATTATGCAAATGAGTGAATGAATATGAAGGTTTGTTAGGACAGAGGGTGTCTCTCATTTGGTTCCCAAGATATAAAGAGCTCTGCAGTTAATAGACATTTAAAAGTTCTGTGGACTGACTTTAGTTGACTCTCCACAAGTCACACTGCAAGCCAGTCACTCGACACTTACATCCTTTGTCCACACTGGAGCTGCCTATTCTATTTACTTGTTTCCTTATTCTCACACTTATACTGTTCTGTAACTATAGTGAGGAAAGAGGGAGACGATAGAGGTAAAACAAAGAAAAATTCACAGCCAGCAGTTTCAAAAATTTTTTAATGCCTTTAAAATAGCAAGAAATTATGAAAATGCCCTTTTCTTAGCTACCTCACTTTTAAAATCTCTGTAATAAAATTTTAATATATCAACTTTAGCCACATTAGGATTTTTGGGAACTACTTCTGGATTGGAGTCCTGCTCAGCTATAAAATACCAGGTCATCAGAAAAATTCACCACTGGCTGTCCCAGTCTGGGGCTGGATTGGCCACCTCCGAGTGACAGAGAGGCTGGCATCCTTGGCTTGGTTCCCCTCTATGACTTTGGCAGACACCTTCTCATTCCTCTCCTCCTCTTACTCTTTCTTATCCCGGGGCCTCTAATGCACGGCCCTGGGCTCTAAACTTTTACCAACAATGCATTCATTCATCCAAAGCTATGCCAGGTGCTCGGAAGACAAAAATGAAGAAGACTCATTTTTTGCCCTCACAGAACTCATTGTCCAGCAGGAAAGGCAGAGGTGCACAGAATTAGTTGTGGCAATGTGATAAACGCAATGACAGAGTCAGGTACCAAGTTCAAGAGTGGGACAGAGAGGGAATGATGGTGGGTCATGGAAGGAGATGCTCCAGTTGGATCTTAAGGCGAACAAAACCTTACCAGGTGGGAGAGGCTTGGGGCCTTCCAGGCAGAGGAACAACATGTGCTCCATTACGGAGACACGGAACCACATGGGATTTTTGAGGAGCCACCCATAGTTTGATATGATGAGAGCAAACCCTTATGAGGGGGAAGACATGGGACATGAGGCTGGAGAGCAATGCAGGTGCAGACCACGAGATCCCCTAAGCCACATTAAGCACTGTGAATGCTTCCCTGAAGCTCCTGGGAGCCACGGTAGAGTTTTACACACGGAGAACACTGTTAGATTTAGGTTGTAGAAAGGTTGCTCTGGGGACAGAGGATGGGTTGGGGGAGTGTGAAACTGAGAGCAGAGCAAGCATTTTAGGTAGTCCATCGTGTCTGAGAGTTCTGAGACAGGCGGCTGCAACGGCCTCACGGCCTTGTTCTCTTCACCACTGCTTCACGGCAGAGGCATTCAGGGCGTCTGTGATAGGTGGGGAAGATCCCCTGACACTGTTCTCTGTTTCCTAGACAGTGTCCTTCCCGTATAAACCTCTCGAGAGAGACCTCCAGGTCTCCAAGCAATGCTTTCTAAACAACTACCTTGTCTTTCTCAGTGGAATGAATGTTCTGGGTAAACCCAGGGACGAGCTCAGCCTGGGGGAGCAGGGCTCGGGAGCACCACAGGGGCAGAGTCCACTGAGCAGCAGCAGGTCTCTGCGCACTGACCCAACATCTCCCTTGAGAACGCCTGCCTGCAGTTGTCGGAGACCGTGCCCCGGCCACGCAGCGCGTCGGCTTTTGATACTTCACCTTTTCCTTCTAAACTTTCCCCCGTAGTTTAATGACGGGCAAACCCGGGCAAGCTCTTTTAGAGCATGTTGATGTTTGAGTTTGTTTGTTTGTTGTTTTCCCATTTTCTTAGGATTAGGCATAATCAGAGCTGTTAATTTACACCAAATGGGCTTCACCATTAGTAGCTCACTAAAGAAAATAATTCCACCAAGAGATCCTTCAAATAAAAATTTTATAAAATTATGCGTTATAATAACAATTATACAATTCCTTTGATTATTTCAATCATGTAGTAAAAATAATTAACAAGTGGAACTGCGATTATAGCCATTACTTTCTACAAGGATACAACATGCATAAATACTGTTTTTACCCCAATTGTTTTATTCAGATAGCACAAGAACGAAATTTGCAATAATTCAAACCGCTTATATATGCTTCTAACTGAAAAAAGTTCTTATTGAGTAATCAAAAAAATACATCTTTTTGCACTACGAAGTTCGAGATTTTTACCTGTTAGTCAAGTTAAGTGAATGAATCAATGAATGAGTCAGTAGCTGTACAAAAACCAGGGTCTTAAATGAAATCAGCGGAGCCGCTAAGCTCCTGCAGCAGTGGAGGATAGGAAGAGGAGAATCCTCAGGCCCTAGCTCCCTGCACTCACGCCTCCTCCTCTTCCAGGAACGTCTCCCGCCAACTCCCTCCCTCCCTCCCCGTCCACAGCAGCCCTTCTTCCGGATTCTAGGTCTCTCCGGGAGGCCCCTGCCCAGAAGCTCCTCTGTCGTGGAAGTCCTCTCCAGGCTGCTCTGACTGTCTTTCTCCAGCACAAGCTGTGAGCTGCGAGGAGGCTGGGCCTGTGTCCATCTGGTTTACTGCTTAACACAAAGGAGGTGCTTAAAAAAGACCTTCCTTGGCATCTCTCAGACACCTTAGAAAATATTTTCCTTACGTGTAACAGTTACATGGCACTTACTGTGTACCTGTTACTCATTGTTTTAAGTTAAAAAAATTTTTCCAAACATCAACTCTTCAAAATTATCAACCCTATTACGTGAGAGGAAAGCGAGGCAGAGGGGTAAGGTGCGGTCCCCGAGGTCACAAAGGTGACAAGTAGGAGGAGCAGGATTCGGAGCCTTGCGGCGTGGGCTCAGCCTCGGGGCTGGCACTCAGCCGGCCGTGCTGGCCCCTGGGAGGGCAGCGGCCTGGGGACTTCTCCTGCTGCAGGCGCTGATCTTCAGCCAGCACTGCCAGCAACAGCGCCACCCCCACGCGGTGCCTGGCTCCGCACGAGCAGGACCAGGAGTGCTGGCACTGCTGTCCCGGGGTTGAAGTAAAACCGCCTCCTTACAATCTTGGATCCATTCGCCCCAGTTCTGCTCTCTGGAATTGCCTTGAAATAGTCCATTTTCTCTTCCACATATAAAATCCTGATCTTATTGTACATTTAGACGTCACACCTTTATATGCCTTTATAAACAGTCTACAATTCAGGCTTTTCCCCCTAAATTGAGATAAGCCTCCCTTTCATCGTTCTGATTTTGTGAGACTTTGTTATTGTTAGAAGAGTGTGCATCCAGAAACGTGATTTTTCAAAAATATATTTAAGGCTAATTTTCAAAACGGTTGGAAAATAGCTACGTTGAGAACACCAGCTAGAGAAAATGGTTGCATCTAGGAGGGCTATGGGCTTGATGCGCGGTTCCGACGGTCACCATCTGTGCTTTCTACAGGGCGACCAGGCCCTGCAGAGATACTGCAAGGTAAGGACGCCATCCAGGACTTATTATAACACAGCAGTAGGCTCACTGGATTTGACTATTTCTCGACTTTTCACCGTTGTTTGTTTCACCAGGCTCCAGCTTTACTGTCACGGACAGTGAATGCTGGAAGCCAAACCTGAAACTTGCTTTCTAAAACATTCAACATATTACAGATACGCTATTTTTGAAAAGTTATTTACAAGATGGCCTTTCTTATTTATGAAAATAAGAAAAATAGAAACTCAGAATTCAGCCAAGGGGAGGGTAAAGGAAATACATTCTTAGGCAATCTCGATATGTATCCAGCTTTGCTCTTTTGACTTGCACTGAAGTTTGAATAATCACCTCTCCCATGTCACTAAGGCACACCCGCACACTTCTGCAGACACAGGACTGGGCAGGAGAGTGGAGGGAGTGAGTGTTCAAAAGACAGATTTTCACGTTGTTAGCACAAGTGCCGCAGAATGCAAGCCGAGGCTGCGGAACAGGAAAACAGAAGGTAATGGGCTGGGGGTGGGCTGGGGGATGGGAAGGGGCGCGGGCCATCCACGGATGCCGTTTATTCCAAGCAACCCTGCTTTAGTTATTTTGAATTTTGAATTTCCATTGAAGGAGAGTGGAAGATTCTTGTGTATCCAACAGGTCTGGCTCAAACACCACGGGAAACACGGACCTGGGACGGAAGCCCAGGAAAGGAGTCTGCACCCTTCCATTGCAGCTCACTCAGGCGCTTGCTCACTATTTCATCATCCCTGAAATGGAGGCCAGAGGAAGCTTTTCTGTGGGAAAGGGCTGGGCCTGACCCTGTCCATTAGCTGTAGATTTACAGAAGTGGAAATTATGAAGCACACTGAAGACGCCTAAGAGCTAAGCCTTTCAAGACCAATGACTAATAATCCAAAAAGCAGGTTGGAGACACCAGAGCGTTGAAGGGGGGACTATGGGTAGCAGGATTATCTTATAAAGAGGAGGACTAAGGCATTATCAGATACTAAATTCACGGAGTTTTTAGAAGGATAAAAGGAAGTCGAGTTAAAATCACCAGTATCATAAACAGCTCTTAGTAATGTTATTTTCCCTCCTGACTTCAACTCATTTGGATGCTTGGTATTTGGGGATTTAAACGATGGGGAGAAAGACTAATTTAGGTGGGATGCATTTTAGAAATATAAGGACCACAAAGACTTTTTTCCCCGGTAGTGTTTTTCTTTCATAAGTTAAAATAGAGAAATTCGTCCTTCCCCACAAAAGAAAAATAAACCAAACTAAAACCACAAACACAAACAGCGGCAGAAAAACGATGGCGTGTTTCTCCCTCAGGTGTTGCCCCGGCCCCAAATCTCTGCCTGCTTGTTTCTCCATCCCCGTCTCAGGCCGAAACCCTTTTTTTCCAGTCACTGGCCAGGTTTGGTTGAGGCTGCATCCTAAATGATTTGGTGCTGTCAAATAAAAAACAAATGAAGAGAAACTTTATTCAAAGGGATTATTTTTGCAACGGGGCGGAGCTATCGCGTCAGGAAGAAGCTCTGACTGACCAGCAGGCTCTCAGGGCTAGGCTGCCCTGGCTGCCCTGTGAGGGAAAGGAGTAAGCACGGCTGGAAAGCACAGGGTGTGGGTGGGATGCAAGGACAGCAGGCTCTGGTGGGGGCCCAGTCTACTGTCCTGGAGAGCCGGTAAAGAGGGTCTGTCTGCTAGCTCAGGCTGAGGGTGGGCCAAAGTCTAGGGGCCTGGGGCACGAAGCGAAACTCAACCAAAAGTTGGCTAACAAGCATCTTGTTCCCAGTTCAGCTAATCATTCACGAGGCAAAGAATGGGCATTTGGATGGTCTGTCTGGCCTTGTTACAGGTAAACAAGGGGCCTCCATGAGGCCTCTCTAAGTCTCAGGGTGAACGGTGGCTTTGCAGTAGCTGTTTCCTAGAACACAAAGGGTGGGGGTAGTTCTTAACCTTCACTGTTTTCCAGGAGCACAGGGTTCAGGTAGAATCCTCAGCCCTCAGCCCTCTTTCTGTCCTCACTGTCAGTGTCCTACCCAGCCACTTCTTACAGGGACCTGTGATGACCTCTGCCTTCGGGCTCTTTGATTTCTAAATCTCCTCCAACTGCCGTCAGAATTTTTTACTGGCATAAATCTAACCATGTCACTCTCCCCAAAGTCAAGACAAAATAAAAAAACAAACACACAGACAACGTACCGAATTAAAACAAATCCCAAACTCTCTCCCATTAGATCCAGGACGAAGTAGATACCCCTTAGCATGGTGTTCAACACCCCTGACTCTGGTGGCTCCATTGACTGCCTCCTCACGGCTTTCTTTCTATCTCAACATGTCCTGTACTCTAGTGCAGCCAGACTCCTCCCGTGTCCTGCGAATGTCCACGCTGTCCTACTGCTGTGCTTTTACTGATCGATTTTGCCCCTCAGGAATCTCTTTCCTCATATTTATATTTGTTGAAATTTTACCCGCTATATTTAGGGCCCAGTTCAAATGCTATCTGCTCCTGAAAACTTCTCTGATTCCCATAGAGAATGAATCTTTTGTGCTCTTCCAGACTTTTTGGGTTGAACCTGTAAACTAGCACTTATGCCATGTTACCTTGTGTCTGAATAGTTGTTTCCATCTCTAAGCACCCACTAAAGAAGGACAACTTCTCCTTCTCCTGTGTATGCCCTATGGTCCTAACAGAAGGTGCTATGCTTAATAAAGACATATGGAATGGAATAGAGAAAAGAAAATGTGGTTTTATCATAGTCATTTAAAACATACTAATGAGTAAGGAACAGGGCTGTGAGCATTTTCTCTTATCCTCCTGGAATCTTACAAAAACCACAAAAAAAATAAACCAGCAAACACCATAAATTCCATTTTCAGTGAAACTGGGAGGTAAACGTATTCCCCAGATTCCAATATATCTGCAAGAGGGGCCAGAAGCAACTGTGATTAGCCGGAAGTTGTGCTGAGGAAGGGAGGAAAGGAGGGGCCCAGAGAAGGTGGATTTTTGTAAGTGCCCAATTCCAGAATGCAAAGGCATGTTCCCTGCTTCCAAATATGGGTACAGGAACTGGGGTGAGCAGAGCTGGTGGAAGAAGCCCTCCTGGACCCAGTTTGGTTCAGAGGAGAAGTCAGAGCTACACAAAGGCTAATTCAGATGAGCCATATGGGTAGGAAGCATCTTGTCTCGGTGTCAGGCAAGAGGGAGAAAACCTTTAGTGTGAAGCCTGGATCGCATTCCTGTCACTCGGGAGGTGTGTGCGAACAGCTAGTCCTCAAAAATACAACCCATTCAATAATGAATGATCTAAAAAAGAAAGAAAGAAAAGGAATTGGTATGCTGTTGTGCAAAGAAGCCAAGAGAAAAATATGGAAGAGACCAGCAGAATCTATTACAGATTAAAAATGTATCCAGGAAAAGTGTTGTCACTGAGCCAATGAAAAGAGTGATCAGACATGTTGACATGCATTTGGAAACAGAAAATGAAGCTTAGTGAAGCAATTATCTCTATGAATGAAGAATACAAAGTAGAAATGCAATTCAAGGAAGAGAGAGAAGTCGACAGGAGGAGAGGCAGAAACTCAAGAAAGAAGCAAAAGGAAAAAACAAAAGCATGACAGGAATGAAGATGAAACTAGAAGGAGCAGAAAGGGAGAACAGACTTTGCATAATACAGAGCAAGGGACATAAAAGACAAAAATGAGAAATGCAAGAAAAATGAAATTGAAATAAAAAAAGAATTTTTAAAAAAAGATTAGAGAAGGAGATCCAGCAAATGCATAAGTAGTGTCTCTGAGGAAAAATAAAAACAATAAAACAAAGCAAACATCTAAATAATAATAAAACAACCCTTTCCTGGACATTTTGAATCTACATGCTTGAATATACTTGAATCTATATACTGAAAGTGCACACTGTATACCACGTTAGGTGAATCAGAATTCAATAACAAGCCGTATCTTAGTAAAGTTATTAGATTTTAAAGATAAACACTCATTTGGGCAGCCATGACAGCCTCAGATGTCTCCTCAAAACCTTCAGAAACAGAACATGGGAGTCACATCAGGGAAGATGGTGGGCAGGAAGTGCCAGGAATCAATTTCCCCACCTAGACAGCAATTGCACTGGCAGAATCTGCCTGATGTAACTATTTGGGAACTCTGGAGTCTATTGGAAGGCTTACAGCTTCCAGGGGAAGGCTTGAGCCGTAAATCACAGGTAATTATGGCTAGTTGTGGCTCTTACTGCAGCAGTGGCTATCCATTCCCCACCCTCTAGCCCCATGACGGGCAGCTGTGCCCACATTCCTGGAGTGGCTTGCATGTGACTTGCAGGAGCTGAGGGAGGCAATAAGGACCTCATCCCCCAAATATCGGGGAACTGTGATCTGATCACTGGTTGTTGCTTCTGACTGTGGAGGTGCAGGCACAGAAGCAATCTCTCTTGTTGCAACCCCCACTGGCTGAAGTGGCTTCCAGGATATTTAAAGAGACTGCCTTTACATTTTTTTACCTTAATTTTTCCCCCTTTTTTCCTTTTGGCAGCCAGGCATTTAAGGATTAGGACATGCAAAAGCAACTGCATATAAGGGAAAATTTAGAAAGTCACTGCCCAGGGAAAAGATGCAGGCTCAGAAAAGACCTGAGGAGACAACTTTATACCTCAGGATGATCCCCAGCACAGAAACACCCTACAACAATTAAAAACAAAATGAAAATGAAACAGCAAAATCTGGATATAGGGGAAAATCTGATCACTAGAGATACCATATTATGAGATTCAATGTCCAGTTTTCAACAAAAATATCACAAAGGATACAAAGAAATAGGAAAGTATGACCTATTCAATGGAAAAAAATAAACAGAAACTGTCTCTAAGAAAGGCCAGATGGCAGACTTACTAGACAAAGACTTTAAAATAATTGTCTTAAAGATGCTCAAAGAGCTAAAGGAAACTGTGGGCAAAGTCAAGAAAATGATGTATGAACAAAATGAAAAATCAGTAAAAAGATAGAAATCTTAAAAAGGAACTGGACCTGAAAAGTTAAAAATTGAAATGAAAAATTCACTAGAGGGATTCAAAATTTGAGCAGGCAAAAGAAAGAGTTAGTAAACTTGAAGGTAGAATAATTGAAATTATTAAGTCTGAGGAACATAAAGAAAAAAAATGGAAGTGAACAGACTCTAAAGGACCTATGAGACAGCATCAAGTGGGCCAACATATGGATTGTGGGGAACCTACAAGGCAGAGGAAGAGAGAGAGAGAGAAGAGCAGAAATACTATTTGGAGAAATAATGGCTGAAAGCTTCTCAAATTTTAGGAAAGATATGGATCTACAAATCCAAGAAGCTCAATGAACTCCAAGTGAGATAAACTCTAGAAACTGACACTGGGACATATTATAATCAAATTGTTGAAAGCTAAAGACAAAGAGAGAATCTTGAAAGCACCAAGAGAAAAGTAACTCATCATGTACAAGGGATCCTCAAGAAGATTATCAGAGGATTTTGCAGCAGAAACCTTGCAGGCCAGAAGGCAGTGGGATGATATAGCTAAAGTACTGACAGAAAAAAACTCAACTGAGAATTCTACATCCAGCAAAACCGTCTTTCAAAAATTAGGGAGAAATTAAGACATTCTCAGAGAAACAAAAGCTGAGGGGATACATTACCACTAGACCAGCCTGACAAGAAGTGCAAAAGGGAGTCCTTTAAGTGGAAATGAAAAGTCGCTAGACAGTAACTCAAAGGCATATAAAAATATAAATTTCTCTGGCAAAGATAAATACATGGACAAATATAAAAACAAGTATTATTGTAAATTCAGTTTGTAACTCTACTTATGTTCTCCATGACTTAAAAGACTAATGCACAACAAACAATTATGAGTCCATATTTTTGGACACAGAATATGGAAAGATGTAATTTGTGATATCCACAACTGAAAGGTGGTGAGGATGGAGCTGCACAGGAGCAGAGTTTCTGTATGCTGTTGAAGTTAAGCTGTTATGAATTCAAATTACAGTGTTATAACTTTAGAATGCTAAATGTAATCCTCATGGTAACTGAAAAGAAAAGAGCTATAGAGTAATGAAATGAAAAGTGAAAAAAATGTTTCACAACAAAAAATCAACTAAACTCAAAAGAAGACAATAATGCAGGAAACAAGGGACAAAAATCCTATAAGTTATAGAGAAAATAAATGGCAAATGGCAGAAGTAAGTCCCTCATTATCAGTAGTAACATTAAATGTAAGTGGACTAATCTCTATCATCAAAAGACAGAGATTGGCAGAATGGGTAAAAACACATAATCCAACTAAATGCTGTCTGCAAGAGACTCATTTTAGATCCAAAGACACAAATAGGTTGAAAGTGAAAAGATGGGAAAATATATTCCATGCAAATAGTAACCAAAAGAGAGTGGGATAGCTATACTACTATCAGACAAAAGATTTTACATCAAAAGTTTACAAGAGAAAAAGAAAGACATTACATATGAATAATACAACAATAATAAAGACAACAATAATATATATTTATGCACCTAATAACAGATTTTCAAAATATATGAAGCAAAAATTGGCAGAATTGAGGTATCCCAATTCTCAAGTAACAGTTGGAGAGTTCAGTACCAAACTTTGAATAATGGATAGAACAACAAGACAAGAACATAAGTAAGGAAATAGAGGATTTGAACAACACAATAAACCAACTAGCTCTAACAGACATATACAGAACACTCTATACAACAACAGAATACACATTCCTCTCAAATGCACAGGTGAGACATTCTCCAAGATAGACCATATGTTAGTCCACAAATCAAGTTTCCATAGACTTAAAAAGATAGACAAATTGTTTTTGCTGACTACAACAGGATGAAATTAGATATCAATAACAGCAGGAAAACTGGAAAATTAACAAATTTGTGGAAATTACAAAATACATTTGTAAACAATGAATCCAAGAAGAAATCACAAGGGAAATTAGAAAATACTTAGAAAAATTTGAAATAAAAACATGACATACCAAAACTCATGGGCTGCAGTGCAAGTAGTGCTACGAGGAAAATCTATACCTGTAATGCTTACATTAAAAAAAGAAGAAAGCACTCAAATCAGCAATCTGACTTTACAACTTAAGGATTTAGAAAAAGAGGAACAAACTAAACTTAAAGCTTGCAGAAAGAAGGAAATAAAGGTTAGAGTGGAGATAAATAAAATAGATAAGAGAAAAACAATAGAGAAAATCAATAAAACCAAAAGTTGGTTTTTCAAAAAGATTAACAAAATTGACAAACCTTTAGAATGACTGACTAACAGAGACAAGACTCAAATTACTAAAATCAGAAATGAAAGTGGGGGGGCTGGCGCTGTGGCACTGTGGTGTGGTTAAGTTTGGTATGCTCCACTTTGGTGGCCCAGGTTTGCGGGTTTGGATCCTGGGTGTGGACCTACACCACTCATCAGCCTTGCTGTGGTAGTGACCCGCATATAAAGTAGAGGAAGATTGGCCACAGATGTTAGCTCAGGGTGAATCTTCCTCAAGCATAAAAAGAGGAATATTAGCAATAGATGTTAGCTCAGGGTGAATCTTCCTCAGCAAAAACCCACAAAAAACAGAAATGAAAGTGGGGACATTACTACCAACTCTATAGGAATAAAAAGGATTATAAGAGAGTTCTATGAATAATTGTATTCCCACAAATTGTATAACGTAGATGAAGGGTAAAAATTCTTAGAAACACAAAAACTACCAAGACTAAATAATGAAGAAGTAGAAACATCTGAATAGATCTCCAACTAGTAAGAAGACTGAATCAGTAATCAAAAACCCCTCAACAAAGGAAAACCCTAGACCTAATGGCTTCATTGGTGAATTCTACCAAACATTAAAAGAACTTACATCAATTCATCTCAAACTTTTCCAAAAAATTGAAGAGAAGGCAACACTTTCCAACTCGTAGGAAGGTATCTAAATCGGAAAGGAAGAAGTAAAATTATCCCTATTTGCAGATTACATGAATTTATATGTAGAAAACCCTAAAGAAACTCTAAAGTGTCCCTTGATGGCTGAATGGATTAACAAAATGTGGCATATACATACAATGGAATATTATCTAGCCTTACTAGGGAATGAAATTCTGATACATACTACAACATGGATGAATCTTGAAGACATTATGCTAAGTGAAATAAGCCAGACAAAAAAGTTTAAATATTTTATGATTCCATTTATATGAGATACCTAGAATAGTCAAATACATAGAGACAGAAAGGAGGACAATGGTTACCTGGAGCGTGGGGAAGGGGCCATGAGAGTTATTGTTTAATGAGTATAGAGTTTCAGTTTGGGATGATGAAAAATTTCTGGAGATGGATGGTGTGATGATCACACAACAATATGAATATATTTAATGTCACTGAACTGTGTACTTAAAAATGGTTAAAATGGTAAATTCTATGTTATGTATATTTTACCATAAGAATTTTTTTTTTAAACTGTCTTTCAGAAGACAATGGAGCTACATCTGTAATATACTCAGGAAAGAAAGTGTGAAAAAAGGATTTTATGTCTGACTCAATTGTCCTTTAAATAGACAGGCTATAGACAATTTTGAACATGCAAGAACTCAGGGAATATGTTTCCCATTAGTCCTTCCTAAAGACGTCACTAGAAGAAGTAAAGTACAATAAAAAGACTGGTGTGAGCTGTGAGTATGTTTAACTATAGATCCAAAACAAAACGAAGAGGATAAGCGTGCTGGAATGGTTTAACAACGTGTGCTCTGACAGTGGAGGACACTGGAGAAGGAAGAGGCGAGTAAGGTAAGAGGTGCCATAAGTTCTTTGCCTGCTTGATGTGTAAGAACTGTGAGTCAAAGGATATCACTTAAAACCAACAAATCGAGTAGTAGAAGGACACACATATTTAACAATACAAAGGTAAATATCAGTTAAGATAATATTATTGACTAAAATCTGGTGTGAAGGGGAGAAGAAAACATTAATTTTTTTCATTGCTTATGGTAGTAAATAAGAAGATAATGTCCTTCGAAGAGAAAGAAAGCCAAAAGTTTTACATAGATTTAAAATTACAATGGTGACCATTTGAACAAAAACAAATCTTGTTAAATTACAGAAGAATCACACATGAAAATATCAGAGCAATTAGATCATATATAAAAGACTTAACAGTCCTTATTTTTGGTGTTTGCCCTCTCTACCCTCGTCACACTTTCCAGGACTCTTTTAAAATTCTAGTTATGAGGTTTTCTTTTTTTTTAATTCAACAAAGTTTTTTTTTTTGAAGATGGTAAATTAAAAGTAATACATTTCTGGCTAAGAAGCCTCTACTTTCTCTTTCTTTATAAGACATGCATTAAAATTTAAAAGCCAGAACATGGAGTAAGAAGTGCGAATGAAAATGTCACCAAGTCAAAGTTTAGATTTTAAAACGTTGTTAATCCAATCAGAAATACAGGATGAATGTGAAGGGTCGAGCAGCTCTGTTATGATCTGTTTTATGCCTTGAAACATCCTCCAAGTTTCACATAAAAAATCGTTTATGATTCATTTTGATCAGTGATGGCCGAAATAATTTTAAAAAAAATCAAATCTGAACAAGTCCAGTTGGAAAGCCACCTCTCTGAAGCCAGTGTAAATGGTTTCTCTAGTCAAAGGCACTTGTGCCCGGAGTCTTCACACTGCGTTATTCTCTCGTAAGACAGATCTGGTTTCAATCTGTGTTTCTTCAGTTTTTATCAGTGTTGGCCTAGATTCCCAAAGCTGAGCTAAAATGGAAATATTCTTTTCCCCCTTTAACCCATCTGTCTCCTTTTATTTACATAACATAGTGTTTTTTCCCTGAATAATTCTAAGTTTTTTTAAAAAGACAAAAGGGAAGTAAAATAAATGGAAAATTTTTCATCAGAAAGGGAAACTTAGGATCTTCTCTTTGGATTTATACCCAGCCGGGCCTCACAACCAGTCCAAATTCAAGGAAAAAGGCCATTTCTCTAAGGCTCCATCACTTTAGAATCTCATTTGTCAAGTGACTAGTGACTCCTCCCAAAAGACAGAATGAAAACATCTTTCTGCAAACCTGCTCACGTTGGCCTCCTTCTTCTGAAGTGAGCAAGTCAGGCTGGACAGTTACTGTGCTAAGTACCAGTGTGGGAAGGGTCTACAACTATGCAGGCTCTCTTGTTGTCACTACTGCCAACAGAATAATTTATCAAGTTACGGTGTCTCATTGAGGGAACTGAAAAGCACATTGCCAGTGAGAAATGATTTCTAAAGAAGACTTAATTACTACTATATATGTTTTTAATGTTGGCTGAAAATATGCAAGAAGACAACTAAAGCGGCATGTGACAAGTCCTCGTTTAGTCTGTCAGCCATCGCAGCATATTTGGAAAGACAGACAAAAGAAACAGAGATCAAGAGGCAGACATAGATTTTCTTGTCGTCTCACAACAATCGCAGTCTTTGCTGCTGAGTTTCTGCAGACAGACACCTGACAAAGATAGTTCTGTAGAGTTCCAAGGAAAAGTAGGAGAGGGGACAGGCGTCAAGTCAGTGTGTAGAGATGTTGATCTGGTTGTCTTCTGACGGAGCCACATCTGAATTGTTATCTAATCCATTCCCATATTTCCCGTCACCAAGGCTTTTTCACTTCCTGCCCAATCTATTCAAAACAAACCACCACAGCATTTATCTACTCTTGTGAAGGCAGCCACACACCCACACCCCTGGGTGTCCCCGCCACATCTCCACCATCTTCAGTGAGTTCACGGGGTGTAGTGGGAGTCACGAGCGAGTAAACAGGCAGTTTTACGATGACGTGCTGAGTCGCCTGCTGCCACCAGCTATTGATAGAGCAGCTCGATGTAAACACAGTGGCTTTTAGGAATGCAACTGGCCTCTTAGACACAGGGGACAGAGGCCAAACTATTTCCTATGTTCATAATTTCTTGTGATAACACGAACATATATTACAAAATAACAGAATTACTGGCTGAAGGAGAATTGTTAAAGGGATATTTTTAAGTTAAGGAAAAACCATCACTCCCTGTTTAAACAATGGCTCAGGCTGCTTTTCCAATTCCCATTAGTAGTAAACTTTGCTTCTGGATAGAAACCTTTTATTTTGTCCTTTGGCCTGAAGCACATTAAAATCAAGTTTTCCTTAAAAACAGGATTTGCAGTCACTCCCCAGATGTGCAGGCAGGACCTGTCAGGTGCTAGTTCAGGGACCTGCACTGCAGTGCGGCATAACTAACATCTATAAACTTGACACAGAGTAGAGAGAAAGCAGAAACATGATGTCAAGATCACAAAAGAATAAAGATGGAGAGTTGAGGAATAGCTATCCTGAAGAGCTGTCTGGAAGCAACACAGCAAGTGCACTGGGGAATTTAAAGTTATATTTACTGGCCTGCCAATGAAATAAAGATCAGGAAGGAGGAAAAAACCCTCATGAAACAAGGCACACTGTCACAAAGGTAATAAAGAAGAACTGCAGGTTTCAAGCCTCTGGCATAGAAAATAAGTTTTGAAAACATACAGAAGGATCTGATTTTGATGTCAGTTTTGCCATGAATCAAGATTAACCATTTTTCTCTTTTGATCGTGGCAACAACATGAAAATATTGTGCAAATGGGCAAACACTAACAACCCTGGCATTTTCCGCTTAAACTCTCTGTACAAGTCCGTGAGAACAGTGCAGTTTCTGGTGGATCCATGCACTTTTACAGACACAATGCACATTTACTCTCTGTGCAGGCATGACCTTCTGGTCCCATCTCTAACCCACTCTCCCAGCTCTGGACGCCTCTCTTCTCTTCTCCTGTTGTCCTGTTAACGGGGTGGCTGGAGAGCACCGTTGCTGCGCAGTTCCTCAGGTCTGATGGATCAGAGGGACCAAGAGGATCACTGGAACACACGTTCACTCTTCTGAGTGATCCAGATGGGCACACCTTCCGCAGGCACTACCCGCGGGCCCCTGCAGGTTCAGTCCTGATGCCGGGAGAAACGTCCTAGCTCCGGCTGCTGCACAGTGAGTGCCTAGAGGCAGGCACCGGCAGGCAAACATCTACCCATCGGGAATGAGAGGCAGCTTCTTAAAGGCTGAACCGAATAGTGAAGGGAAAACTCACTTGCTCCTTTTCTGTGCCAGTGTTCTCTGCTCCCAGCTTCTGCCATTGTCTCGTTCTCTCCCTAACTCTCAGCTATGATTGGCTGGAACACCAGTCTTGTGCTAACTCAGAATGGAATGTATAAAAACCTTTAAGTTAAATACCTTATCTCCTTCACTTTTCCGTGACAATGAAGATCTGTTCTCTTCTTCTGATCCTTAACCTTCCGAGGATCTTAACCTGGTCAAGGTCTCGCACGATCTTTTCCCTCAGCTTGAGCCTGTCCCAGCCCCTGCCCCATCCTGGCCTAGTAAACACCTGTTATTTCTTGGTATGTCCTAAAACCTCCCTGAGCTGGTGAAATGTCCCTGTCATCTGCTCTTGAAATACCATATATGCCTACCCTTCATAGCTCTACTCACAATTGTAATTGCACATTATTTTCCATGTTTTTGATGAGTCTGCCTCTCCCATTTGAAGTACATACGGCAGACACAGCCCGCATTTTTGTCACCACTCGATTCCCAAGACCTGGCACACGTTAGACACATGGCAGATACTCAACAAGATTTGCTGAACGAATGAAAAGGAGTGATCTGACATTTGTTCTTTCCTCTTGACATGCTTTCTCAACCCCTTTCTCTTTTTCCAAGACTTTCCTGGTAGAAAAAAAGGTTACTCTGTTTTCTAGCAACCAGCCTGAGGGCAGGCGACCTGGGGCGCGGTCTGTGGAGGTGGAGGGGCTGGTGTGAGGAGACGTTTTTGTAGTTGCAGGTTGTAAATCCAGTGTGACCTTAAGCCACAGACTTTATTATTCTGGGCCTCAATATTCCCTTTTTAAATGAAGCTTAGTATTTTCTGCTCCTTTTGCCTCACATGGGGCTGTTGACTCACATGGGCCTGTTAGTGTGACAAAACTGATATTTAAAGGTGCTATATAAAGACATGGTCACACAAACATAATGCATTTTTAAATAAAATACTTTGTGACACTTCTCCTGTCATCTCGTACAATTTCATATCTCGTTAATGAATTCCCTTGAATGTGTTCCTTCTTCTTTAAAGAAGATTTATTTCAACAGAAGCTACCTCTTCAGTAAACAGATCATCCATCCTCCAGGCAAATTGTTAGTGGGAACAAAATGACACAGGCAATGACGTACAGTGTGACGAGGCCCGAGAAGGGAGAAGCAGAGGCTGCCACGGCAGCAGAAAAGCATGCCCCAGCCAGACCGGGAGGTCAGAGACGGCTGCCAGGAAAGTGGCGTGGGGACCGAGACCTAAATCCACATCAGAGGAGTTAGCAGACGAAGGGTATGCCTGCACATGACAGCAGAGAGGGTGGCAAGTGGGGGGCAGGCACCAGAGCAGGCAGAGGCCTAGAGATGAGAGGAACCTAGAGAAATCTAACGAAAGAGGGGCTGCTGTGGCCAGAGTGTAGAGCAGGGGAAGGAGAGCAGAGGAGATGGCGAGAGGGGAGAAGGAGAGGCTAGAAGAGAATGGATAATGAAGGGTTTTATTAAGAAAAATTGAGTTTTATCCTAACAGCAATGGAGAAACTTGGAAGAGCTTCCAGCAGAAACATTACATGATGACATTTAACTTTCAAAAATATGACTTTGTCTTGCAATGTGAAGACTGGCTTAGAGGGGACAATGGCGAAAACAGGATGAGCAGTAGGTGGCCCTTGTAGTCATCAGGTGAGAAGTCACGGTGGCTTGGATTCGGGAAGTCACAGCAGGAAGGGAGAGAAGTGGATGGATATAACAATCAGTGAGTAGAATCAACAGGACTCAAAAACAACGGGATGATGTTGATAAAGGAGAGAGAAGCCATCACCGTTACTCTGGTTTCTGGCTTCACTTGGCGGAAGGGGATGCCATCCACTGACACAGACACCAGAAGAAGAGGGGCTCCGTGGGGAGGAAAGATGATGTGGAGGTTCTTGGAGGCACACAAATGGAGTGTCCAGCAAGCAGCTGAATTTCTGGGTCTGGAGCTTAGAAGAGAGATGTGGGTTGGAGATATAGGTAGATTTCAAAGTGTTCAGCACATAGATTGCTCACTGACGTCATGGAGTAGACAATGTCTGCCAGAGAGAATGTGTAAAGAAAGAAGAGGTGAAGTCCTTTGAAAGGAGAGGGCCCCGAGTAACTTAGACTTGAATGGAGGGCAGAAGAAGAAGAAACTGTAAGGAAGTCCAAGAAGAAGGGGCCGATGATGTGGGAGGGGAGCCAGGAAAATATGGTGCTGGTGAAGCTTCCAAAGAGGAGGGGCGGCAACAGGCACATTTAGTGCCCCCAGAGCTAAGACCTAAAGCAAGGTGCTCTTCCCAACACTACCAAAATGTGGAACTTTGATTTCTACACCCCAGGAGCGGTGGGGGCAAGGCCACCCTCGATGCCTTCCTTTACATTGTGTTCTCCCGGAGTCTTGGTTGGCCTCTCCAGTGAGAAGTGATCACCATCTTCAAATATTTATAGAGATGCTACTGTCTGCACTGGGCATTGGGAAGTAAAAAACACATAAAGTATGGTCCTTGAGAAGAGAGTATTTACATAAAAATAAGTCACAATTATACTGAGCGTAGTCTATACTGAGTATCCTATGAATGCTACAGGAGGTGAGTGCTCCTCTGGGCGGTCAGGGCAGGCCCTATTGAGCAGAGGGTTTGACACTGCGTCTTGAAGGGCATGGCTTAGAAGAACAGAGTAAGGGGAATATTCTAAGTAGGGTTATCACTAGATGCAAAGGTGTGGCAGTAGGATTAAGCATAGTTCACCTGGAGAGCAAGGAACTGACCATGTGGTTAGAGAAGAGAACTCTTGTAGGGAAGCAGCAGGGGACACAGCTGGAGCCTTCAGAAGGGGGCAGGGGTGGGTCTTGAAAGAGAGCTTGGATTTTGGACTTCATCCTGCAGATAATGAGAAACCAACTATAATGGTTACTCCTTGGACACCATTCAGCTCTTATCTGTGTGAGTATGACCCTAATTTCTTTGAAAGCAAATTGCAGGTGTCTCTCTAATCTTAAATTGTACTGCAGGGACTAGTTCAGTGTCTCTAACTCAAGTGCAAAGATGACTTTGTGGCCTGGGAAAGCCAGAAACGGAGGCACACAGCTCAGGTGGACCCAGTGAGCTGGTGCCCACTGTCCTCGGAGCAAAGAGCTGCAGCATTTGGTTTTACGGGGAGTGGGGTGCATGGCTGAGGGCTCTCCCTGTCTCAGGATCAGCCACCCTTGTTTACATCCCCACTTTTGAATTGGGCTCCTTGTAACCTATCAGCATTCAACAGATATTGATTGAATAGGGGGAGGGAACAGGAAAAATGGCGGCTATGACACAGTTTCTGTCTGCAAGTCATTTTAGGGTGTAGTGAGAGTCGTCAGCAAGAGGACAGGCAGTTTCACGATGGTGTGCTGAGTCTACAACACCTGTGATAAGTGCAGCAGGCGATGCGGGAGGCCCCTGCCTCAGGTTTAGGCAGCTCAGGGAAGACTTTCTAGTGAAGATGATCGCTAACCTGAGAACTGAGAGGGAGGGCAGGGCTGCTGCGGGCTGGAGGAGCCCCAGTGGAGCGCCACAGGCTGAGTGGGGATCTGCCCGTCTCCCATAGCCCCCGCGGCAGAGCTGAGGGTGGAGGGGTGGCAAGTGGCCTAGCTGAGTTGGTTCCTGGGGGGGTGAAGCCCACAGACTCCCTGACCTGGGTGTCAGGGGAACACACATTCCCAGCAGGATCCTGGTCCTGCCTGTTCTGGAGCCTGGGCAAAAAGAAAGAAGAAAACAGCTGTAGGCACTCCAGGCCCTCAACAGAAAGCTGCATTTTTTTCCCTGGGAAAGATGTTTCAAAAGCTGATGTTGAAAAAAACATGTAAAATGGATTTAAATACAGCTGAAATTAATACGGACAGTTCTGGGCCTGCTGGTGATCGGGACACTTCTTGAGAGGTGACAGCGTGAGAGACAGGCACAGCAGCCCCCCGGGAAGAGAGGAAAACAACCTCGTCTTGATTCTGACACTGAGTCACGGAGCAGCAGCTGTGGAGTTTTATTTACTTTTTCTAGATTTTACACTGTAATTTAAAATGATAAATACATGGAATGTCACAAAACACTGCTGTCTATTCAACACACATTTTCTGAGTTGTGCTAGGCACTGAATTAATGGTAGGGCCACAAAAGTGAAGATTGCCTGGTCCCTGCCTGATACAGATCCCTGGACAACAGCCCCTAACGTCTCGCAGAGGGGGCACGCGAGTGGGATGAGCAGAGCACTGTGGGACTGGAGGAGCAATCAGTGCCAAGTGTCGGGACTGGGGAAGGCAGTGCAGAAGAAAGCTTAAAGCAGTGGTTTTCAGAGTGCTGGCACATCCATCTCAGAGCTGACGGCAGAGCTTATAAAAAGGGCCCATCTTGGCCTCCATCCTAGCCCTACTGAATCTGAATCCCTGGGATGGAGAGTGTCGGGAGGGAATAGGACTTTTTCAGATGTTCCTGGGCTTTTCTTATGCACATGAAGGTTTGAGGGCCATTATTTTAAGAGATGAGTAGGCTTTCAGTAGATGAGGAAAGGGAATTGGGTAGAGGTGAGACCACGAAGATGGAGACAGGGAAGGGACTGATGTGATTGGAGTCCTGGACGCACAGAAGGAGAGGAAGCTGGAACGTTGGACTGCAGGCTGGCTGTGAAGACCCCTGACTGCCATGCATAGGGTAGTGATTCCCGAAGTTAGCTGCATTTCCAAATTGCTTGTGGAAGTGAAAAATATACAAATGTCTGGCTCCCTTTCCAGAATTTCCAAATTATAACCTCTTAGATGGGGCTTGAGAATGTGCATTTAAAAAAAGGTTACACAGGTGATTCTGACGTATAGCAGGGGTGAGTACCACCGCATAGG